>NC_063168.1:6624362-7824362 GCF_023159225.1 Perognathus longimembris pacificus | reverse complement strand
TAGAGTGCTAGCCTTGAGTAAAAAAAATAGAAGCCAGGGGCAGTGCTCAGGCTCTGAGTTCAAGCCCCAAGACTGGCAAAAAATAACAAAATGAATACCAGGAAGCTGAAACATGTTGTTGGGAGTGTAGGGGGATGGAAGGTCAGAGAGATAGAAGACAGACAAGTGGAGAGAAGAAGAGGAGGCAAAATCAGTCATAATACTTACTGTACATATGTGAAAATGGAACCGGGAACTTGGGATGAATGAGGTTGAAGGAGATGGGTATAAAGAACCCGAGTTCAAGCTCTAGTACCAACACAAAAATGTAAAATAAAATAATAATATATTTTTTTTAAAATGTAAGGACCCAGACGCCAAGCTTGCTACAGGGTCTCAAAACTCCCAGTGGCCAGTGGATCCGTGAAGAATACAGAATAAAATCAGGGAGAGTGTTCAGCGCCAGCAGCCACGTTGTTTGCAACCTCATAGACGGCTCCTCAGTTCTCACCGCATCCGTTTGCTTCCATGTAAGTAAGGGAGGCAACACCATGCGTCGTCAGAGTAATTACTCAAGAGTAAAAATTTATTGGATATGAAAAAAAAAGCAGTCTGGAGATGAGTAATACTTGAACCCATTCCAGAACCTTCTGTCCAAAGCAAACCCAGACTGGTTTGCAAGGTGACAATGGCATTGGCGCTGTGAACGCTGCCCATCTCCGCGTCAGGAGCTGACATCATTGCCTTCACCTCCCTGGCCAGCGGTTTGTCCTCACCCTGCCTGGCAACTGTCCCCAGCAGCCCCCGGTGACCTCCCACTTGTACTCAGCTGTGTCATAGCCTAGAGGGGACCGAACGAAGCTGCAGCACATCCTTTGAGCCTATTGTGCTCTACCAAAAATAAGACAAAATAATGAGACGAGAACAAACAGAATACACATCTGGAGTCTGTGTCTCAAATCTTCAATAATGGGGGGAAGAATAATTGTCTGGAGTTGGGGAAGAAAAAAGAGAATGACCAAGCCACCAGGTTCTGAAGCCCAGCAGAGGATCCCCATTCGGCTGGTACTGAGCTCTGAAATGGCTTGTCTACCTGCTCTTGTGTATGTATGCATATACGTATATATATGTGTGTATAATAGATATGATTATTATTTTCTTTTTTGCTGTTCCTGAGGCTTGAACTCAAGGCTTGGGCTTTGTCCCTGAGCCTCTTTGTGATCAAGGCTAGCACTCTACCACTTGAGCCACAGCACCACTTCAGGCTTTTTCTGAGTAGCTTATTGGAGATAATAGTCTCACAGACTTTCCTGCCTGGGCTGGCTTTGACCTACGATCCTTAGATCTCAGCATCCTGAGTAGCTAAGATTATAGGCATGAGCCACCAGCGTCTGGCTTGCTTTTGTATTTTTTTTAATGCATTCTTTTTGGTTGTCTTGTTTTGTTTCCTGCTAGTATTGTGGCCTGAACTCGAAGCCTCGCATTACTACTTAGCTTTTTCCCTCAAGGATAGCACTCTACCACGAGAGCCATGGCTCCTTTTCACGCTCTTTGCTGCTTAGTTGAAGATAAGAGTTTCCCAAATTTGTTTGTCTGGGCTGCCTTGGAACCATGATCCTTAGATCTCAGCTTCCTGAGTAGGTAGGATGACAGGCATGAACCACTGTCACCAGCATAGAGCATTCTTTTAATGGAATCTAACAGCTTTGAGATGGGAATCAGAAAACTGACCAGCCGTGGAAACAGGGCCCGTGTTCTTGAGGGCTGACTGCCCAATAACCGCTGTGCACGTGATCTGAGCCCTGCAGAAAGTTTACAAACCCCAACCTCCTTCCTTTACTCCAGAGTCTGTATTGAGCACCCAAAGCAGGCTGGGTTGTGAGCCCAGCATTCACCCTTTCAGCTGGGATAAACAGAACTCTGGGTGCTACGGGAGTCAGGGTCTGAAGCTCAGCAGAGGCATTTGTAAGCCTCTGGAGTTCAGTCAAGACCCCTGAGTTCCCCCAAGTTCATTTTTGTTGTATGATTGGGTTAATATTTTCTGAAAGTTGACTTTTCAACTTATTTTGCCAGCCCTGGGGCTTGGACCCCGGGCCTGAGCACTGTCCCTGGCTTCTTTTTGCTCAAGGCTAGCTAGCATTCTACCTCTTGAGCCACAGAGCCACTTCTGGCTGTTTCTGTTTATGTGGTGCTGAGGAATCAAACCCAGGACTTGGTGCATGCTAGGCAAGCACTCTACCCCTAAGCCACCTCCCCAGCCCATCTTTTCAACTCTCGATGGTCATTCTCATCACTATTATTATCTTAGTATATTTGAATAGTTGTACAAAAAGGTTACAACTCAATATGTCAGTATATAATTACAATGCACCTTGATCAATTGCCCCATCTCTTCCAATCCCACCTATCCCCTTGATTTTCCTAGTTTAATTTTCACACATGTACACTGAACATGATGACTGCATTCTTCCTACTTCCTGTTTGTTGTTTACCTCACCTCCCTTTGACCTCACCCCCCCCACAGACCTCAAGTGCTAGCTTCCTGGTCCTCATTTCATTACACTGTAAGCTAGTTGTTTAATGGAGTGACACCAATGGAATTCTTCCCCAGATATACCATACTTTAGTTAATATGCTTGGGTTCATGTGTAGATGACCCCGTGTATGTACATGTATATTTATAAATTAGATCTAACTTCTACATAAAAGAGAAAACATGCATCCTTTGTTTCTCTGGGGCTGGCTTATTTCACTTAACAAATTTTTCAGGCCCATCCATTTCATTGCAAGCAATGTAATTCTTCCTGATGGATGAGTAAAATTTCATTATCAATGTAGATATTACATTTTTAAATTTTTTATTGTCATTGTACACAGGGGTTATAGTTCCATGAATCAGGTAATGAATGAGAAATAAGTACAATTTTTCTTGAACCCTGTCTCCCCTTCTGTAGCTCTCTCCTTATTTTTCCCTCCCATCCCCGCTTACAAGATATCAGTTCATTTCCCACATAGTGTCTAGTGAGTACCACTGTTGTATTTGTTCACCTTTGTTTCACCTTTTATGTGTCCTCCCTAGCCCTCTTAAATTATAAACAAATTAACAAACAAGACAAAAGGAAAAGAAAACAAAAACAGCAACAATGGCAACGAAAAATGTCACATTTTCTTCATATATTATTGTCATGCAACAGCTTGTATTTTGCGTATTCATTTGGATGAAGCAACATGCACACTTCTCTGACTCCTTCCTTCACTGCTTCATTCCTCTGTTCTTTTATCATCTCCTGCTTCTCTGTCATCACCTGTTTCTTTCACTCATCTCCTTCGCCTCAGTTGTCTTTCTTCTGTCTGGTTCTGTCTCTCTCCTTGTCTCGCTTTCCTTTACAAAAAGTAGAAGAGATGACGTGCCTTAAATCCGCTACCCATTACTCAGCTCTCCTCAGCCTGGGCTAAGGTGAGGTGTCCTGAGTCCATCTCTCATGCATGGTTGGAAGGGTGCCTCGCTTTGTAGATGTCCTCTTCTCTCTCCTCTCTTTTCCCTCCCTTCTCCCCCTCTCCTCTGTGTCTAATGTGACATGGAGCATTTGGGGGTGAACTTGTGTTTCCCACTTTCTCTGTGCAGTCCTATGTGGGATCTCCAAGTCATGGAAGTTAGCCCAGAACCTGCTAAGCGTCCTCCTGCCCCTCTCCCAGCCCCATAGCTAGGCTTTTCCACCATATTGTTCCTCCCTGTTTGACAGCAGGGTGTTGTCCCCGTTCCTCATCCAAGAACACAGCGCATACTACAATTCCTCTTTGTGAGTGATCGCATTCTATGTTTCAGACATATTCATATTCGGCTTACTTATGTGTCTAGCCCTTAATTCTGAGCAACACACATACACACACACACACACACACACACACACACACACGTCATATTCTTCCTGAGACCAATTAGACCCTATTTTGCAACAAAGCACAACAATAAGCAAAATCCAAACCCAATTACCTCTCAATAATTTTTCCTACCCATGAATAAACTCCAAGCTCTCTCACCATTTATTCTTCCCCAGAGTGAACTTGGGACCTCTGCTTGGGAACATTTTGGGGGATAAGTACAATGTCTTTGCTGTCTTCAAAGTACTTCCCTGGTACAACAGTTGATGTGTGATCTCTTGTTTAGTTCTCACTGCAGTCCTTTTGAGGTACATAATGAGATTGCAAGAGATTTGCCCAAAGTTTCCAAGAGATTGTGCAGGCAAAGGTGCCATGGAGCAGAAGGAAGGGGAACCTGGAAAGTTATTTTTCTTTCTTTCCTACTTAAGTCATAGGGCAGAGGAGACGGCTTAGAGATGGTATGCGTTTCTAAGATTTAGGAGCGCTGATGAGAGCTAGAACATCCACCTTTGCCCAGGCTTGGCCTCAACTTGACCCCTAGTTCAAGCTTCAGCCACAAAGGAACCCGTAAGTCCCTGTGTTTGAACGTTTTTGGTGTTTAAATCTAGTTCTTCAGATACCTTATTATTATCAAGCCCAACTTGCTTGTTGCTTCTTATTTTGAGAGCATCTCAAGAATTACAAAAATGACTGCATTGTGAGTATTTTAGTCATGTATTTGGCTGGCTTCTTGAAAATTCTTTTTAAATGTAGCATCTACCATAAAGTCAGGTCTAATCTTTTCACAAAACAAATTAGACCTATGTTCTTCTATAAAAATAGATTTTTTCCCCCCAGAGAAAATGGGAAATGGACAATTGTCCTAAGAAATTTCTACAAAGAAGTATTCTTTTCCATTTGAATAATGACACGAGATCGGGCATTCCTGTAAGCTTTCTTTTCTTTTTTTTTTTTTTTGTCTCTGTATTAATGAATTAGAATACACAATTGATTTAAAATCAAATAAAATTCTCATAAGCATCATTCGCATCTTTATGACCCGTCACTTGCTTTGTACAACTGGCTTTCCATCTAAATAGTTGCGTGCCAGAATGGGAGTTGACTGTGGCTGACGGAAGCCCAGCGGGGAGGCAGCCTGACCAGGCACAAGCCTACAGCCTGAAGCGGGGAGCCCAGTGGTGGCCACGCTGGCTGAGAGGCAGGGCGGGCAGGGCTGTGGCCAGCTGGCTCAGCGAGGGAGTGAAGCCGCCCGGTGTCTCCTGAGGCTTCATGCAGGACTTAGGACCCCTTGCATGGTGGTACCAGGAGCCTTCCTTGGGTGTTTGAGCTCTCATTGGGGCGGTCTCTCCCTACATATTTAGGCTCGTGTCCAGATTCCCAGGGGATCCTCTACACAGTTGGGACAGGAGCTACAATTCCCCCCTCCTTGTGTAGTTTGGGAATCCTTCCTCAGCTGGAAAGGAGGGGTCTGGGCTCAGCCGACGGCTCCCGGGTAAACCATCTCCAAGAATTTCTACTTCACGTCACTAGCCGCACTAAAACTAGGTGAATATATTTATGAGACTGTATTCACTAGCCGCACTAAAACCATATTCACGATTGATTCTTTCTTTCCTAATTCTAGTCGTGTTTTCAAGAAGTGACAGATTTCAGAATCACTAAATAATTGCTAGTTTCACTCCCCTCGCCCCTCAGTATTAGAATCACGTGTGAAACCTGATATGTCCAGGCTTGCTAATCTCTAATCATCTGTAAAAAGTGAAAGAAGGGCATGAAGGTGGCCTAGTGGTAGAGTGCCTGCCTACCATGCATGAAGCCCTGGGTTCAATTCCTTAGCACCACATACACAGAAAATGCCAGAAATGGTGCTGTGGCTCAAGTGGTAGAGCGCTAGCCTTGAGCAAAAAGAAGCTCAGAACAGTGCTCAGGCCCTGAGTTCAAGCCCCATGACTGGCAACAAAACAAAGTGACAGAAGTACTTTTTAAAAATGACTTAGTATCTACAGGCCATCATTTTCTAAGCAAGTAGGAAAGCAATGAGCTGCAGGACAAAGGTATGGTATATTAAAGAGAGGAAAAAGGTAGTGTGGCCAAGGAGTAATCAAGACACAGCTTGACCTCTTGAAAACACAGCACTACTGGTCACTAATTTAAAAGGGAGTGGGATCTGATATGAAGTCACCAGCTCAGAAAGTTAACCCTGGTAGAGAAGTGGACACAACGGACATTGGAAACGTTGGGTGGAAACCGAATGAACCGTGGTCCCAGTGAGAGGGAATGGTGTGGGCAGCTTCAAGGAAACAGGTGTGGGTTAACATGCAGTTTAGATGCAGAAAGAACTAACGGTACTTGTCTGATAGATTGCTGTCTGGGAAAGAGTAGGAAGAGGAAGCAGGGTGTAATTCTAAGATTCCATTCACAACAAAGAAGATAAACAAAAACACAAAACGTCTAAGAATAAATCACAGGGGATATGTCCCTAACTTAGTAAGGAGAACTATAAAACTAACGGCTGAAAAAAATCTGCTGAAGGATTTAAAGAAAAATAAAAAAAATTTAAAGAGTCCCCATTATGAAAGAAACTTTGCTCTTAGAGAATAACTGATTTTCACAATGTCATCCCAACAAACAGCACTTGACAAAACTGACACCAAGTTTCATTTGGAAGAATACACATGTGTTGGGGAATAGCTAGGATCGTTCTGGGTTTTTATTAAAATCATCATCAAGAAGCAGACTTTAGTAGCTACTAAAATGTGAACTAAAGTGTTAGCAATAGAAACATTGGATAGGATCAAGAAACAACAAGCATCTGTGGTGGTAGCTCATGCCTATAAGCCTAGCTGTTCAGGAGACTGAGATCTGAAGATCACGGTTCAAAACCAGTGTAGGCAGGATAGTCAGTGAAACTCTTAACCATCAGAAAACCAGAAGTGGAGCTGTGGCTCAAAGTTGTAGAGCACTATCTTTGAGCAAGCTCAGGGACAGTGCCCACGCTCCGAGTTCAAGCCCCACGATCCTCATACACACACAAAGAAGCAGATGAATGGCTTAAATGGACATGTCGTTTGTTCGGTAATAGGCCCAAATACAGATCCATTTTCTATGTTTCAGAAAGTGCTTTTGTCTCTGTTGGAGAGTGTCACCTATGTTGCTAGGCTACTTGACTTGTCATTTAAACATATAAAGCTACATGCCTCCTCACCAAAGTAAATTCCAGTGGGCCAAAGATTTAATGGGACAAAATGAATAGCTTTGTAGTCATGGAACAAGGAATACTATAAAAACTTAAAACCATGTGAAAAATGATTAGCAACCCAAACTACATAAATATGCGATTTGTTT
This sequence comes from Perognathus longimembris pacificus, assembly GCF_023159225.1. Classification (NCBI taxonomy): domain Eukaryota; kingdom Metazoa; phylum Chordata; class Mammalia; order Rodentia; family Heteromyidae; genus Perognathus; species Perognathus longimembris. The sequence continues at coordinate 7,817,156 of NC_063168.1, read as the reverse complement.
GCGTGCCAGGTAGCAAATGAAAACCTTGAAGTAAAACTATAGTCGAAGCTATCAAATTCTGAGAGGTTAAGTTCCATGGATGTGTTCACAACTTTCAAAGGCCATCATCAGCCAAACAGTTGATTGATGATATTGTGTTCCTGCAAAACATATGTTTACCTGCAACTACAAACTACACTCTGAGAATGAGACCACAGCTGGAAGCAGAATCTTCGCAGATGTGGTCAAGTTGAAACTCAGTCAGGCTACGTCCTTAACCACTGATGGTATCCTTGTAAGAAGAGAAAAACAATTGAGCTCTGACAGGTGTAGAGAGAGGAAGGCACGTGAATAGGAGGAGATCTTGGAGTAAGGAATATGCAAACTAAGAAATGCTAAGGATTGTCATATCCAGACCCGATGACAGAGGCATGGAGAAAGTTGTTCTTTGGAATCTCAGAGTCATCGCCTTGCCTTGACTTTTTTTTTTTTTGTTTTATTTGTGCCAGTACCATGGCTTGAACACAGAGTCTTGTGCTTTGGTTAAGCTTGCTTTCTTACAAATGATACTCTCCATTTGGTCCACACCTCCAGCTCTGCTTTCTGTTATTCAGTTAGCGATAGAGTTTTAAGGACTTTTCTGTCTTGAGTGTCCAAACCTGATCTTCCAGTCTCCAAAGTAGCTAGTATTATGGGCACCTGGTCCAGCCTTGACTTCTTAAAAGAATACATTATTGTTGATTGAGACTCTTTGTTACAGTAGGAAAGTAATACATGCAGGCATAGTATTTAAAAGGCATATTAAATTTTGTTGGAATAAAACTCTTCTTCAGTTCTTTCTTAGTACATATATAAATAAAATCTGACATATCAGATAGTGACAGTCTTTTAAGTCTAGAGGGTGAGTATAGGGGAGCGTCTGCTTTGTGCATGTCTATGTGGGCTGTTTTATAAACCATATATATTGCTCTTAGAATTCAATCCAATTCCAAAAGAAAGAGAACATAGTCTGCCATCATGCTAGGAGTGAAATCCAACAAACTCACTTGTGTAAAATGAAAGGTTGTGTTATTAGAGGCTGAAAATGAGCAGCTAGCCAGCTCTGAGTTACAGGTCCGGATGCTCATTTCCAAGTCCATCTTGGTCCCAGCTGGGCCTTGTTGCCATGGTGATGGTTGTCCGTGCTGGTTAAATATCTGCAGGGTTGATTCTAGGTCTTAGGGCTAGCATCTGTGCCATGAGCTTAACTAGGGGGACTGGCCTGAGGAATTCATCAGAACCAAGGACCCTGTATCTTCTGTCATTGCTCACCAACCTGGCTCCTAGTTCCTCTTCATCTCTCTCTCAAACCTATAACGCTGCAGTCTTACTAACTCCAGCCTAATCCCTTTGGAATGCACGACATGAGTCAGTAGCCACTTTCAGTATTCCTGAGGGTTTACCTTCTGCAAGGTGTGCTAAAGGAAGTGTGGATGCCAGATTATTTACTACACCACTTCTTGGATAAGGAATAATAAATGAATAGTAAAGGTTGGGATTGGGGACTTAGTACAGCTGGATAGTGCTTGCCTAGGAAATGCAAGGCCCTGAGTTTGGTCCCCAGCACTGCAAAAGTGGTGTTATTATATAACTTAAAGTTTGAATCCTCCTGTCCTGATAGTCTCAGATATTTTCCCCTGGGTGGCAGTTACAAGGATTTGAACTCAGGGCTTAGTCCTTGTGAGACGGGAATGCTATCATTTGAGTCCTACCTCTTGCTTTTTTTTTTTTTTTGCTTTTATTTATTATTTCAGATAAAGTCTTGAGTCTTTGCCTAGCGATAGCCTCAGATCATAATCCTACCTATGTTGTCCTTCATAGCTGGGGCCACATGTGTTCAGCACTAAGCCCGAATCACTGACGGAAGATCGCTAAGTGTTTGCCCAGGTCATCCTGAATTATGATCTGCTTGAACTTCACATCTGGAGTAACTGGAATTATAGGTATGAGCCACCATGCCCAATCCATCTGATATATTTATATTCTTCTTTTAGACTCCTTTTCACAGATTATTGGTTCTTAACTGGATTAGCTCCACTATATCTCATTTGTATTATATGCTCATGGGTAGTTTACCTTTTTTTTTTTTTTTTTTTTTTGCTGGTTCTGGGATTTGAACTCAGGGTCTTGAGCTCATTCAGCTTGCTTGCTCAGCTGGTGTTACGCTACTGGAGTCATGCCTCCAGTCCTACTTTTTGCTGACCATTTTGGAGATAGAGTCTTTTGGACTTTTCTGCTTGAGCTGGCCCTGAAACAGAAGCCTCCAGATTCCGGCCTCCTGCGAAGCTATGAGTACCACTGTGAGCCCCATGAATTTGGGGGTCAGCTTTTGTCCCCCCTTAACTGCGGCTTTGGTTTACTTCAGTCGGGAAATCTTAAATGATGAATTCCAGAGCTAAGGAAATCCTACGCCTTGCATCGTGCAATGTTGTAAAGAGTGAGATGCAATCGCATGCCATTCCACTTCATCCCACGTGGGATTGAGTTATTCCTTTGTCTGGGGTTTCCATATTCTATATGCTACTCATTCGTTAGTAACTCACGACTCATCCAGGTTATCAGATCCACCACCGAGTCATTGCGGTGCTTGTATTCGAGTAACCTGTGTGGAGCAGCCTAAGCTTTCGGCCCGTTGCCTACGTCATTCACTGATCTCACCCCTCTCCCCGCGGGCATTTTACCAGCTTACAATGAGAGTAAACACAGTACAAGAGAATATGCTGCGAGCGAGAGACAGGAGAGGGCACAGTCATATAACTTACGACAGGATGTTGGTGCGATTGTTCTCTCATGGTGGCTAATCTCTTCCTGTGCCTAGTATACAACTCAAACTTTCATCACAGGTATATGTGTCTAGATAGAACACTAGCATATGTAGTGTAGGGCTTAGTACTCTCTGGGGTTGAGGGCCCATGCAGGGTCTTGGAAAGTATCACTTGAGGGGAAGGGGAAAATCACTATATATAAATTTCATTTCATGTTTCTGGGATTGATTTTTTTTTCCTTTACTTTTCCCAGTCCTGCTTGTGTGCAACTTACAAGGGTCTTGTTAGTGCTCTGCGATTCCTATTCTCCAGCAGCTCTGGTTAAACTACAGCCGGATAATTGATCACCTTTGAATGATTCATGCCAAAGTCTCTCGATAAGAGGAGAAGGGAAAAAAAAAGTCTCTCTCTTGTATCTCTTTGGGCTCTAAAATTTTTGACAGTCCTATTTGACACGAATTTGCTCTTCTGATGAAAACATCGGCGTTGTCAGTGATTCACTCCCCAGGGTAAGCCCGCTAAGTCCCGTTTTATACAACCGGAAGCCCCCTTCCCCACGGCAGGAAGCGGAGGTCCTTTCATAGCTTCTAGCACAATCCTCCCTGGGACATGGGATCATCTGAAAAAGGCTGGGCCCAGGAACATTGTGAGCACCAACGCAAAACCAGAGCATCGTGGTACAGACCAGAGCGGGACATCTCCCTTCCACCCACAGACACACATTTTTCCCAGCAGAAAAGGTTATAGGAAGGAGAAGCTGAATGTGTTAACTGTTCTCTCTGGTCTGCTGCTGCCTGGCTTCCTTTGGGCTCAGCAGATGATATTAGGCGCCAGACACATATGCATGGTGCCATTTGCGTGTCTGAGTTAAGGTTGACTTAATTAGGAGAGTTTACCTCAAATACATGTTCAATGAATTCTCTCGGTGGTGTAACATTTTTGCCTATTGCCCACTGCTATGCTTGAAAAGCACAGAGCATAGAGAGTATGAGCATCTCTGAAGTTGTGTTTACACGCATTGATGTGCAGTAGGAAACGAAAATGGGATCGGGGTCGAGTGAACTCCTGTAGGATAAATAGAGATAAATAATTCAGATTCTCATTATCATAAGAGGCCTATAGCTCCAGTGCGTGGGAGCGCCCTGCCTTTGTGAGAATCGGTATGCAGCAGACATTTGGAGGCTATAGCATGCAATCTAGCATTACTATTAACATAAATCAGAGGCAAGGATTAGCCATGCTTCTAAAGTCTTCTAAAGTCTTACAGGATAACTGAATTCACAGTATATTGTTTAGTCCTCCCTGGACATTTTAGTAATCGGGTAATAGAGATGTTGAAGTAGTTGAGATGTTCTTTATATTACTCTATGAAAAGATCTTTAACACAATGTCTTTCACAGACAGTTTTGATAGAACGTGTTGAACAAAAAGAAATATGCCTATTTTGGTAGTATGGGTATGTTTCATTAGCTCAGCCTGCAGCGAGATGACATTACATTCTAAAAGGAATACAATTAATAACAATGAGAGATTTTTAGCTCTCAGAGTGTAGCTGGAGGAACTGAGCGAGATGTCAGAGCAATTAAGCTCAGGCACTGTATTACCTTTGTCTGAACACCCTTAACATCACCTTGTCTCAATGTGTTGAATAGTTATTTCTTTAGCGAAGGATTTGTAATTTATTTTGATGTTTCCTATAATTCAGACCACTATTATAAAAATGATTTCCCCTCTCCCTTTTGCAGGTAAGGGGAAAAAAAATCTTTTAAAATAACTAGCTAGTAGAAATTAACATTTCTCTGGATTGGCATAGCTTCCTTTTATTTTTCTTTCTAGAAGGGAATAAGGAAGATGTGCTCAGTAACTGTTGGGGATTAAACGCAGTAGAATGCTCTTATTTTGCACAGCAGAAAGGTGTAAACCAAGCCAGGACTGTCCATAGGCCATGCGTGCTATAAGAGCAATCCAGGGGAAAAAGTTGTACTTTGAGACGTTAAAATAATCACCCAGGGTATTATTTTATTCAGCGTTAACCTTTATATTTTATGTTAAGTGACAGTGAAGGTTCTGGAACAGGGTGATTCCCCAGAGTCTCAGGAGCTGAAATTTCTTTTATCTGTGAATGAGAAGCTCCATTCTCTTCCCCAATGCCACAACCACCATGGCTGCTTTGGGTTCTCCTCACTAGGCGGTTGTCATAGGTGATGTGAAAGACAAAATGTATCAACATAGGAAAATGATGCTTTTAAAAAGCATAAGGGCGAGACTAGTCCAAAATTCCATTTCTATGTGTCCTATCCTCTTTGAGCTTTCAGACTCAGTGGTTGTGTGAACAAGGAGAGAGTGCAGGAAAAAGGAAAGGAGGGAGGGAGGAGAGAGGGAAAGAGGCAAGTGGAGAAAGAGATAGGGGGAGAGAGAGAGAGAGAGGACAGAGAGAGGGAGGAAGGAGATGGGGGGGGAAGAGCACGCGAATCAGCTCTGCTAGTCTGCTGGTCCACATTTCCCTTGCTGGGCTCCTCTTGGTGAACACGCACAATGTGTAAGCAGGTGTCTAGAAATGCCGGGGGGTATTAATGCCCAACTCCATTTCCACTCATGAGTAATGTATTAAAATGTTGTAGCTAATGAATTGTTAATCTAAGAAGCTGCAGGTTATTTTTTTACTTCCACAGCCACTTGGTTAATGGGGCACCAACCTAGCCACGGCTCTGGCTGTCTGTTATTTTTCTGTGCTATTTTCCCAAGGCTTCCCAAGGCCAGCTGCCAATTGCCAACTCCCTCTGCCTGTGACCACGGCTTAGATACTGCATATATGCAGACGCACATACCTCTTCACACAATTAAATCACCCCAAACTGCTCAGGGACTGGAGGCCTGCGAGTGTTATGTGAGCAGTCCCCTCCCCTGCTAAGTATTATTGACAAATCCATCAAGGGCGGTGATGCATTGGCTCCCACCTTACCTAGAAGGACACTAGGGCAGCGGTGACATGCTGTCACCGTGGTAACTGCGGCTGAAGGGAACAGCCTGTTAGGGTAGGTGACCCCTGTTGGCAGTGCGCCTGGAGATGTCGCACTCGCCCGGCCGTCCTGTCACGGGGACTCCAAGGAACAGCCCGGTGCCCTCAAATTGATTCATTAGGCCCTAAACGTATCGATCGCTCCAATTTACAGAAATTTATTATATTGATATTGGACTGATTAACATTTTGTGCCAGACTGGTTCGATATGTGCTTGTAACAGCTTTTAATGATTAATTGACTTTTATGATTCCATCTCGGGGGCTGTCAGTGAGCTGTGAACTGTGCGGAGCTTGCTCCTGCCTGTCTCTCCCGTGGCACAGGGCAGTGATTGAATACCTAGGAAATTAGTGTCCTTGCTGTCTCATTTTATGAAAGATAAATGCTATGACATTTAATGCAGACCTTAATTTAGAACAGAACGAAGCAGATCATTTTGCAATTTAATCATAAACAGGTAAATATCAGAAGTTGTTTAGCATTTTACAAAGTTAAGCACACAGAAAACAGAGGCGAAAAGCGAGCGGGCAACGAGGGAGCCGGCAAAAGGTAAAATAAAAGAATACGGCTTGGAAGAGTACGGCATTTTCATAAGCACGTAATTTATTAGGGCCCACATCTGAGCCCATTTTTCAGCTCAGAATATACTGCTCTTATTCACTCGGCGCCGAGTCCCGGGCGTGCCTGTTGGCACTGGCTGCCAAGTTAGCATTTACCTTCCTGGCGGCCGGCGGCCCTACAATATTGCCTGGTGAGTGGAGGAAAATACATTGACTGATTTGCCACAAAGGTAAATAGCAGAAAAAGGGACCGGCTCTAGTTTAATATGTGCCCCTGACATGTAATAAGGAGAATATCGCATTCAGCCTGGCTTTATGTGTTACCTAAAACAACCATAAACATTATGAAAAGACAGCAGCAAAGATGAGGTTTTATTGTGCTCGGGAACAACAGGGAAAGGAGAGGAGGAAGGCTGGGCTTTGCCAGCTCACACCTCTTGCATTCATGCTCAAAGCAGATTTCCCTCCTTTCATTTTAATTAAAAGACTTAAGTTACGGGGAAACTGTCTAAACATCACGTCAAATTATTCATGTTTGTATATATAAGGAATAAAATGAAATGGTTCTGTGCACACCTCTTTCTTCCTTGCCATTCTCTGGATTTTTCCCCCCCTCTCTTGTGCTGACTGAGAGCACCGTTATCTGTGCTGCCATTGTCGATTGCTAATGGGAACACAGTGTGCAAATTTTGTGGCCCTTAGTTTGAAGTATCCTCGACCCGTTGCATTTTTTTTCCTCCAATTCTACAAAGATTCCAAGGATGCACCAGCTGCCTGTCTGCTTTCCTTACTTCCACCCAGAGCCTCAGCTACTGGGCCTGCTACCTAACTTCCCTTCTCCTCGTGCTAGGAATGATGGTTTCATTTCTGTGTCTCCCAGTTGGATGACAAGCAGGGACTCATTAATTAGGCCCCTGACTATGCGTGAATCTACACAGGCACACACTTGGGCAGTCTGTGACTTCTTGTAGTTCACCTGCGTGGTCAGGACTATCTTGACCTCTGTCCTTCCCAGGTTGTGAGTCGTGTTTGGCATCAGTAGCAATGGCTGTGTGTGATCTGTAGTGCCCAAGGCCCAGACAGGACAAAAAGCATCAGAAATGCTCAGAATACCTCGGTCTGGCTTGGAAATGGAGACAGTGCAGACATCATTGTTCCTGTTGGATCACAGTCCTGAATAGGAAAAAGCTCTTTGGAATGCTCTGCCCTTCCTTTGATTGACTTTGGTCTTCTCTCTTTTCAGACATGCTTCATTTTTCTACCTTATAGTCATTGCTTGGAAATATTTTCTAAGCCAGCATATTTCATATGCTGAAAGACAACTTAAATCTAAGTACTTAACCTCACCTAGCCCCATAAAAACACAGACTGTGACTTAACAGATAGAAGTAAACCCTATGGAGAGTGGTCTTCCAGGTTTAAAGATCTGCTGCTCCCCAATGTGTCAAAACAAAAACAAGCCATCTCCCCAGACCCAGAGGGGAGGAATGGTCTCTTCCCAACTGCTCAGCTCCCCAGAGGAAAGGGAAGGGAAAGAATTGAGGGGGGGGGGCCTATCCCAAGGCTCTGCTGTGGGTACATTCTGCTGAGCCGCAGTTGTAGAATATCCTCTTTGTGTGACACAAACACCAGTACACAGACAGACAACCAGCTTTGTTGGCTATATGCTGGTTGTATGCTTGTTTGCCAATTTTCTTCTCTTTGGGAAGGTATTCTCCTTTTGAATGTCATCAAAGCACAGCATTACGTTGGCATTCCTCCAAGCAGAACCTAGATCTCTTCATTTCATCAAAACTCTGGGTTCATCTCTCCTGCATCCATTCTTTGAGGAGAATTTTCAGGACTTAGTCTTTAAAAAAAAATTATTCTGTCTGTCTTGGGACTTGAACTCAGGACCTGGAAATTGTCTCTGAGCTTTTTTTTGCTCAAGATTAATGCTCTGCCACTTTGAGCCACAATGCCACTTCAGGACATTCTTTCTTTCCATCCACCAATCAAACAGCTTTCTATATCTGTTTTAGCTTCTGGTTCTTCTGTCAGATAGCTGTCATACTATTAGCGGAAATTCTATGAAAAACTTAATAGAGCAGAGCACTGGTGTCTCGCACCTGTAATGCTAACTACTAAGGAAGCTAGATCTGAGGATCAAACTCTGAAACCATGAGGTCAGGAAAGCCCATGAGTCTTTTATCTCCAATGAACTGGCAAATAGCCACAAGTAGAGGTATGGCTCAAATAGAAGAGCACTGGCTTTGAGTGAAAAAGCTAAAGGACAGTACCCAGACCCTGAGTTCAAGCCCTCAAACCAGCACAAAAAATAATAAGAGAAAATTGTTGATTTCCCCCAAGTGGACTACTGCAATACAGCATAGCCTCTCTTTATCCTGTGCTTATTCGGCTCCAAAATACTTCCTTTACCATATGAATAAATATGAGCTTGGACAGTAAATGGTGCAGAAAAGACAGAAAATGGTCTCATTCTATATCTTAGCTCCTAAAAAATATTAGAAAGCTTAAACAAATAAAATCTACCTTTTACATATTTTATTTATTATTTCTGTGCTGGTCCCAGGGCTTGAACTTGGGGCCTGGGTGCTGTCCCTGAGCTTTTTCCCTCAAGGCTAGCCCTCTATCACTTGAGGCACAGCTCCCCTTCTGGCTTTTTGGTGGTTAATGGAAGATGAGTTTCATCTCACGAACTTTCCTCCCCAGGCTGGCTCTGAACCATGATCCTCAGATCTCTGCCTCCTGAGTAGCTAGGATTATAGGCATGAGCCACTGGCGCCTGGCTCCCTGAGCTCTTTTGCTCAGCACTAGTGCTCTACCGCTTGAATCACAGCTCTGCTTCCGGTTTCACTTTTTAGAGGTTAAATGCTAAGGCTGGCTTTGAACTGCAATTCTCAGTTCTCAGCTTGCTGAGTTGCTAGGATTAGAGATGTGAGCCACCAGTTGATTTTATTTTTTTATTTTTTGCCAGTCCTGGGCCTTGGACTCAGGGCCTGAGCACTGTCCCTGGCTTCCTTTTGCTCAAGGCTAGCACTCTGCCACTTGAGCCACAGCACCACTTCTGGCCGTTTTCTGTATATGTGGTGCTGGGGAATCGAACCCAGGGCCTCATGTATACGAGGCAAGCACTCTTGCCACTAGGCCATATCCCCAGCCCCTCACCAGTTCATTTTTAAGAGTTTTATTTATTTATTTATTTATTTATTTTGCCACTCCTGGGCCTTGGACTCAGGGCCTGAGCACTGTCCCTGGCTTCTTCCCGCTCAAGACTAGCACTCTACCAGGTGAGCCACAGCGCCACTTCTGGCTTTATATATATGGTGCTGAGCACTCTGCCATTCCCAGCCCCTTAAGAAATATTTTTCTCCACATGTTTTACTCCTAAAAATCTGCCAAAGGACTGTGATGGTATGCTTTCTTTCATCGTTATAAAACATACCAAAGGTAAGTAGTAATATTTATGAGTACCGGAAATACTAGTACCAGATATTTTACATTTGTATAGTAGAATTTCTATGTATATTAACTTTTTACTTAATAATTACTGCTTTGAAACTGAGGGAATATGAGCCAGGTACAGAGGCATATACCCGTAATCCCAGCACTTGGGAGGCTGAAACAGAAAGACTATGAGTTTGAGGGCAGCCTGGGCTACATTGTGAGGCCCTGCCTCATGAAACACACAAAAATTGATGGTACAGTCCATTGCTGATTTAAAGACTATCTTATCCTGTAGCTGTATTTGTATTTTGTAATCTAAATAATGTCCCCAGGAAAAGATATCTTCATTTAGTGTCCTAGTCCACTCAGGTTTCTGTATCAAAGTGCAACAGGCTAGGTGGTTTATGTACTGCAGAAATCGATCCCTCTCACCTCTGGAGGTTGGAAGCCCAAATGTCGGCATTGCTGGGTCCTGGAGAGGACTTCTGTGTGGACCACAGACTTCTTGCTTCCTCGCATGATAGAATCAAGCCGATTAGTTCTGGCCTGTTGGTAGAATGCCACGAATCCCATTCGTGAAGCCTCCACCGTGACACCAATCACCTCTCAAAGTTCCCACTTCTCAACACCAGCACACTGGAGATTAGATTCCAACACAGGAGTTTTGAGGGATATGATAGGCAGTCTATAACATTTAGGAAAACTTTTTTTTTCTCAGTTATTTCACTTGTCACATAAGCTTTTGTTTCAAACCTAGCCAAGTTTATCTCTTCTATCTCCAGAAAGGAAGCTTTTGCTGGCTTCTGTGTGTTGGTCTTTGAAAAGATCCTGAAATGTTGGTACCCACTTCCTAAGTAACTCAACTTGGTGGAAATGCTTAGAAAACATCTGGTTTGAAGTGATGGCTCACTTTTGTTTCATCCAAACGTTTCAACAGTGTGCAGACAAAAAGACCAGCATTTAAGTCATCACTGCTTGAGCCTTCATTTCTTTCCAGCCCAGTGATCCCTTTGCCAGACACCCAGGGCACCTGGGTGACCTGTGTTACCATGACAACAGGGCCAGCTCACCCAGCACTGGGGCAGTCCTCTCTGCCTCGCTGGGGTGTACATGTTGCTCAGCACCAAGAGGATTTGTGAGTGGCAGGTAATGCTCCTGGAGGTGGCTTGTCAGGCAATGTGCAGGCTCCCTTTTCTATCTGTCCCCCTTCCCTCCTTTCCCTGTTCAAGTGGGGAGGGAGAGCCAGGTAAACAGAGAGAAGTTCCTTTTTAATCTCTGCCACAGGTGTGCCTTTACCAAGTCCTTTCTAAGCACCTTCCGGATTTGGGGAGCAGAGACCCAGATCCCCACGTGTGCTCGGGTTTTAATGGCAAGTTCATATGGAGATGCATAGACAATGGCTGCAGAAGCTGATCTTACTTGAAACCAGCCTGCAGCAGGGAAATCTGGGCAATGAGATGGCAGGGTTTCCTCCAGGTTCAAGACAGATGTGGTAGGGCAGGGCAGGGCAGGGGAGTCTAACCTAGGTTATTCTACCATGAACTCTCAGCGTTTCCCAAGGCATGCTCTGTGCGCTACTGATGGATAAACTGATTGAAATAACCGAGGTCAAATAGAGTGAGTAGCAAGGCAAGGGGTGTTTTGTCATGGACTCAACTGTGAAAGATGCTGCCTTATCGCCTGCCGTATCCATCTCAGACTGCTGGGCTCCGGGAGGAATGAAGGAATCTATAGGGCTCTTAGACCACCCAGCTGGAATCTAACTTTGCCCTGGCCTCCAGTTCACATCCTTTGCACTGTGCCAGGCTTCTTGGGTGTCAGGTGACTAGGACCATCACCTCTATCAGACACAGGACCAACGGTGGCAGAATGAATTTTAGGACCCCTTTCTCAGAAGGTCTGGGTCAAACTCACATAAAAATGTGAGGTGGGAGAGAAGAGAGAGCTGAGAAACAACGCTGGAAATTCTGAATTGTCACAGCTCAGAATGTCTGATGCCGCACCCTGTTACTTGTTTCTGTCTTAGTCACTCCCTCTGGTTTCCTGCCTTATGATGCAAATGTCTGGATAATGTACCTCCCTGATAATGTGCCTGGCTACCATCCTGTCAGAATACACTGAGTTATCCACCTGCTTATAGCTGGCCTCACTTGCAAGCTGTTCTAGAAGCTTCTTAGACATGCATCCATTTGAATGACCTTGCCTTCAGCCCTGTGACTTCTGGGTGAGACAAATTCATTGCTTGATGATGACCATTTCGGACCCAAAAAACCCCTGGATGGTTACAAGAATAGTCCCTGCATTCTTGCCACCCCCATCTCCTGCCAAATTAGCCTGAATTCTCCCCATAGTGTTTATCCAATGGGCCCAGCCATCACCTCTAAAGTTAGAAAGAAAAACCCAAGGGTGCAGGAAGTGAGGAGTTCCATAAATAGCAGTAGAAGTATGATGGCAGAACTTGTCAAGTGAGCTTGTTTCTCTCTGGAGACTTTGGGGGGTTTTCCCTGTGTTTGTATACCTGAGAAACCTCTGGATCACCTGCTAATGATCACATCTGTGGCTCCGTGATAGCAAATATTTTCAGGAAATATTACAGCTACAAAGCTGACCCGATTGACATAATTTACTGTACTTTTCTGGAAGCTTCTGATGAGGTCCCTTTAAGAGGACTGTTAATGAAAACAAACAGCTATAGGTTAGCAAAAATCTTTCAATCACAGATTCCCATGGAGCTGAATGAGAGAAAGAGATTCACGGTGAGCTGCTTCGATTTGGCTGTTTACCTGAAATCTCTGGGCAACTGGCAGTAAAGAATTTTCTTTTCTTTCTTTTTTTTTTCAAAAAGTAACCCTTGAGCTGGATGCTATAATCCTAGATGCTCAGGAAGCTCTGAGGATTCTGATTTGAAGAAGGCCCTGGCAGAAAAATCCGTGAAGCTCTTATCGCCAGTGAATCACCAAAAGCCAGAAATGGAGATCTAGCTCAAGTGATAGAGCACCAGCCTCAAGTAAAACAGTCCAGTAAGAACCGGAGGCTCTGAGTTCAAGCCCCAGGATCAACACACAAAAAGCTACCCCCCTCAAGTTTCCGTCTACTGTGATTGACCTGGAAATTGTCTGTCTCTAGCAAAATAAACAAAACAGGGGTCCTTGGAGGGCTCAGTACAGAAAGGTGCATCCGTATGTGAAGTTTGGGAAATGCTTGAGGGCAAAGACAGTGAGAAAATTCATATACACACAGATATACACTTACACATGCAGCTAAACATGCCCCAAACTAGGCTACTAGCTCGAATTTGTTAGGATTTTGTTGCAAAATTGTAGACAAATCCCTCAGACAAACAGCATAGTTAAGTAAAATACACACACACACACACACACACACACACACACACACACACACACAGAGAGAGAGAGAGAGAGAGAGAGAGAGAGAAAGAGAACTGCAAGCCCACAAACAGTCCTAGCATCCCCAAGAGAGACCAGGAAGCCTCCTGCTTGTGCATAGCCTTAGGTTAGAGGAGCAGGGCTGAGGCTGCATTGCTAGAAATATCAGGGGAAAGGCACGGTGTCCTTCCCTGGTCCACCAGCCCGAGGTGATTCAGAATAAGGACCGTGTAGATTTTTCATGCAGTCTGCTTTTCATTGAAGTGGCCAGGTGCCTTCATTGCAAGATTCAGGTCTGACTATATTTTTACTTATGTTTATTTTATTTATTCTGTCCTGAGGGCTCAGCTACCCAGTGAGTTTTGGGGAAACTTGGGTGGGGAGGTGACAGAAGAACTGAGGTAAAGTGACCCCCTCGCCATCCTCATGGTTGATGCAGACCCAGCCAGCGGTGACGAAGGCAGCGTTCAGGGAAGGGGACAGCAGCTGGCCTCAGCCGCCAGCTGCCAGCTGTGTGACCGGCAAGCATACTGCAACTTAGCATCTTAGTCCCTAAAACTTACAAAAGGAGGGGCAGTGAATCCTTTCACATGAAGATATAAATGCAGTATAAAAAGGTAGATCGTCAGATGCAAACAATATGTTGGGGTGGCAATTGCAAAAAGGAGGGGTCTGCATAGACTTATTTATGCAATAATATTCATGCCTGGCATTTAGTGGTTGCAGGCTGTGTGACAGGTATAGCTTATGTGTTGTGTGTGTTTGAGCCTGCTTAATCCATACAGAGACTTTCCCAAAACCACACTGGGCACACAAAGACACCGAGGCACAGATAAGCCATGCAGAGAGCCAAGATGTCTATTGGGACAATTAGGCTCCAGAGCCCATTGGCTGGCTTGCCATTATCTATAGCAATGTGTCAGAGCTACATCTACATAATTTCATATACTTTAGTGTATTGCCGTAATGTCTCAGCAGGTAACAGTATGTGTATCAATAAGTCCTTCTGCATTCACTGTGCCTTTAGTCCTCATCCAATTAATTCAGTGATGTAATCATCATCACCAGTAAAAACTACACAGGGTCTGTGTGCATAGTTCTGGTCTTAGACGTTGGTTTTCCCTAAATAAAGGGTCAACCATGGCCCTCTGTAGATGACCCAGAGATGTCTTCCTGTCCCCAAATGGCCATGCCACTAAGGCATGGTTCTGTGTGCTCTCCAATCCAAATGGCTGATGGAAACAGCTCACTCCTCAAGGCAGTGGCCTTGGCTTTCCCAGCTAAAACCTACCTAGATCTAGACCGAGAATGAGCTGAAGAGGAAAGCACATTGCTATCAGCGGAACCTTCCCTGGGGAGCTTCCTTGTTAGAGGCCCCTGTCTCACCTCTACCATCTGTGCTCTGAGCACACTATTGTGTGATTCAGAGGATCCTGAAATTCAAGCTTTCCATGCTTGTGCACCAGGAAGTCACGTGCACATTGACCATTGTCTATAAAACTCAATTCGTAGGGAATATTTTCTCACGGATTTATGATTGTCTGTGAATAAGTATGCCGTGTGGATGTCCTGTAACGAAACAACATTAATATCGCTATCCAATGCCAAAGTTTTGTTATATAGGTACACCTTTCAAAGAATGCTCACTTAATTATTCATTACTTGTCTTCCATCACCTCAACCTGGTATTATTTTTAACTCTTAAGTACCTCCAAATGTTAAAGGCTTGGTTGCCGGTCTTTGGTGTTATTTCGAGTTGATAAATTCTTTTAAGAGTAAGTAACACCTGTATGGGAGGAAGTTAGGTTATTGGGCATCTGCTTTGAATGAAATATTGGTACCCTAGGGTCCTCCTCCTCCCTCTCTCTCTCCTTCTCTCTCTCTTTCTCTCTCCTGTGTTTCCAGGCCTCCATGATTAGCTTTGCTTTACCACATTCTTCCCACCAGGATCTTCTGCCTCAGGGCAGGCCCAAACTGATGGAGCCACGCACCTCATGGACTGAAACTATGAACTGAAGAAGTCACCTTAAGAGCAATGTGGTTGGTCGTTCTTCAAATGGAGGCATTAGGTGTTTCTAAGTTCTTGCTTTCCAGGATATGGCTCACCATACCACAAAATGAGATCAAGAAATGCTGGAATTAGAAAGCAGGCCTCACCCACTGTTGTTCTGTCATTTCATGTGGGGTATCCATTGACTAGAAGCATAGCAAAGAATCCTAGTCCAGCCAGGTTTCAAGGCAGCTCTATCTGAGACTCTTGATTCCAGGCTCATATCATAAAAAGATCTGATAGTTCCAAAACTATGTATTTTGAGCTGCCTGCTGGAAAATAAAATCTTGTCGCTAACATTTCTCTCCTTGTACCACAGGAATGCTATTTTCTCAATGAGTTATGGGCACTATACTCTTTAGGATGTGTCTAAATGATGTGTCCCTCCAAAGACTGAAAACTCAAATAGTTTGTACTATCCTTTTGTATATTTGGAAACACCTGGTTTGTTAACTGTATTTTTATTTTTTCATGAAAACATTTGATATTGTGATGGCTGCACTGTTAAAGAACTCTGAGGGAGAAAATGAGTTATTTACATTTTTCCATAAATATTTTGCATTTCACTGAACGTAACAGACATTCAGTGACTGAAGAGATTATCTTTATTTTCCTACACACCAACTAGTGTCTGTTTTCCAAATTCATGGAGACCCACTTCCATTTGGGAATCTGGCCACTTAAACCCTTCTTTGAAATTCACTTTTCTCCAACCTCCACCACCACATTTTGGAACTCATGTGCGAATTACTCTGAGATACATTGCTACTGCGATTTTGAATAAACAGGCCTGAATAAGGTGGTCAAAATGCTTAAGTCACCAGAGTTGCAAAAAGCAGGCCAATGATCTTCATGCTTTGCAAATAGTAGATACCAGATATGTATTTATTAGGTATATAGTCAGTCAATTCCAAAATTTATTGATGTTAGACCCTGAAATTTTAATGAATCAGCACTTATACGTTATACGGTAATAAAACATCGATATAAATTAGCATATAATTGCAAATACAATTTTTATATATTTAATTGAGTGGTATTTTATATATTAGAAATAGAGAGAAAATATTTATTATGCATTGAATTGAATGATGCTTCCCAGGATATATATATATATATATATATATATATATATATATATATATAATCTTATGATAATGAATAATTTTATTTACCCATATATGAATAAAATAAAATAGATAAAATATATGAAATAACATGCATTAAAAATGTATGTGGGTAAATGAAATTATTCATTTACCTATAATGTCATAAGGGGAAAGAAGCTGTTATTTATTGAATAGGCAGTAGCCGTAAGGAGTGAAACTAGAACCTTCATAAGTGAAATGGTAACGCCATCAGAGAAACTTGGCGTTTAATTTCCATCGTTTTCAGATAGGGAAACTCAAGGATCAGAGAGGGGAAGGAGCTCCCTGAAGTACAGACAGCCAATAGCCAGAGTAGACTGGAAGTGAATCTGGATGTGTGCGGTTCTGAAGGCCACGCCCCGAGCCCGCCTTCTGCCCCCTTGAGTCAGCCCCTCTTGTGGGTCTCCAGGAACATCTCTATCCTGCTGGAAGATTCTCCCACTGGGATTAGTTGACTGGGCTCATGAGAAGCACAAACCCACTCGACCTACTGGTGGAGAAGAGGCGAATGGGCACGCCTGTCCTCTCCACCCTGGCTTTGCCGAATGAGCCAATGCTTGTCCCTTTCGGTGTGAATGGTGTGAATGCCGTGGCCTTGCCCTCAGGCCTTGAACCTGAGCTCAAACCCTAGTACTGCCGAAATAAATTTTTCAAAAACAGTATGTCCTCTTATTATTTTTCACACATTTTATTTTTATTTGACACACGGCAATTGCACATGGATATGTGACATATCCCATACAGAATGTGTACATTATGTAATATTCAGATCAGGGTTCCTGGCATATTTGTCACCTCAGACATTTATCATTTTCTGGTATTAGCGACATTAAAATCTTCCCTGCTGGCTATTTTGAAATGTACAATTAATTGCTATCAACCAAAAGTTATCCTACTGTGCTATACAGAACCCGAGAAGGTATCTCCTGTCCATTTGTATGCCTGTGCTCCTATTAACCATCTTCTTGATATCATAGCCCAAACAGTGAACATCTCCTATAAGCCTTGAGCGAAAAAGCTTAGGGACAGCACCCAGGCCCCGATTCAAGCCTCAGTATCGGCACATGCGTGTGTGCGTGCACACGCACAGAAACAAAACAAAAACCCACCAACTTTCCATTGAAAATGAACAATGTAGGCCTTTCTGCTATCAGTGCAAACCATTGTCTGTCCTCTTTGCTTTGGCATGATTTGGGCGGCACTGACTCATTGGGAAGGAGGGAGGATGGTATGATGGAGAAAAAAGAGAGGTTCCTTAGCCAAGATTAGCAGGTGTTAACTATAAATCCCGCATTGGTGACTGTAACTCTCGTGGAATTGGAGAAGAAAGCAAGTGAGTGGGTGGATGGATAGGTAAGGAATGGCAACATCAGGCTAGGAACCAAGGACTCCATGTGACACACCCTCCCTCTCCCAAGGGAGTGGAATTCACATAAACATTTTCTTGAGTCCAGATGATAAAAAAAAAAAAAACTAAAAAAAAACAACAGGCCTTGAAATCTCTGCTTGGCTTTCCTTGCCTATAATCAAGGCCAGCCCTTCCAAGGTGCAGAAATCCTTGATCAGCACCAGTAATGTTTTCTCACTATGATCTGAGAGACTTCCAAATCATCAGAAGGAAAAGTAAGCTAGGCACCCACCAACAGCTAGACACCTCATGTGCCCCCCCTCTTATCAGGGATGTTTCTAATCTCACACGGAATGTTTCACATGTCTCCTATTCAAAATCTGCATTAAAAAAGGTAGGAGAAAAAGTCCAGTGCCAGAGATGGGTGATTCATGCCTGTAATTCTACTTACTCAGGAAGCTGAGAGCTGAGCATTGTGGTTCAAAACCAGCCAGAGCAGTTAAGTCTATGGGAATCATTGTCTCCAATGAACCACCAAAAATCCAGAGGTGGAGCTGTGGCTCAAGTGGTAGAGTGCCAGCTTTGAGTAGAAATGTTCAAGGACAGCACCTAGGCCCTGAATTCAAGCTCTAGTACTGGCACACACAAAATGAAAACAAAGCCCCTACATTAGTATCTAGATTTTTCTACAATAGGAACTAATGTTATACCTTCCTGATTACCCTTAACCACTCCAAAAGTATTCAGTGCTTGTAGGATGCAGCTCAGTGGTAGAATCCTTGTCCTGCCTGAGGTTCTCTGTTCAGTAACCATTTCAAAGTTGCCTCCAGAAAGCTAGTCATGGGATTGTCAGGTGAAAGTTTTCTAAAGGGCTGCATTGTTACTGAGGGAATATCACATCTGAAATGGATGTACTTTGGGCTAGCAATGTGGCCTAGTGGTAGAGAGCTTGCCTAGTATACATGAAGCCCAGGGTTCAATTCCTTAGCACCCCATAAACAGAAAAGGCTGGAAGTGGCACTGTGGCTCAAGAGGTAGAGTGTTAGCCTTGAGAAAAAAGAAGCCAGGGACAGTGCTCAGGCCCTGAGTTCAAGCCACAGGACTGGCACACACACACACACAAAAGGAAAGGTAATTCATTGTGAAAGGGAGTGCTATACAACATCAGCGAGGATGCTACAAAAGAAAAATTTTAAATGATTTAAATACCTAACTGTTCCTAATTGTCATCCAGAATAACCTGTGCTTCCAACGTGTTTTTTACCTCCTTCGCCTCCTTCCTTTTAACACTGTTTTTAGTACCTCCATCTAAAGCCTGAAAATAAAACACGTTTGCATGTGAATGGCTCTGTGTAGGCTGGTGGGCGTGTCAGGTGCTTGCTTAGCCTGCATCTTGAGTTTCGCCTGGCCTGTGAGACTTGAAAAGGTGTTGGTGGGTCTATAAGCCTCCAGTACACACTACAGCACATGCTGGCCAGCAACCTTCCAGCTTCATACAGGGTACAAATGAAGGAGCTTTTTCCTGCCCAAACTTCAGGAAATTAAGGTTTTATTAGCAGGTCAATTGTGATCCAAGCTGGGCCACAGATCCCAGGCATTCAGAAGAACCCACAGGTATGGAGTCCAGCCTCAGTTTAGAGTCTTCTTGGAAGAAAGTTTCCAAGGACTCCAGTACTTTCTTCTGGTAGGCTTTTCTGGGCAGTATCATTTACAGCAAGAATGAAACTTCAGACTTTCTTTAGTCCTATCAACAGTCTCCTTTACGCACATGCATGCACACATACACACACACAGGCAAACACACACGCGCACACACACAGAGGCTTGGGTTGATTGCATAGATGATCATAGTTTACCACTGAGGTCACTGGACAGACATTTTTCAGTAACATAGAATTTAACCAAATCCCTTATGCTTTATGTTGCATGAGTACAGGTCTTGCCACCCTGTACCCCTTCCCCAGTCTCCAAAAAGGATGTGCTAAGTGTTGCCGTTACAGCCTTGACTGGCTCAGTTTACCGGTGTCTCTACCTGGCTTCCTTGTTCCTAACTCAATAACCTTCTCTTCTCCTTGGTTAAAGTTGTTCTCTGGAGTACATTCTCAGTTATTTCTGGACTTTTGTGGTTGTGACCTCAAGATGCAAGTCCTCCCAGGGAGAAAATAAGACTTCCTACCTCAATTCTCTTTAACCCACCCTGGTCTCTCTCTCTCTCTCTCTCTCTCTCTCTCTCTCTGGTTTTTTGGAGGTATAGGGTTTGAACTCAGAACTTCAATCTTGATAAACAGGTGCTCTACCACTTGAGCCACTCTGCCAGCCTTTTTTTTTTATTTGCTGGTCCTGGGGCTTGGGCTTGAACTCTGAGCCTGGGTGCTGTCCCTGATCCTCTTTATGTTCAAGGCTAGCACTCTACCACCTGAGCCACAGAGCTACTTCTACCTGTTTCTGATTAGTTTCTTGGAGATGTGAGTCTCATGGCCTTTCCTGCCCAGGCTGGTTTCAAACCGGGATCCTCTGATCTTAGCCTCCTGAGTGGCTACAGGTGTGAGCCACTGGCGCCGACCTGCTTTGTTTATTTTTTAAGATTCACTTTATGGCTGAACTAACCTGAATTAGGATCCTCTTATTTGTTCTTCCTTTAGTTACTGGGATGGCAAACACTCCACCACACCCAGCCGCCAGTTGAGACGTAGTCTTATAAACTTTTACGCCCGGGCTGACCCCAGCCACCATCCTCTCTTGGCCTCTTGCAGAGCTGTGATTGCAGGCTGAATCACAGCACCTGGCTCTTGAGTAGTCCTTTTTTCTCAGCCCTGAACTGGGAAACATAGGACACAAAACCTACCATAAATTTTTTTTTATAAGTGGACTTTGCCTAAGTCACTTGACACGTGTTTGCCCTGATACGATTGCCATTTTCTATGGGGCTGGGCATTTTGGTGGGGTGTCTGACTTCCTCAAAATCCCAGCTTACAACAGTCCTCCTCAATGGGTTCGCGGCTGAGTTGGGCTTCCCTAGAGTTGATGCAAGGCCAGGCACACAGCAGGATGGGCCCCTGGAGAGGCTATGTTAGCCCTACCACCTTACACAGCAGGACAGGAGAGGACACTGGTGTCCAGGTCAAAACCTTAGGAGAATGAATTCTACACGTTCTTTTCTTCCTCTTGAGTAGACTCTTCTACAGTTGAGTGTTTCTAACTTCTGACATCACCCTGTAATTGTTCTCAATAGATTTTTATCATCTCCAATTAAATATACTTGGGTGGTTATCAATCTCTGACCTATTTCTAATTGTATTCCTTCTGGTAGAGTCTCATTTTTCCTGTTACCCCCTCCACAGTCCTCTCTCTACAGATCACGACAGATTGCTCTCATTTGTACCCTCGTGAGCATGTGCTCTCGTCCATTTGGTCCCTGTAGGAAAAGAGAAATTTCACATCATCTGGGACCATTTGAAAGGGACCATTGGGCAGTCACCTAGAGATGGAGAGATACAGAAAATACTCTTTCCATTCCCTCCCATTTTCTGCTCTTTTCTTATCCTATCCACAAGCTACTGGGAAGTGTAGCCATCCTGAGAAAAATCAGTCTAGGAACCAGGCTCTCTGCTGCCCAAGTACAGCTGTCCTTTAATCTCCACAGGGAATTAGCCTGAGGACTCCTCCCAAATACTCAAATCTGTGGGTGCTCAAGTTCCTTATAGAAAATAATGTAGCAGTTTCATATCTCCTTCATTACATGCTCCTAGCACTCCTTAAAATACCTACTACAGTGACACAAATGCAATGTAACTACTTGCTAGACTGTATTATTTAAGGAATAATGACAAAAGGAATAAAATCTCTAAATGTCCAGAAAAGATACAAGTAATTTTTTACAGTGTTTTTTTTTTTCCAGTTGGTTAAATCCACAAATCCAGACCCTAGAGATATGGAGCTCCGTGTCCATTATCGGTGCAGGTCTCTACCATGGAAAGAGCCTCGTACAAACATTCCCTCTGTTACTGTCCTCCACATTCTCCTGCCCATCAGAACCATGATGCTATTAGCGCCTAGACGTTTGCAACTTTAAAGCACAGCACGCTGATTTTCCGACATCAAACCTACCATGGCTTCCGGGAGGGTCCTGGAAATGGGCTTGCCCACTCTGTACTGGGAGTGGAGAATTGCATTTCTTATAGCCTCCCCAGTGATAAGAGAAGAGAAATGGGCTGAGAAGGGTGAGCTGGACAGAGTCCAAAACTACAGTATAATCTCTCTGATGCTCCTTTGCCAGACTCTCCCTATGTAATCGCACATTGGACACAGACTCCCACGGAGGGAGCCTAATTCATTCAGTCCTGCCTAATGATAGACCAACAGGCGATCATGGAGCTGGAGGAGGAGGAAAAGGAGAAGGGAGAGGAGGAGGAGGAGGAGGAGGAGGAGGAGGAGGAGGAGGAGGAGGAGGAGGAGGAGGAGGAGGAGGAGCAGAAGCAGGAGGAGGAGGAGGAGGAGAATCAGCACTCAGGTTATAGCTTCTGTTTGTTCAAAGCTAAGATTTTAACCTATTTCACAAGGCTCCAAGGCCAAGGCAATGACTGACTTGGGGGAGAGGAACAGTACCCCAACATTGTGTGGCTGGTGTGCTATGCACTAGGGCAATTCTGTCCCTTGAATGGCCCTAGACATTTGGGATGACCCTATCAGTGGACACAGATGAGAAGATCCAGGCTCCTTTCCTGGAGGGCTCCCCCTTAACTCTTTTAGGGACAATCCCTGCAATTCTCCATGGGCTCTCACCCTCTGCCCTGCCAGGGCCTTGCCCTGTTCCCTCTAGAACCTAGGTAGCTCCTTAATTGCCTTTAGATGGCTATTATTTTCATGTATCTAATATTCTTCTTATTACTTTCTGTCGTTGTCATCTGGTATTTAGCTCATGGTTTAATACTCTGCCAGGTTTCCACCTTACTCTGGGATATTGCTTCTTGGTTCTTTTCCAGTGGAAGAAAGCTGCATTAAAGTCCAAGGAGAGAACACAAGAACCATGTGGGAAGGTGTACCCAACTGTCAGAGCTCTTGAAATAAGCACACGTTTCTGAGTTTGGATTTATAGTGTTTTCAGCACACACCGTCAGATGAGGAGGAAGGCATTCATGCGATGGCTCCAAGCATCAGCGTTTGGGATGTTGAGAGGACAAGCCGCATTTGATTCCGTGAAGACAAGTCAGCTAAGGCTGATGGAAAGAAAGGACAAGGAAAACACCTGGGATTTCCTTCTAATCACAAAGACTATGTTGATTAACTTAGGCCAATACTTGAATGCTTAAACTCAGATAAGAGATGGGGAATATACAAACACACAGTTATTCACTTTAGAGCACCTTATATTTCTTTATTTTTTTTTTCATTTTTATTGTCAAGGTGAAGTACAGAGGGGTTTCACTTGCATGCATTAGGTAGTAAGTACATTTCTTGTCTAACTTGTTATATTTCTTAGAAACCATGGAAGATTTTTATCTGCTTGGCTCATCTTTTAGTGAGCTCATAACAAAGTATCCACTTGTTCATTATTTTCCTTACTTGAGTGGATTTTAGTGCTTCTCCACCCATTTCCCGAGAAGGCAGGAAAAGGCCACTGTTGGTTGCAGTGGGATGGAGGGAAGGATGATAATGACCTTTGTGTGAGAGCCTGCCTGCTAGGGGAAACACACTGAGGTGCTGGCCAGGCCCAGGAGCTGCTCTCCCTTCCTGCGGATGTGCTCACGGGACACCAAGTCAAATGCTAGGAAAGTACATGGACTCCTGACATGCACTTGCGACTCTTCATTTAGAACTGTCCCAATCAAGATTAATTTTACTAAATTCAGACCAACAGTGGTTTCTAAAGACATGCCGACGGTTATTTCTGAGGAAATTCAAGGCAACGAGTTGACTAGCCAGTTTGAATACGTGTGTACATATGTGTGTGTAGGCATTTTACATGAAAAATATTCTATGTGGTTAAAAGAAGGTTGCATGCGAGATAAATAGATGCCTCTCATTCTCAAAGAATCTAAAATATAGAGCTGGGTGCTGGTGGCTCATGTCTGTAATCCTAGCTGCTCAGGAGGCTGAGATCTGAGGATCACAGTTCAAAGGCAACCTGGAAAGGAAAATCTATGAGACTTTTATGGCCAACTGATCACTGAAACGCTGGAAGTGGAGCTGTGGCTCAAGTGAGCACAAAAGCTGAGCATAAAAGCTCAGAGACAGTGCCCAGGCCTTGAGTTTAAGCCCCAGCACTGGTACTCAGGAAGGAAGGAAGGAAGGAAGGAAGGAAGGAAGGAAGGAAGGAAGGAAGGAAGGAAGGGAAGGAAGGAAGGAAGGGAGGGAGGGAGGGAGGGAGGGAGGAAGGAAGGGAGGGAGGGAGGGAGGGAGGGAGGGAGGAGGGAGAGAGGGAGGGAGGGAGGAGGGAGGGAAGGAGGGAGGGAGAGAGGGAGGGAGGGAGGGAGGGAAGGAGGGAGAGAGGGAGGGAGGGGGAGAGGGAGGAAGAAGAGGTGGAGTCCTCTAATATCCTTATTCCCTTACCTGAGGGAGGGAGAGAGGAAGGAAGGAAGGAAGGAAGGAAGGAAGGAAGGAAGGAAGGAAGGAAGGAAGGAAGGAAGGAAGGAAGGAAGGGAGGGAGGGAGGGAGGGAGGGAGGGAGGGAGGGTGGGAGGGAGGAAGGGAGAGTGGGAAGGAGGGAGGCAGGAAGAGAGAGAAAGAGAAAGAATAGAAAGAGAGAGGAGGGAAGGAAAGAAGAAAGGAAGGAAGAAAGGAAGGGATCTAAAGTCTATAAAATGTGGTATTTCCACCCTGGTCATGCAATAAGTTGTTTTGGTGTGTGTTTTACATTGTTGTCTGTTTCAGCATTTGAATAATAAACCAAGACTAACTTGGTGAGAAATCTCTGCCACAGAAGAAAAGGAAACTGTGTTTTAGGGTAGCTAGTGGATTTCCACCTCCTCATCCCTGCCCTGAGTTGATACTTCCCGACCTCCAACTTTTGGTCCAGAGGCTAGGTGACACTTGTTCACTAGCATTGATGGGAGAACAGGAGTCATGGAACTCAAAGAGTTCTTCTTTTTCTTTTCATTAAAAATGATCTTTAGGGTCTGGAAATGTGGCCTCATGGTAGAGTGCTTGCCTTGCATGCATACACAGAAAAAGCCAGAAGAGGCACTGTGGCTCAAGTAGTAGAGTGCTAGCCTTGAGCAAAAAGAAGCCAGGGACAGTGCTCAGGCCCTGAGTCCAAGCCCCAGGATTGCAAAAAAAGAGAAAAAAAATATCCCTTTAAATAGCTGTATGTGCAAAGGAGTTTCAAAACAGCACGTCACTTTATGAGGCTAAGGCACCTTGACCAAGGTCACCCTCTTCTATCTTTCTCCCCCTCTCTCCCAGCCCTACCTATCTCCTCAAGTTTTGTGCTTCCATTTTCATCAGGCATTGAATCCATAAATATGGAATAAGATGACTACATTTGTCCACACTTCCGCTCTCCATTTATCTGCCCCCCTACCCCAGCCCAACAATAGATTTCAGTTTCTTGGCATTTAGTTGAACACTCACTGAGTTCTTGGCAGGCAACACCTACAGAGTTCCATTGAGGAGAAACGAGGAGAAAAGCACAGAGAGGGGCTTCCTTCTCTTCTGTGTTCTGCCTCCTCTTTTCTTTTATGGAGACTATAATCCATCAAAGTGTTATGGAGAATATAATCCATCAAAGTATATCGATCAGATGGCACAGCCTGAGAAAGTAAGACTTCTATGAACACTTCCAGGGAGGAAGTCTCAGATATATGGTACCCCCGGCTGGACACAGCACAGGCCTGGGACCAGAAGGTAGGTGGAGAACGCTGGGCTTCCACAGTGTCTTTTGCTAGATCACTAGGTCTCTCAGGGCCTCCACGCAAGTTGGCAAGCCAAGTAACTCTTATACAATGGCATTCAGCCAAGCACAGAGCCCAGAAGAGGAGCCCAGGGAGAGGTTTCTCCCGTCTCATTGGAAAAGGCACCATGGCGTGTGAATGAAGGAGAATCTGGCACAAGCCATCCTTTCCAGCCTCCTGACTCTGGAAAGAACAGGTGGTCCTGAATCTGTGTAGGTGGTAGGGGATGGAGGTGGGTGGGGAGAGGGTGAATCTGAAAATAAAACGTGCCGATACGTAAATCCAAACTACAGGAAGGAGGAGGAATAAACTATACGGTAGCATTCCCAAAACAAGTTCTGCCAAAAATCACACTAATGTCACAAGGAACTGCATGTGCTTCGATGAGAAGGGAAGGTACTGGCTCAAAGCCACCCTGTACAACCACACAGGGAGTTGGAAGTCTTGTTTTTGTTTCTCAATTGTAGGATGATTTGAGCTCTAGTGTATATATGGATCTATGTGTTGTTTTATGTACATGCAGAGTATAAAAGTCTCCGTTAAATTACTTTCCTCGTTCCCCAAGGGATGCTGGGAAATGATGCCCTGGGTGCAGGCCACGCTTGCTCCTAATGACACAGTCCTGTTCCTCTCTGCTCAGGGAATGGTGCTCTGGGAAGGAGACCACTTCAGCCAAGCCAATGCCTCCTTGCCCCTGCCCCTGAGACCCCCCTCTGCTTGTCAGAAGACAGAGCAGCAGCTGCCTTTAAAGGTTCTGGCCAAGTGTGGGAGAACTCACACTAATGACTTCTCTTAGCCTAGGTGAAAAAGATACTTTCCCCCGACCCTCCCCCCCAATTAGGCAAAGAGGTCAGGTGTGATGAAGAACACTGTAATCGGTTCTTCAGGAGGCAGAAGTAGGAGGACTATGAGGCTAGCCCAGACTACAAAGCCAAAACAATCAACCTCAAAAGACAACCAACCAATCAAACAAGTAAACAGAAATCCAGGAAGAAAAAAAACCAAAGCGCCAGGTGCTGGTGGCTCACGCCTGTAATCCTAGCTACTCAGTAGGCTGAGATCTGAGGATCAGGATTCAAAGCCAGCCAGCCCAGTTCATGAGACTCTTAACTCCAGTTAAACACCAAAAAGCTGGAGCTCAAGTTGTAGAGTGCTAGTATTGAGCACAAAAGCTCAGGGACAGTGCTAAGGCCCTGAGTTCAAGCCCTATGCCAGAAAAAGAAAGAGGAAGAGAGAGGAAAAAGAGGAGGAGGAAGGAGGAGGCAGAGGTGGGGGGGAAGAGGAGGAGGAGGAGGAGGAGGAGGAGGAGGAGGAGGAGGAGGAGGAAGGAGGAGCAGGAAGGAAGGAAGGAAGGAAGGAAGGAAGGAAGGAAGGAAGGAAGGAAGGAAGGAAGGAAGGAAGGAAGGAAGGAAGGAAGGAAGGAGAGGAAGGAAGGAAGGAGAGGAAGGAGAGGAGAGGAGAAAACCGACTTTCTGATTTCTTCCATGCGCTAGTAAGAGCACTGTTTTCAGAGGACTGCAGAGCTCTTATCACCCAGGGCTAGTTTATGTCCCTTCCAGGCTGTGGCCTCCAGGACACTCATAAAAGAAGGGCCTGTGGCCTGAGCCCAGTGCAAATGCCACACGGGCTTACTCATCCCTCTGTTCTGTCTACATACACATCTGCCTCTGCCATTGTATGTGTGTGTATGTTTGTATGTTCCACGTGTGTTGTGCCCTTACATATCTATGTTACATGTAATTATGAATGTTCTATGTGTCTGTGTTGTCTGAGTATGTTGTGCGTGCTGGGTATGTAATATATATTCTGTGTGCTGTGAGTTTTGGACGGTGAATGGTTTGGTGTACTGTATGTGATTGCTTTGTGCATGTTTCATGGGTGTAGTATATATTGTATGTTGCTCTGTGTGTGTGGTGTGTGGTGTGTGTGTGTGTGTGTGTGTGTGTGTGTGTGTGTGTGTGTGTGTTGGTACTGGAGCTTAAACTCAGAGCCTGGGCACTGTCCCTCAATTTTCTCTCATAAGTCTGGTGCCCTACTACTTAAGCCATACCTGTACTTCCAGCCTTTTGCTAGTTAACTAAGGGTACAAGTCTTTTGGGTTTGTCTCCCCAAGCTGATTTTGAACCAGGATCCTCAGATCTCAGCCTCCTGAGTAGCGAGGGCTGTAGGTGTGGACCACTGGCACGTAGCTGCTGCTGAATTTGGTATGTTACGTGGTCACATGGGTATGAGTGTGCTGTGTGTTGTGTGTGTGTCTTCCATGTACTGTGTGTGGTATGTTGTTCTGTGCAAGCACCATGTTGACACACACACAAATCTTAGGACATCGTGCAGTGAATTTTGAGATTAATTCCATCTACCTTTGCCCTGTGCCACTCAGTAATTCTGACAGCTTTAGTTTTCAGCAGGAGATGGGGTGCCTGGAGGGTTAAATACTTTTGCCCATGGGCAAGATGCCAGCTCCTATATACGACCTGCCGCAGGCCTGTGTTTCACTAAGAATGAAGTAACCTCAGATTTGCACAAAATGTAAGAATTCTAACCATTAAGTAACAGGTGTTCAGGCCGACCACCAAAGAATGATGTAGACTCAACCTTCCATTGAGAACTTGCAAGAGGTAGAAAACAGGAGACAATTATTTCATTAGCCCATACCACCCCCATCTGTGCAGAGAGGCGCTATTTTTACAATGTCAGTGATCTTCCTTGAGCTTCCCATATTAGAATAAGCAAAGTGGAGGCAGGGGGAAACAATCCACTTAGTGGAAAATAATTCATTCTCATTTCCAGATCAACCACGACAATTGAATTTGATGTCTGAAGTTTGGGTCAACGGCATAATTTTGTTTCCATGCTGACCTTCAGAATCTGGCTGAGGAAATACAGCCAGGCCTTCCTTCTACCAAGCAGACCAACTGGAAACCAGCTGGTTCATCCAGGGAACTACTAATTAGCCAGTCCCTGGTTAATCTTTCCTGCTAACTAGTTCCCAGAGATTCACTGCCTGCATTAGGTGGGTGAAGGGGATTTATTGTCCATTCTACCTACCAAGAGAGAAGGATAGTCCTTTGTGGGAAGGGTAACTGTACAGCTTAGAAAAGCCAATGAGTCACGTGCTTGTAGCTCATGCCTGTAAGGCAAAGATCAGAAGGCTAAGATCTGAAAATCATGGTTCAAACTTAGCTCAGGCAGAAAAAGTCTGTTAGACTCTTATTTCCAATTGAACAGCAAAAAGTTGGAAGTAAAGGTATGGCTCAAGTGGTAGAACATCAACTTTGACTAAAAAAAGTCCAGTGAGAGCATGAGGCCATGAGTTCAAGCCCCAGTACCAGCACAAAAAAAGAAAAAGAAAAAGATAAAAAGGAGCCAATGTGGCTGGGTGTTAGTGGCTCATGTCTGTATTCCGAGCTACTCACGAGGCTGAAACTGGAAGATCATGGTTCAAAAGCCAGGCCGGACAAGAAAGTCAATGGGATTCTTTTCTCCCGTTAATCATCAAAATGTCGGAAGTGGAAGTGTAGCTCAAGTGGTAGAGTGCTAGCCTTGAGTGAAAAAACTCAGGGATATCACCTGTCGAGTCCCAGTATCAATACACACACACACACACACACACACACACACACACACACACACATATACACAGAGGTCAACAGTATCAATTGGCTCCAGAGACTGTGGCCATCCTCTAGGCCACATTCCCAGCACACAGCACACATTGCTGGCTTGCCTCTGTATGGGCCAGCCTCCACTGGGTCTCTGCACTGGGACTGGTGTCTGTGTGGGTATCAGTAGCACACATCACTGTCACTTTTAGTGACAAGGCACCAAAAGGAGTCACAGAGTCTCTTCTGTGTCTTGGGTTTATGGGAAGGACATTTTGCAGGCTGGCTGTGTGTTCAGGATCCACTTTGGCTATCTCTCCCCAGGCAGGGTCAGTTGGAAGGAGACCTAATCACTCAGTAAACAGAGACGAGAGATGCTTATACTTAATAAGCCATTGCAAACGGAAAAGGCAAGCTCCTACCCAACGTGAATCTCCCTAGAAACAAATGGCTTGGATGCGAGCACTCTAGAGCACTTTTGGAATGCTGAGAGGGCCCCAGGCTCCGGCACGTCTAGAAGCTTCTCTTTCTCCTGGACATAGCTTTGATGGGGAAGCAGAAATGACAGTCTCTGTCTCTCTCTGTCTTTGTCTCTTTGTCTCTTTGTTTCTCTGTCTCTGTCTTTCTCTGTCTCTCTCTCTCTCTCTCTCTCTCTCTCTCTCTGTACTGCAGGCATGGGTTCTTCTTTTGTCTTAGGTTACAGGACTCCTCGTGGGCAGTGGATTCTCAGGAGCAGACATAACAACCATGGGAAGGGCCAGATCAATGCCAGGAGCTGAATCGTCAGCCACCTGCCCAAAGGAGGCTCTCCGTGCGAGGTATGCCAAGTGGCAGAGTTGGCTTAGCGGCAGAAAGGAGGTCCAGGTCTTTGCCAGGACCAGCTACTCTGGTTTCTCTCTTCTTCATCCTGTGCCAACCATTCTGTCAGATGAAAGAACAGTGTGGTTCAGTTGGCCAAGGTACAGCTCCAGAGAGGGCACTTCAGCCAGAGCCCTGCCACCCCGGCCCTGCACCCCAGCCCTGCACCCCAGCTCTGAACCCCAGCCTTGCAACTACCACCCTGCCACCACGGCTCCTTTCGCTTCTCATTTTGTGCCCACTCTTGATGCCTTCCCTTCACATGTGTAGAATAAAAACAGGAACCTGTCTCCCCAGGCTGTAAAAAGAAATGGCTAACATAAAAACAGGAAAAATAAAAAGATAATAGGGCACTTTGTGGCTACACTGCACATAAATACTAAATAAGGCAACGGTAAATGCAGCTGCGGTGGAAGGAGAGGCCGTGCGTGGCAGGGAATTCCACAGTGCCAGCAGCAAACCCTCTGTGCAGTTTCCACGACTGCGATTTCTTAGCCCTTTTCGAGGAGAAAGGACTTCAAAGATTTCCACCAGGCACCCACACAGCCAATGTCTGGGGCATGAGCTATCTCTTTCAATTTCAATTTGAATAAATCAAAGAATCCCGGAAGATGACAAGTAACTCTCCCTCCCTCCTATCACACACACACACACACACACACACACACACACACACACACACACCCCTAAGAGAGGATGGCTTTCTGGTCTCCTCCTAGAAATGAAGAAAGGAATAGAGCTCAGTAATAACCCCCATCATCTTCTGGCTTCTGGGTAGAATGAGGGACCATCATTATCAAAGATATTAATTCTGTTTGCCCCAACATCTCAGTCACTTCTCCTCTTCTTGTGTCTAGATCTGAATTCAAAAGATGGAGATCAGAGACTTACAAATAATAATCAGGATATTTCCCATTTGTTAACATGGCAGATAATTTGCATTGGTGGTGCTACTTCATTATGTTTATAGATTTGCACTCTAAAATAATGCTATAGCTAGGCATTGGTGGCTCACATCTGTAATCCTAACTTCTCAGGAGGATGGAACTTGAAGTATCAAGTTCGAAGTCAGTAAGACGCCATCTCCAGTTAATAAGCAGAATGCTGGACTAGCGGTGTGGCATAAGTGGTAGAACATCTACCATGAGAATGAAAGTAAAGCAAGAGTGAGGAACCTGAATTCAAGCCCCAGAGCCAGTACAAAAACACAACGAAACAAAACCAGTATTTCCGGCCAGCATAGCATTGTGGCTCATGACTATAATCCCAGCACGGCAATAGAGGCAGAGACAAAAAGATATGTTTGAGGCCAACCATAAACAAAAAGCCAGGCACTGGTGGTTTATGCCCGTAATCCTAGCTACTCAAGAGAGTGAGATTTGAGTATGATGGTTTGACCATGGGTAGGAAAGTCTGTGGAGCTCTCATCTTGAATTAACTACTGAAGAGCCGGAAGCAGAGCTGTGGATTCAGTGGTAGAGTGCTAGCCTTGAGAAAAAAAAGCTCAGGGGCAGCACCTAGGCCTTGAGTTTAGGATGGACTCTCTCTCTCTCTCTCTCTCTCTCTCTCTCTCTCTCTCTTCTCTCTTTCTGTCTGACTCACATACACGCGCATGCACACACGTGTCAAAAGTGAAAGGAGATACTACTTCATGCCACTTGTGATGGGTAATTTTTAAAATAGCAAGTGTTTGGAAGACTATGGAGAAATGGGAAGCCTTGTGCACTATTGGTGGGAATGTAAGATGGCACGGTATTTATGGAATTAGAATGTAGACTATCTAATAAAAATGATAGGATTCAGCAATTCTGCTTCAGGGTATATAATTCAAAAAGAATCGCAAGCAAGGAATTATCCGCACACTCGTGTCCATAGCATCACTATTCACATTAGACAAAAAGTTCAATTAACTCAAGAATGTATTGATAGGTGAAAGAAAAATACATATATTTTACTACAGTAAAAAAAAAATGTTTGTACGGATCCAAGCGCTGATAGCTTAGGTCTATAACCCTAGCTACTCAGGAGGCTGAGATCTGAGGATCACGGTTCAAAGCCAACCCAGACAAGAAAGTCCATAAAACTCTTATCTCTAATTAAGCACCCAAAAGCCAGAAGTGGAGCTGTGCCTCAAGTGGTAGAGTGCTAGCCATGAGCAGAAAGTGTCAAAAGGCCCCAAGTTCAAGTCCCAGAATCAGCACACACACACACGCACACACACGCACACACACAGAATAGTTTGAACCTATGACATCCTATTCTAGCCTTCCAACATCCATGGAGAAGAGGAGCAGGTATTGCAATCTCCCTGGTTACCTTTATCCTGCCTGAGAGCCCCGTCAGCACTAGCCACCCTGGCCGGCGGCTGCTCCCTGGCAGTTCCCTGCCTGTGGCTTTTAATTTGAGGCCTGGAAACAGGACCCCCGCACTGCCAACCTGGGGACCCTGGCAGATGTGGAGTCTGAGGACGGAGTCTTGTGTGGGTCTGCCTGGCTCTCCTCCCTTCTCTGCGGGTTTCCTAGGTCTCTGATCAGGGGCCTCAACACTTCTGTTAACTGCTATGCTTCAAGAAGGTCCCCTGACTTAACAGGAAGCCTCCAATGTGGACCTCCATGATGACTGGCTCTCACAGAAGCCCCATGTTCCCGGGGGTGCGTTGTCCCTTGATCCCCCTCCTGTCCTGCTCTGGCTTCCTTTGCCTTCTCCAAGGATCCCCTCCTGAGCTCCCCAGCCCTGCCAACCTCCTCCCAACAGCTCCCAGTTCTCAGGACAGCACAGCCCCAATGAGCTCCTTCCTCCCAGGAGACAGGTTTCCCCTCTCCCGAGGCGGGGGCTGCCGAACCACATCTCAACGGTACATCTCCCATTCCTCCTTCCTTAGCACCCCCCCTTTTTTAAAAAAAATCTTTTGCTTCTAGAAGCTTCTGTATCTGCAGACCATGTAATTGCGTGGCTGATGTTGTTTGTTTTAAGGCAGGTGCGTCTGCTTGGGCTTTGTGGGACTGGCCCGGAGGGGAGCGGTGGCGCTTGCCGGACACCAGGGCCCCCACGAAGGCCGGGGTACACGGAAGGGGGGCCAGGCCTGGGAGCCGAGCCGGGGAGGGTCCTAGGCCCAGGGAAGGGGAGCCGCGAGGGGGGGGATCTACGGCCCCCACGTGTGTGCGCGTGTGTTGGGCAGGGGGAGTCGGGCGGGAGGTGGCCAGGCCCGGGGGTTCGGGGAGAGGGGGACCCACCACGCCCATCCCGGGCGCCTGCACCCGGCGTCCGCTTTCGGCTGCTCCCGTTAGATGGCGCTCGAGACTTTCTAACCACTCGGTGAAAGAGCTGCTGGCCCGGAACAAAAAGAGCTCGGGGTGTGGGGCGGGGGGGGGGGGGGAGTGGGGGTGCGCGGGCCGGGCGCGGGGCGCGGGTGTCGCCTGGCACCACGCGCAGCGCCGTCCCGGGTCGGCCGGGGCCCCGGCGGGGGTGCGCTCCCGGGGGAGGACTCCCCACCGCCCTCCTAGAACTTTCTTTCCTTGACGGTTCGTGGGGCAGCTCGCTGCGGGGGGGGGGGGGGGGGCCGGGCCACGCTCCGGGAGCGGGGAAAAACGGGTGCCCGGGGGGAGCCAGCGTGGAGAAGCGGGGTGCGGACGCTTCGGGGGCCCCCGCCCTGCACACCTGTCCCGGATCTGTTTCTTTTCTTTTGGAAAGAGAACGAGGGGGGGGCGGGGTGCAGGTTCGGCCCTGGTCGTTCGTCACCCCGCTAATGCAACGGTTCCGCGCGCGGTGCAAGGCGCTCACCGCGCGCGCGTTTCCAGCGGGGCGCCCCCCCCCCCGCGCGCCCCTGCTGCCTTCCAAACCCCGGAAAACAAAACCAAAGGCCCCTGGGCAGCCTGGAGAAGCCCACGCCGCCGGGCATCTGCACACCCGCCGTGACCGACCCGGCCCGGGCGCGAGCGCTCTCCGTGCCACACAGTCACTTGTTCTATTCTTTTGCCACTCTCCAAGAAAAGTGAAGGGGCGCAGGGCGATGGCGCCCCCCGGTCCTCTCCTTCGAAGGCTGAGTCTCCACACCACCACCCACCCCGGGACGCGCGCCCCAGCCTGGCCCTGCCCTGCGCGCCCCTTCACTGTGAACTTTGCCGCGCGGTGGGTTCCCCTTTAAGAAAGTGGAGATCGCTATGAATATTTCATGGGGGAGCACCGGCTACCCACGCTGGAGAAGGGGGAGCCGCGGACCCGGTCGCCGCGCGCGCGCTGCGCTGCGGCCGGGGCGCACAGCTCACCGGGCCCCACCCGTCCCACACCACCGGGGCTAGAACCTGGGAACCCACGAGGCGGACGGTGGCGGGAGGAAGTGGGGGGGAGGGGGGCTGGACACGGGGTTCCCGGGGTCGGAGGGAGCGGGCCTTGGGGTTCATTTCCATAAGAAAGCTGCGGTCCCCGTGGGAGGCCGGATTTCTTGGGCCCCTCGGCCCTTCCCCCACGGCCGGGCTGGTGTGAGCCGCGGGCCGGGAGCTCCGAGGGCCGAGCGCGCGCCGCGCTGGCGGACGGCGTTGGTAAACGGTGCTGGGGAAGGTGGCCCGGCCGGGGCGGGGACGGCCAGCAGCGCGCCGGGCGAGTCCAGAGCTCCCGGGAGCCGGCAGGGAGAGAGGTGAGCCGGGGCGAGCTCGCTCTGTGGGTGCGGGCCACCCTGGAGAGAAAGCCAGCCCAAGGTTGTGAATAGAGAGGAGTCCGGCCGAGACCACATCAGTGGAGCAAAGGGGTGTGTGTGTGTGTGTGTGTGTGTGTGTGTGTGTGTGTGTGTGTGTGTGGGGAGATGTGGACAAGAGCAAAGAGGTCACAAAAGCCCCAGAGCCCAGGCCGGTGGCCTTGCCCGGTTCCTCAGCAAAACCCCAGGGAACCCGCGCTCGCCACCGCGAACCCTCTTCCTGCGAAGGCAGAAAGTGAACTTGCTCGTCTAGTTGATCCCACTAGCGGTTCCCTTCTCTCTTCTTTTGCACCGACTTTCTTTTTCGGATTTCAGTGTGAACAGTGCTCATGTATCCTCAATGTATCACACACACACGTACTTTATGATCTCATCAGGAGAAATTAAAAACCAGATCTGTAATATTTATTCTTAGTTTACAAAAAGCAGGGGGTGGGGATGGGATTTGTTAGACAAATGTCTGGCAAATATAGGAAAAGTATTTTCCTTTCTGCTGGGAAAAGTTGCCTGCAAATGGCTGGTTTCCTTTTGCCAATTCTGGACCACCTGTACCTCCCTGTAAAACTCAATGGGGTCACTAATAAAGCACCAATTAGATGGAGCAATTAGATACCAATTATGACCATTAACAACTCTATCACTAATGATTGTAGTTGAGGACTCCAAAGCTGGTCAAGTTAATCAAGCTGTTTTAAAATTCTGCTACCTAAGAGTTTTAGGAGCCAAGACGGTTTACAAGAAGTTGGCCAGGAGGTATCCGTCCATCCTCAGTGGTGAACTCCTTTCTTTCAGTAGGGTTTATTGCTACTTCCTCTAAATAATGGAGTCTTCATTTCAGGCTCTGTCAAATTGTGCAAAGTGTAACTGATGGAGATGGTTGCCACAGAGTTGGTTTGAATGTGTAGTTGGGGCAGGGTGGGGGTGTAACCCCTCTCCAGTTACTTGGTTCTTTCTGGAAATCATGTAAGTGTTCCAGCTCTTCAGATGGAGGAAATGTCTCTCAGGGCACTAGTAGGTGAAAGAATGAAAGATGCTAAGATTTTGAGAAAAGGAGAAGCCGAGTCCTGGTGGCTCACACCTATAATCCTAACTACTGAGGAGGCTGAGATGTATGAACCAGGGCTCAAAGCCAGGCAGGCAGGAAAGTCTGGGAGACTCTTCACTCCTATTTGCCACCAAAAAGCTGGAGGTAGAGTACCAACTTTGCATGAAAAAACTAAGATGCAGTGTCCAGGCCTTGGAGTTCGAACAACAGCGCCAGCACCAAAGAGAAAAGGAGAAATACGGGATTTGGGTGTGCATTTAAGTTTTCATTTTGGTCTTGGCAGATCAGAACTGAGTGACTTAAAAAGTGAAAAGCTATCAAGAAGATTTTGACTGGTTTAAAGTCTTCAATGTGGCGTGGTTTACTTTTTGTTGGAGGTAATTGGTTTCTTGTCAGCCTTTTTTACTGACAACCACTTGTGATCAAATTCAAGTTCAGGCTCACTTCTGGGATGGGAGGTTGAGGAGACATGGAAGGATCAGTGGTAGAGTCTTCAGGAAGAAGGGTAAGAGGTGGAGGGTAGGGGAGCAACAGGACTATTGAAGGAGCCACGAGTTCATCTCCACATTGATTGCTTCTGCTCACAGTCGCTTCCTTCTGACTTTCTGGACCACTAGAAGTGTTTGGGACAATAGGACTGCAAGTCTGTTTTCCTTGGAACTGTCTTTGCTCAGTACCTCAGTTCCTGCACCGAAGCCCACCATGATGTATTTGTGCACTGTTGTGGAGATTCCCAGGCTGCGTTGTAGACACCTGAGTCGCTTGAGATGAGGAAGGTACATGCTTAGCAGCCCTAAAGGTTTCGATTGGTTCACAGCAGCTGTGTGTGTGTGTGTGTGTGTATGTGTGTACCTGTACTGAAAGCTTGAACTCAGGGCACAGTAACTGATGCTTAGCCTTTTAGCTTTTTCTCTCAAAGCTGGTACTCTAGCACTTGAACCACAGCTCCCCTTCTTGCTTTTTGCTGGCTAGAGATAAGAGTGTCATAGACTTTCCTCAGCCTCGGGAGTCTCTAGGAGTAAAGCATGAGTCACGGAGCCTGGCTCTTATTTGTATTTTGTCAGAATTAATGGCTCTTTTCTGGGGCATCTCCAACTTCAGGCCAGCCCAGACTGTTGGAAAGAAAGAAACCCTCCACAGGTAACACGCAAATCATCCCCCAAGCCTTGTTTGAATGGGACGAGCTTGGGTTAGCGGGTCCTTAGGGACAAGCTTTTGCCTGGCCTGAGCTGCAAGCAACCTGCATAGGACTCTGATGAGTCCTGAACGAAAATCTAAGACAGCTGGCTATGTGGGCTGCTGACCCCACAGGCAGGTCTTACCCGGGGGCTTCCTAAGTCCGCAACACTTCCCTCCTGCCCCTAAGCCCCTCCTTAAGAACAAATTCTCGGTTAATCCCTAGAACTCCAGAAGCTCCAGGGGGCAAGAGGCTAGGACTGGGTTCCCCCCAACTTCCAGCAAGGCAGGTCAGCTTAGGGTCTGCCTCCCACAAAGCCTGGGGGTGGAGTTGGCAGGGCTTGGGAACCGGGAGGGGAAAAAAGACACACCAATTGTCCTCATTCCCTAGTCAGCTGCTGCCAAGTCTGAAACAACAGACCTTGTGAGGAGAGGAAGGGTAGAAGGTGGAGCTGGCCCAGGTTTACTGACCTTCTAGTTTCAATCTGGTGCTCCTAGCAGATCAGGAGCTCTGTGCTAGAGGAAAGACCAGAGAGCTTCCCAAATGTCCAGGAAAAATGAAGAGTACCAGAGGCTATTTGGTCCCCAAACCAAGCCACTGCTCCCCTTGGCTCAGAGGGTCCCTGTCACCCAAGTCTCAAGACATCTGGTGGTAGAAGGTAGGGAAAGCCAAATTTCCCTCAACTTGTCATTTGTTTGAAAGTTGTCAGATACAAGGGAAACATTTTTCTCCCTAATAGGGTCTCCCAGGTGTCAGAAAACCTTTCCAGTCCTAGTGTATCCTTCCTACTCCCCGAGGGGGACGCTTACATATTATTTAGGATTTGAAGAAGAAAGGCAGGAAGGAAGCGAAGGAGGTTGATTTGTCCCCAGCTACCCAAGTAAGTGTAAATGAGTTTGTTTCCTAAAAAGAAATTTTACACCTTTAAACTTTTCCCAGCCAGAGCTCACCAAATTTCATTGCTGTCTCTTGTCAGCAACCACCCCCTCCCCCATCTCTTTTTCTCAGGCTTCTTTGTGGCTTAAGCTTGCATTTTAGGAGAGTTGATATAATGTTCATGTCAGCAAGTCTCCCCATCCCCTCCCTCACCCAGCTTCTTGTATGAAATTGTAGTTGGAAACCACATACGCAAGATCTTTAATTTTTTTTTCTGCTATTCTTCCTGACTAGAAGAATTGACAAGACATAGACACATTAAGTTGCATAAAATACAGTGGACTGATCAGCCAAAATGCATCTCATTTGCACTTGTATATAGCCAGGGTTGGGGCTTGTGTCACTCACAACCTCCTGAAATCTCTGCCAAGCGAGAGCGACTGGGTAGAATTTCTAGCAGGCCCCATGGTGAGGCCATTTGTGAGGTAGGAGGCCCAGCTCCGCCTGGGCAGCCGGAGATGGAGGGAGGTGGGGAGGTGGTAGGAGGCGTCTGCAGGCCTGGCCTGAGGGTTGAAGCAGCCGCTGTAAAACTTCACTCCTAGTAGTTCAGGAGGCTGGGACAATTGGTTGGTGGGTGTCCACTGAGGAGACAGGAGGTCTGCAGTGACCCCACTGGGCATGCACTTGATTGTTAGAGAGGCCATCACAGAATGTATTTCATACCCCAATGAAACGGTCTCCCAAGATGTATCCTTGGGCACCAGAGGAGGGGTATCTCTATCTGATTGGGCCCTGTACTTGCCCCTGACCTTGAACTTGGACTCTGAGCTACCCACTACACAGGGTCTTTAGTGTCCTTCCTTCCTTCCTTCCTTCCTTCCTTCCTTCCTTCCTTCCTTCCTTCCTTCCTTCCTGCCTGCCTGCCTTCCTGCCTTCTTTCCTTCCTTCCTTCTCCTTTTCTCGATTATTCCTTTCTTCTTTTCTCTTTCCCCCTCCCTTTATCTATCTTTCTTTCCTTTTATGTTTTTCTCCTTCTCGTCCTCCCTTCACATCCCCCCTCCCTTCCCTCCCTTCCTTTTTTATTTCCAGCACTCCCTTACATAGACTTCAACCCTCTTGGTCTCCAAGGGCTCAACTGCCAATTCCCACCAGCCGGCTCGGGGACCCACAGCTGGAGGCCAGGGTTGGGCCGGGGCTTAGGGTTCCTTCCAGGTTCTGAGGCAGCAGGGAGAGAGTGGCCTGGAGGTGTTGGAGCCTTGGAGCGGATGAAGGGAAACAGGGGGCAGTCCGGGAGGGGTGCTCCTACCCCAGCGTCCTTTCTCTTGGTCTGGCTGGGGCTCCCAGCTTGGGGGAGGTGGGGGGTTCTCAAGGCCTGATTTCTGCCTCCAACCTTCTGGGGGCCACCAGGGGCCAGGCGCGTTGCCTAACGAGGCCACCGCCTCCGTGAGCCGCCCGCAGAGTTTGCCCGGAGCAGGGCCCTGCGGAGCCAGGCGCAGCCACCTACCCGAGAACACCGAGGCCTGCGGGAGCCGGAGGAGAAAGAAGCCCGAGGGCCTGGCGGCCGAGCCAGCCCCACCGGCAGCCCCCACCCCCGCACCTACGCGGAGCCGCCTGTGCGTGCCGGGCTGTATGTGTGCAATCAACCGCCTCTCCCTCCCGGGAGCTGGGGAGACGCCTGCAAGGTGTGCGATCCTTGCTAGGAGTTTTTGCTGGAAGCCTTTGTTACAGCTTTGTCCGCGGGCGGGCCCTCACCCGCAGCCACGCTGGGCCGCTCCGGTCCTCTGTCTTCTGGACAGTACACACGGGGGCGAATCTGCCCAGGATCAGTCGTCTTGCACCAATTCCCCTCTTTCAGAAACGTGTCCCCCCCTCCCGCCCCCCTTGCCTGCCATGTCCCTTTCAGGCCCGGGGCAGAGAAACTGTTCTCACCACCAAGGCCCTCGGGGCCAGGCTTTGCCCAGAGATCAGGCTTTTTGAATGTGACCTTGCGATGCTGCTTGCAGTAAATGGGACGTGGGGCTAACAGGGGTGGGTACTGGGGAGGGGGGGGGGGGGCTGGGAGGCAGTGACCAGGCCTTCCCTAGACTCCCAGATTCTGACACAGAGAGAGTGTTGGTGTTGCATATGATACAGGCCTGTACCATTTGTCTTCTGCTGGCAATGAGGTCGCAGTATTCTTGGGGAACCTTTGCCTTCAGATCCCAAGTCCCCATATTAAGCGCGATGCCTCCTAGGGGGAGATTCAGCTTTAGGCCAGACCTCTGAGGCATGCTCTGGCACACAGAACTGGAAACAGGACTGTTTCCACGCACAACAGTCTACCCATGGCATGACACCCCCCCTTCCCTGCAGTATTTCTATTGAACTGGTCTTCCTGTCTTCTTCTTGGGCTTCTCTACCTGTATTTGGAGAAACGCAAGAGCGCGCACCTCTCCCAGCTGAGGGTTCTGCGAGTTACCTAACACCCTCGGAGGCAGGGGATTCCTCAGATGATCCTTTTGCCCCAAATCAGCTAGCCCTTCGTGTTCTGGCAGGGTGATGCTAACGGCAGTCAAGGCTCCCCTCCCTGGGGGCTTTTGTTCTCCTCCTTGAAGCCCAAGTTCAAGGGATGGGAAGAAAGAAGTGAGACAACTCATCTCCCTTTTGGTCCCTCTCCAGGCATCCACCCTTTTACCTGCAGGCCTTCTCTTTGATATGCGGAGGAACGCCCAGAAAGCTGCTGGGTGGGGTGGGTATATATGTAGATACCCAAGCCCCTCTCCTCCCTGAACACCAGAAAGTCCATTCAGGTGGGGGGTGGTGCCTTTCAGTTTTCTCTACCCCCACTTCCCCAGACCAGTGGAACTGGAGGCTCACTGGCTTACAAACTTCTCCTGTTAAAATGCAGTCCAGGCATGAATGGGAACGTGGCCCAGTGGTAGAGCACTAGCCTTGTCAGTGCAAAGTCTTGAGGTTTTATACCTAGCAGCAAACACACAAAATCCTAGCTGACACAGCTAGGCAATAGGTCTTGGAAGAAGGTGAAAGCCTGAAATGTTTAAATTGGAAAGATTTCTCCTCCCAAACCTTTCACTAAATATGGTTTATAAGTGTTATTTTGTTTGTGGATGGGTTTTCTACTATTGCAACTCAAAGATTCTCAAACTAAGCCTAGTAAGCATTTTATTTTCATTTTTGTTGGTTTTGGGGTGTGTGTGTGTGTGTGTGTGTGTGTGTGTGTGATAACTATACATTCTGATTTGATTGATCTGATGTAGCAGATTTATCTTCAAGTCTGCAGGTAAGTTTTCAACTTTGGGCATGTAGATAGAAAGTTCTCTTCCCTACTCTGCAGCTTACCTGGGCAGGTCCAGGCTGCTCCTCACACTGCAGGCCTGTAGTATCTGACTTGGGTAGTGTGAGCTGGCAGGTTTTGACACCTTTCACTTCCGTGCTGGCAAACGAGAGCTCTTTGTAATGAATATCCATTCTGTTTCAGCGTGTAGAGTTCCAGCTGACCGCACAGGCCTTACCTACTGCAGAGAGGCCATCCTGGAGGACAGGACTAAAGAGTGTCACCTGGGAAGCACTTTGTCAAAGCAGCTCTTGTCTTGTTAAATTTTATTTTTTAAAAAACATTTCAGAAATGTTTTGGCTTCTCTCTCTGTGTACACTCCATTACTTTGCAGCTACAATGACGAAACATGAACAGTGGTCATCCTTCTTTCCCCGTTTGGAAGCAAGTCCAGCAAGAGGGACTTACAAAGCCCCAGATACAGCTCAGGTGTGTACTTGGGTTTTTTTTCTCATCCCCTCTCACTGGGCCACAGTTCCCACTTGATCTTGGTTTTCTCTGGCCAACTTCCCCTAAGCAAAACCTCTCTGTCAGCTTCCAGGAGAAGAGGATTTACTTAGATCATGGAACTTCCCAAGTCCAAGTGCGGCCAGGCTCAAGTGCTCCAGGTAGGCAAACCTGGCTCTTCTGATAGCTAGAAGATCTGACCTGGATGCAGACCTTGGTTGTCGCAAACGGAAATCCTAACCAACACATTCCAGACCATTCTAAGTTGATGGCAAGTTAGGGTGCTTTACATATATAATGTTCATGTATTCTCGATCAGCTCTGTTACTTGAATTCAAGTTTTGTTCACATTTGGGCACACAGAAACCAGCTAGGTTTACATTCCCAGCACATTTCCATTGGGCAACTGTCGACCCTCCCAACAATCAACACACTTCTTTCTGAAAATTCAAAAAACCTCTCCCACTTAGAAAGATTGTTTTGCAGTATTTAACAACTCCATGGGGGGTGTGTGTCTAGTTTTCTCCCTCAAAAAATAAGCAAACTAACTGTTCTTCTTCTCCTTTCACACACCCCAACTATTTTTTCAAAGCAAAAAAAAAAATCTGTTTCCAAAAGGAGGGAAACATACAAATTCCATTAATGAATTACATACATGGAATGCGGCCTGTCTGGAGCAATTGTATTTGTAAATAAATGGCTTCCTGTTTATTATGTCTGAGCACATTGTAATTAATACAGCGAATAGTGCAACTCGGAGTTTGTTGGCGTCTCGTCATTGTCTTTTTGGCCTCCTTAGATAAAAGTTTCAATTGAGTTGATGGTTAAAATCTTTATTCTTAACCGCCCAGGCTGACCTGAAGTTTATTCATTTGCGAGAGTTCAGGGAATCCGTGGCTGCTTCCTGGGAATGTTATCCTTCTGCAGCCAACCACGACCTCCATAGAGGGACACTGGGCACAGGGCATCCTTGCCCAGCCGGGAGCCCACACAGGGCCGTGTCCCCATCGCCCAGCAGGACTAGTGTGCCAGGGTGTGTGACAGTCACAAGGTCGGGCCACGGGCAGCTCACCTCCCACCCTCGGGGAGCCGAGGCTAGACCAGCCACGCAGTGCCCTCCAAGAACTCCACTGCCCAGTGGGGCCCGCAGAAGCCGGCCGCCCAAACTTGGACCCAGTGGCCGGGCCGCCCTAGCCGGGGGGGGGGGGGGGGGGGCCCGCTGTCCCTCCCGGCCGCGGGGACTTGGGAACGCTGCGGGGACAAAGCGACCTGCGGGCGGGCACGCCCTCCACTCGGCTGGCTGGCTGGCAGAGGTGCCGAGCACGCCCCTCCAGTGAGCAGAGCTGGGGTTAGGCCTCCGGGCTTGGCTAAGTCTTTGAAGGCGCAGAGGTTCGGGACCTGAGCCTCCGGGAGTAGGCGTTCGGAGCAGGCCGGGCCCTCTGAACTCCAGGGGCAGCCAGAAGGAGCCGGCCTGGGAATCCCCCACCCCACCGAGCTCCCGATGGGGGCTCCGCACACCGGCCTCCCGAGCGTCCAGCCTTCCGCCCGGCCTCCCCCGCGTCGCCCTTCCTGCCAGGGCAACTTTCCGAAGTTCCCCCGCGCTCCCCGCCAGGCCTGGGCCTTTCCCCGGGTGACTCGGGTCGCGGCTGACTCTACCCACTGCCCGGGGGTCCCTAGCTTCCTCCAGGCCCGGTTATTTCCATACGAATGCCAATCACAAGAGTTCTGAGCGGGCTGGGGCAGAGCCGGGAAGAAGGATTTCAACCTGCGTTCCAGAAGGTTTCAGCTTGACAATTATCATCAGTAACCCCGATAGACAACTCCATTGAAATTAAAAAAAAAAAAAAAGGAGAGGAAGAAAATTTACTACTGCTCTTGAAAGCCGTTATTTTTTTTTTTTTTACATCGCCTTTAGGAAGATAGATGAACAAAACATCGCGTTTCAAGCCATTTTGATCTGTAATTAAATGGCAGGATCGGTTTGTATTCTCCTACGGCTTTTACAGAAGTTGCACTGATCCAAAGTCGGGTTGCTGTGTCAGAGTGGCATTTTTATTAATGAGAATACAAAAAGCTTGCATATTCTTAGCCCTGCTTGAATTTAGTTGCTAAGCAACCGGTGTATGGTAATTCATCCGCGAAATTTAAATCTTTGAGAAAAGATCGTGCGTTTTTTGCTGAATGGTCGCCACGAGGAAAACAACTTGTGGGAGCCGCAGCAGCTGCCACCGTCGGGCTGCGGGGGCTTTGCGGGGTCCCTCCCGTCGGGGCCCCGGCCGCCCCGGGAGTCGCCACTGGCTCCCCAACGCGGCCCTCTCCCTCTCTCTCTCTCTCTCTCTCCGGGAGGAGGGGGGTCCCCCCCCCACGCCCCGCGCCCAGCCTCCCACCGAGCCACTCTGCGGATCTGGGGTTCTCCCCTCCAGGCAGGTCCTCCACTGGACCACGTTCCCGGGGGGTCCCTGGGGCTTCTCAATTCCTATTGCAAATTTCCGCCTCCCCCTCCTTTAGCGTGCACCCCCCCCCCCAAGCGTGCACACACACACACACACACACACGTGCACACACACACACACAGAGCCTCCAAGAGAATGCCTTCCCAGACCCCCTCTGAGGTCACTTCCAGAGCCGACTCTTCCTCGAGGAAGAGCGGACTCATCAAGAACAGCAGCCCGACAGTCCACCAGAAGGCCAGGCGGCCGCCGCGGGCCGGCAGTGACATCATAGACTCCGGCTCCTGCTCGCCAAACCCGCGCCCACATTTTAGGATACAGGAACAAACACGGATGTGAAATCAAGAAGGAAAGAAAGAGTAATCTAATTAATAGGCCATGAGCCAGGCTAACAAAATCAAAGAATCTGATTACACGAGTACCCCTCTTGCTATCTCCGCTGCGGCCCCCACCCCCAGCTCTTCCAGACTCCTCGCGATTTCCTTCCCTAGGCTGGAAAGTTCAGGAGGTAAACCCAGAGCCCTCTGCTGATTTCCTTCTTGAAATCAAGATCAAGCCTACCGTGGGGCTCCAGCAGTCGGAGAGGTCACGTGGGTGACCTTCAAGCCCAGGGACCAGCCCTCCCTGTGGAGCTGAGCTCACCAGGCAACCGGCAGAACTGGCAGGGCCACGGAGAGGAGCCCTCATGCGTTTACACGGGTCACTCCTAAGCACGACACCTGTCCCGGGGACTTAAGCTGTCAGTAGTGGGGGGGGGGGGGGGCAGGAGAAAAGGAGTTCTCCAGTCAAGT
This sequence comes from Perognathus longimembris pacificus, assembly GCF_023159225.1. Lineage (NCBI taxonomy): Eukaryota > Metazoa > Chordata > Mammalia > Rodentia > Heteromyidae > Perognathus > Perognathus longimembris. Next base: position 7,772,256 of record NC_063168.1, on the reverse strand, counting down.
CATTAGAAAAAGGGGCTGTTCTTCTTTAGAATGTAGCACCATACTCCCCACCCCCCAAATTTAAAAAAAAACAAAAAACAAAAAACCCTGCTTCTAGGTCACCTTAAACTCTCAACTGTCTTCAACTACCTTCCCATCACAGAGATCTGGGCACCTTCAGGTATTCGCTTTGGGTACAGAAACAGCATCTTCTCTTAACCCGTACAGCCAGCCACATGTATTTTAGACGAGGACTCTTTAGTTTCTACCTTTCTGCCTTAAAAAGGAAACAAGACAGGACCAACTCCTCAGCAACTAATTTCAGGTCTGCATGCAGTGCCAATACTTGTTGCATCCATTTTAGAGTTGATTAATTACCCTGGAACTTGGGCAAACTAAACTCCAAGTGAAAAGAATGTTTCTTCCTTCCTTCAATTTAGTTCTGAAATCTACAACTTATCGATGGATCTTGCTCCATTTACATACAAATTGGTGCAAAGATGCCTATATCTTAAGATGCATTTTGTATAAGTATATAAAAATGTCATTTTTGATTTAGCTTGAAGAGGTTGATCATTTATTACAAAAATAAACGAATAAATACAACAATATATTGTTGCTTCCAACAGGATAAATACTTTACAAATATATAATTAAAAAACAAATTTAATTGTTAAAATCATTTCAGATATTACACTTATGGATAAAACTATAGTATATGCTGCATTTAATATTAGAACCAATTATCCTCTGAATGTTGAAAACCATCCATACAACACAGGTTATGAGCACTGAAATGAGCAAGCTCTAGAGGCCACAGGGCAGTAGCAGAGGGCATCTCAAAGATCGATAATGGACAGTTCTATTCGGGAATAAACTAGTTAGTACTAAGAAAATGGAGAGGAAGAGCAACAACAGCGAAGTGACTTTTAAATATACCCCAAATGATTTACTGTACAACTTTCAAGAGAAGATAGTTGGAGAAGGAGGGGACCAAGGCATAGAAAATGGATCAAGAAACCTCAGAGGCTATTAGCTAGCTGTAAACGGGCCTGGACCGGGACTAGCTAGGCTATTGGACTAGAACTTGGTCATTTTCCTTTGGGTTGGAAGGGGAGGAGGGGAGGGGGTGAAATGGAGGAAACAAATGGGCACTTTACGAAGCGAAGCACAAGACACTTGCACTGCATGGGAGTACAATGACCAAATTCATTAAAAAGATCTGGTGATATATAACAATATTTTCATTATTTACATGTGTAACAATATGAGCCTCAGCACAAAACCTCTCAGTTATAGCTCCTCTCTTTTGTGTCTCCACCATGAATTTCATCTTGTAAATACATCCAAAGGATTGGTTTTCTTTTAAAGAGTCCAAACAACTCACTTTATAAGATGCAAAAAGAAAGAAAGAAAGAAACAATATGGGTTTGCTCATTCAGCTTCTTCAATTAAAAGTTTTAACTTTGCCAACCTCAAATCAGGGCTCTTTCCAAAGTAAGCAATAGGTTGCCTTTTAAATAGAAAACAGTGTGAAATCTAATGTAAGCTCTATTGTTATAAGCTAGATCAAGTAAACGGATACCTCCTAAGTTTTACTCCCTGTCTAATCAAGCACAGTGTTTCAGCCAGGAAGCAAACAAATGAATAAACGAAAAAAACCACAACAATATGATTCTATCCATTGACTAGCAGTATATGCCACACACAAGCAACCTGCCCATTCCCCAGCATTCCCAGGAAGCCCCTTTTGCTGTACCCAATAGACAATCAAAAAATCAACCCCCCCCTCCTCCAGGTTGTGAAGTCACTGGGCAGTGCGATTATAATAGCAAGAGAAGTACAAAACAAGAAGCCTAGGAAATGTAAATTGTGATTTCTTGTCTTCATTCCCCCCCCCTTTCCTTCTGTTTAATAAATGTTGCCTTTTTTTTTTTCAGATTTCACAAATCAAAATGATTGTGATTTTTTAGTACGATATGGTGTTTAAAATAATGCAACCCAATACACAGCCATCTGGCTGGGCTTGATTTATGAAAGTGACAGAGGGCCTGTCTGAGAGAAATAACTGTTTCTGGGTTGCTCTCAGACTTTTCTCAGGATTTCTTTTTAACCCCTGCATCCACATCTCAAGGAGAAGTGGTGAAGATGAGAGAAATGGGCAAAATATGAGAGACAGCTGAGTAAGACTGGGAGAGATTCACCTATAAAACCATTGCTTCTCACCCATAACTGCATTTTATCTATAGGTACAGTACACAGGGACTCAACCAAGCAGAACTGTTTGCATCTTTAGTGCTCATGACCTGAGGTAGTACATTTCAGGATCTCATATTATAAATATTGATATAGGTACTGGATAAATGTGACCATCCTGCAGTGCTTACCTAAAAAAGTGACCTAAAAGTGGAAACCTCCAGCACCAATGAAGAAGAGGAAAGAATCATATTGGATAGATAGGGAGTCACAGAAGCATCAGAGCATTAATTCTGATCTGGTAATCACAAGGATGGTAGCCTGGACAGTATGGAGCCAAAGCAGAATTCTAAAACTACATTATGTCATTACAGAAATAAAATACCCCTCAAAAAAAAAAAACAAAACAAAAAACAAACCCAAAGGGCAAAAGTGTAATAATTTAAATTTAATTACTTATAGTCACTGCTTAGAACTAATTGCGATAAAAATATTTCATAGCTTTATAAGGCAGTCTTCACAATTATTAGTCTTTAGGAGAAGGGAAAGGAGACTGAGCCTCTGCTTAGGATGTAGTATAGCAGAGAAAAGGAGAGGCTGAACTTAGTAAGGGGCTGAATAGACTATTAATGACCAGTTGGCACTAAAAAAAAAACCCAACACACCAAAACTGTTGATCATCCAATAAAGAATGCAAGCATCTAAGAAAGAAAGGGCTAGTACTTACAGACAACCTCACTGAAAACCAATAAAGACACCTACTAAAATTAAGGGAGATGGGAAATAATCGTGAAATTTATGGATTAACAAGATTGACCACTATGTTAAAGCACCAGCTGCTTTAGTAATAGCTATTCTGTACTTGAGGTGTCCAAATACCCAATATCATTAGATGGAGCAGCTCTAATTTCTTAATGCTATTACTTAATGATTTGCTTTAGCAAAAAAAAAAAAGTATATATATTTTCTAGAGGACTCTTTTCTTTCCACACAGTGTTTACGCATCAGACACAGACTATTTCATTCTAACAAATTTATTTTCTCAATCAGCTTCTTACGGAATCACTACTCAAATTAAATTACAGTCAAATGATCACATCAAAAAGATACCCTTATTACCTAACAACTGTCCATATTTTCATTTCATTTTGATTTGTGCTCGTCTGAAAAAAACACGTAATACAAGATCTGGGGAAAAATAAATTACCGTTTTGCAGCAGTTCATAAGTATTCTGAATAAAATATTAAAAGAAGTCATTTAATGAAAATATAAAGCAAATATTTTTAGATCAACAACGGATCTAACAATTCTATATTGCCGTCTTTTTGAAAAGTCTGTTTATTAAAACCTACCAAAAACACTGCTTGGAAATGGCAGTATTATATAATCACATCCACAGCACCCATTCAATCAAAGTTGGCAACGGATTGAGGACAGAAGTCCACAGAAGTGCAGCGGCTGGTGCTTGAGTCTCTCTTAAATCCCTTTTTTTTTTTTTATCTGAGTCAGTCCAGAAATAAAAAATAAAAAATATTAATAAAAAAAATATTAGCGGTGGAATCTTTAGGCAAGGTCCACCCTGAGCGAGGGCGCGGCAGCCGGCGAAGCCCCGGTCGGTCGCTGAACGGATGCCGGGCTTCGCTAGTTGGCCTGGAAGGCTTGGGGCCTCGTTCTGCTCCCTGGCAGCCCAGCTGCGCTCGCCGGGGGCCGGCCGGGCCTCGGGCCTCTCCACTCGGGGGGGCTGGACCGTCTCTCTCTCCCGCGCCTATCCTCTGCTCCTGCGCGATGTTTTTATTTCCAAGGTGATTTGGAGGATGCTTTCTTTTGGCATTGCTATTCAGTCTGTTAATATCGGAAGCTGCGATTTGTTTGTGGTTTGTTTTTTTTTCTTTCTTTTCCCCCTTCCAGGAGACTTTTCTCTCCTCTTCTTCCCATTTCCAAGTTGATCTGTTTCCAAATGGTTTTCATCGATGGCCAAGAAAAAGAAAGAAAACAGGGTCCAGGAGCACACAGTCAAGACTCCAGGAGACCTGGCGCTTCTGCTTTCTTCCAGGTCGCTCCCGGGAAAGAAAGTTTCCCTGGATCTCTTTTAGGCAGCCCTTTTGGAGGAACTGGAAGGAGGTGTGTGGGGGGTGGGGGTGGTGGTGGTGGGTGGGTAGGGTGTCTCTCTCCTCTCCCGGTTTTGTTTTGTTTTAGAGGAGGAGAGGGGGAGGCAGGTGCTGTCCACACCCCCCCCCTCCTGCCACGTCGGCCATCTCGGGGTGGGAAAGACCTCAGAATGCAGCAGTTCTGGGGTGTCCGGTATCCACCCTTTCCTTAGAAACAGACCACCACCACCGTATAACAAGTGACATCTCCCGGTGGTCCCTTCCTTTTGCTCTCCGCTTTTTGCTTGTGACACACGTATATCAAACAGTCTGGGATATGCACGATGCTTTCAATTTTCTTGTCTCTGCTTTTTTTTTTTTTTTTTTTGGTCCCTCCTTCCTTGGACTTCAAAAACAAAAAGAGAGAGAGAGAGAGAGAAAGTCTCCTCCTGGGTCCGTCTCTCCATGCACGGGTCGCGTCTTCCTCCTCCGAGGGCGGAGGGGGGGAGGCGGTGGTGGAGGCGCCGGGGTGCAGCCCGGGACGCCGGTGTCAGCGCTGCAGCAGCGGCGGGGCGGCGGGGCGGCGGCGGCGGCTGGGTGGCGGCGGCGGCGGCTGCAGCGGCGGCGGCGGTGGGGACGGCGGCGGTGCTGGCCGAGGCTTCGGAGGTGGCGGCGGCGGCTGTGCGCGCGCGCGCGGCGCGCGCGGTCCGGGGCCCCCCCTTCCTCCTCTCCCCCCCCTCCCCGGGGGCCGTCACTGCACACTGGTCTGCAGGCCGTGGTGCGGCGGCGGCGTGTCGGCGCTCACGGCGCCCACCTGCGAGTAGACGTCGTCGGGCGTCTGCTGCTGGATGCCGGGGGGCGTCATGCGCTTCTCCTTCTGGCGGCGGTTGCAGAACCAGACGCGCACGACCTCCTTCTCGAGCTGCAGGCTGTCGGCCAGGTTGGTGATCTCCTGCGCCGAGGGCTTGGGGCACTTGAGGAAGTGGCTCTCGAGCGCGCCCTTGACGCTCACCTCGATGGAGGTCCGCTTCTTGCGCTTGCGGCCCTGCGCGGCGATCTTGTCGATGCTGGTGGGGCTGCCGGTGCTCGAGTCCGCCTCCTCCAGCCACTTGTTCAGCAGCGGCTTGAGCTTGCACATGTTCTTGAAGCTCAGCTGCAGGGCCTCGAAGCGGCAGATGGTGGTCTGCGAGAACACGTTGCCGTACAGCGTGCCCAGCGCCAGCCCCACGTCGGCCTGCGTGAAGCCCAGCTTGATGCGCCGCTGCTTGAACTGCTTGGCGAACTGCTCCAGGTCGTCGGACGTCGGCGTGTCCTCGTCCGAGTGCGGGTCGTGGTTGTTGAGTCCCGGCCCCGCGCCGCCGCCGCCGCCGCCGCCGCCGCCGTGGTGCGGCGGGCCCTGCGCGTGGTGCGGGTGCGGCGGGTGCGGGTGCGCGTGGTGGTGGTGGTGGTGGTGGTGCTCGGCCAGGTCCGGGGTGTCCCCGCGCACCAGCCCCGGGTGCACCAGGCTCTGCGCGCCGCCGCCCGCGCCGCCGCCGCCGCCGCCGCCGCCGGACCCCGGGGGCGCGCTCAGCATGCCGTTCACCGTGAAGCCCCCGGGCTGCGAGTAGAGCAGGCTCTGCGGCGGCGGCGGCTGCTGGCCCCCGGCCATGGACGGGAGGTGCGCGGCGGCGGCGGCGGCGGCGGCGGCGGCGGCGGCAGCGGCGGCGGCGGCCCCCCAGCCCCCCGGGTGGCCCTGGTGCGGGGGCGGCGGCGGCGGCGGCGGCGGGGGTCCCAGGTGCGGCGGCCCCCGGTGGTGCAGCGCGGTGCCGGCGTGCAGGTCGTCGCGCCCGGCGCCGCCCTTCACGTCGGGGCCCTGCGGCGGCGGCGGCTGCGGCGGCTGCTGGGGGCTGCCGGCCATGCCCACCGCGCTGCCCGACCACGGCGAGCTCGCCTCCACGGCGGCGGCGGCGGCGGCGGCGGCGGCGGCGGCGGCGTGGGGCAGGGCCGTGACCCACTGGTGCGCGTGGCTCAGCATATGGCCGCCGTTGCTGGCGGCCATGGCCCCCTGCATGAAGTCGCTCTGGACCATCTTCACCGAGGAGGGGTCCCCCCGGTAGGCGCCGGAGGTGACGGCGGCGCTCCCGGGCTGCATGCCGCCGCCGCCGCCGCCCCCCGCGCCGCCGCCGCCCCCGCCGCCGCCGCCGCCGCCGCCTCCGCCGCCGCCGGCCCCCGCCGCGTCCGAGTGCACAATGGAGCCGGCCGCGAGCAGGCTGTTCCCCGGCAGGTAGGGGTTAGAAGCCGCCGTGGCCATGCCGCTCCGCTCCCGCCACCCCACCGCCGCCACCACCGCCGCCGCCGCAGCAGCAGCCGCGGCCGCCGCCGCCGCCGCCGCCGCCGCGCCCCCCCTGCGCCTCCCGCCTCCGCTCCCCCCCCCTCCTCCTCCTCCTCCTCCTCCCCCGCCCCTGCCCGGGGCCCCCGCCGCCTCCGCCGCCGCCGCCGCCTCCGCCGCCGCCGCCTCCGCCCCCGCCGCCGCCGCCGCGGCCCCGGGCTGCAGCTGCAAGGCCGCTCGGCAGGGCGCGGGGGTCGCCGGCCGGCCTCGGTCAGCGGCCGCCGCCGCAGCAGCAGCAGGCGCAGCGCTCGCGCTCCGGGGAGGGCGGCTCGCCGGTCGGGGCGTGCTCCGTGGCCGGCCCGCTCAGGGGGGGTCGTGGCCGCCCCCCGGCCCCGGCGCGCTCGGCCAGCTCCAGCGGGGCTCGCCGGCCTGGGGCGGGGACCGGCTCGCGGGGCGCTCGGGCCCGGGGCGCGCGGACTCCCGCCGCCGCCGCTGCTGCTGCTGCTCCTCCTCCTCCTCCTCCTCCTCCGGTCCTCCTCGGGCGGGCGGGCGCAGACTCTGCCCCCGGCGCGGGGGGCTCCGTCCACCTGCTAAGCGAAGGTTTCTCGGGAAGCAACAAAGAAAGAAGCCGGGGCTGCCTCCCGGCGCCCGATGAACAAGGACGGCCCGGCCACCGGTCCCGCGGCGCCGCTTCCTTCCCGGCTCGGGACTCGGCTTCCCCGCGGCTCCTCAGCGACGCATGTCACTCGTTCTTCCTCCGAGTGGCAAAACTTTTCTTTTCTTTTTCTTTTTTGTTTTCCTTCCCGTCCTCGAAGGCGTGGTGCTCGCGTGCGCGGAGAGGGGCGGCGGGCTCCGGCTCTCCCCCTCGGGTCCTCTCTCCCAGCAAGTTTTGTTCTGTCCTAGGAAAACTTCTGGCGACCGTGCATTTCTCTGAAGTTGCTATTGCCAGAGCTCCGGGTGGCCTCTCACACAAGCGTCCTTTTGCATTCTCCCCGCGACACGCACAGTCTGATGCGACATCTTTCCTTTTGGGCAGAAATTAGGAAAACAAATATAACAAGGAAGGAAGGAAGAAGAAGAAGAAGAAGAAGAAAAAAAAAAGGAACAGGCAAAAAAAAAAATGATGTCGAATTGCTCTGTTACCTTGCGGCTGACGGTTGGGGTGGTTGGTGTTTTATTTTTTTCCCAGCAGTTGTCTGGAGGAGGAGGAGGAAGAAGAGTGCATTGGTAGAGGTTGAGGTGTGTGTGTGCATATAGGGGATCCTGGATACACAAACCAACTCCAGCGGGCACGTTCCACCGCTCGCAGGGCGCACCGACGGCGGGCGGCTGGAGCTGGCCAAGCCGGAGCCAGAGTTGCCTCGCTCTGAACCCCGGTTCGCGCTCTCTCTCTCTCTCTCTCTCTCTCTCTCCCTTTCCCTCTCTCCCTCCCTCTCGCTCACTCTTCACTCCCTCTCTCTCTCCTCTCCCTCTCTCTCTCTCTCTCTCTCTCTCTCTCCCTCTCTCGGGCGCCCGCACTCGCTCCGCGATCTGACAGTTCGCTCTCTGTCCCTCCCTCTCAGAGCGGGGACTGTCGAATGTTTACCCTCCGCCGCGAGCGCGCACCCACCACCACACTTTCCCAAATACAAGGAAGTCGAGCACCAGGGCCCCCGCTGATTGGCTACCTGCTGGGTGATTGGCAGCCCCGGAATGACTGGCTCAGGACGCGCGGCCCCCCTTCCGGCCGTTCCGATTGGTTGCTTTTTAATTTAGGCAGAGCGTCGTAGAAGCTGGGAAGCCGTCGCCTCCCTCCCTCCCTCCCTCCCTCTCTCCTTCCTCGCCCGCGTCTCCTCCCCGCCCACCCACCCCCGCCCCCCCTCCACTCCGGGCCCCACCGCCACCTCTTAACTCTTAGTGTCCGGTGCGAGCGAGGAGGTTCCCTCGCCGGCTCCGGGCGATCGGGATAATGCTGGGAGGGAGGGAAGGAGAGAGGGAGGCCGCGGGGAGGGGGGGGGGGAGGAAGAAAAGGGAGCGAAAAAGAGAGGGAGGGACGACGAAGGAGGGTCTGAAGGAAAGCGAAGTGGGGGGGGGGGAGGAGAGGGAGACACACGGCGACCCAGCCACCCCCCACCCCGAGGGTCGTGCGGCGCGCGGGGCGGCCCCCGCGGAGCCCGCCACCCCTCGCCGGCGCCGGGCGCTCGGAGCGCGCGCGTCCCGGACGCCCCCTCGCCGCCGCCGCCGCCGCCGGTACCTAGAGCCAGATGCGTCCCCAGCGGGGTGGCAAAGTTTCCGCCGCTCCTCGCGCGCCGGGCCCCGCCTCGCTCCCGGCGGCGGGGGTGAAGGGGAGGTCGCCTCGCCGCCCCGCACGCGGGGTGGCCGCCATCCGGGGAGATCCGCCGCCGCAGCCGCAGCAGCAGCAGCAGCAGCAGCCTCAGCAGCGCGCCCGCGGCCGCCCTCTTTGTTTAAGTTCCCGGGTGCCATCCTCGGGGAGACCCGCAGCCCGGGACGTGCGCGGGGCCGGCGCGTGCGAGGCTCCCGGCTCCCCGATCCCGGCTCCCGGCCGCGGCGGGCTCCCCCACCCCCTCGCCCGCTCCCTCCTTCCTCCACCCCCCCCGTGCTCCCTCGCCCGCGCCCTCCCTCCTCGCCTCCCACCCTCCTCCTCCTCCTCCTCCTCCTGCGGGATTCGGGCGACCGGCGCGCGTGCCCCTGTGAGTTCGGCCGGCCGGCGGAGCCTCGCGGGGGTGGGGGGGTGGGGGTGGGGGTGTGCAAAGCAGTCAGGGCGACCTCCCCCCCTCCACCCCTCCACAGCCTTATCGTAAGTGTGTGCGCCCCGAATTCCTCCAGGATTCCCCCTCGGAATCCAACCGCCGTGGCCCCCCACGACGGGGGCGCACTCACCTCGCTGGGCACGGGGAGTGCGTGTGTGTGCGTGGTGTGTGTGTGTGCGCGCGCGCGCGCGTGTGATTCCAGGGTGGTGGTTACTAGCGGCGGTGTCCTGGACAGGGGTGGTTTCGTGGGCCCCCCCTCCCCTTCTTTCCCTTCTGCCTCTGATGGCTTGTGCGTGGTGGAGGGGACCCGCAGCTCCCGACGCTCCCTCCCTCAGCCCCGGCCTGACCGAAAGAGTTAAGGGGGCCGGGAGGGGGAGTGCGCCGGGTGGGCGGGAGGAGCTGGGGTGGAGTGTGGTGGTGGGGGGGGAGAAGGGTAAGCGGGGGGGGGGGGGAGACGCGGCCAAGCGGAAACGCTGCTCGCAGGAACCTCAGCGAACCAAGAAAAAGGAGAAAGTGGCAAGGAAAACAAGCGCAAATTGAGCCCTCCTCGGGGATTTCCAATGAACGAACCCAATCCGGACATTCAATAAATACATGCTTTCTAATGAGTGTGCGTGTGCCTGCACCCCGAGCCCCGCCGGCCTCCAGGGGGTCCCGGGACGTCGCGGGAGGGCGGCCGGGGGGCCTCGGGGACGAGGTGACCGGGCCGAGGCCGCCGCGTCCAGCGCCGTGAGTCCAACCCCCGGCCTGAGCCCCGCGACCCAGCGTGATTAACACGCGGCTGCCGCGCGCTCGCAAGATGAACCCGAGAAGCGTAGCGTGCTTGTAGGATCTGGTCCCGCTGCTGCTTGCCGGGGGAGAGATACCATCGTAGGTAGGTTGCAAAAAAGCATTTTTTTTTTTTTTTGGCTAAGGAGTAGATCTAAAAGACTGCGATAACCAATCCCCAAACAGAACGAATTTCTCCCCTCCGCGCTCCCCAAAGCCTCCTTTTTCTATTTATGTACGCGTATATGTATATATATATATATATATATATATAAAACTAGAACACAGATTTCATTGAATAAATCTGAGATCTCCAGGTGCAGACGTTTGAATAGTCGGTGCCAGCACCCTGTGTTTTCCTTTCCTGCCGATTTTGCTTGGATCTGGCTCAAAAAACCGAGAGTCTCGTGGTTTTGTTTACACTGAATGGGGAGGATAGGAACAGAGCCACGGGGCCGCCTTTCATTAATATACAGTGAGGATTTTGTCTAAATTACTGCTATGAATTTCACAGTACACGCTTTCAAAAGCAGTCTCAGGTGGCCCGATGAAACGTGATAGCGCCTTTGCAAACAGATCCACTTTCTTTCTTTGCAAGGCGTGTGTGTATGTGTGTGTGTGTATGTGTGTGTATGTGTGCGCGCGCGCGCGCGCGCGCGCTTGCTTATGAGAAGCCTCCCCAAAACGCTGTGCTCCTCGATAACAGAAATGCACTTCTGTTCCGAGGTCTGGCCCCTTCTACCTCCCCCCTTTCCACATACTTAGTTCTCGAATCGCTCCCCAGCCTCCCCTACCCCCACCCTCCCCTATCCACCCCCTCCCTTCGAGGACTGTGATTGTTTTGTCTGGGAAAAAAAAATCCAAAGTATATAACAAGGGGAGAACAGTTAGTGCTGATTTTCATTTGCATACATTTTCATATATTTTGGTGAAAATAATAGACTAGTGAGAGCTGGGCTTAGAGGAGTCAGTGTGAGGAGAGGCTAAGGATGCGCCGGTTCTGGAGAATTGAGAATATACCTTCTTCTCCACACCCCAGGCACCTTATTTTATTTTATTTTATTTTTTTATAAACACCTCCTTTAATTTAAAAATATAACCTTGGAAGTTTGCTCGGTAAGTGTTTTTCGTTCGCTTTCCCTGCTTTCTCTTCCTCTCCTTCCTTTCTGGTGTGTTTATTTCGGTATGTGTAGGTTTGGGAGCTTATTTTCATTGCTCAGGACAAGAGAGGGTTCACAGAAGAACTAAGCCAAGAGTATTGGGAGGGGGGGAGTATGAAAAGTCCAAGGCTGCTAAAATATTACATAAAAGATGGACTCATTCCAAAGATACACACGCAGCAAGGTTCTTTACTCTTGGGTGGGGTGGGGGGAAAGCCGTAGAATGCGATTCATTTTAATTGTTGATCACGAGGGGGGGAAAGCCTTGGAAAAAGAAGTGATGGCTAAGGCTGCAGTCTGTAGGTACTTCTTTTCTTAGAGAATGGAAGCCAGAGGGGAGGAAGCCCCTTCTGTAGCTAGTAGGAATGTGCAGCCCTGTGAGGAGCTCCTGGTGGGAGCACGGTGATGGGGTGGTGTGAGGAGGGAGGGGGGGGCTAATGGGGGGGAGGGCCGAGAGCTGCTGAAGGGGGAAGCCTTGGGGGAGAAGAGGCAGGAAGTCAGTGCACCCCTAGTGAATGCTCTGTCTGGGCGTCCGCCCGAGCTGGAGCAGCAGCCTCCCAGGCTCAGTATTGAAAGCTTATCAGGAAAAGGGTGATCAATCAAAACTAACCAGGACACCCCTGTCTTTTACTCCCAAAGGAGGCTAGAGCCTCAGCAGTGAAAACTAGATTTTACTACAGCATCTTTCCTTTTTTTGACAGCCCTCTTGCCCCCCTCCCCGCCCCCCCCTTGTCACTGTCTTGGGGTTTTGTCAAAATCGAGGGTACACTTAGTACACGCAGTAATTACAGAAATTTGGCGGAAGGAAATAGCTCGCCGGTGTCCAGGCTGTTGTGCACATCATACTTTAATGAAATAGGCCAGAGTGGGGTTTTAAAAGCTTATTTTGTTTTCTTAAACAAAGTTTTGTTCTTTCAAAGGAAACTGCGTCTGGGGGCTTGGGGGTGGGGTGGGGGAAGCCAACGGCTGGGATTTTATTACACTTTTGTACACCTTGCAATTTCGAGTTGGTAATTTATTTGGAAACAGTTGATGCCAAATCAATGAAATGGTTTGTAACAAGGGAGGAAGAGGTTTCAGCTGGGGGTAGTGGTGGTGGTGGTGGTGGTGGTGGCAAAGATTCGCTAGTTTTCCACTCCTTGTTTATGCGCTTGGCAGCATTGCATTTGACTGAGGTTAACTCCCTGTGCTCCGTTGGACCAGATGCCATATAGAGCTGCTCCCTGAAGATCATTTGTTTCCTTGATGGGGAACATTTCTGAGCAGAGCATATTGGTTGCCATAGAGAAAGAAATAAAAGGAAGAACACTAGTCACATTAAGCTATATGTTTGTGCACTGGGCTTTAGATAAAAGGACCTTGATTCAGCCAAAGAGAAGAAGCCAAAGTAGAGATTTCTAGTGCCACTAAAACTAGCCTTATTTTGTTTTGGACTTTTACAGTTGAAACATATAAGCTAATTTTATTGGTTGTTGTTAATTTTATATGACACGGTTTACTGAACAAAATAAACTTTGCTCAGGAGTAGAACGGTGAACTAGTCAGCAGGGGGCGCACTGAGTCATTGTAGCTAATGCTGAGTAAAATGTAGCCGGTTCAAAAGCAAATCTGCTCCTCTTTTAAACTTGCCAAACGAACAAACACACCTTTCTATGCATATTCACGAGTCGTGGATCCATTGCATAACACAAGGTTTTAAAATATGAGGACAAGGACTCCCCCATCCCCCCACCGGTCTGTGAAATGGTTCAGGAAAGAAGCAGTGCAAAGAGAGATCTCTTAGAAAATGGATTGTGAAAGCAAGGATACTTAAAAAAAAAATACTACCACAGTTACCTAATAGGTTACTTAAGACACTGTCTTTAGGGTTGTAGTCCCCGAAGAGGAGGGGGAGTAAAAAAACAAACAAACAAACAAACAAAGTGCATTCTAAAGGTATTATCTGTTACATAATGGATTTTCTTCAATTTGATACACACTTGGCCTTCTAAATAAAACTCAAAGTAGTAAGGATGTAGCAAAGTGCCCAAGGTCTCTTTTAGTTCAGGTGATACTAAGTAGCTACTTTTATTCAGGGTGGTTTTAGAAAGATTTTGGTTTTACCCTTAAAAGAAAGATTTGATACAGAAAGGACAATACAAACTAGCCATGGATTTAGATCTGTGTGTCTTTTAGTCAAATATCACTTAATCTAGTCGCAGAAGCCTTTAAATAGAGCACAAAGTTTCTGCCTGAAAGATTTTTAAGTTCTGTGAACGAAGAAAGTTTATTATGGTTAAAGCTGGAAAAAAAAAAGCTATGTGGAAATCTTCCTAAAATAGTGAAGGGCAGGCAGATCGTGGAGTGGTTTGAAGCATCAGTTTGTCTCTCTTGAACAGTTTTCCCAAGGAGATTTAGAGAGTGTGACTAAGAAAGGGAAGCCAGGAGTGATTGGAAGTGTGAAGCTGCCTTGAACGGTTAGCTGGCCTACTGCACCTGCGAATGTGGCAAAGAACCTGCCAGGAAAGGGCACGCTTCCGGCAGCTTTGCTGCTCCTCTGCAACCGGGAGACTGCCACCCCTTTCTTTCCAGCTGAGCTCCTAGCCAAGCAGGGTCCAGTAGTGAGACATTTTCTTTGAAACTAGTTTTAGTAGGTCAGGGATTGAATTAAAGTACTAGTTCATCTTGGAGGGTTGAGAGATTGTGGGGATAGACTAAGCAAAGGAGACACACTCAGACACTTTAATCCTAGGATTTTCATCCTCAAGCTTTTGCATTTGGAGTCAGAAAATATACTGTCCCGTTTTGTCCTAATAAAGTGGACGAGGACAGAGGGAAGTGTAATCTGAGCTCAAATGTTGCTTTCTCTCAGCTCTCTGGACAATTCAGACAAAAGAATTCTGGGAGACATCTACATGAATTGGACAAATAGTTCAGCCTCAAAGCTCTACCTCTAGCTTACTTTGCACTCCCAGGGTTGTCCAGAGCATTTGGAAGTACTACACAGAAGGGAACTTTTCTATTAATTTGAATATTTTACAAAACCACTGGTGAAGTAATCATACATATGTATGAATCATTTTTCTTGAGGTCTATGATTGTTCTAGGTTGCTGCTTAATTTCCTTTCATGCAAATGTGCTTTAAAAAGCTAACATTTCTTGGCCCTCATGATTTCTCCATTTTTAGATAACCTGTAGTAAAATAAACAGTATACGAATTCTGGGTAATGCAACAAGTTAACTGGAGAAGAGCTGGAGTGTTAGAGGGACACTTCAGCATTCTGTAATGATTCGAGGAGTTGAAATAATCAAGCTGAATATGAACTCAGATCCAAACTGCTGGACGAAGCTACAGACTTTCCTTTGTGGGAGATAGTGAAATTGCTTTTGCCAAATGAGAGAATGAAGACTATTCCCTGGGTCAAATGTACAAAGTGGGTGTTTACTCATTTGCTTCTGTTTGAGAATGATGAGGTGCTATATGCCATTGCAGAGTGGAAGCACAATTTCCCTTAGCATCTACAAATTAAAATAATGTTCAACACCATCCCTACCATACAAAGAGGACGGCTCTTTAAAAGTAGCTCTCGAGTGTAAAAGAATTTATTGTGTGGGTACTGCATGACTTATTCCCTGGGCTTGCTAAGGGTTTGGAAGGGTGGGTTCAATTTTACTCCGTCTTACCCCACCTACATTAAAAAAAAAATCATTTGGTAACTGATTATCTGATCTTGAGGAAGGGAGAAGGAATGTAGCTTTTTTTTTGTTGTTTAAAAAGATGAGGTAGAAGGAATAATTATAAACCCACACATTCTATGATTTCTCATTCTAAAGTAAGAGGCTTCCCTTCTGAAACTTAGACAACAGTTTTAAACTCCAGGGCATTTCAGACTGTGGAAGATAAATTGAGAAGGCAGACTTAGTAAGTTGGTCACCAAGTGTGTACTTTTGAAACAACCTACTTTCAACTGCTTTCCCAGGGTATCTGTGAATGTGCACCTGACAAGTGTGGTAATGAACACCACCAATAGCTGTGGAGGTAGAGGCGATGCCTTCTCCCTTCCTGCTTCCCATGCCCACCCCCAAACCGGTGGTCTTCCAACTGGAATCTGTAGTAGGTTAGGTACCAGGGAGCAGCTCCCTGGCTAGACCAGCTATGTTAGTGATGCGGAGGCTGATTTATTGGTGAAAATGTGAATTAGAGAATTCAAGGTCAACTTGGGGTGTGTGTGTGTGTGTGTGTGTGTGAAGAACAAAGCCCAGAAATATTAGTTCAGCTTTAATAGAGAGGTGATAGGGGTTTTTGAGCTGGTGGTCATTCTAAAATTGGACCCGAAGGATGCTTCTTAGACCAAATACTCCCTATACCTAGATATTTATAGAACCTACTCTCTGGGTTGGAATCAGGAGTCTTGAGGTGGGTAAGGGATTCATTGTGGCATGCTAGAAAGCAATTCTTGCACTATTGGGGCCTCTTTCTTTACTTTTTTTTTCTACTAGAGACTTAAAAAAAAAAAAAACATTTGAACTTAGCTATTATCCGAGGAGCTGGGTGAAGACTCCAGTCTGTCAGGATTTTTGTTTGTTTTGTTTGTTTTTAAACATTTCTACCCAACGATGCTTCTGGAAGCTCGTCCTTTGCCCTCTGCTGAAATTCCCACTTCAGGATTCTGTTCCTTTCCTGGGCCCTCCCCTGCCCAGTGTCTCAAGGGTGTCTAAAAAAGAGGTTGCTATTGTTATTCATTTAAAAATAGAACCTTCATATTAGGTGTTTGCAGCAACATACTTTTGAAGGCTAAAATTTCTGGTAGGGATTTTGGTAGTAGCGGCCTTGCTCGAGGTGGCTTCTTGCAACCCAGGCTGGTTAGTCTCAAGTTAAAAGTTATGTGTCCAGTATTGCCTTGAATGCGGGTCCCCCCCCCCACCAATTTTCTAAAGGGAGTCAGGTTAAGAAAGCCCTCGGGGGAAGATCCCAAGCTTACAGTGGCACTGGGTAGACGTTGAATGCTAATTAATCAAATCAGTGCAAAAAGAAATCTCCAAAAGCGAATACATATCTAATTCAAATGGTGTGGGTTTTATTTCCTTTATTTTTACAATTCACATCACACACACAAAAAATGAACAAGTAAAACATCACTTGGAATTTCACACTGACTACAGAAATTTCCCCAAATAATAATAATAAAAAGGGGGAAAAAAAACCCTGATCTCCCTCCCCCCCAGGTGTCTAGCCAGAGCTTCCATTTCAGAGTTAGGGTATAAGAACATTGTCCCCCTCCTCCCAAAAGGTTTTCCGGGGAGACTCCGGCGCCCCGGGCTCCCACTCTGCTGCATCGGGGTCCTCTTTTTGTCCCCCCCTCCCATTTCTGTGATTTCTGGGCACCGAAATGGACTCTTTTCCAGATCAGCGGTCAAATGTGGAGCCTCGGGGCTGAGCTTGGCGTCCTTGGGTCGCATTCGAACGACATTGCTTTTATTTAGAGTGCAGTTTGCATAATAACATTAGAAGGATCCCTCGCTCTCCCCGGTTCTCCCCAAAGCTGCCCAGTAGGGTCTTTGAGAGCAGGACTCGGCTGTGTGGAAAGGCCGGGAGTGGGGGGGGGGGTGTCGAGATAGCATTGTCCCCCACCCCACCCCTCGAGCGAAAGCTAAGGGGCGGCGAGGTGAAAGGGCCCAGTGCTTCGAAGGTGTTGCACGGAAGTGGAGGGGAAAGGAGCGGACCGGAGGCGGGGAGGGGGGGGGGGTCAGAGAAAGATGACAGAGAGAGGGAAACGGGGGTGCTGGGGAGAAGACGTGAGCGCCGAGTCACCCCGACAGGTCACTGGAAACGGGGTGCCCGTCGCGCCCGTCTTCGGGGTGTGCCTGTCCCCGGGCCGCGGGCGCCCGGGCTGGCAGCTGGGCGCCGCCCGCTCGCCTTTGTCACCAGCGCGGTGCGCGCGGCGGCCGGCGGCTCCCGCGGCGGGCTTTGTTCGGTGGGAGCAGGGCAGGACCCCGCGGCCCGCCGCGCCCCCGCCCTCCCCGGGCCCAGGGCGGTGGGGGTGGGGGCCGGAGCAGCACCGCCAGGCACCCGAGATGCGGTCCCTTTTCTCCTGGTCGCAATGGAGCTGCTATCCCCTGGTGGAGGGGACCTGGGTGGGCGGGTGGGGGGGGGCGGATGAGGGGGGGGGGCGTCCTCAGTCCACAGTCCCTAGCCAGGGCCAGGGCCAGCTGGCCGTGCGTGTGTCCACGGGGTTGTTTCTAAATCGCGTGCATGGGAATGGGTGGGTGCGTGGCTGGAGGGGTGAAGGCACCGGTGCACAGGCTCCCACGTTTCGGGGCGCGTGGCTCAGGTTTGGCAGCTGCTGGGCGTCCCAGGTCGATGCCGCTAGTCACCTCCCCAGCCCCGCTTCTCAAGGTGGGGGGGGCGCTGGGGACGTACCGGGGCGGAGGAGGCTGCCCACCCGCGGCGCGCCGCGCTGGAGGCCTGTGGCATGGGGGGGGGGGACAAAGAGGGAGACACTGGCGCCCCCCGAGCGGCCAGCGCGCGGGGTGGGGGGCGGGGGGTCCCACGCCACTCCGCGCGCACCCCGCGGGGGAGGCGCGCCCGGCGTCCGCCTCTCCCCCACCCCGGCCCCGGGCGGCGAGCGAGCGGCGTGGGAACGGCGGCCTCGCCCCCTCTAGGTGTGCGCATCTTGCAAGAGTTGCTGCTCTGTTATTGTTTGGCAAACAGGCCTTTCTCTTGGGAGAGGGTCGAGGGGCGCGCGGTGGATCCCGGGCCAGGATTACATTAATCAAAGCATTATTTCCCTAGAGAAGCCGAACACAAATGAGAGTAAATCCTGATAAAATTGGATCGCAGAGAAATGGAACGCTTTAAGTAATCTGCGTTGCCTAATAAAAAACAAAACCTCACACTTACAGACAAAAAAAAAAAAGCCCCCCACAAAAACCCAGCTATGCGTTTTAGGGCAAAATCCATCCATCTTTGGCCTTGGCTGGGCTGCTGGCTGGGTCGGTGAGAAAGAGACGTGGTCACCACGGGACTCAGGGTTCACACAACCAGGTTTCAGGGCGCCCCAGCCCCTGAACCCCTGGGCCCGACCAAGTCCTCCTGGGCGCGCCCGTGAGGTTTGGAACTCTCTTCCCCTGGGAACGTGACCCTCGGTTTTCCGTGTGATCCGGTTTTAGGGTGGGCAACACCCCCCCCATCTGTGTGAGCAGGGATGGCCAGGCGGGGGGGAGGGTGCGAGGGGGTGCGGGGAGCGGGTGACCCCCCCCTCCATCCCCACCTGTGGTCCTCAGGTCCCCGGTCTGAATTCCCAGGCGGTCTCAGGTCGCTGCGCCCCCCCCGCGAGTTTGTGTTTGGGGAGACCTGTGGGGAAGCCGAGGGCCAAGTTCTGCTGAAAGACTTCGGGTACTTTCGGGCCATCCGCCAGGCAGCACGACTTGCGCTTCCTCCTCAAGTGGTAGCAAACTTTCCGACGCCCCGTGCGGCTCTGCGGGAGAGGAACAAAAAAGGCGAAGCGGCGCCCTCCCGGCCCGGCCCCGTCCAGCAAAGCCACCGGCCTGGACACAGATCCCCCGGCCCGGCGACGCCCGCCGCCCTCGGCCGGACAGGTGTGACCACGCCGGCCAGCCTCTGGGGAGCCTTAGCCTCACCCCCCCCCTCGGAGCGGGGGGAGCCACTGGGGTTCGACCCCTACTCGGAGCCAGGCCGGCAGGACTCGCGCAGGGCGCCCGGGCGCTGCGCCCTCTGCAGGTGGGCGCGGGGAGGGCACGCGCTCAGGCTGCGGCCGCGTGGGGCGCGCGGTGCCGCCCCAAGCCGAGCCCCCCCCCCCCACCTCCCCAAGCCGCCGCCGCCGCTACCCGGCGCGCACACGCACAGCCGCCGCTCCCGGGGCTGTCGCTGGACTTCCCCACGCGAGTCGTGCGGGCGGGGGGGGGGGTCGGCAGGGCGGGAGGGGGAGACGGAGACCGTGCCGTCCAGGGAGGCGTCACCCCCACCCCCGCCCCAGCCCCTTCGCGGCCCCGCGCCGGCCGCACGGCTCCCGCCCCGGCTCCAGCGCGCCCGGGGCCGCGAGCGCACGGGCCAGCGGCGGCGCGCGGCGGGCCCAGCCCCGCGGAGGCCCGGCGGTCACCTGGCGGCGCGGGGCGGGGCTGGCTCACCGACCCCAGCCCGCCTCGGAGCGGACGTTTCGGGGGTGCTCTGGCGGGAGGAGCGCCGTGCGCGTGAGCGCGTGTGCGCGTGCGGTGCGCGCGCAGGGCAGGGCAGGGCAGGGCAGCGCAGGGCAGGAGGCGCTCCCGAGGCGCGGGGTGCAAGCCTGTCCCTCCCTCCCAGCCTGGACTGCTAAGCCCATCGCCACACCTTCTTCCCCCCCACCCCCCCCCCCCCCGGTTCTCCACGGGTGCATCTTCCTCTTTCTCCATCTGGTGCCCAAAGAGATCTGTGCTGGGGTCCGGGGTGGTCTGCGCCCCCTGCCCCAGGAGGACCAGGGGGAAACCGAGAGGGACAAAGTTAGCCAGAACGGCCCCAGAGGGCATTTGCACCCCTCGGCTTGCTCGTGGACGGAGTGGCTTCCGCACACACACGGGGAAGCCACGCCAAGGGTGGCCATGGACTTGCTTTCGGCCCTGGCCTCCAGAATTGCTGCGTGGAGGCTGTGGTCGTGACTGTGGCTGTTATTGGAAACTAGAGAGAAGGCAGGGCAGAGCCTGGAGTCCACCACCGTGCTCGCTTGGGGAGACTTCAACTCACTCCTTTCCAGTGATGGGGAGATCTGAGGGGGAAATCAAGACACCCCTACCTTTTCAGTTCTGAAATCACGACTCCTTGTCCTCCAATCTGTGATGTGTGTAATTTCATACAAAACAGGAGCTGTCAATGATCTCTCAGACATCAGAGAGAGAGACATCAGAGAGAGAGAGATAGAGAAAGAGAGAGAGAGAGAGAGAGAGAGAGAGAGAGAGAGAGAGAGAGAGAGAGAGAGAGAGAGAGAGAGAGAGAGACTCAGACTAGTAGGAGAAAACTTGGGCCAAAATAAATTCCTTCTTCTTAAAACATTAACCAGGTACTCCTCGTTTCCTCCTTCCTGGGGACCTATTCTGGTTTGTTTATCTTTCAAGAGGGAAACAGGATAGAAAGATGGGGGTGTGGAGTGCATAACTGTCTTCTCCTTTATGGAATCCAATTGCCATACTAATTGTGATAACTGGAGGTGATGATGACCAACCTACAAAAAAACTTCTTGGTGTTTGCTCTGTCTTTTCTTGGCCATCAAATCCACAGCTGAGGCTTTTTAAAAGTCTGGAAATACCTAGGCCATATTTTTGTTTTTTTGATCTGTTAATATTAGATGACTTTTTTGTTGATTGCTCATAACTCTTAGTCAGATCTCCTGTCCTGGAGAAATGTTTTAAGTAACATAGACACACACTTTCTAGCTGCCCCAAGAGGCCCTCAGCAGACAGTATCTTGACATAAGATTTCAATCACTCCTTTTCATAAGATAAATTAGAGGCAGTTACATTTTAACAAAGAATGTTAATGGTAAAATGTGAGTGTTTCAATAGATGAGCTTTTGTTTTTAGAATCAAAGTTTAGCTTTCCTTTGAATTATTTATCAGGCTGTTTGCCCATAGGCCTTCCTAAGAGAAGACCAAGGTAAAGGGGATGGTTTTACTTTTAATTATTTAAAGCATATGTTAACGTAATATTTTAAAACTGGCCTTTTGGAAAAACAACAAATAATTGTGCCTGTCAACACCCACCTTTGGGACTGTAAAAAACAAAAATCAAAATGCAACTTAATTACTTTCATACACCACAGTGCTCAGTTAACAGTTAACTAAAATATTGCCTGGCATTTTTTCGTAGCTCCTCCTCCTCCTTAAGTATAGTACAGTTTGGTAATATACTACACATATTTACACACGATGTAAATATACATATGCACAAGGGTAGATGTTTATGTACATAACATAACAAAATATATACATACCACAACTGAATACATTTGCATAGAACATGCCCATGTGCGATGTACCAAACTTCTATGATTAACAATACATTTTATAACAGATAGACTCAAAATGAGAGGATGTGAATCTTCTTCACATCGAAAAAGAAATATTCAAAATTTCTTTTCAAGTGTGAATTGTGTTCTTGGTAGATGACATCACAGAAGTTAGTAAAAATAGATTTCTGGTATTAGTTTAAACATTATTTTAAAAAGCACTATGAACGTGAACATTTGATGTAAAATTAAACAGAGCAGCATACCTTAAAATAGTACATTCAAAATAGGAATATTCTATCAAAAGTCAGAGTTTTTGATCCCCCCCATACATTAAATACTATTGTTTTCAAGCAAAAATTCTTCATAGGATGGGAAAGTAGCAATTTTATTCCATCCTTTTGTTAATTATTCCATCCATTTTTAGGGGATTTTATATATATTAAAATATATTTTGTTAGTCTGGTGGTAATTCACAATACAAAAGCAAATTTGAAGCATGTATTTCATTCCTGAAATGATTTATATTACTATGAAGCAACATGTTTCTTATTTGATTCTTTTAGAGGATATTGTGTCTTTGGATTTTCAGACTTTTTTGTGTTAAAATGAAGATTGTAGTTAATATGGATATATTGGCATTTATTGGCAAGGGTCCAAATGCTCATTTGGGCTCAACAAATGTTAAGAGATGTTGTAACTGAATTGTACTTTTCAAAAGCTATTTGTTCTAATGCAAAAGAGGAACTAAAATGATAAAATTTGGAAGTTTGCTCAAGAGTATGATCAGGAGTTTATAAATTAATTCTACTGATATTATAATATATTTGCTCTGATGTTTCATGTTTATTAGAGTATCTTTACAGAAAAATATATAGACTTATAATGCTATTGATTCTCTAGTGCAATTTGTTATTATTTATTTGGGGGAGAATATTTAAAAGGCTCATGATTCTCCAGTACTTTCTACATTTAAGAAATGAGCTTGTAAAAATAAAAATCAAACTAACTGGATTGTTTTTTAAGGTTTGTTTCTTAATCATTTAAAAAGTTTAAAGCTAAAATTAAGGAAACATTGCAAGTAAAAATTAAATCACATAAGCCTATTCCTTGTGAGGGGATTTTCTTTTCTTTAGTTAGGAGTTTAACTGCAAAAATATTAGTTTTTTTTTATTTAACAAAGTTTCCTACCTGATTATGTGGTATGATACAGGGAAATATAGTTTGTGCAATGACTTTAAACTGTTCAGTGTTCATTCAAAAAACGAGTTGAGGAGTTATTCACTACAAAATTATAAAAGGATCTTTTCTGTCAAGTTAATTAAGGAAGTGAGTAAAAGGCTGGTTTACCAGGCTCGGATTACATACGTAGAAGATTTGTAAGAATAAATACTTTGGCATTCTGTGGCCTAAAAGCAGACAGAACTATAATATAGCAAATAAAACTCCCCAGAATTTGGGCATCCAAGATTCAATTTCATTAAAAAATTTGGCAGTTAAAGAAAAGAAGGAAAATGCTTATTAAATCAGGGGAACTACAAAATGTTGACAGATCTCAAGTTTCATATCCAACTGGGCTCTTAGGAAACTGCTGGGGTGTCGGTGGATTCGAGTCATTCTGTCAAACATTTTTCAGAGTGAATTATCTTCTCAGTACTTTCAGATTTAAATGCAACTTCATGGACTAACCTTTCTTGCCTCTGTTTCTGTCTCTGTCTCCTCTTTTTTTTTTCTTCCTTCCTTCTTTCCTCCCCCCTCCCTTCCCTCTCCTTTCCTTTCTTCCATCCTATACCCCCATCCCAAGTCAGTAATTCCTTAGACAGACTATTTAGAAGGGCTCCCAGAGACCCAGGGCATGTAAAACCCTCAGCTCTAGTAGCTCAAAATTAGCAACAACATATATAGGTGTACAAAGATATATCTGTGCTTGCTCAAAGAATTATTATTATATCTCAGCCAAGTACTAGTGTTTCTAAAAGAGAAATGGGTAATGTCTAACAAAGGCAAAAATCCTTGGAGAATTGAATTAATTATTTATGTAATTCAGGTATTCCTGTTCTCCCTTCCTTTTAGTTAGTAAGGAAAAAAAATCTATATTGACTATCATTAACTTGTAAGATATGGACTGATTTGACAAGCTATTGCTTGATTCCCCATTTTACCAGTGTTAATAGAGATAGCCAACCCCTTGTCTCTAGGGAACCTGAGAGGAGGTCATTGTCTGGGTGAAGACATTTACCTCAGATTTAAATAAGGGGAGTTGAGGGGCCTGTTTTGCCAGGCTTTGCTAAGGACAGTGACTGAAGTTATTAGATAATTATTCACCTTCTTCTTTGCCTCATGAGAGGAGGAGACACATGCACATAATATAAAATACTTTAAATTAATATTAAATAGTCCAAGTGGGATCACTAAAGTTATTTACATTTTAGCAGCAATGAATTAAAATGTTAGCATTCTATGTTTAATGAGTTAGGGGCATAGTCTCCTTGTACGAACTGACTCAGAAACATTTGCTGAACAAAACCTTCAAGAGCTTTTTAGTTCAGATAGTTTTCTTAGTGAAAGTTAGTGGATTGAGAACTACTGTCCCTTTACATTTTGGAGGGGACAAAGTAGAAACAGTCAGAAAGAGGACAAAGTTAAAGTGTTGTAGGTGGTAAGTGGGCCGGGAGCCTATTTTAAAGTTGTCTTTGGAAGAGTAGGGAGAGATTGAACAGAATTTGGATTTCACTAAAGAACACTGGAAAACATTAATTAAAGGCAGTTTCCAAAAAGATATATAGTGGCAAATATTATTTAAAAAAAAAAAGAGAAACCTGGGCTTTGTAATAGCAAGCTTTGACTTATTCCTCATTTTAAAAGAAAATTCTATCTCTTCATTTTGAATTCATCTAATGAAATAAGCTGAAATATTCTGACACGTAAAGTATGACTTCCATAAGAATAAATAAAAATGGGTGCTAGAGAAGAGGAAAATACTGTTGACTTCTTTTATTGTGTGATAGTTTCAGGAGAAAAGAGCTAAGTGAAAGCATAGATTAGTTATGTCTCTCTATAGAACTCGGTAACTGTTTATATATAACAACTTGATCTATCTATATATACTTACCAAGTTATTTTTGTTATACTGATAGAAACTAGGTGAACCTTGAAACACTGTGATAAATTTGGGAAATTTTTACTAATTCATATTTCTAGGTACACATAAAAATAGAGAAATGCTTACTGTATTTAGGATTTGTTTACATGGAAATTAAACATAAAGAGATTGGTGAATAAATACAAGGGAAATGTTTGATGCCTGCGTGTTAAGACCGAAGATTGTACTATTGCTGGCTACAACTATTAGTCATTGAATGCTTTTTCTGTTCGTTTTTTAAATTGAGCCTTCAGAAACTTATACAGTGTGAAATTGTTATAGAATTGCTAATTATTCCTTACTCCAGACCCTTTTCAATAACGTGATGCCATCCATGGAAGATTTAAAGCAAAACAAAATCATAGACTTATTATCAGGAATTTCTCTCAAGCTCAGTATTTACAAGATTTTCTAAAAAAAAAAACCCAACAACCCACTAATAATACCGATCAAGATGTTTATTTGGCTTTCTTTTCTCTCTCGTTTTAGAGGTATGGCCTAATTCTCCACGTTGGCCGTTGATTTCCATGGAGGCTGTCGTGAGGTAGCCATGTAATTTCTTTATCTTTCACCTGCAAATTACACACATTATTTTGCAGCTCAAAATAAGCATTCCCAACGAGTTGCATTCAGTAAATGTCTTTCACAGCATTAGTACAGAACTGAGGTACAAAAGAATATTAATCTAATACATTCCAAAATTCAAATACTTGTGATTAATAAGCATTATTATCTATAAATAAGGCCCTAATGATACTTTGGCAGTGTTGTAAACACAAGAATCAGAGGCAATTATTGTCATTATTGTTCAGCAAGTACTTCCCATGAATACCAAATGGGTATTGCTGTCCAGCTACTTGGCAAGTAAGGTTCTTATAAAGAAACAGATGTTGGCCAATCAGGCCTGACCACTATTAACTGCCCTGAGCTCAAGACTCAGAGGCCTTAAAGAAAGAAAGAAAGAAAGAAAGAAATGAAAAGGAAGCCATCTCTAAACTAAGACATTAAAAACAATTGGGGTGTGATTTTTTTTAAAGCACTCTTTATTACAAATATAAAGGCATCTTGAAAATAATGTTGTGTTTCAATACTGACACTGGTGAACTGGAGCTATCAGCAATCACTGTGTTATTTGGAATGGGAAATCTTATTGGTGAGACTCTCCTCGTTGTGATGAAGTCCTCACATAACAAAATGAATGAACACCAAGATGTAAGTTGCAACAGTACTGAAATCCTTCCCAACAAGCCCGTGATCAGGACACAGAGAGCTCTCTCCTCTATCAAACACGATCTCCCCACCAGGCTAGCTCCAGCACCTGTATGTGTGTGGGTAAGAGCTACAGTTTTAAGTTAAAGCAAGTTCTCCAGTCTCCACAAAACCAACCCAGGCCCATGGCCATCCATTTGCTCTGCACTCCGCATCTTAGAAGTCAAAATAGACCCTGCCCTACCCACAAGCTGATTTTTACTTGAAGTCCAGTGGCATTAGATAACAGCTCATTTGTTTTTTGGTAGAGGAAAACGAAATGATTTTCCTAAGGGATTAGGCCATTAAGCTTTGGGTATATATATTTGTTTTCCAGTTTTAAATTCCCCATGCAAACAAAGACTTATACCTTTATTTTTTTGTCAGTCATGGGGCTTGAATTCAGGGCCTGGGTGCTGTCCCTGAGCTTTTGTTGCTCAATGCTAGTGCTCTGACACTTGGAGCTACAGCATTTTCTGGTTTTCTGGGGATTAATTGGAAGTTAGAGTCTCATTGACTTTCCTTTTGGGGCTAGCTTTGAACCACAATCCTCAGATCTCAATCTCCTGATTAGCTAGGATTAGAAGCGTGAGCCACCAGTGCCCAGCTCCTTGTAACTTAACATGGTTAGTCCGGTTTGAGAAAGCACTGAATTTGTTTCCACAAAGGCATTGACAAAGGCATGACCAGACAAGATCAAGACTGTGGGTGGCAGGTGGGTTAGGTGAGCTTTTGAAGAGCAGTGTCTCTGTCAACGGTTGTTATTAGTGGTTAATTATAGCATGAGAGTGTTAAGGAGAATACTTCCTGGAATGTGTGTTCACTCACTAGAAGTGAGTGAGATGGGCCCCTCACCCCAAATCACTTCAAATTGGGTAGGACTCCCTCTTCCTCCTCCCTCCTCCTTCTGGCTGGTGTTATACTACTTGAGCCATGACTCTGGGTCCAGCTTTTATGGCTGACAAATTGGAGATAAGAGTCTTGAGAACTTTGTCTCATGGGCTTTGAACTGCAATCTTCCGATTTCAGCCTCTTGACTGGCTAGGATTACAGGCATGAGTCACATGCCTTAGCCTCAGAGTTTTCATTCTTGGTCTCAGAAAAGTGAAGCCAAATGGAGTCCACTATTCTCAAAATAAACAGAAAATGAGATTTTAAAAAAAAATCTGGCTCCTTCTGAAAATGTTCTATCAGCCCCAGCCAGGGATTTGTCAAGAGAGCCAGGTGTCTGTGTGCATGAATGCGGACTATTGTGTGCCAAAGTCATGTGACAGAAGGCCGTTACGGTCTGAGCCCTGGTCACTTCCTCTTCTCGCTTGAGTTTTGAACTCCTCTGCATTTGACATGGGGTACATTCCGCACCAGAATTCAGCGCCATACTCACAATCTCTTCAGTTAGGAAACATGCAAGAAAGTGAGCTCTCTCAAGCAAGTCTTCTTTCACTCTCAAGCATGATGTGATTCAGATGACTTTTATAAGTAATGACAATCACAATGGTGGTGCCAATAATTATGATGATAATGATAAAAATACATATTACTAAGGACTGACTATGTACCCGAAATACGCTCCTTGCATACATTGTCCTAGTGAGGCCTGTTCGAAGCTCTCGCCAAGGAAAGTTTGGCTCTTCGTTTGACAGATGCACTGTCTGAGAGCTGAAGGGGTGATGTCAACTGTCAAGGTCCCTTGACGATTGATTGCACGAATGGATTCCAGCCTTCCTAATTCTAGGGGCGCTGGTGCTCTGTGTCCTCAGTGGACTTTCCAGACATTAGTCTTTCGGAGCCACTTCCATATTGGCTTGTAAAGCAGTCCGGTGATGTTTGGTGAGCACAGTTCCTGCCTCTTCCACCCCGACCAACCCAATTTCCTACAAAAATAAAGATGGCAAAGGCTCCCAGGGCCTTTTCTGATATCATAACTGCAGTTTGGCCACACGGAAGTCCTTCGTGATGATGACACGCGGGACTCACCCTATCAGCCTGCGGTGGGTGCCGTAGGCACATGACACGTTATGGCTAGGGTCTCCTCAAGGGCTGTGTGCGGATCCATGAACGCTCACTCTCCGCTTCCATGGAGGAACACGTCTGCTGCTCTGTGTAAGAACACCCTGGGGACAGATAAAACATTTACTGATGGAAAGCCACATTCCTGCCCGTGACACTGACTATGGACTTGGGAGCTTGTGTCTGCTGTGGGGATGCGGGTCAGAGCTGAGGGCAGGGCCCACCACATTGATTTCACCTGCTTGTGGACACTGAGGTTAGTTCTCTGTGCGAGCCTCATATGTACGGGTAGGACCCATTGCCCAACACCCTTATGAGTCTTGGCACTGTTTGGGAAGGAGTGATACTGTTTGAGACACCCAGCAGCAACCATGGGGACCAGGCTTTGTACCCTCCCCTGGATAGACAGGGACTCAGGGGGCTGAAACTCCAGGCGCTGGCTGCCTAGCAGAGTGTGTAGTAAAAGCTGCCTTTTGACGAATGAAAGAAGTTGTGGCTTTGTTTGGGGGCTAAGAGGAAATATAGTTAGCTATGGAGCTGTGTTCTAGCACCAGAGTCATAAAGTTTGAAAGCACTTCGATCATGGTTTCATTTTCCAGGAAATATTCCTTGCTGCTGCTGACCCCCGAAGAGCAAAAGGTTCTTTGTACAGGTCAAAGTGAAAAGGTTACTTGGCTTTCAGTAAATGACTCTTTCACCTAGTTAATTCGCTAATTGATATAATTGATATTCTGTTTCATTCCAAGAAAGAATTTGAGGCTGTTTATAAAAACACATGATGGAAAGAAACTAAGGTAAGAAAAAAGAACCCCATTAAACTTAACATGTACAAATGCAACCAGGAAGAGGGGTTAGAAACTCGCATTAACTGGCCAGAGCAAAAGAAGGTGGAAGCCAGGTGCTGGCGGCTCACGCCTGTAATCCTAGCTATTCAGGAGGCTGAGATGTGAGGATCGTGGTTTGAAGCCAGTTTGGGCAGGAAAGTTCATGAGACTCTTATCTCCAATTAACCACCCAATAAACCAGAAATGGACTGTGGCTCAAGTGGTAGAGTGCCAGCTTGAGAGAAAAGCTAAGGGATAGTTTATGCCGAGGCCCTGAGTTCAAGGCCCAGAATCAGCACAAAACAACAAAAAGAAACAACCCCCACCCCAATTTATAATAAGCTATCCATCTTGTTAACTGTTACTTAAAAACAGAAAAAAATGATACTGTTTTCAAGGTGAACTATCAATTATATGTGACTTGAAAATATTCGCGAGAACATCTTTGATAGGTTTAACCTCAAAGACAATGTTCAGGGAGGAATTTATGATGACATCTTTTGTATTCACAATAAAAAAGCTAATTTTGAGTCCGTTCGAGTTTTATATTGGAAGAAGGGCAGTATGATATTTTTTGACAAGCAGTAATGTTAGCAATTGGCATTTTACTCCCCATACTTACCTCCCATAAGATACTCTGACAGTTTGCAGGGTATAGATCACATTCTGCTTCTCCCCAGTAAATCTCAGAAAATCACCAATGCGATGTGTTTTAGTGTCTCCTCTGGGTTTTTGTTGTTGTTGTTGTTGTTGTTTAGGAAGTCAAGAGTCAGTTCATATAAAGATCACAATAAAGTTCCTTTTATTTAGGGTGTATAAATTCATGCATCTTTTACTACAACCTGCTTAGTGACTTGGTTGCCTTATGTAACCTTCTGGCTTAGCTTTTTCTCATCTGTTCAATCAGTGTGTGGGATTTAGTTGATCTTTAAGTTGCCTTCTAGCCATAAAATTCTGTGTTTCAAAATTTCTGCCATCTAGAGAATCCATTAATGTAAGCATGGTTTTTATAACTAGTTTTATTTCCATTGATAGAGAACTTGCATGTAAAGAATACAGAACATTCTATTATGTGGTGTAAATCAATAAAATGAAAATGTATCCATTGACAACATTTGTATTTCACCTATTACAGAGCTGTGCCATCTCTTTGAATACAATACACTTTTATGCCCCATTAAAGCATGCTTGACATAGCTTTCAACTACTTGCAAATGCTGAGAAGTTGAAAAACATAACATTTACAAAAGATACATCTGGTGCATATTTCTATGACTTGGAAGAAGGAATCATTTAAATACTGCTGAGCCATCTCCATATTAGGAGAAAAGATATTCCATGTCCATATGGGAAATTGGTAGTAAAATACATGTAGGTTTAAATTTCTCCTGCACATTTCCTTCCCCTTGACACATGTTAAAAATATGGAAATATTGATTAGGAATTAAATCATCTCTTTGGGTTGTTGGAATCGCTTTTCTCCAGAATTTTATAAGATTATTTCATGAAAGCCAGTGTACATGCTAGCAGTGATACGTATTGAAAGAGATTGTAAGTAGCACGTAACACATAGAAAAACTACTTATTCAAGTTCACAACTTCTTCACTTGGGGGTCATGGGTCTGTCGAATATCTAAAGATGAGATTCAGCTGGGTACTGGTAGCTCATACCTGAAAGCTAGTTATTCAAGAGACTGAGATCTCAGGTGCATAACTTGAAGCTACCCTGGACAGAAAAGTCTGTGAGATTTGTATCTACAATTAACTAACAAAACCCCCTCCCCCAGAAATGGAGATGTGGCACCAGTGATAGAGTGAAGCCTTGAGAGATAAAGCCAAGGGAGAGGGCAAGGTCCTGAGTGTATGTTCCACTATTGGTACCCAAAAGATGAGGTTCGGGGTTTCTCAAATGGCCCCTTGAAGTTGGTAGGGAAGTGTGGGTACTGTATGTGACTTATTCTTTTCTGGAAAAGTCTTACCTCACACCAGAATCTCCACATGGTTTGTGATCCTGGTGTCCTGGCAACATGTGAACTTCATAGGAAGCCCCAGCAGTTGCCTTTTTCTGAGTGGTTTTACGTGGAGTAGGTAGCTGCTGATTGCACGCAAGCCCCATTAATACAAATAAAAGGGTGGCACTGTTCAGCTTGAGCATTCTAGAGTTGTGTCAGAAATTTACCTCAATCCCTCTAAACCTCAGAATCATTCACTAATGCCATCCAGTTCAGATCTGTAAGACTGTGCTTATATTTAGGTTGTTAATGTGGAGGCTCTGGGCAGAGCAGAGATGAGGTTTTGCTGAATTGTGCAGAGAGCAGGTTGGGAGAAAGGGCACCCCTAAAAATCCTACAGCCCTTCTAGAATGCCACCTAGTTCTCTCCTATGAACAAGAGCATCTTCCTCTAGCCACAATTGATATTATGGGCTGTGCTTTTAAGTGGAGAAAAGTGGGAAAATCACGCCCAAGGACACTCTGTTCTACCATTAAGGACACTCTGTTCTTCTACCATGGAGAAGACTATTAAAAAAAAAAAAAGAAAAGGAGACAGCTATGTAAATGAAGGATTTTGTATCTCCATGTCCATTTCTTATCCCTTGTCAGTTTGAATGATTTCTAAATCAGAAGAATGCAGAAGATCTGTTCTCCCACCAGTTCTGAGCCTAAGGAATTTGGAGCTGGAGTGTGGAGCCAGGCAACAGTCCTGTTTTGAATTCAGGGGCTTGGCTGCTCCACACAGATGCCAGGCTTAGGACAGATTCCAAAAGGTCCAGCTTGCTATTACAGCCCCAGAGGTCAGCGAGAAATCTGCAGAGGGGGAAGACGAAGAGGAGCGAGGGTGGCCGCAGAGTCTACATGGCAGTGTGGTCGGCCAGCTGGCCTGTGCTTTTACCAAGCAGACGATTGATCTCGTGGACACTGCCGGTCTCATGCTGGGATGTGTTTTCTTATTTCCATCTATTTGAGACGGGGTAGCTCCATCATCTAGAACGCTCTGGAAGTTTTGCCACTGTCAGGTGAAAAACATGTAGACTCTGTCTCCAAAGTCTAATGGGTCCCATTGTGTAAAAAATTTTTGAGAATACCGATTTGATTCTTCTAGATTTTCAATCTTAAGTCCGTGACTGGCGTGTCAGTGTTGTAGCTGTATGTGCGGGACATCAGGCGTCTGCACCAAAACAGATCCCAAACACCATAAATGGCAGTAGCACCTGGTGATGTTAGCTGGGCTAGGTTCAATGAAACAGGCTCATTTATTTATTCACATATGTACACATGAGGTGATTGCCCTGTGATTTCAGTGCCAGAAGGGCTTTGGGAGGAGAAATCAAGTGTGTCCCAGACTCCTTAGACCTGCTTTATAAGTCAAAGTATTGTTGCCCTTCCTTCCTTCTTTCTTTCCTTCCTTCCTTCCTTCCTTCCTTCCTTCCTTCCTTCCTTCCTTCCTTCCTTCCTTCCTTCCTTCCTTCCTTTCTATTTGTGCTGATACTGGGGTCCTGAATTTAGGGTCTGGGTGCTATCCCTTAAGCTTTTTCTCTCAAAGCTAGCACTCTACAACTTGAATTCCGCTTCTGGTTTTTTTGCTGGTTAATTGGAGACGAGCGTTTCAGGGCTTTTCCCGCCCAGCTTCTGAGTAGCTAAGAGTATAAGCATGAGCTCCTAGCGCCAAGCAGAGTTAATTTTACCAGTGACTCAGTGCAGCCCTGTAGCTGGAGGTCAAGAGGGAGGCATCCCATGAAACAGAAGATGACAACAGAGAAAGAACCAAACAGAGAAAAAGGCCTCCCCCACACTCCTTGCCTGGCACCTCATTGAGACTTCTTACGTTCTTTTGCAGACGCCCCGACTTTCTACTCTGCACTTAATGGATAACACCTTTAGTCTATTACGGTGAGTTAAAAAAGTGAATTGGTTATTATTATTATTACCATTATTAATTTTTAGTATTTAGACTTGGGAATAAAACTCCACCTCAGAGGGGTTGAATATTTGCACCGGCAATTCTTGACATACCTCAACTCAATTTCCATCTTAGGGTCTGTCCACGAAGGATTTTCTTATGTCCCATGAAGTCTTCTGGGTATTTCTTTAATTAACTATGTGAATTCCAGAGTAGTTTTGCTGAGTAAATATGAGAGTGCTTATCTGCAAGTATTTTTTTTTTAAAATTTCCCCTCACCTTTCTTTTCCCCAGTGAATGTCCTGAGGAGAATTCCAGATTCTCTTATAGACACTATTTAGAAAATACAATAATCATGACACTATTAAAATGACCTAGGATAGTTTCAGTAAATAGTATTTTTTTGCATTTGGGGGTTAGAAAAAATTATTTAAAACACAGAGACATTTCCTGTTTTATTAGAGATTCTGAGAATATTATATAAGATTATTGTGTTGTCAAGCAGCAATGTTTTGCTGATGGAAAGAACTGTTTAAAAAGATCTAGAAATGTCCTTTTTGAGGGTATAATTTTCCATAAGGAAAGGCCTGGACTTGGGACCCAAATGATTACACAAATGTAATCCTAGCTTTGGAGAAGCAGACATTAGGGTTGGGACTCAAGGCCAGACCAGATAAGAAGCTATTGAGATACCCATCTCAACAAGTAAGTGGAGTGGAGTGCCGGGTGCCAATAATCCCAGCGACACAGGAGGCAGACAGGAGGATTAAAGTCTGAGATTGGCACCAGGCAAAACGGAGACCATACCTGAAAAATAACTAAAACAAAAAAAGACTGAGGGCATGGTTCAAGAGATATGGAGAGTTTAACAACCCCATTAATGAAAAGAAAAAGTAAAAAAAGAAAAAGATAAAAAAGAAAGAAGCTAACTTATCTTTCAACTTGGAGAATTTATAGGTTGGTTGGTGAGTACAATAGTTAATGTTTATACTGTAGATTCAGAGCTCAAGAAAAGCAATTTTCTTGCCAATAATTTGTTATGAGGGTGAAGTACAAATTAACCAATATTTAGGAAAGCTCATTGGGTGCCTGTATGTTTTAATGGTTGGCCTATTTGAGGTGAAATAAATAATGTATTTTAGCCATCAACTCCAGTTAAGTTGGCAAACCATTTAACTCAGCCATTTAACTCATTTTAAAAATGGAATTGCATGGCTTAAATAGATCCAAACCAAAGAATGCGCAGGGAAATATGAAATAAGCATTGCTTTTGGTTGGCACTAAGATTTGAACTCCAGGCCTCATCCTTGTGACCACTTGAGTCATCAACATGGGCATACGGATATTGTCCCGATGTCATCCGCAAAGGCCTACAACAGGCTGCAAACATCTATTGTAGTGATTTGAGAAAAATGTACAACTCTGGGGGTATATAAAGTAGGAAAATAAATGGAGAGAAAGCCTTCAGTAAAAATCTGGAGGTTCACAGCATTTTTTTTTTTTAAAGAAGTCTGCATGCATCTCGAATAATAGAAAGCATTCCTTTCTTTTGTTTTGGTTCTGCCTCCTTACATAGCTTGTGTCTGTATTAGCATCCTTAGCCAGAGTGAGATGATTTGGTCCTTGGTGATTCTTCCGTTGTTCAGATGCCTAGTTCAATGTGTTTTACAAGCAGCCAGGATGGATTTACTTTGTGTGGGGGAGATCTCGTTGGCTTAATAAAAAAAATAATAACCTCTGTTTTTGTTCTCTCCTTGCTCCATGGCTTTTCTTCTCCTTTGCCTCTTTCTCCCTTTGGATGTTTAAACTTCACCTTCCATTTCCATCCTTTTCCGGTTGCAAGTCGATAATTTCCTTCTTCCTGGTGAAAATGCGGCTCCTCCATCTGACTTCCATCTCAGCATTTCTTAAACATCTACTTATTCTTTTTATCCATCCCTGCTTTGTCTCTCATTGTTCTCCGAGTCTATGGAGAGAGTATATTGTATTCTTCCAGAGTGATTTTTCCCCCCTGGAAATTCCAAGCTGCTAGAAAATTCAAAGTAACGTATGCTGATGATGGGTGATTAAGTTTCACACAATTTTACTACTTTTCCAATTGGATTTGCCTCTGAATCTCTTCTCAGTTGTTGCTTAGTCTTGCCCTCTCTTCCCCTTCCTCACTTGCTTGTTCAGATTCCACTTGGGAAGGGAAACTTTGATCACATCTCTCGGTTATGATTTCTGCCCAGCCAGCAGAGCCTGGGCAGTTTAGTGCATTCTTCTCAGCTGTCTGGATGGCTGCTGTGGCGGAGATATGAAATGTCCCCCACAAAAGCTCGTGTATCCAGGGCTTGGTTCCCCAGCGTATGATGCTGTTGTGAGGTGAGTCAATTCTGAGGTCCCTCGCCTCATCAGTGGGTTCATCCACTGATGAATTCATACTGCGGGGCTTTTAGGAGGCAAGACTTGGTTGGAGGCAGGAGGTCACAGGAGCCATGCATTCAAAGGGTTGATCTTATTCCTAGCTCTCTCTCTGCTTCCTGGCTACCATGAAGTGAGCAGCATTGCTCCCCACACCTTTCTGCCATGATGTTTCTGCCTGGCCACACCCAAAGCAATGGAACCGGCAGACCACGGCATGAAACCTCTGAAAGCATCAGCCGAAATAATCTTTTCCTCCCGTGAGTTGTTTCTCTTGGGTATTTTGTCCCAGCAATGAAAACTGACCAATCAAAATGGCGCATCCATACCCATCTTTTATGGAACAGACTTGGCTGGTAGCATGAAGACTTAAATAGGAGGTTGGTAGTACGTGTATGTTGTGTCTGTGGATGGGAAGCCAGATAGACAGATGGACTAACGATGGACAGGCAGATATCTAATTGAGGCTCTATAGTGACTACAGTGTGAGTCACATAGAGTGAACCACAGCATCCCTGTCTCAGCGAGCCTTCTTGAAGATAATTACATCAGGCTCACAGGATGTTGTGGGGATTTTATACTGGCCACATTTCCAGTAAGTATGAATTTCCTCTGTTTTTAACCTATGTAGAGACCTCGGGTAACTTAAGATCATGCAAGTGAGCCACAGTAGCCATGGTAGAAGGCTACTAAGTATATAGGAGCTAGTAATGGCACAAATAATACCACTTGTACTGTGCCCCAAGTACAGTCACTTCATTTTGACAGTAACCTAAAGAGCCTTATAAGGCTCCAGTGCCTCTCCCAAGGGCACGGGAGTGTAGTTCTTGGGGCCACTATTGCCATGTGGGTCATTTGGGAGGAAAGATGGCTACTGAGAAGTCACAGAGTACAGTGAGGTAAAAGCCAGTAAAAGATCATCTCGCTAGTGGAAAAGTACAGCCTTTCAGCCTTGGAGAAATGAGTTTTATGTTTCATTCCCAAGTTTCGAGAAAAGAAAACCTTTCCTTTTCTTTCCTTTTTTGTTGTTTTTGGAAAGACTCAGTAAGTCTGCAAGTCACACATGAGGCACACTAAACCCAGTTTTCAAAGGGCCTGTGTACATTGCACGTGTTAAACATTTTCCAAGTCCAGCTTCAGCTACAGTATAGCTGCAGTATAGCAGAGGACAATTTTGCCATGGCTTCCAAAGGTCTGACATCTGTGATCTCCTTCTTTTCCTGTTCCGATTTCCATTTCCATTTATTTCTCCTCCCTTCTCTTTCTCTCTCCTCTCTTTCCCTCCCCTTCTATTCCCTTCCTTTTATCTTTTCTTTTCTGCTTTCCTCTTTTTTTTTCTCTCTTCCCTTCCTTTGCTGTCCCCTCCTCTCCTTCTCTTATTTTCCTTTCTCTTTTTGCTGTGTCAAACCTATGACCACGTACATGCTGTGCAACCATTGTTCCACTGAGCTGTACTGTTAGCCCTTGTTCTTTTGCGACAGGGTCTTATTATATAGCCTAGGCCAGTGCTCTTGCCTCAGTGTCCTGAATACTGGGATCACAGCTATGCTTCACCATGCCAGGCATTGACATCTGCCACTTCTGTGTACATTACTTGAACCAAGGGAAGTCCTATCACTCTGACTAACTCTGAAATGACTGAGAAGAATCCATCGTACACTGAACCTAGAAAAAAGAGAAGATATACATTGATGACTGTCCCTGTGATGATCTCATTATTCATTAAATACAAGCACAAGGGAAGGGATTTCTCTTTGCTTACAGTGATTAGAGCTGCCAGTGTGAATTTTTATGCTGCAGTCATTTATGAGCATTACTAGAAAAGTGTCACCTGAGATCTATGGTAGAACTCAAACTCCTGCATTCTTGCGATCTTATGCTACAGCAGCTTTGCAATGCTTCCAGTGACAATAACCATGATGGAAGTAAGGGTGAAGAATAAAAACTTACTCATGGAGGAGAATACATCCCTTAAGCAGTACCTCGAATTCTACTTTGTCTCATATTCTTTTGAAAGTGCCTTTCAGATCTTAATCAAAGAACGTAGTTGCAATCACATTAATCAACATTTGATGGACAGGAATTAAGACTCAGAGACCAAAACTAGAACAGATTTCTCAAGTTTCAAATGTAAGTTGAAGTCTTTGGGGATTTAAAAATACTCACTGCCACCACACTTGCATCCATCACTGCTACCTTCACCCACAACCACCATCATCACCTCTACAAACCACTGACACCATCCCCGCCACCATGCCACCAACACCAATGTCCTCATAACAACCACCATTAACACCATCACTACGACTACTGTCTCCAACACCACCGTCACTACCACCAGCACTGATTACCTCCACCCTCGCCACGAGCACTACCACCATGACCATGGTGATCACAACCACCCTCACAAACACCACCTATCATTACTACCCTCACCACCCTTACCATGACCACTCGCATCATTGTCATCACCACTACTCTCTCCACCACTGCCAGTATCACCACCACCACCATCATTACCACCACTACTCTATCCCCATTCCCATCACTACCATCATCCATAGACCTGCACCACCCTCATCACTACCACCACTATCACCCTTAGACCACCATTTCTACTGCCATAACTTTCACCACAACTGCCATCATTACCACTACCAACAACTAGCACTAACACCATCATCATCACCACTACCAGTACCACTGCCCCTGCTCCTATCACCCTATCACCACTATCACCATAACTAACATTGTTGCCACCATCACCCTAACTCCTCCCATCACTATCACTATATCACTACCATCATTCATATTACCTTCACTGCCACCACCTACTGCCACCATTATCACTAGGATCAATACCAGCACAACCAACACTACCACCACCAATCCCACCTACTGTCTGTCATACTTGGGTGACATATAATGTTTCTCTTCAGAACATAATGGAGACCACAAAATGAGGTCAGATTTCTAGCAATGTGTATTTCTGTATACAACGGCAATTCAGGAATAAAAAGGGTCTATCGGGGAGAACTGGTAACCCTGAACTACCTTAGTGACTAAATTTGGCTAAACTTGCCTTTCTCCTTCTTTGTCTTTTTGTTTTTCATTTCAGTCTTTCTTCCTGGAGCATCTTTACAAAACCTGAAAGACAAGCCAAAGCTCACAATGCTACCCAGTCATTTTCAGGTCAGAGGGGCTTGCCAATTCCTTCAGTGCCTACTGTCCGTTGCTTCAGTGCCTGCTTTTTTGTCTTTCTTTAAAAAAATTGTTGTTATAAAGGTGATGGACAGGGAGATGACAGTTTCACAAGTCAGATAATGAGTACATTTCTTTGGCAAATGTCACCCCTTCCTTCACTCTCTTCCAGGTTTTTCTACCCATTCCCACCCACAAGTTGTATGGATTATTTTCAACATAGTGGCTAGTGAGTAATGTCTGCTGCCTTTGTTCACCCTTGGTCCTTCCATTTCCGTGTCCTCTCTTTCTCCCTCTCATCAGGACAGATAAAGAGACAAATAAGACAAAAAGAAAACCAAGTGAAAATGAAGCAAAAGAAAACAAAAAACAACAACCCTCGTTTCCATTTCCTGGAGTTCATTTCTATAAACCTACTTTTGTGTTTGACATGGATTTTTCACCCAGCTGCCCAGGCTGGCTTCCAACTCCTGGGATTAAGTGATCCTCCTGCATCAGGCTCCCAAATAGCTAGGATTTCAGGATATACCTCTATATCCAGTGTTACTGCAGCACTTCTTATATTTTTCCCATGTGTACTACTCAGGTGCGATCTATTGAAGTGCAAAAAGTATAGTCAGTGTTCCCAAAGGTCAAGCAGCATTTCAGGCCAAATTCTGCTCAGTAACCAACTAGCAAGGGGAAGCTGGAAGGACCAATCCAAGGTGAAGTGACATGATAGTTTTCTGGAATCATCTCACTTCACTCACCTGCTCTACTTTTGATGACGGTTCAGGTCTCAAGGAATAGTGCTCAGAGTGGGTGGTTCCTGTTGACCACCTTGCCACCATCACCACACTTCTATTGTAGTGTCCGGCTGATGTGAGGAGAGATGGTGACCTGAATCTCTGCCCACTGCCTGGCTTGTGAAAGCCACTCATGGCAAGGCTTCTAGGCATTTGTGTCTTTAACCTATCTTGCTGCCTTGGGTCGCAGTAGAGAAATTCTGATCCAAACTAAAGCCCTAATGCTTTATCTTTCCCCCTTAAAGCATTAATAAAATATGGACATATTGAATTACAAATCCTGGATCCAACTGAATATTTGCCAAGACTCCCAAGCTTCTACTTCATATAATACATGTTATTTTTCTTTTAGGGATTTGTTTTCTGAATCAGTTTATGTCTTTGTGGTCCAATAATCACTGGATAGAATGCTAGAAGGAATACAGTATCATTTTCTGGGAAGAAACAGTATCTCCAAGTGGAAGACACTACCTAGTGACCAAACAAACAAACAAAAATCCCTCAAGAGCACTGCATTCCTGGTGAGTTAGAACTGAAACTGTTTAGGCTCAGGGCATTAAAACAGTGGGTACCCACCTACACTACCCTGTTTCATAAGAAAACCACAAATAGTCTTTTAAAGAAAAGCTAGCTTGAGGATCTTTAGCCATTCCTTCAAGTGAGCCATAGGTAAGTGCATAGGCATTTTCTGAGAAAATTAAAATGATTTATTTTTATTAAATTCACAGTCCCCATTGGATACCGAGCCTACAAGTATAAGACAGTTACTTATCATCAGTTTAGTTTCTATTTATTTATTTTCTGTCTGTCACCTTGAACTTCAATAGAAGCTCTAGACTGCAACTTAGTATTTATGAGTGTTTCTTGACTATGAAATAGTGTTGTCTTAGATTATATATTCAGATAAAAGTGTACTTAGCTTGATTATTTGAATTGATAGTTATTATTTTTATACGGTTAATATTTATAACTCCTGCAAGTCTTTAGGTTGGTTAATTATTTGGTATATTGTAGAGAAATATGACTGTAATTATGTATTTTGGTCATGCTCATTTGGCAGTTTCCTCCTGCTCTTTTGTAATGTAATTCATAGGTAAATACTTTTGCAAGTTATTTTCATTGTAGGTTGCCACCTTTTAGCTAGTTAAGTCAGAGCATGCTATTTAATCTTGGTTATGTTTAATTCAATCCTCAGTATATTAATGGAGGTACTGCAACTGTACTAGATACCTAATTCTCATTGTAAACTTTTTTTTTTTTTTTGTTGGTACTAGTGTTTGAACTCAGGGCCTCAAACTTGCCAGGCAGGTTCTGTACCTCTTGATCTATTTCTCTAGCCCTGTTTTGCTGGTTGTCATTGAGATAGGGTGAAGCATTTTTTTTTGGGGGGTGGGAAGGGGTTTGGCTGGCCTTCAAACTTGATCGTCCAGATTTCAGCCTCTTGAGTAGGGAGGGTTATAGGCATGAGCCACTGGTGCCTATTATGGACTTTTGTTAAAAGGGAAGAATATTTTGAATGCAATATATTATACCAAGTTGAACATATCTTGCTCAGAATGCAGATAGTAGCTATAAAAATGGGTAGATTGAAAATACTTATCACTTATTTATTTCAGTTCTGGGGAATCAGACATAGGACTTCACACATGCTAGATAAGCATTCTGCTCCTGAGTTACACCCCCAGCCTCTGTTCTGCTTTATTGAAAGTTTACTCAGTAGTATACTGTAGGCCAGAGGCTCAACAATTTCATGTGCATTTTTTGGGAAGGAGATATAGCAGTTCTATTTTTAAGTGTAATTGCCATGAATTTACAGATGAGGAAATTGGAAACCCAGAGGAGATGGATGCATAATGTTCCCCTGGGCCTGTAGTTGGTAGTGGAAGAACAGATAGGGTCCTTAGAACCCGACTACTGTAGGGAGTCTCTCTTCAAAGGGGCAGCAGCTTGGTCGGTATCTAATCGATATCTATGTCTATATCTGTCCATGCATCCATATCTGTGTACGGACACCATCTCTCCACGTAGACGTTCATTCTTCTTTAAGCTCTGCACTAGAATTCCTAGGCATTGTGGATATCGCATTGTCCTTTGGAAGCTCAAAGGGCAAAAGGTGCTAAGTGCAAACATGAGACTAGATCCTGCTCCCCTCCCACTTGGTAGAAAACAACCATGCCTTTTCAAGCAGGCTTTCCACAAGAGAAAGCTAGTGTGGGCACACATTCAATTCAGTTCCCCAGACGCTTTCGCACAGAGGTGTGTTCACGTGATTACAAAGGCTGGGAACCTAGCCCATCATTATTAATGTTTTAGAAAAGTTATTTTGGCTTCTTTCAGGGCCATATCGGTTTCAAAGATCGCTGTCAGGGTGGGAGCAACTGAAGTTGAAATGGCCTGAATGTTTAATGTAGCCTTGGAGCGGAAACTTTTCTTCAGAGTTGAAAAGCTAGTGGAATATTCATAGAAGTGTAATATGAGCACAGGATACCAAGTCAGTGTCAAAACTTCCTTCCAAAGCACATTTGCTGTTTGTAAAACTGGCTCCCTGGGGACCAGTGGAGGGTGGGGATAAATGGGCCGAGTGGGCTGGTCCCAGAGGCCTTGCACAAGGTCTGTAGCTTAGGGATCTTTTTCCTACAGGGGAGTCTTGTCTCCTAGCACTCAGGATTTTGGGGGTGATGGCAATGAAATGCAGTCCTCTGGCTCATGGACACAGCTCTCG
This sequence comes from Perognathus longimembris pacificus, assembly GCF_023159225.1. NCBI lineage: Eukaryota > Metazoa > Chordata > Mammalia > Rodentia > Heteromyidae > Perognathus > Perognathus longimembris. The sequence goes on along the minus strand of NC_063168.1, from coordinate 7,730,799 downwards.
GGCTCTCAAATCCAGATGTGAAAGTCACTCCTGTGTTGCGCTTAAAAAACACATCCTGTAGAGGAATCGACATGAAGAGAGTAGTGTAGTGTTTTGTAAGATCAGACATGGTACCATTTGTTTTCTCTGCCAAGTCAAGATAGTAATAAAAAAATAAAACAAGACAACAGCAGCAAAATAGGAAGGCGTTGACTGTAATGATATCATCTTAGGATTCTGGAATTATAACTAACAAAAACGAAACCGAGGGTTCACAAAAACAATGACGACCTACATTTTCCTTCCAAGAATGAACAAATCTCATTTCCCCTGCTAGGAACCCTCCTCATCTGTAGTTAATCTTAGAATTAACATTTCACAAATGATTGCCTTAGTGCCTTCAATGAGGTATGTGCCTGGTGGCTCCGTTGATTAGAACCCGTGCTAATGAGGTCACAGGTTCAGTCCCCAAGAGAGAGCTGCTTTGCCTCGCCCGGGTTCCCCCTCTGAAGCCCAGCCGGGTCTCCAAATGGACAACTGGCTACAAGTGGCCTTCTGGGGAAAGGGTCAGCACAATTTTTTCATCATTTGTGGGGCAAACAACTCTGAGCAGATGCCTGGAATTCATTTGGAATATGACAATGATCCCTTGAGGTATCAAAATGGTACCCTAGAGGCTACCAGGATTTTTTTTTTTTTGACTGTGCCATGTGCCCCACTTCCTGGGGGTGGCTTCCTTGCTGGGAAAACTGATTGACGTATGTGGGAGGTTCCCATCCTCCCAGCAGGAGGGGGGGAGGGGAGGAATATCAGTGGGAGGCTGGAGACTTATCAGAAATGCTTAAAGAGATTGTGTGGAATTGTCACTGGTCACTTATCTAAAAAAAATGGGTTCTGGGGGGCCCTTGCATTTTATGTCTGGGATACTTTCTCTCACAGCCTCACCGTTTGTGTGAAGTTGTAAGAATGCTAAGAGTGCGTGGCTACCTTTTACACAATCTCTCCGTTTTCCTCTCCCAGCTCTCTCTCTCAATTCACGTTTTTAGGTCCAGTTTCAAGGCAAGTGTCAGGGAAGCATGCCTGGATATATTGCTAGTCACGGAGGCTATTTGTTGTGCACGGGAAAGAACAATGCCTGATAAACTGCTTCTGGGGGCTTTGCTGTTGAAATCAGCAATGCAGACTGGCCTTTGAAGTCTTTGTTTTATTTCATTTTTAGAGAAAAGATCTCATTATGTTGCTCATGTTAGCTTCCAACACTTTTTCCTGTGCTCAAATGACCCTTCCTGCCTCAGCCAACCAAGTGGATAGTACTGTAGGAGTTCACTACTACACAGGACTCTAAAAAATATTAACCTCATTACCTTTTACATCTAGCAGACTGCCTCTAGATGGTAGTGAGAGAACTGAGAAGCTCCTTAGTAGCCAAACTCCTACAAAACAACTGTGCATTTTCAAGCAGGTTTTCCCCAGAGAAGCTAGTGTGGGCACACAATTCAGTTCCTAAGATACTTCCCTACGATAGGTGGCCACCATGTCACAGGGCTGATAGAAGAACTAATTGAGGTAATCGTCTCAGTATGTTTGAACCTACAAAGCAAAGCACAGATGTAAAGATAAAGACAGGTGACCTTGTGGATGAGAGTCAGGAAGACAAATGAGGTGAATATAGGTGCTGAGGGCTTGGTTTCCCTTTGCCCTACGGTGAACAGAGAAAGATACCTATGGAGAAAGAGAAAATGGCCATTTGCTGAGAGATTGCTGACTCTGACTGGGAATATCGGACCCTGCCTAGGTCAGAGACGCTACAAGTACAGGCAGCTTAGAACTCCAGACAATTAGAAAGAGAAGGGAATACGACAGGAGGGATGAAGGCCCCAAACCCCAGATGCCCCAAACCACCAAGTGAGGAGGGAAGAGAGCAGCGCTGCCCCCTTTAAGACCCATTCCAGCCAACTGAAACTGTGTCTCAAGTGGTAGAGCGCCAGCTTGGAGTGGAAAAGTCCAGTGAGAATGAGAGGCCTTGAGTTCAAGCCCTAGTCTTGCACCACCACCACCACCACTGCAACTACAACAATATCAACAACAACAATGAGAAACTGAGGCCACTGAAACTGAAGACAGGTGTGATTCTATGGTCAGAGTATACCTGTGCTTTCCAATAAGTACCCGGAGTAGCCATGCTTTAGAAAGGCACACAGACTAGATGGATAATTAGAGATGAAATGTTCTACTAAAATAATCCCAGCACAAAATACAACCCTGATGATGCAAAATGGTATATAAGATATATGTAGTATAGGCAATATGAGTTAGGTACACCATACTCGAATGGAGTCCTATGCCACGCACAGCCTCTGTAATTTCAATTCACCAAGAAAAAGTCGTAATGAGTTGGGAACCAGTGGTTCACATCTGTGATCCTAGCTAGCTATGTGGGAAACTGAGAACAGGAGGACTGGACAAGTTCAAGGGCAGCCTAGGGAGAGACGTCAGAGAGACTCCTTTTTGTAACCCCTCGCTGAGTGCTGTAACCTGCACTTGTTATCCCAAGTTGTACAGAATGCTGAGATTGGCAGGGGAGCAGAGGCAGAAATGTGCTTGAATTCTGTTTGTTTTCATGAGAGACGGTCTTGCTCTGTTGCCCGGGTTGGCCTTGAACTGGCCATCTTGTTGTCGCAGCACCTGGTGTAGGGTGGGGCTGCAGGAGCAGTCAGCCACCCGGGGAAGGCGGAACTCTCGGTCCCTGAGTTAGTCACGTGCCAGGCCTGCAGACCAATGAGGAACGAGGCTGAGATGACTGCTGTCCTGCTGCAAGTTACGGTAGAGAGACGAGGGAGAGGGAAGACACGTGAAGGACCACAGGGAACAGATAACAGAGCCATGGAGGAAACTGTGTGACAGAAGATCTGGATCAGGGAAAGATTTGCTGATTTAGTACAATATATATATTGTGCATGGATATTAACTTCTCGGAGATGTCACATTCATTCATTCATTCAACAGTACTGAAGTTTGAACTCAGGAAGTCTTGTGCTTACTAGGCAAGTGCACTACCACTTGAACCAAGTCCTTATTTTTTGCCAGGATTGAAATTTGAACTCAAGCCCTTGAACTTGCTAAGCAGGTGTTGTACCACTTGAACCATTTTCTTCTGCTTTAGTTATTTCTTAAATAAGGACTCACATTTTCCCTGGACACATCTGGACCTTTGACTCCTGTCTTTTTATTTATACCTCCTATAGAACTAGAATGATAGATGGGTACCACCATGCCCAATTTATTGGTTGAGAAGGAAGGAGTCTGACTAGCTTTTTACCCAGGCTGTTCTTAAACTTTGGTCCTCCAGATCTTATTCTCATGAGTAGCTGGGATTAGAAGTATGAATACCTGGCTTCTTTCTTCCTTTCTTTCCTTCTTTCCTCCCTCCCTCCCTCCCTCCCTCCCTCCCTCCCTCCCTCCCTCCCTCCCTCCCTCCCTCCCTCCCTCCCTCCCTCCCTCCTCCCTCCCTCCCTCCCTCCCTCCCTCCCTCCCTCCCTTCTTTCCTTCCTTCCTTCCTTCCTTCTTCCTTCCTTCCTTCCTTCCTTCCTTCCTTCCTTCCTTCCTTCCTTCCTTCCCCCCCCTCTCTCTCACTCTCTCCATTTACCAGTCTTGGGGCTTGAACTCAGGGCCTGAGCACTGTCCTTGGCTTCTTTGGGCTCAAGCTGAGGAATCAAACCGAGGGTTTCATATATGTGAGGGAAGCACTCTACCACTAGGCTATATTCTCAGCCCTACTTTATTTATTTTTAAATCCTGGTTTTGACTTCTGTTAAATGAAAACTTACTCCATCTAATTTTGGAAAGACAACTACAGGGAGAGAATACAAGGTCTGTGTTTAGCCCCATGCCAGAAGTTAGAGGAAGTGGCCCTGAGATGATCTCATTGCATGGGCCCAGTGAAGGATTTTCACAGGTGGATCTCGATCCATCTTTGTTGACCCAATATGCTAAGAAGAGTAGGTCCTCATATTGCCTCTGTTGAGTGGATATGCTGGTAAGAGCCCACTGGTAACCTTTCAGGACAAGCTGATTCCTTTGCAAATGATCAGTGTATAGAAAACAAAATCATTGTCCTTCAGAGAGAAGGTGAAAGATTTGGCAAAGTCATACAAGCACCCCCTGAACTCATGTCTCTACTGTAGGAAGCTTTCTGTGATCCCCAAGGCAAATGGTCACAGTGGCCACACTAGTACTTGTTTGAGCTTCTTCCAGTTACCCCGGAAGACCTGGCTGGAAAAGTCTGTGATAGACAGGAAGGAGCTTACAGGTGGCCATAACCACCTCCTAACTGCTTGGATGCTTTCAGCTCCCAGTGCTGTGTGCTCACAGGGTGGAAAGGAGACCCAGTGTCTCTAATCTCTCCCCATGGCAATTGACTGCCCACATCCAAGAATTAATCAGGGCTTTCTGGAATCCTCATGTCCAGTGCATGGGCCAAAGAGATCAACAGGAGTTTTACTCCTCATGCCAAACACTTACAAGTTTGTGGCAGTGATGATTTTGGATGTACTACCTGTCCACAGAATATTAGCACTTGGAGCCACTATTGCTTCGCACCCTTGAACTCTGCCTTGAACTCTCTAAGGAAACCTCTTGTGCTCATTAGGATCGCCCCTTACCATCTGAGCTTCACCAGTGATGTCAGTGCTTTATGACATATATGTTTTACTAGACTACCTAGTGTAAATCTCTATGCAAACTAGGATTCTGCATTTCCTAGTAAGGTCTTCTGCTTGCCCTTGAGGACTTAAGAATCAGTGTACAGGCCAGGAATGTGGCCCAGTGGTAGAGCGCCTGCCTTGGATACATGAAGCCCTGGGTTCAATGCCTCAGCACCACGTATATAGGAAAAGCCAGATGTGACATTGTGGCTCAAAAGATAGAGTGCTAGCCTTGGGCAAAAAGACAGTGCTCAGGCCAGGACTGACTGGCTGAATAAAAAAAGAAGCAGTGTAAAAGCACAGAATCCCTTGTCTGAGTTTGTCAAAGGAACCCAAGGCCTATGAGTTCTATCCCTAAGTAAGAATGACAAGCTGATATGAATGGAGGGAGGTGGGTCAATGCAGTTATTACAGCCAATGTACAATATGTAAAAACTGAATTATATAATGAGCATGGGGATGGGATGGGGAAGACAGGGAAGCATGGTGGAAGGGTGGCATTGATCCAGAAATATTTTATTCACAAACTGATTTACTGAATGGTAACCTCTTGGGACAACTGCATAATTAATAATAATAATAATGAAAAAATAAAAGAAAAGGAATTGTAAGCCATCAGTCAGGTGCTGGTGACTCCTGCGTGTAATCCTAGATACTCAGGAGGCTGAGATCTGAGGATCATGTTTTGAAGTCAGCCTGGGCAGGGGTATCTGTGAGAGTCTTGTCTCCAATTAACCACTGAAAAGCTGGAAGTGGAGTATGGCTCAGGTGGTAGAATGGCAGCCTTGAGCAGAAAAGTCAAGCAAGAGCATCAGGCCCTGAGTTCAAGGCCCAGTATGGGCACACAAATGAAGTAAGCTGTGAACTTGTCATTGAAATCACCTGGGAATTAGGGTGAGGCAGAGGGACGAAGGGTGTCTGTTGCTGGGTAGATCTGGGTTCTAGACCTGGCTTTTCACTTCCTGCTATCAGTCTTTAAAGTGCTTAATTCCCATGATCTCTCTAAAGCTCCCTTTATCATCTTCAAAATGGGGTAACACCATTTACCTCATAACCTATTGGGAGGATTAAAAGAGCAGAATTGCAAGAACCTGGCACCCAAGAGACATTCGAGTATGTTTCTAGGCCCTTACCTTTGCCCTTAATAATTGAATCATTCCCTCCCCAAATGAACATTCTTGGGAGTAGAATCTTACCCATTTGCTGTTGGGACATTCAAAGGGATACGGAATTCCTTTGTTTTGTTTGTGCTAAATTGACTTTGCCCTTTAAAAAAAGAAGGAAAAAAAAAAGACAACCTCTGGTACCTCAAACAATGAGCCTTTCTTTTAAAGTCTGCATTGGACACTAGTCTCAAAGAAGATTCTTATTAACATATTTTCTTATAAATGGAGCTCCACTCATCAAATATTTATAAGTAGGAGCGACGGCAGCGCGGTGGTTGGCAAGCCTGGGGATGTTTCACGAGTGCACGGTGGGTCGGCCTAGGCAGGGGAGACCCTTTACTTTGTGACATGGTTTGGGGGCTCCAATGTGACTCGCATTTGGCATGGTTTCTCCTGGCTCTGGGACGGCTCTGGAACCTGTCAGAACTCCCACATAGCTGGTCCTTGCAGGCAACTTCCTTTGAAGTCCACGGGAGTTCTTTGAATAGAAAACATACACTACGGGGTGTTGATGCAAATAAGAATCAGACCTGATATATTCCAGAATAAAGGTGTTTCTCACCCCAAATATTAGCTCTTTAGCCTGCATACTATAGTTTGATCATTAAATAAAAGAGCCCCCCTTCCTCTTTCTCTCCAAAAAGCCCAAAATCCACCACCAAAGATCCACCATCCACTTATGCAGGACATGATAAACCTTCTAATTACTGGGGAGTTTTAATTAAGCCAGATATACACAGTGCAGGACTCTATTTTTGCTTTACATACGTCAGTAGAATAAATGTTCTCCATTCCAGGGCAACTTACTAAATACAAGATATAAACGTAACTCTGGAAATATCACTCATCCAGTGTGATAATTCAGAAAAGTATCTCTATTAAAGATAGTTAGAGATAGTTGGAAATGCAGTCGCTGGCAGAGCACAAAGCTGCAATTTGTAGACAGGTTAAGTAAATTAAATCACTCACTGTCTTTTTTTTTTTTCTCCAATGGCTTTAAAAGTTAGAGGTAATTTGCAAAGAAAATGCTCAGTTTGAATTGGTTTGTAATATCTGCTAATGATCTTTAAAAAAATCCACTTATTCACAATTCTGTCCCCGAGGGAATTCCAGTATGCTATCAGGAACAAATTTCTAAAGTCTGAAATGTCATTAGCTAGTGATTTCTTTGAAGTAAAAAGCCCTGAAAAAAAAATAAAAATTGTATAAGGTATACAAGTGCATAGGACAATCACTTTGATGAATAATATCTACATTTTCCTTAATGTTTCATACCTCAAAATACAACAATTGAAATCGGAGCTGCTAAATTATAGAGCTGTCTTTTGAATGATCTCAGTGTCGGCATAGCCTTCTGTTTATTTCACACATATATTGAGTTCCTTCATATATTTATGGATTGTTGATGTAAAAACAGTAGTGGTAGGAACAATTTTGATGATGTTCATTGTATTTACCTTTTGGAAACACAAGGTGTTGCCTAAATACAGGCCTCCAGGTGCTCCCGTCTCTGACTGAAACAATAGACTACTTCAGTGGAACATTCTGGATCTCTAAACCCCTGAGTGGAGGCGCAAATGCTCTGCAGCACTGAGACTTGCTCAGTATTAGATCACGGGAGCTGTGAAATTCTACACCAAAGGGAAAATGGGCTTCCTGACCCCTGTTGGGCCACCAGGCTTTTGCCTGGAAGCAGAGGAGTCTTTGTGACACAACTCTGCTCTGTGTAACTGCAGATGCTGTTTTGGCCACAGTAACAGCTCATCTTGTATTTTACTTTTTTGAAGGAGGAGTTGGGCTTTACTAACCATTAGCTACAGGTGAATTGTGTAAGGAAACATTTCATTATAGCCAGCCTACATTTGTTACCTTTTAATCTTATTTTATATAAGACTAGACAGACACAGCCTCTAGCAGGCACTTCATTACAATTATTAATATTTTGCTGGTCTTGGGGCTTGAACTCAGCACCTGGGTGCTGTTCCTGAGCATTTTTTTTGCTCAAGGCTAGTGCTCTACTACTTGAGCCACCACTCTGTTAATAGCTTTTTGGTGGCTTATTGGCGATAAGAGTCTCACAGCCTTTCCTAGCTGGGCTGGCATTGAACCATGGTCCTCAGATTTCAGCCCCCTGAGCAGCTAGGATTACAGGCATGAGCCACTGGTGCCTGGCGTTACTGTCATTATTTTATACATTGGGCCCATAAGCATTCTCGGTCTGTCCATCCCCCACTTCTCTCAGTCTTCTCCTCTTTCTCCCTTTCCTTCCCCTTCTCTTCTTCTACCTCTGCTTTCCCTTTTCTTCCTTTTCCTCTTCCTCCTTAGCATACATCATTCCTTTCTTAAGTCCAACTGGTCCTTCCTATGTGCTCATAGTGAAGACATTGTCTTGGTGTAAAGTCATATGCCTTGTTCTTCCTAGTTTCTGCTTTGTAATTGACATCAGGGTAACACAGGTGAATACAGGTAAGAACAAACCTGTCACTTGATTAAAAACAGGTTTTAACAAAGACATTCTGCTAGGATTTGGCTGTATCTTGAATATATCCTCAGAAGGTTCATCAGTTGGAAGCTTGGTCCTCACTGTTGTGATGCTGGATGGACCTTTCGGAGATGGGGCCTAGTAGAAGGTTATTGGGTCATTGGGGGCTGCCGCCCTTTAGGAGGTGGAGCTTAGTGAGAGGTTGGGGATTAACACAGTTTCTTTGAGAGTTGTCATCAAAGACCAAGATGGGACCCCCTTATTCTGGCCTCCTGCCTTCACAAGTACGTGGTCCCCCCCTTTTGCCCATGTGTTTAGATGCAGGAGGCCTTCGGAGAGCTGACTGGATGCCTGTGCCATGCTGTTGACTCTCCAAATCTCCTTGAACGTTCCCAGCTTCAGGTATCTTGTCATAGCAATGGAATTCCCTCCATTTACTTTATGCAAGCAAATGGAAATAAACATTTTAAACTTCCAAAGCCTTATTGAGATCTCATATATGGAGAATAGAGAGAACAGAAGCAGGTGTCTCAGAGTATCAATCTGCAATGAATCCTACCTGTAACCACCTGCCTCCCCCCCTCTAACCCGGGACAAGAGAAAGTTATACAATGTTTCTAGTTGCCCCATGATGGAATTCCACTTTCCCTCTCAAAGATGCCACTGTCCTGACTGTTGACATTACAGATTAAAAAAGTATAAACGGAATTGCTTAGCATGCACTTAAGATATTCTTTTAAAAAACTTATTTCATGGTGGCATGAACATTTAACATGGGTAAGTATTCTTCCCTTTGGCCTCATCTCCGCATTGTGTTTATGATGTATTGCTGCTTGAAATTCTAATATATTCTCATGCTTTCTACCATTGTGTCCATAAGCTACCACACACCCAACATTATATCTACACCCATTTAATCCCTGATGAACATTTGGGTTGTTTCAAAGGGAGTGCGGCTTTTTGGGGGCACATTTGCTGTGTGTGCACATGCATTCTGTTTAGTCTATATGTAGATTAAAAGCAAGTTACTCAATCACAGAGCATAATCATGTTCAAGTTGAAAAAAATAATACCAAAATTTTTGCCAATCGTTTTCCCAAAGAGACTGCATCCATCAGTTTTATCAGCAGCCAATGAGAATTATAGCTGCCGCACAAGCTTAGGGTACTTGGTGTTCTGAGACTTTTTAGTTCCAGTCATTCTAGTGGTATGTAGTAGATTGTCACTGTCGTTTTCTTCTAGGTTGTTCATAAAGCATCTTTTTTAGGTATGGTAGATATTGGAACGTTATCTTTTATGAATGGCACTTTCAAGTTTCATAATTATTTTTGTATTGTATGATCATTGATATTTAGGAAATATTTGTGTATTTTGGGTATGAACCTTTTTTGTTTTAGGTATTGCAAATATTTCAGAGGATTTTGATTTTGAGATAGTTCACATTATCAGTACTTTCTGTTATGGCTACTCCTTTCAGTGTCCTACATAACAGAGCTTTTATTCTATTTTCCCCCACAGTGTTGTTGTTTTACCTTTTGTGTTTAGATCTACACTCCACGTGGTCGTTCCTTCCTTCCTTCCTTCCTTCCTTCCTTCCTTCCTTCCTTCCTTCCTTCCTTCCTTCCCTCCCTCCCTCCTTCCCTCCCTCCCTCCCTCCTTCCTTCCCTTCCTCCCTTTCTTTCTTCCTCCCTCCTTTCTTTAAATCAGGAATTGAACCAAGGTCTCATTCATGCCATGAGCTCTACCCTCAACCCATGATGTTGCTTTCTGGGTATAGTGTGAGGTTTCAATCATATTTTTTTCCCCTCACTATTGATACCCACATATCCTGCACCATTAATGGAAAATACATTGTTTCCCTAATGTTCTTCAATCATAACTTAAATACTTCTTACTTATGGAAACGATTGCACAACTTTTAGTCTTTATTTCATGCATTTGAATTATTGGTTTTTTAAATATCAAAATAATCTTCTATTTTGAACTAAACCCAACTTGGTTGTGATTTATTTATGTAATGGGTTTGGATGATACTAAAATGTTTTTTACAGCAATATTTATGAATTAAACTCAACCATACATTTTCTTTGTACTATAAAATCATTGTTGATTAATTGTCAAATTCAGCTGCCTCATAAAATGAAAATGTAAATGAGCCTACTACTTAAATGTAGTTAAGTATACATGGATATAGTTGGTTCTGAGCAATTGTATACTGCCATTTTGTTTCAGGCTTCTGTACATTTATTTATTTATTTATTTATAGATCCAATCTTTTTTTCTTCTTTATTGTCAAAGTGAAATACAGAGGGGTTACAGTTTCATATGTAAGGCAATTACATTTCTTATTCAATTTCTTGCCTCCTCCCTCATTTTTTCCCCTGCCTCCTCCCTCCTCATTTCCCTCTCCCCTCATGAGTTGTATGGTTGGTTTACACCAATTGGTTTTGTAAGTATCACTATTGCAATGGTTTGCCTTTTTATCCTTTGCGTCTCGATTTTGGTATTCACTTTGCCTTCCCTAGTTCCAATACATGTATATACAGTATCCAGGGTACTAGCTTCTGTACATTTTAACTTAGACTTCCAGCCGGGAGCTAGTTTTGTGTGAGTTTTGTGAAGAAAAGCAAATGGCATTTTTGGGGGGATTTCCATATGGCATGCAGGAATATATGCATGTGTCCAGAGCTGGAATTTGTTACTGAATTTTGGTCCTGGAATTCATGATCAAGATTCATCTTGGGTTTGAAAGAGAACCTATAAGATGATGTGTGACAGCTCTTCTTGGATGCATGAGAGGAATTCAGATAAAACACCTGATCCTCACTGAGAATCTTCAAAGCTAATTTTATTTCTGACTCCTGACCCCTTCAGTCACTATTCTGACGGGTTTTTTGTATGTGTGTGTGTTTTCAATTTCTTTTCATACTGTCTATATTATACCTTGCCCATCTCTCCTTTCTTACTTAACATTGTCCGAGTTCAGGGCCATTCTAATCATCTCCTCTAACTTGGGCTATGAGCTTTAGTGGGCTGTCTGGTTTACATTTTACCTTTTCCTCAGCTATTCAAGTTATTTCTCTAAAAGAGAAGGTTGGCTGAGTTAACTGTTTTGCTAAAATGGTGTGATGGCTTTGCATTGCTCTGGGAGATAACTCCAAACTCACCAACATGGCACATGTTCTTCCATGAGCTGCTCTTCTAGTCCATTAAGGCAGCTTAACAATATACTTTGGACTGGGTGACTGATTGATATTTAGCTCTTTGCTTTTTGTTTTTGTTTTGTGGTGCTTAGAATCAGATCTAGGGCTTTAAGTCTAAGATCAAGGTGCCTGCAGTGTTTATATCTGTTATATCTAGATGGTGCTTTGTCACTGTATCTTCACATGGTAGGAGGGGCAAGGGAAGGCACTTGAGCCTTTTTAAAGAAGGTACTAATCTCATTCATGGGGGAAGTACTCATAACTTAATCATTTCTTAAAGGCTCTGCCTCTTGCTACCATGGCATTAAGTGTTAGACTATAACATAGGTATTTAAAGAGAATGTAGAGATTCAGTCCACAGCATTTGGCTACATTTCACTTTCTTGATGATAGACTTTGGCTTTTTACTCCTCAACTGTATTTTCAGTTCAGTCTAGATAGCCTTCTCTCCTTTCTGTCCATAGCTCTGTCTCTGTGTGTAGCTAGACAGTGAGCTCTTTGTAGGCAGAGGGTAGGTCTTAGTCATCTTTGCATACGCATTTGTGAGCTTGTAGGTAACAGGTGCTTACAGATAGATCCACCCAGCAGGAATAGCAGCAATTAGCTGAGTGTTTGGAGTTTTATTTCATCTTCCATTGGCAGCCTGACATAGAAGAAAATGGCCAAATGCCATGACCAGGAGGGGAAAGACTATGGAATGTATGTAGCTACATTCTCTTTCTATCTGAGTTCAGCGCAGTGATTCAAACGTTCTGTTGGTGGAATCTGCTTTTTTTTTTTTTTAAGTATAAACTAGATTATCAATAGGGATAATCTAGGTAGATTTCCCTAGAGAAACAAATTTGAGCAATTCAAGAATTCAAATGGAAATAATCTTGCTTAAAAGGCAACTTAACCAAGATCCTTTCCCTTTCTCTTATTAATAAAAGAGTTTACACAGAAACTCTGTAAGTGGCTGTGTGATGGATTCACAAGGATCATTAAAGTCTCTACTAGACATTCTCTTTCACTTAGTAAAATTGGCTATACCCTCAAAATGCTATCATATAAAAATGGACTTTCTGTGGCTCTTCTATATGAATGGGTCCTGGCCGTACAATGGCGCCATTCATGTTATTTGGCCCATTTATTGCAAGTACATTCTAAATTTGGCCTTAATTATTTTTCCTTTCACAAAAATATTTTGTGGGATCTTTTGGAACCCTGACTACTTCCTCCTTGCCCCTTAAAACAGAAGCCAGGAGTGTTATTTTTTTGTTCTCATCTAATTAAAATAATTGCTTGGTTCTTTTTAACTAGATTCGTGCAGTTATTAGCCTAACACATGGACGAGTGCCATAGGTGCTTGGAAAACAAAATAGAAAATGATCATGTAGCTTCACGTGAGAAAGATTGGCTGGTGCCAAGGAGCATTATTTCCTTTCAGCCAGCATTTTATAAGGGCCTTTCGTCCCCCCTTCCAGCCGCTATTTCACTCTCTCACGAAAAGACGACTAAGTGAAAGAACACTTCTGCTTCTTTACAAAGGTGTGTGTGTAGCTAGCTCTGTGCAGTCTGAAGGGAAGTGGGCCCTTGATATGCAGAGCAAGGCACAAAGACTTGGATCTGGTTTTAATCGCCGCCTTGGGTTTGTCTTTCAGAAAATTGGGATTGAAGGACCAAGGTTCCATCTCCCCTCTGCCAGCTGGAGTTTATCGAAGGAGAGCACAGGAAGAAGGACAAGGTGCCTGGATGGGGGTGTTCATGCAGGCTCATCACGGTCCTCCTACTTCAAACAGGAAGTGTGACAATTATATTTTTGACAAAGGTGACGTTGTTGTCTTAAGGGTTGAAAACCAAGGCTTGTGTGTGTGTGGGGGGGGCATGTCTGCCTGTTGTTCATGCTTCTAAATAAAGTCTTATTGGTGCATAGACATGCTCATTGTTTTGTGTATTGTCTATGGTTGATGTTGCATTATAGCATCAAGGGCTGTAACAGAGACCATATGGCCCGTGGAACCTAAAATATTCATGATCCAGGCCTTTAACGAATCAGTTTAGGTACCTGATGTCCTTTGTCCAACTTACTGAACATTTAATAAGTAACCCAGACTTTAGGGTTTTCTCTTTGTATCTCCAGGCCCCCATAAGCACTTTAACAATACTTATTTCTCAGGGACTTTGGAGATGTATTCATGTTATAATTATTTAGAGAAGCTATGTGAAATGCTGGAAGCAAGAGAGGTTTAAAAAGATTCTGCCATTATTATTTTGTCGAGTTGTGGATCTCAGCTGCCTCTACCTCTGACTGCTATCTGGAGAAGGTGCAGCTATGTGGCAGGAAGTTCTGGCTTGGAGTGCGCTTTTATTAATTCTGTTCATACTTTGTGATCAGTATGGCAGACGTTAGCTCTAGCACCATATACCCCAAAGATGGACAACCTTCGCCACCAGGCAGTGGTTGGGAGGATTGATAGAGTATCAGTCCATATGTATTTGAAACCACAAGCTACTTTCTTTGTGGCTCAGGTCTTATCTAAGAAAACATGGTGAAACTTTTACAAGTTGGGGCCTTGTGAAAGGTCTTCTGGTCTGTGAATGCATTTTGAGGGGGAGCTTGAGACCACAGGTTCTTCCTCTCTCTCTTTCATTTCAGTCATTAAGTCATTACTGAATGTGCCACTTTGCCACAGGTTCAAAAGCAACTGAGCCACCCAGTCATGGACAGAAACCATCAAATCCATGAACCCAGATGAAATTCTATTTGTTTTAAGTTGACCCACTTCAAGTTTTTTTTTTGTTACAGCCATGGAAAGCTAACAAATATCTATTAAATCACATGTTTTTTTCTATGTCTAGGTGCAAAACCACAAGAAGACTGAGAAATGTGGATAGCAGATTGTAGAAGCAACTGAAGAGGGACATAGCATAGGGCTTGGAAATTAGAAAGTTGGGATTTGTACAGGAAGACAAAGGGAATCCATACTGGAGAAATGATCGAGTATGGATTGTCTAACTAAACTATTAAACATTTATACAATCTAAAATCCTGTTGCTATTGATGACCATTTCCTCAGTGTGCAAACTCTCTTCATAGCAATATTCTGGAAGAAAGTTAGTCTTTTGGAAATTTTAGAGTTCATTACAATTGCTACTATTACTTCCACCATTAGAACATGCACTCTTCTTTAGCCTACCTTTTTTTTGCCAGCTTGAACTCTTGTCCTGGGTGCTGTCCCTTAGCATTTTGGCTCAAGTCTAGCACTCTACCAATTTAGCTATAGCTCTACTTCCTGCTTTTTGGTGGTTAATTGAAGATAGAGTCTCACAGACATCCCTGCTTGGGCTGGCTGCAAATCATGATCCTCAGATCTCAGCCTCCGGAGTAGCTAGGACTACAGACCCAAGTCACTAGTACCTGGCCTAGTTTGTAATTTTGGAGATGAAAATGCTGATCAAATGTGTAGCAGAGTTAGGAGCCAGTGGTTCATGTTTGTAATACAGTTACTCAGGAGGCTAAGATCCAGCGGATTGCAGTTTGAGGCTAGCTCTGTAGGTTTCTCATAAAGTGGAATTTGATAAACAGCCTCATGTGTTACCACTTCAGTAGAGTCCAAGCCCAGTGTAGAAGGAGTTTGGGAAAAGGGAATTATGGTTGAAATCAAAGAGTATATTATTAACATGGCCATGATCGGGCATGAAGGGTGGTTGTGTGAGTCCAATTTTCATTGGTATGGCAAATATCTGAGTTATCAACTTACAAAAATGAAAGGTCTCTTCTGGCTCATGATGTTAGAGGTTTTAGTGGAGGACTCCTTGGCTCTGTTCCCTTTCCGCCACCTATGGAGAGGCAGAACATCAGGGGGGCGGGGGTGGTAGAGCAAAGCTAACATGCAAAAGGGAGAAAAGAGCAGAGGATCTGGGTTCCATAGTCCCTTTGAAGGACACACTCTCAAAGACCTACAGGCCTCTCACAAGGTCTCACCTCCTAAAGGCTCTATTTACAGCCTTCCAACATCACCAGTCTGTGAATCCAGCCTTCTGAGGGACATAAAAATCCAATCTGAATAGAAACGGACATTTCCAATAGTAACCAGTTTGCGCAACAAAGAAAAGACAATAAAAATGAAGAAAAGTAAATAAAAGACAACACACATAAAACTAAATAAAAATGAAAAGTGAGGCAATATAAAATTAAAAAAAAAATGAAAAGCTTTCATCCATTGCTGGGTACCAGTGGCTCATCCTAGCTCCTCAGGCCGCTGAGATCTGAGGAATGAGGTTCGAAGACAGCCTGGACAGACAACTCCACGAGATGCTTTCCAATCAACCACTACAAAAGTCAGAAGTGGAGATGTGTTCCATATGATAGGGCGCTCACGTTGAGTGGAAAAAGCCAAGCAAGAAAGCAAGGCCCTAGGTTGAAGCCCCAGTACTGGTGTGTGTGTGTGTGTGTGTGTGTGTGTGTGTGTGTGTGTGTGTGTGTGCATGTACTACCCCGCCCCCTCGTTCATAGCACTAGTTGATTTCTGGATTGTCTGATTGTGCTAGGCTACACAACCCTTGGACGTCAGCTTACATGGCACAAATTTTGCTGATGTGAATAAGTTTGAGAGTGGGACTGAATTACTGGTTGCAAAGGTCTAATAAGGGAGTGAAGGCATATCTAACTCCCAGGAGAGAAGACAGTGTGATCAAGGCACTGGCATGCTGTGTTCACGAGCCATTGCTATAGCCACCAGTACCTGAGTAGGGCAAGGAAGTGACAATGTGGGCAGCCTCAGCTTCCGGCTTTGGAAGCTAATATGCATCTGTGGTTTTCAGCTACCAAGGGTGTTTGTTACACCAGCTATAGAAAACTGATGCAGACACCATCTTCCCACAGCTTGAGCAATCAAGACTCAAGATAGACAGTGGAAAGCGAAGGAAGCAGGGAGAAGGAGTTATCTGCAAACACCAATCTTTGGTTGGCAAACATGCAAGCCGTTCTCCTTTTATCTCCAGGTTGAGCATGACAGAGGCCGCAGCTTTACCGGGTACTTCATGTGTCAGGAGAGAAAGAAAAGCACTAGGGTAGGAAGAAGCAGGTTAGCCAAGAGGCTTAGGAAGGGGGTCTTCTGGGTTGCAATAAGTGGCCCATGCCCCCAGGAGTTCGTCCAAGTTGTCATATGGAAGTTTGTTAGTATGGGAGTCTGAAGGACATCGCTTGAGCTTAGTCCTCAACACCATGGCAGACCTTGAATGCCGCTGGCATTTGAAGCTTGCTATTCCAGGGCTACGTACTACTCTCAGATGTACTAAGATTTTAACCCAAGGGCTTGAGCTTGGCTTGGTTTGCTTGACTGATGCTTGACCACTTGAGCCATGCCTCTACCATGGCTTTTTGCTGGCTCTATTTTTTGGAAGTGAAGTCTTGTGGACTCGCTTTGAATTGCCATCTTCTAGATCTGAGTCTCCTGACGGGCTAGGATTATAGGCATGCATCATATGCTAATTCATACGCAATGGAAAGGGCCCTCAACCAAGCCTCCAGCTACCACCTCCTTCCATCTGAAAAAGCCAGTTCTATGGGGAGCTGGCCCAGGTGAAAACATCCCCCTTCGTACATCTACCAGATGACACTGACCTGGATTCCGTTCCCGTCCAATTTAGCTCCCATGATCATTTGTGAGAAGAGTCATGATTACATCCAAAAGGCCCATGTGGGTGAAGCCCGTCCATCTGTTTTCTCCTTTCTTCCCATCAACCCATGAGGCAGGCATTACTGTCTTCACCTTACAGATAAGGAAATTAAAGCTTAATTCACTGTAATTTTCCTGGGTCATGCAAGAGCAGACAGTGAGATCAAACATTCTGCTGCTCCAGCTGGTAGACTAATGGAGGAGTCTACAGCTGTGGAGAAGCGATCAAAAGGTCTCTGGATCTCTATAGGTAAACTGAATGGAGCTGTTTCTGCTGGGTCCTGGGAGGAGTTGGGTAGCACATAGTTGCTCCTGAATAGCTGAGTAGGGGCTCTTTGTATGAACTAGGCCTCCTGGAATCTCCTATGCTCTAAGGCAAGTACATTCGGATCCAGCCTCTGCTTTGTGGGCCTAATATCAATTTTCTGAGTGCCCCAGGGGTCTTAGGCCATGAGGGCTTAGGGTAGAGAAGGACAAATAGAGGCATGGGCATAGTCAGGTAGCCCAGGAGTGAGAGGCAGGGGCTGGAATCCAAGGCCTTGGTATCTTGAGTGTTGTGCTGGACAAAGAGCATGGGAACTTCCTATGATCTGTCTGTCCAGTCAGAGGGGGTTTCAGAGTCCATGAGGTGGGACAATACTTCATGGAGTACTCTTCAGCTTTTTTCCGTCAGGTGTTTCTTTGATTTTTGTTTGTTTGTTTACTTTCACCTCATCGAAGGCCAGTGCTTTCTTGTGGCTCCGGGAAGGAAATGGAGTCTCCCTACTAGTGGTAGCAGATCCTTTAGGTTGACCCCCTCAAAGCTCTTGTCCATGCCTTCCTATCATTTGCCCACTGCAAGGAAACGAAAATCTCCCCTTCAAGACTCCCTGACATACTGGGGAACACAGTTACCCGTAGTGCTGACCCACAAGATGTGGGCCCCAGTTTCTTGCAGCTGTTTCTACTGGCTGGGAGCATTCAATGCTCTGGGAATAGCAGCTCCAGCTAAACTGTGGCCATTTTGGAAGACAGAGCCCTAGTCTTTGCTTGTATCTGCTGTCCCAAGTAATTGTGTGATGTCCAATAATAAATTCCTATCTGTTCAAGACTGTTGTTGGGTTTCTGTTATAACCATACAAATGCTACCCTTACTCAAGATACGCGCGCGTGTGTGTGTGTGTGCGTGTGTGTGTGTGAACCCCAGTTTTTAGGCGAAGCCTGGCTACAGGGCCAGGCTGGAGGTTCAAGATGTACCTGAAGTGGTGACAAGTCTTTGGGGGTGGTGATGGATCACGATGGCAATGTGTCTAGAGAAAAGGAGTCACGACTTTGCTCTCCACACACCTGCGAGGGGCCACCCCAGTGGAACAAGAGTGTATGTATGCAAGGAGTTTGGGACAAGCAGTGTCTGAGATCCCCCTGGAAGAGGCTGAGTGACAGACATCACCTAGGGGCCTGAAGGGACTCCGGGCGTTTGTGACTGACACCTTTCCTCCACCAAGTGTTTGAACTAATGAGCCTCTGCAATCTAGTCCAGCCTTGGTGAAGGTGAGACCTGGGAAAGGAGTTTTCGCCCTTTTTAGAGAATAAGACTATACAACGGAATTATTTTAAAAAGTTAGATTTCTTTTTTTAGATGACCAAGTTGTAGATTGAGATCCCCACAAACCACACAGTAGAGCGAGTAGATCACATCCCCGTGTGCTGTGACGTTTCACGAGGAAAGTTCATGGTGGCCCCGCAGGCTGCTGGCCTTACACCCTGCACGAGGTCCTTGTGCAGAGCTGACAGCATCAGGGATGGGGCGGCATGGGGTGCTATGGGGTTCACAGTTCTGAGGGTCTGCGCCCACCTTTGGCAGCGATCCCTTGGTCTCTCTAGTATGTGAAATGCCAGTCACTTTCAGACAGCTTTTTCTCGGCGGATGAACTTAGAGTGGGGACAGGGAAGAAAAAGGAGGCAGAAAGAGAGGATGGCAACCTCTTGGTGTAACCCTTGTGGGAACGTTGCTACCCCTTGATAGGTGGAAAGGAGAACGGGGCAAATTGTGTTTGATTTAGCAATGATGATAATGAAGCCAAGCCATTGCCTGTCTTGCTTTCAGCCACCATGTTTCTGATTTTCCATCAGTTCAGTTCCTTTGGGCAGCCAGGGAAGGGGTCCCTGGTGCCCTCAGAGTTGCCTGCCAGGCTTCGAGTACCTCCTGGACACCTAAGAACCAAATGATGTGCGGCAAGTCATTGAAAGTCTCTCTAGATGCCTGTCACATGGAGGAAGTAATAGAGCCTCAATCACAGGACCATGTGAGGGGTAAAGCCCTTGGATCGGGGTCAGCACATGGAGCATCCAAGGGCAGGAACACCAACTTCTGGTGGGGACATTGGGAACCCCATCCCCCAGGCAGGCTCCTTCGCCAACCTCCTAAGAGACAGCAGGTGTTCAGTGTGATCATAAAGGGCTACAAAGCCAATACTTTCCCTTGTTCAAGAGCAGTGGCATCAAGTTCACTGGTGTAGCCTTGCTTGGAAATGGAATAGTCTCACATTCTACATTGGGTTTGAGAAGGGATGTTGTTTCTAGTTCACTCCTCTTCTACTTCCTTACAAGGTTCTTCTTCATCCCTGAACCCCAGAGAGAGGAGCCCTCTCTCCATCTCCATCAGAGCTTCTAAAAATTGGTGAGTCGGGCTGACACTGAGAACAGCTGGAATAAATCTTTGAGGACAAAAATCAACAACTGTCATCCTTTGTTTTGCTTGCTTGGTTCTAATGGTTCACTTATCAGTGAGGAAGAGCCCCACCATGGACCCTGCTCCAGCCGCCATCCCTGGAAAGACCCTCTCCATGACAGCTGGCTTCCCTAGATGGCTCAGAGACAACTACCCAGCTCCCCTCTTTATTCATTATGCCACAGTCACATTGGTGGTGGCAGAGATGAATGCTGTGTACTTATCTGATTAAACGGCCTGTTGTTTGAAATCTATTTCCATGCAGATGTTTTCCTCTGATAGACATCCAATGACCAAACACATTAAAAGTGGTATTTGCATTTGTGACATCTTCTATTGGGTTTGTGACTTGTGAGTGTTCATTTATGCACGTTGTGTTGTATGTTAATCCACTCGGTTCCCTTGTATAATCAATATGTATTCAAAAGCCAGGCACTGGTGGCTCACACCTGTAATCCTCGCTCCTCGGGAGGTTGAGATCCGAAGATCATGGCTCAAAGCTAGCTGGGGAAAGAAAGTCAATGGGACTCTGATTCTCAATTAACCACCCCAAAGCGGTAAGTAGAGCTATGGCTCAAGTGCTATCCTTGAGCAAAAGTGCAAAGAGACAGTGCTTGCTTCAGCCCTGAGTGCAAGCGCGCGCGCACACACACACACACACACACACACACACACACTACATAGTCAACAATCATGAAGCAACTGCAAAGCTGAACATATATTTTATTGGCTATTAAAAATATAGTACCATTACGTACAACACCAGAAACATGAAAATTGGTGCAAGGATACACTTCCCCACAAAGTCATTCTACCTAATGGCAGCATCTTTGCTGTCTTGCCAGTCAGCAGGTTCCACACCCAGCCCACTTTCCTTTGAATTTTCCTTTTCAGCAGAGCCAGGAGCACAAGACTCCAGTACTTTAGTCATTCCCAGCTGTCACCATTAGAACTTTCATTAATCCTGGAGTTCTTTGCCCCCATTTTGCCAAAAGAAAAAAAATGCTGCCCCCAGAATTACACAAAAATCAATGGCGGAGTTAATTGAAAGCTGGATCTCTTAATGTTTTTCTCTTTCTTAAGTGATTGCTTGGTTTCTGAAAAGTGACGTTTAACTCAAAGGATGGCTTTAATTGAGGGTGAGGGAATTGGGATGAGAAAGCAGAAGTAGATCATTTTCCAAGTGACTGAAAGTTAGTGTTTACTTAGAGGATTTCATTTCCTTTCAAGCTTTTACTTTGGGGGCTTAAGGAATGTCAGTAGATGAGAAGAATAACCAGGGCATTTCCAAGGCATAGCTCGCTGTTCTATTGTCTTCAAAAAGGGCTGACAAGGCTTTGAAGAATATGGTCTTGGTTCTTCTTCCCAGCAGGCCAGAAAGGGATAAGAGCGAGGATGGAGCAGGCACAGACCATGAAAAAAAAATGGCTAACATTTTATTCTCAAATGTAAGCCTATCTTTTTGGTTCCGATCTTTTTAGAAAGCGTGGTCATTCTATCATGAGTACTTGAACCTTCCATTTGACTCTATACTCGCAAAACATTTTTTCATGCAGATCAACTTAGGATACCCAAGTAATCTCTATTTCCTTGAATTCTTAAATCAATAAGTGGATGCAAAGGATTGATAGGTTTGTCTTGAGGTTGTAGAAGAAAAGAATCAAGTCTCTGATGACTTGAGGGCCTGAGAGTACGGTCCCCTTACCCGGTGCCAATCTGGCCACTGGCCACTGGGTGCTACAATTCACAGCAGGTTCTAACTCTTCTTGGTATCTACAGCTTCCAGAACATTCATAGGAAAAAAAATCCCCCAAAGCATCCAGTCCAGTTTTACAAGCGGAGAAAACCCGCCCTCTGATTCCCAAAGCCCCGAACTCAGGGATTTGATTAGGTTTATCATGATCTCAGCCTCCACTGCTGCAAATGCGATTAGTTTTGTAATTAGTTAATGTCATTACCTGTCATCAAATCCAGACAACATTGCTCTCCAACAACCTCCTGTGGTAGAAAAATCCCACAAACTGACATCTTTCCTGCTGAATTTAGTTGCTTGGATAATCTTGGCAACTGTCCCTTCATTCTTAGCCCACAGGTCTGAAATGTTGTACTAAATACAGTTAAGAAACTACTTTAGTCTCCCAACCTTTCTTCATTCCACATAAAGTATAAAGAAAATCTTTTCCTTAGATTTTTTACCCCATTCTACTTTCCGTTTTATGTATCATGGGATATTGCTTTGGGCAGAGCAGCCAAACTAAGATCTAGTTTCCCATAGAGAAACACCCTGGAGTTAAGGAGTATTTTTTTGCCTTATACGTATGCTGCTCGCTTTATATTACTTAGTTACTGCTAAATACTAGGCAAGTAATTTTCTTTTTTGTTCCTATTTAGTCTTTCAGTCACATTCTCTGCAAGCTTGTTGTGTTAAGGGATTTCCATCTTTGATGTATGGGGACTAGACTGGCTAAATCTTGTCCTCCTGGATCTTCTGTTCAAGGGTGTGTGTGTGTGTGTGTGTGTGTGTGTGTGTGTGTGTGTGTGACATGGATGATCAGGAACGGACATTTAAAGGTAAAGTGTACAGTATGTGAGCCGGATACTTCCCCCTTGCTCTTCCACATTCCTTCCCTATCCCTTTCTGCTGTGCATTGTGGAGAAACCCGGGGTGACAGGCCATGGAACATAGTAGCTTGTCCTGTGTCCTTATCCTCAGGTTTCAGGAGTGGGTCAGGAGTGAGAGAAAAGATGAAGACATTGAGGCATTGTTTCCTCAACCACTCCCTGGTGGCCTAAAGGTGACTCACACATACTTTTTTGGGGGGGAGGGGGTATGTGGGAAATTAGCTCTTCAAATGGGGGCTATCAGCCCTTCTCCAATGGGAGAACCCACCTTCTCAATGGCGAGAATCAGCCAGCCTCAATGGCAGGCATCAGTCCTTCCCAATAGGATGGGTTAGTTTTCCCTAAAGGTCAGAACTAGCTCTCCCAATGGTGGGAAGCAGCCCTCCTGCTAGTGGGAGTCAGCTGAGAATCAGCCTTCCTGTTGGAGGAGTTACATTCTGTACAGGAGAGAGTCAGCTGCCCCCAGCGGTAGAAATGAGTTCTTTCAGTGGATGGCCTCAGTCCTCCCAGGTGGAGGGAGTCTGCCCTTGCAGTGCAGAGAATCCGTCCCTTACAGCAGAGGGAGTTGGCTTACTCTACTGAATAGGATTGGCTGTTCCTAATGGAGTCAGCTGTCCCCCATGCTACTTAAAGTTTATGCGTGAGAAGTACTCAGTGTGATCTCGGGGCGGGGGGGGGTGGGTTTCCTAATCCTGACTGCACCCACTGAATGGCTATGGGCTTCCCACTGGGGCCTTGACTGCTATGGTTTGCTAGAAGGCACTACATGCTCTGTAAAAAATGTCTTCCCACTCATCAGTAACATTGCACATTGTTACCTTCACACGTTTGGATCACATGACATCTGTCATCAAGCTTCACTGCTCTTCTGTGACTCAATTAATTCTCTCTCTCTCTCTCTCTCTCTCTCTCTCTCTCTCTCTCTCTCTCTGGTATTCCTATGTAACAGTTATCCTCAGACTTACTCCTCTTGCTTCCGCCTCCTGAATATTGGGCTTACAGGTGTGTACCACTATGCCTGGCATAATTACTTGTTGAAAAGCCACAAAATTCATCCTCAGTAAACATTATAAAAGAAATGAACCTGCCTGGCACCTTCACTGAAGGCAGCCGTGTGTTCTGTATGGCTTGGCGAATCCTCAGCTCCTTCGGCAGTGCGAGGAGACAACCACCTACTTGTCCCCAGCCCGGCTCAGCAAGCTCTCCATGGTCTACAGGCTGGTGTTCCAGGCCTGTCCTGTGCTTTCCGAGACCCTCCCCACCCAGCCTCGCCTTCCACCCGGCCCGCACAGGGCCCCCTCTGTGCCCATGGGGCCGGCACCGACAATCCTAGTCCACCACGCTCTTTCACTCATCTGTGAGTGAAGATCAAGTGCAGACGTTTTCTATTCTGAAAACTTGTGGGGTTTCATCATTCGAAGGCAGGGGAGCTCTCTTTTGCTTTAGAGAAAGCACATTGTATATTTCCAGGCGTTCTCTATTGACTAGGGCCTTTGTTTTCTAAGAAACTTTTTTTTTTCTTTCAGACTCTGGAACTCTTTGCCTGCCCGGTTCACAGTGGTCTGCAGTGGTCATGTAAGCTACAGGAAGTATTTTCCTGGTCTCTATGTAAACTCGTTGCTTACTTTTCAGCATCGAATCTGGCCTCAAAGATCTGCAGTTGATGACATCGTCTGTTTGCAAAAGAGCTTGCAAGGACTGGGATGTGTGGACCAGCCCGGGGTTTGTGGGAGTAGCCTGCCAGCTTCCTTCTGGAAGCCCCAGATGGCTGCTATCCGGTCAAGGAGCTTTGTTCCTCAGCTTAAGTTCTTCAGGTTACCCCAAGACTTCCCCCCTAGAGGATTCAGTCTGTGTTAAGGCCACACTGGAGTTTCCTGTGCAAAGAGCCTTTGAAATGTGAAAGTCTCCGTGCCTCTTGATGATAAAAGTGATGCAGAAAGGAAAAAAGAAAGTAACAGCTTAGTTACCTGATGGCACTTATTACTTAGCTCCCTTCAGAAACAGTGCTGAGAGATTTCCCATGGATTTGGGTCCTCCTCTGGAGGAATTTGTCGACACAAGTCACTGAGGGGATGCCATTCATGTGTGTTGTTTTCATCTGTCGTAGATGAAGTGAGGATAATATTCCTTATTTAATAACACACTCCAGAATCGTTCAATGTAAGTTTAACTTGAAAACTCTCAATTTACAGCAGCCTATTAAACAAAAAAGAAAACATACCAGTCTGGCTAAAAAATATCCACAGGAAACCAGCCTGGAAGAGGAGAGAGTAAGACATGAATGAGCTATTTAGCTTTTCTTGGAAAATGGCATAATTCTGGGAGGAATGAAAGAACAAGCATTCCCTGGATTTTTGTCCAGGCACACATGCCAGTCTACAAGGTGCTGGAACCCCAGACGTAGATCCTGGATTCATTTCAATTTTGGTAATTCAGGTGTTTGTGGCATAAACACCACCCAGAAGGGAGCATGGTAAGTTATCGGAAGTTCCAGTGTGTAATAGAATTTCCAGCTACATTTGCAGCTTCTTGTGAGCTAGTCATTCAGTTTGCATGAGGAGAATATTTGACTACTGAACAAGGAGAAATCCCAAAGCACCCAACGCTTGAGGTTAGTCTTCTGAAATAATTTGGTTTTCTAGGGTCATATAGACTTAACTTTAATCTGTTATTTTTCCCTCAATCACTAGAGGAAGTACTTGCTGAGGGGGATATGATATTGCCCACTTTATGTTCAACATTAGGAGCAACTAGAACCACCAATATGGTACCAGCTACTTTGGGAAAGCTTACAGTCTGAGTAATAGGAGAAATAATTATAAAACAATTAGGAGATAGCATAAGACATTGCATAAATATGTGAGCAATTATGAGGCAAAGAATTGAGAAAGATCACTGGACTATTTCAGAGAAGACTGTAGGCAACAGAGGAATTTTAATATTACTTAAAGGACTTGGTTCAGGTTGAGCAGAGATATGGCTTACAGGGCTAGAGATTGGTAAGAAATGTGTTAGTTGGAAGAAAAGAAATTAAATACTTTAAGAAAAATAAATTAAAAACTCATCTATCAAGCAACTCTTAAAAAGACAAGAATTTTACACACATTTGTGAATTTAATTCTAATGACAGTCATAATCATGAAGGCTTGTGAATTCCCTTTCTGGAGGAGAGCAAATTTTACTCTTCTGGATATAAAACACTGGGTTCCAAATAATGTGCAAGAACGCTATTAAGCTGAGACTGTTTGGGGATATGGATCTATCTATCTATCGATCGATCGATCTTTCTATCTATCATCTATCTACCTACCTACCTACCTATCTATTCTGCTAACTACAAACCAGAATGGTCAGAACTACTATCAATTGCTCTTTTCAAGTTCTTCTACAGTAACTGGGAAAATCTAGGTGTCTAAAACAGTATTTCTTCTGGCTGTTCTCAGCTTCAGAGCCAAGAAAGGAAGGGAAGGGTTAAGTGTATTGGAGTCTCAGCACTTTAGGTGGCAACAGTAACTATTCCGATTCCCTTAAGCTGTGTTCACTCTCAGTGTCCACGGTCTCTGCAGGAGTGTGCAGTGTGTGTGTGCACGTGTGTGTGCTTGCACGCTTGCTCCTTCCCTTGCATCCTGGATGGAGAACAGTCTGTGCACAGCCCCTGTTACCTCAGGAATAGATGGCAGAAATTCCTTTCCTCCAAATCCATCTTTCCTTTCTTCCTAGTCATAAAGTCATTCAGCTGGAGAGCGTCCTTGACAACGTCCCTTAAAGTCCATGAGCTCGAGAAACGACTTGTGAAATGCGAACACAGGAGCTATGTTCAACTTCTGCTGTTGTTTTTGGTTGATGCGGCTCTTGTGGGCTGCTCTGTTTCTTTCTCCAGGGGTTGATACTTGGTTGCACTGACAACCATGCCGGTTGACACAGTCCTCTGTCAGAGGATCCTGAAGGAGTGAAACCATCCAGCTCCACCATGCTATGTAAGACATCTCTGTAAGGAGTTAGCGTGGGAAGAAGACAATCTCGGGAGGAGGGGTCTTGCCATTCCAGGTCTAGAGGAACTCACACAGAGGCTCTGGGACAAGGAGAAGAATGACAGGAATGAAGAAGGTAAAAGGACACCATATATAGGCAGGAGCCAGGTATCCATCCTTCTATAGTAAGGAAGTTATTGGTGATCAGTGTTTAAGCCTGGGATGGGGAAGGAGAGAGATAATTCATTCTGTGATTGTTTTAGGATAGTGTTCACTGCTTTGTAGAGAAATGACTGTGACACAGAAGTTACCTTTGGCCGTGGTGGTGTTGGCAGTGGAGTTTGCAAGAGGTTCTTAGGAAGGTCACAGAATGTCTCTAATCACATAATTAATACTTGAATATAGTTTCATTAATGAATATGCATCACTCAGTTTTCTTTGGCAGAGGGATTTCTTCTTCTTTTTTTTTTTTTGGCCAGTCCTGGGCCTTGGACTCAGGGCCTGAGCACTGTCCCTGGCTTCCTTTTGCTCAAGGCTAGCACTCTGCCACTTGAGCCACAGCGCCACCTCTGGCTGTTTTCTGTATATGTGGTGCTGAGGAATGGAACC
This sequence comes from Perognathus longimembris pacificus, assembly GCF_023159225.1. Lineage (NCBI taxonomy): Eukaryota > Metazoa > Chordata > Mammalia > Rodentia > Heteromyidae > Perognathus > Perognathus longimembris. The sequence continues at coordinate 7,703,694 of NC_063168.1, read as the reverse complement.
CAGGGCCTCATGTATAGGAGGCAAGCGCTCTTGCCACTAGGCCATATCTCCAGCCCCGGCAGAGGGATTTCTTAAACCATGTGTTGTTCCAGTTGCAGCTGAACTGGGAAGCGCTGGTTTGGTGTGGTGATAATGTCAGCTCACCCTCCTCTGCTGTTTGGGGTGTGGTTGAGGGGGCAGATGAGGTTTCCCCTAGAGGATTTCGTCCAGCTATTTCTGGAGTTTCTTTTTTTTTTCTTATTTATTGTCAAAGTGATGTACAGAGAGGTTACAGTTTCATGCGTTAGGCCTTGGGTACATTTCTTGTACTGTTACCTCCTCCCTCATTCCCCCTCTCCCCTCCCCCTTCCCCTCCCCCCCACCCAAGAGTTGTTCAGTTGGTTTACACCAAATGGTTTTGCAAGTATTGCTTTTGGAGTCATTTGTCTTTTTATCCTTTGTCTCTCGATTTTGGTATTCCCTTTCACTTCCCTAGTTCTAATACCAGTTATACACAGTATCCAGGGTACTCAGATGAGATATAGTGATAGCGTGGGGACAACCACAGGAAGGGGATACAAGAGGATCATCAACAATAGAAGCTACAGTTTCACATGGCACGTTGAAAGCGACTACAACAGTGATATAACAGTCGTGTCCATAACATGGAGTTCATTTCACTTAGCAACATATGCGTTCATAGAGGCATAGCTATTATGTTCTTGTTGTGACTATTTCTGGAGTTTTAAGAATTGTTGGCAGGGGATTAGAAAACTTCTGAGGTAGTTGGCCTTCGGGATTTTGTTTGTTTTTTTGTTTTTTTTTTTGGCCAGTCCTAGGCCTTGGACTCAGGGCCTGGGCACTGTACCTGGCTTCCTTTTGCTCAAGGCTAGCACTCTGCCACTTGAGCCACAGCGCCCCTTCTGGCCGTTTTCTGTATATGTGGTGCTGGAGAATTGAACCCAGGGCCTCATGTTCACGAGGCAAGCTCTCTTGCCACTAGGCCATATCTCCAGCCCGGCCTTCGGGATTTTGACTTCTAGACTAGAGACTGTGAAGAAAGGAGGGGAAAGACAGTTATTTAAATTAGACATTTAAATATATTCAAATATGCACTTAATGATAGCATCTATGTAAATATAATTAAATATTTTTATCTATATAATTGTAAAGATTATAGTTAAGTGGTTGTACAAAGGGTTTGAATTCAACATGTCGGTTTGCACTGCATCTCGAGCAATGTCATGCCTTCTCTCCTATGTCTCCCGGCCCCGCCCATCTCCTGAATGTTCACATACGTGCATTGAACATAATAATTGGATTTTCCCAGCCTTCCTAACTTAAGTATTTTAATTATAAAACTTATTTCGTGTGCGTGCAGGTCCTGGAGTTTGAACTCAGGGCCTGAGCACTGTCCCTGAGCGTTTGTGCCCAAGGCTAGTGCTTTACCACTGGAGCCACAGATCCACTCGTGGCTTTTTGGTGGTTCATTAGAGATAAGAGTTTCATGGGCTTTCCAGCCTGCCTTGACTCTGAGCTGCAATCCTCAGATCTCAGCCTTGCAAGTAATTAGGATTACAGGGTTGAGCCTCTGGTGCCCAGCTAATGACAAAACTTTCTTTTGCAGAACATTAGAGAACTACTATTGTCTTCTGTTTAAGATGATGATGAGGACTCGGGATTGAGCATAATAAGGCTTCCTGCATGAAGCTCTCTAACATTAATCTGTAACCCTAGCTCCTAGAATTAATTTCTAAAGAGATTTTTGTCTCTTAAAGAGCAATATCCTGACTCTTTTTTTGACCAGACTATTGATAAGGAAGGAAATGATTTAATTTCCAGATTGCAGAATTTGATTTCAGTTACTACTGGGTTTTCTTTCTAAGATTGTTAACACTGCCCTCAGAAATAGGAAATTGCTTTTTTAATTTGGGGGGATATTTTTTTGTCAAGGGACATTAGGACCTGACCCTGTCCCAGTTAACTGTGCTGGAGACTTACTTTTGTTGGGGGTCGGTGTTTTGCCAGATCTTGGAAATCTGAAAGCCCGGGGGTGTGCAGGGTTCAGCTCAGCATTCACACATGAGGAAGTGGTTAGCCAGCCCCAGTCTCTCCTTTCAAACCTGCTGAGGAGGAAAACCTTCTGTTGCCCCCTCTCCCCTCCCTCCTCCATCCCTAACCCCACAGGCTTCTGGAGGGAATCTGTCAGAGGAGGGGCTCCATGCTTGACCGCCCCTGGAGAAAGGCCCGTATCATCAGCTCAGCTGCTGCTTGCTCTGCGCTGGGGACCGGGCAGGACCCAAGGGCAGGAGGAGAGAAGAGAGAGCGTGGAGTCACACATGGCTGAGTTTCCTATGGTAAAGTTCCCTTGTTGGTGAATTCTTCCTTGGCTGAAAAATAAAAAGAGCTCCTGGAAGAGGCCTGGGGAGGCAGATCAAATACGCTGGCACAGAGCCCAAACCTGACTTCTCCCTGCCGGGAACTCCTCGTTCTCCTCTTCCTTTCGGTCCTGTTGTAACCCATAGCGAAGGTTAATGAGATGAACGGGATCAATTGCTGTGGGCTTCTGAGAAGGAAGGCCTTCACTGACCACTCCTGACCTATTGGCTGGTCCATACCGCTGGCCTATCCGTCTTACAGAGGTCACATGGAGCAAAACTACTTTTTTTTTTTCCTTAACCAAGCAATTCAGCGTGTCCTGTATTCAGGATTAGTGGAGGAAGTTATAACTTGGGAGGCCCAGCAAGTGCCTGTGGACCAGCTGGTGAACCAATATCCTGTTTCCTATGGCCTCTCACCTTCCCATCAGCCCACTTCAATACCTGACACCTTGGAGGACCGACAGTGATGAGTCTTCTTATTGTGAGAGGAAGTTGGGTGTATGAGAAAAAGTGGGCCAAGCATAGTAGTTCATGCCTGTAACATCACCTGCTCAGGAAGGCTGAGATCTGAGGATCATGGTTTGAAGCCAGCCAGGACAGGAAAGTCTATGACACCCTTCTCCCCAGTTAATCACCAAAAAGCCAGAACTGAAGGTGTGGCTCAAGTGGTGGAGTGCCAGCTTTGCGGGCAACAGCTAAGGGACAGTATCCTGGGTCTGAGTTCAAGTCCCAGTACTGGCACCAGGAAAAAAGAAAAGTGGGGAAATGAAATTGCTACAGACAAATCACAGCACTGCACAGAGCAGGAAAACGGGATATCCCCGACTGTGGATGCCCTGAAAAGCAAATCCATGAGAAAAGTGGAGGAGATGCAAGTGGTGACTGAAGTGTGTGTGTGTGTGTGTGTGTGTGTGTGTGTGTGTGTGTGTGTGTGTGTATGTTGTGAGTTTGTATGTTGTGGACTTTTGAAAATGATGTATTTCTGGAAGGAAGGAAAGAAGTTTTGGTCAATCTATAAAAACCACTACAATTTATGAGAGTTTAAAAGGCAGTTTCTCTCTCTCTCTCTCTTTTTTTTTTCAGGGCTAAATTCCTGATTTCCCACATAAAAGTATGGGAATTGAATGGTAAATCCTTCTCCCTCGACAAGACCCCTGAAAAGAGGCATGAAGAAGAGTTACTGTTCCGTTTCCATTCATGTCTCTTGAAAGCCGGTGCCTGTGACACCGCCGTGGAAAACGCAGCCCTGGGTTTCAAAGCTGCCCGGGTGACTTTTCAGAAATGATCTATTGTGGGGCTTTGTTTTGCCGGGGTCACCCTCGTTTTGTTCTGTGCGGGCTGTATCGCTCTTCTGCCTCTGCCATTAATTCACCCCTGTCTACTCCGCCCCATTCACAGACACTTTCTACCCCCTGCCCCGCACGGAGAGCTGGGAATGGAATGAGTGAAAGGCTCAGCATAGCTGTGGAGAGGGAAGGACCAAGGAAGAAAGAAAAGGGGAAGGGAGGGGGAGTGGGGGTGGGGGTGGGGGTGGGGTGGGGGGCTGGTGGCAGGGCTCACCTGGGTGATGTGCCTGAGAGCAGAAAGCGGGAGAGCAGGGGGCTCAGTCCCATTTCCCCATCATCTCTCTGGAGCTGGGGCAGGTGGTGGAGCCGGCGATTTCACCCCTTCATGGGGTCCATCTGAGCAGCTGGGCAGGGCACTGGAGGGGGCATTTGGCCAGCCTGCAAATGAGACCGCCCTTATCCCTTGGTTCAGTCCATTCACTCGTACTTCTTTATTGTTTAGACCATATGCAGCTCATGGATTGTCAGGCTGGAGTCAAGGGCAAAGGATACGACGATCCTTACAAACAGATCTAATCAAGGACATTAAACCTATGATCCCGCATTGGGATGGTAACTGAAACTGTCCTCATGGGAATCATCGTATGTATGGATGGGATTATAGACCCGGAAATGACTTCAGTTGCAACTCTTCTTTGTCTTCCTCATGGGTTGGCTTTACGAGTGTGAGTGTTTGTGTAGAGATCTCCAAGGATCCTTTGCCACTCTGGGTTACAAAGTCGACACACACATTCTCCAGATAAAGCCTATTCTTTGCACTCTGTGTCCAGGGAGGGCAGCAGGGGGCTCTGCTCAGCACACTGCAGGGACTCAGGGCCATGAAGGGTCGTTCTGTGCAGACGCATGGACCGAAGAAGTCGCCTTTCAAGGCTGTCACCTAGGTCATTGAATCCGGCTGGGGGGGGGGAGTGGGGTGAATGAGAGAGAGAGAGAGAGAGAGAGAGAGAGAGAGAGAGAGAACCTCATCATCGCTGGTCCAGTGTCTCTGCCCACTGGCCTACGCCTAGGAGACTCAGCTCTGAAGTCTAGGAGGAGAGGAGAACCAGATATTGCCGGCACAGACCTTGTGCATGTTCATTTTTTTTTTAAAACAGGTATTAGCAGGAGGCTGAATGGGAAACAGGGCAGCAATATATTTTCAAGCTTTCTCTCAATAATAAATGACTTTTAAATTTTTATTTATTGTTTGTTTGTGCTGTCCTGAAGCATGAACTCAGGGCTTGGGCACTTTCCCTGAACTTCTCTCACTCAAGGCGAATGCTACTATTTGAGCCACAGATCCACTTCCAGCTTTTTTTTTTTTGGTAATTTATTAGAGATAAGCGTCTCAGAGTCTCACAGACTTTTCTGCCCAGGCTGGCTTCAAATCCTGATCCTCAGATCTCAGCCTCCTGAGTAGACAGAATTACAAGCAGGAGCCACTGGAGCTCAGCAAAAGCCAGTTTTGCTGGTTTGCTTTCATGAAAACTTAAATTGAAGATTAACATTTAAGATAGAAATTGTATCAACTTTCAGGAAGTAACTTCAGCACACTCCAATGCCCACTATTAAATAAATTATTTAATTATTTTGGTGGTGCTGGGGTTTGAACGGAGGCATTCTGCTATTTAAGCCATGCTTTTCAACTCTCTTTTGCCTTGGACCTATTTTGCAGAGAAGGATCTTGATTTTTGGCCTGGGTCTGGCCTCCTGTGGCCTAACTTTGAGGTTTGTTATTGGCCAGTAACTACTCTGTGTAGCTTAGGCCCACAGGATGGATCTGTGTGCCTACCACGTTTGTGGTTTTTGAAGTGTCACCACACTTGGGAATCATCACAAGGGCTTGGTGAGCATCCTGCTGGCTTGGCTGTGAGGCCACGAGTTCCAGGTGGCTCTTGAGGCTCTGGGTACCACACTGTGAAGTGGTTTCTAGGTGAACTCAAGAGCCTGACTGAGCTACAGGACCCAATATTTTCTGCAGAAGGTGAGGGAGAATGGGTTGGTGGGTTGGCTAGCAGCACGGCGCAGTTCTCATGCTGAAATTGGACTGGAAGAGGATGCCCTGGCATGTTGGTAACCCCTGACCTTTCTTGAGAGCACATTTGAATGTTGGATTGATCAAGGTGGTTTAAAGACACATCTCAATTACAGGACTCAGTCTAGACAGCTGCCCTTGTTGGGACAAAGCCTTTCACTAAACTCTGAGCAATTACTTAAAATTAGACTTGTCAAATTTGTTTAGGGTGACCAGACAAGTGCCTCCATTGGACTGATGTCACTCTTCCTAGAGAGGTACTGTAATGATTTCACATATCAGCCGTACGATTTAAATACTAATGGTGCCTGCATGCCCTGATCACCATTCTAGTCGGATGTCATTTTTAGAAGCCCTTGGGAGAATTTGCATGCTTTAATTATTCTTCAATACCCAAACCACGCATTCTTTAATTGGTGTAAATTGAACAGTGCTCCAGTGCAAACAAGGGGAGGGTTCACTGATCGATGATTGCATGCCTGTCTATTGGAAAGTCATTGCCATTAGATCAAGGAACAAATCCTAGCTAGTGTGGAAATCCTGGAGCTGAGAAATGTTTAAGTCATTAGGGTTGGGAAACACACGGAATAAATCATAATCCCCAAATCTCAACTTCTGAGAAAGGGTTAAAAAAATCTATCACAAAAATATGCTCTATTCTAATGTTAGAAATTGCATTTGGGGGTCTTCTTTGAGAATTGAACTAGACACAGTGTTTCTGTCCTCTGGTTTTTTTGCTCTCTCTGTTTCCCTCTTTCCTTCCCTCCCTGTATCCTCCATCTCGTTTTCCCCCTCTCAACTAGAAGCAGTATTAAAATTTTTGCTAACTTGTCAAGTCATTTTATCCTGTGAATATCTTCTTTTCTGTCCCCGATCGTGTGTGTGATCGATCGAGTCACACATCGAGCTCTGGTGGTGTCATAAGAAGCAGGTGTTCTCTGCTACTTTTCATATGATGAGGAAAAAAAAAATTATCAAGGCAAGGCACCATACTTAAGAAGCCCCAGAAAAATTCTTCTCATAAATGTGGCATGCCTGCTTTTCATTCTTACCTCTTTCTATCAACTTTCTCAAATTGATTATTTATTACTGAGGTGGGAAGCAAAGGAAGCCGCAAGCCTGTCATACATGGCTGGCCCAGATCTGCCAGTCTCTCATTCCCAGGCTCAGAAAACGATGCTCTGATATGACTTGAGGTTTGGGGAGTGTGTGTGTGTGTGTGTGTGTGTGTGTGTGTGTGTGTGTGTGTGTACGCACGCTTTTTAATCTCTCTGGGTTTTGATAAAAGGTGCTGGCTTGGGGAGGATTCTTTCAAGCTGCTTTGAGTTCGAGTTGTCAAATGCTGCAGTGTTAAAATGGGTGTGTGGGGGTAGGAAGCTGAGGGCCTTGTTGAGAAGCTTTGTTCAGTGGCTCGGGCTTGCAGGGGCTGTTTGGCGTGGGAGGCTCCTCTGGGCAACCCGTCTCAACAGGCCGTGCTGCCATTTGTACACATCTTCACAGAGGCCTCCTACCTGGTGTCGGTGATTAGCCATAGGTCTTTAGGGCCCTGGGGGGGGGGGTAAGTCACAGGTAGAATGAAGGAGATGAATGAGGCAATCTCTAAAATCCCTAAGAGACCCGAGCCAAAGAATTGTTTCCTCTACCTCCAACTCTCCTGAGAGAGGCCGGGGCAGGCAGCCCAGCTTGCCTGCCTGTGGAGTCCATGCTGATTCTTACCAAGGTCAAACACCTGAATCCTAGACCCAAACTCTACCTCTGAATCGCCTGGGAGCATGCATGCTACCGTGGGGAACCTGCCTCTCTAGGTCGGGAGTGGGGGCCCCCACATGCGGTCTTCATCAGGTCTCAGCTGATGGAGCCAGGGTTGAGTTACAAGGCTTCAGGTTGTAGACCAACGGAGGCCCAGAGGTTGTTGGGTTTTCTTCACTGGGGATTTCAACTCTGACGGTTCACAGAGTAGAGCTGTACTGTGGAATAAATGCACTCGGAGGTTCCTGGGGTGGGAAAGAATGGGCTACGATCCCTGGTGGGGTGGACGGTCCTCACTCCATCATCCCCCACTTTCCATGAGACAGGATCTGGAAGCAGAAGTGACCCCACATCCCTGGGCCCTGGGCCCTCCTGGGGCTAGAGGACGAGTAAGAGAACCCAGGAGCAGAAGATTTTGGGAGAAAGGCTGGGTTCTGTGTCCTGTGGCCACGGCTGCAAACGTGGAAGCTTTGTGGAAGGAGCTGTGGTCTGGGAGGCAAAACTTGTGTGTGACTCTGACGGGTTCTAAACTAGGGGAGGGGTCAGGTGAGATCAAGGCTGCAGTGGAGCACTCGGAGCCGCCACAGGAAGGAGGGTCTCAGCAGGTCAGTGGAGACCATGGTGTCAGGGTGAGTGTCAGCTGTGATCTTGCTGTACTCCGGAAGGCGGACATCAGAGACCGCCTCGTACTTTCCCAATGCTTGGCCCTTTTGCATTGTGAGCCTACTCAACTCTACTCTTGCTTTTTTCTCTTTCTCTTTCCCTTTCTTTTCTTTCTCTTTCTTTTCCCTTGCTCTCTCCTCCTTGACTTCCTCTTCCTACCTCCTTCCTTTTATCTGCTCATTTCTTTCTTTTTTTCTTTTCACTCTTTTCTCTTTCTTTTCCTCTCTTCCCTCCCTCCCTTCTTCCTTCTTTTCTTCCTGCCCTCCACCACAGAAATGTTTACCATGGCATGTAAACCATTATAATGTGGGCCCCCCTAGCCTTTTCTGATAACCACTCAAGCCCTTGTCAATCGCTGTAATTCCCACAAGGCTAAGCACCGCCCCCCCCCCCCCCCCGCCCCGCCAAGCCAACAGGTCTGGAAGGGGCACTGGGAATCAGCCTTCTCACTTCCTTCTCTGTCTCTTTTACAGGGGGACCAGGGAGGTAGTATTTCATGTGGAGTATTTGGCTTGGCTGCCCTTTATGTCGCCTGGGAAGCTTTCTACATCCTTGTGTCCAGGCTGGGAAGGGACAGATGCCCTTCGATCACCAAGGTTTTCCAGGTGCTTCCTGTGTACACTCAGGGATCATTTTCACTGGAGTCACGTCACCCAAGGACGAAGTCCTGGGGAACCCCCCGCCTTGCCTCTAGCCAGTGACTTCCTAACTCGGTTGCATGCTGACATTAAAAAGCAGATGTAAAGGTGGCCGGCTCGCACCTTACTCAGATGGCTATGGCTGGGTTAAACCGGCCTGAAAGGCCCATGTATTAAAGGCTGCTCCTCACTGGTGGCACTGTGGGTAGGTGGTGAGAGAGATGGGACGTGGAAAGGAGTCTTCCATTCATGGGGGGAGGGGCGCTCCTTTAAGAGGGCTTCCAGTCACGGGTGGGGGTGTTCCTTTAAGAGGACTCTTCCTTGTTTCTTGGAGGGTGGAGTCTTCGGGTCACGGGTGGGAGTTCTTTACGAGGACTCTTCCTTGATTCTTGGAGCACTGGGGCTCTCAAGAATGCTTCTTTCTAGCATGTATAGCTCCACTGGAATGATTTGTAAGCACCTTAAAACATTCAGTTCAAGCTCTAGGTCTATTTTGGTGAAAGTGAGCACAGAAGAAGGAAAGAAAAACTCTGGATTCGTAGCAATTCATGTTTTATTGGTGTCACATCCATTTATAACCTGAAAGTCAGCAAGAGGCCCCAGCGAAGTCCAGACTACCCTGAAACTGTTTCTTCAGACATCTAGAAGATTATTTTCTCTTTCTCCCATTTGCCTAGGCTATTTACATGGCCCAAATGCTTGAATATCAAATAAATACAGCTTAAAAATAAAAAGAATGCGTCTTTCTCTTTTTTACACACCTACCGTGAAGTGAGCAATTTCACCACTTGCTCCTGCAATGGCATGCAACCTGCCGCAGGTCCCAAAATACTGGGGCCTAACGACCATGGACTGAAACTGCCCCCATCAAGAGGCAAAATAACCTTTTTCTGTAATTAATTGTTAATATGACTATTAATTATTTTGGTGCTGGTCCTGTGGCTTGAACTCAGGGCCTGGGCATTATTCCTGAGGTTTTGTGTTCAAGGTTAGCACTCTACCACTTGAGCCACAGATCCACTTAGCTTTTCTTTTCTTTTTTTTTTTTTTAATTTTTATTATAAAACTGATGTACAGAGAGGTTACAGTTTCATATGTTAGGCATTGGATACATTTCTTGTACTGTTTGTTACCTTGTCCCTCATACCCCCCTCCCCCTCCCCTTTCCCCCCCTGAGGTGTTCAGTTCACTTACACCAAACAGTTTTGCAAGTATTGCTTTTGTTGTTGTTTCTTGTATTTTACCCTTTGTCTCTCAATTTTGGTATTCCCTTTGAATTTCCTAATTCTAATACCAGTACACACTGTTTCCCATACACTCAGATAAGATTACAGAGATAGTGTAGATACAATCACAAGAAGGTGATACACGAACATCATCAATAGTAGAAACTACAGATACACATGGGATGTTGAAAGTAGTTACAACTGTGATATATCACTTGTTTCCATAACATGGAGTTCATTTCACTTAGCATCATCTTATGTGATCATAAGGGTATAGCTATTGGGCTCTTGTGATCCTCTGTTGTGACTTGCCTAAACCTGTGCTAATTATTCCCAATAAGGGAGACCATAGAGTCCATGTTTCTTTGGGTCTGGCTCACTTCACTTAGTATAATTTTTTCCAAGTCCTTCCATTTCCTTACAAATGGGGCAATGTCATTCTTTCTGATAGAGGCATAAAATTCCATTGTGTGTATGTACCACATTTTCCTGATCCATTTGTCTATGGAGGGGCATCTGGGTTGGTTCCAGATTCTCGCTATGATAAATTGTGCTGCAATGAACATTGTTGTGCTGGTGGCTTTACTGTGATTTTGTTTGTAGTTTTTTGGATAAATACCCAAAAGTGGGGTTGCTGGGTCATAGGGGAGTTCTACATTTAGCCCTCTGAGGAATCTCCATACTGCTTGCCAGAGCGGCTGAACCAGTTTACATTCCCACCAACAATGAAGTAGGGTTCCCTTTTGGCCACATCCCCTCCAACAACTGTTATTGTTAGTTTTCTTGATATATGACATTCTTACTGGGGTGAGATGGAATCTCAAGGTTGTTTTGATTTGCATTTCCTTTATGGCCAGTGATGTAGAGCATTTTTTCATATGTCTCTTGGCCATTCTCATTTCCTCATCAGAGAAGTCTCTTTGTAGGTCTTTAGCCCACTTGATGAGTGGGCTATTAGTTCTTTGCGGTTTTGTTTTGGAGGAAAGTAATTTTTTTAATTCTGTATATATTTTAGATATGAGGCCTTTGTTCATTGAATGGCCGGTAAAGATCTTCTCCCAGTCTGTGGGCTTTCAAAAATATGGAACGCTTCACGAATTTGCGTGTCATCCTTGCGCAGGGGCCATGCTAATCTTCTCTGTATCGTTCCAATTTTAGTATATGTGCTGCCGAAGCGAGCACCACTTAGCTTTTCTTTTGGTGGTTAATTGGAGATTGGAGTCTCATGAACTTTCCTGCCCAGGCTGACTTTGAACCATGATCTTCAGATCTCAGCCTTCTGAGTATCTAGAATTACAGGTGTGAACCACTGGCACTTGGCTATCTTTTACTAGTTTTGGAAGCTGGTACTGGGGCATGAACTCAGGCCCCCATGCTCTTGCCTAGATCTTTCACTTGAGGCTGACACTCTGTCACCTGAACCATCCTTCACTTCTGGCTTTTTTGCTGGTTAATTGGAGATCAGACTCTTGTAGACTTTTCTGCCTGTGCTGGCTTTGAACCAAACCCCTCAGCTTTCAGGTTCCTGAGTAGCTAGGATTACAGGCATGAACCACCAGCATACAGCATGAGGATACACTATGTTCCATTTTCATTCCCCCCCCTCTTTCTCTTTCTCTCCATCCCTCCCTCCATTCCTTCCTCCCTCCATCACTCCCTCCCTTCCTTCTCTTTCTTTATTCCTTTCTCTGCTAGTCCTGGGGCTTGACCCTAGGATGCCTGAATGCTGTCTCTGAGCACTTTGTGTCCAAGGTTGGTGCTCTACCACTTGATCTGCACCTCCACTTCTGGCATTTTGGCGGTTAATAGGGAGGTAAGAGTCTCATGGACTTTCCTGCCTAGGCTTACTTCAAACTGTGAGCCTCAGGTCTCAGCCTCCCGAGTAGCTAGGATTACAGGCATGAGCCACTGGCTCTAATTCACCTTCATTTCTGTGATCACCTTTGGAGCTAGTGGGGCACAGTTCCAGCCTCACTTAGCCCTTTTCAGGTGTAGACACTGGTGAGCCTTCCTTGCCACCCCATCCCCATACCAAGTAGCAGAAGCATCTCCATAACCGCCAGCTCTCTTCCTCTCCTGTTGACAGTCTCTAGTCATTGCTTTGAACACAGAACAGGGCTCAGGAAAGCCTTCGAAACAGCAGCGCTCTCACCCAGGGGAGCCAGGTTTGGTATAGTATGAGCCATACACAATTTTGAGGACCTTCTTTATGTCAAAGATGACAAAGTCCCAAATACAGATCTAGACAAGGCATGAATTCACACTTGAAATAAATGCATACCTTTCAGACTCATGGACCTAAGTGTCTGCGTTGTGTGTGTGCACGCGCCCCAATGCACATGTCTTTATACATGAACGTACACACACGCCCATGCATGAGGTTGCACATGTATGTAACTGTGTGTCTGCTCACACGTGCATATGAGCCCCAGGTTCCTGGAGTACCTGGTGGAGGGAGTGGCCACATCTAAAAGACAGATTCAGGGAATGAATTAAAAAAGCAAGTAAGGGGGCTAGGACTATGGCCTAGTGGTAAAGTGCTTGCTTTGTATACATCAAGTCCTGGGTTTGATTCCTCAGCATCACATATCTAGAAAAAGCCAGAAGTGGTGCTGTGGCTCAAGTGGCAGAGTGCTAGCTTTGAGCAAAAAGAAGCCAGGGCAGTGCTCAGGCCCTGAGTTCAAGTCCCAGGACTGGCAAAAACAAAAACAAAAGAAGCCAATAAGGATGTGATTTCTGTAGTCTCTGAGGATAAAGATACCTTCCTACCTGTAGGCATCTTCATCCCCTGAATGGAAAAACAGGGTATGTGGCTACAGAGGGAAAGCACAGAGGAAGCAGTCTGATGACAATGCTGTTTGGCATCGAGTTCTGCCATTGCTAGTGAGCTCTGGGAATTCCTGTGCTCCCTGTCCTGTCTTTCCTGGGGCCATGAATCAGTTCCACTGTGGTGTCCTCCGTCTCCTCTGCCTGCTCTGCTTGCTGCTGGGTCTCCACTTGCAAACCTATCTGTGGCAGAAAGCAAAGGGGACAGCAGGTGTAAGGCCTGCTCGGTCTTTCAAGGAGTGGACAGGCTACAGCACTGACCTAAGCTTTTTCAAAACCATTGCTCATCAATAAATATTGATGGAAATGGTAACTGGAAGGGCTGGGTGGAGTTGGGACAGATGGAGTTGGGGAAGAATCATAAAAGAGGTGACACAAGATATATTACACACGTACACGGACATGTTGAAGTGAAATCCCTTCATGCAACTAGTTACAGAAAGAAAGACAAACAAAAAGGAAAAAAAATTAAGCATCAACTAACTCCCAGCCAGTCATATTTATATAACTGTAAACTGGATATTTCCATGATTACAATACCCAATTGTATACATTATACAAGGCAAGCACTCTACCACTAGGCCATATTCCCAGCCCCCAACTGTATACATTACAAAACATAAAAAGGCAAAATAAAAGAAAGAGCAGCAAAATTGGTTCAATATACGCAAGTCAATTAATGCAATTCACCACATCAACCGGAGCAAGGTAAAGAACCACATGGTTATATCACTCGATGCGGAGAAAGCGTTTGATAAAAATCCATCACCCATTTATGCTAAAAGCCCTGGAAAAATTGGGATTCCAGGGAACATTCCTGAATATAATCAAGGCAGTTTATGACAAACCAACAGCAAGCATAACTCTAAATCGTGAAAAACTAAAGCCATTTCCTTTAAAATCAGGAACAAGACAGAGAGATGTCCACTCTCTCCCCTTCTCTTCAACATAGTACTAGAATTCCTAGCCAGAGCAATTAGGCAAGAAGAAAATATAAAGGGGATCCAAATAGGAAAAGATGTAGTTAAACTTTCTCACTTTGCAGATGACATGATCCTATACCTAAAGAATCCCATAGACTCTACCGCCAAGCTACTAGAGCTGATCTAAAACTTTGACAAAGTTGCAGGATATAAAATAAACCCTCAAAAATCAATGGCCTTTCTCTATGCTAACGACCCAAAGACAAAGGCTGAAATCAGGAAAACAACTCCTTTTGCAATAGCCTCAGAAAACATAAAGTACCTAGGAATATACCTTAACCAAAGAAGTGAAAGACCTCTACGATGAGAACTTTAAAAACATGAAAAATGAAATTAAGGCAGAATTAAGGGAATGGAAAAACCTCCCATGCTCCTGGATTGGGAGGATTAATATAATCAAAATGGCAACATTGCCACAGGCTATCTACAAATTCAATGCAATACCCATTAATATCCCAACACCATTTTTTTTAATGAAATAGAGGAAGCAATCCAGAAATTCATATGGAACAATAAAAGACCTAGAATAGCAAAAACAATCCTAAGCAGAAAGAATGGTGCTGGAGGAATTACAATACCCAACTTCAAGCTGTATTATAAAGCTATAGTAATAAAAACAGCTTAGTATTGGCACCGGAACAGGCCTGAAGACCAATGGAACAGAATTGAAGACCCAGAAATGAACCCACAGAACTACGCCTACTTAATCTTTGATAAAGGAGCTAAAACAACAGTCTGGAAGAAAGATAGCCTCTTTAACAAATGGTGCTGGCAAAGCTGGTTCAACACATGCAACAAACTAAAACTAGATCCTTATATATCACCCTATACCAAAATCAATTCCAAATGGATCAAAGACCTAGAAATCAAAACAGACACCATGAAAACACTAATCGAAGGAGTAGGAGAAACACTTGGGCTCCTTGGCACAGGACGGAACTTTCTTAACAAAGACCCAGAAAGGCTACAAATCAAAGAAAGTTAGACAAATGGGACTGCATCAAACTGCAGAGCTTCTGCAGGGCAAAGGACATAGCTCGCAAGACAAACAGAAAGCCCACAGATTGGGAGAAGATCTTTACTGGCCATTCAACGGACAAAGGCCTCGTCTCTAAAATATATGCAGAACTAAAAAAATTACCTTCCTCCAAAACAAAACCACAAAGAACCAATAGCCCCCTCATAAAGTGGGCTAGAGACTTAAAAAGAGACTTCTCTGACGAGGAAATGAGAAAGGCCAAGAGACATATGAAAAAGTGCGCTATATCACTGGCCATAAAAGAAATGCAAATCAAAACAACACTGAGATTCCATCTTACCTCAGTAAGAATGTCCTATATCAAGAAAACTAACAATACCAATTGTTGGAGGGGATGTGGCCAAAAGAGAACCCTACTTCATTGTTGGTGGGAATGTAAACTGGTTCAGCCGCTCTGGCAAGCAGTATGGAGATTCCTCAGAAGGCTAAACATAGAACGCCCCTATGACCCAGCAACCCCACTTTTGGGTATCTATCCAAAAGACCACAAACATAATCACACTAAAGCCACCAGCACAACAATGTTCATCGCAGCACAATTTGTCATAGCTAGAATCTGGAACCAACCCAGATGCCCCTCAGTAGACGAATGGATCAGGAAAATGTGGTACATATACACAATGGAATTTTATGACTCTATCAGCAAGAATGACATTGCCCCATTTGTAAGGAAATGGAAGGACTTGGAAAAAGTTATACTAAGTGAAGTGAGCCAGACCCAAAGAAACATGGACTCTATGGTCTCCGTTATTGGGAATAATTAGTACACGTTTAGGCAAGTCACAGCAGAGGATCACAAGAGCCCAATAGCTATACCCTTATGAACACATAAGATGATGCTAAGTGAAATGAACTCCATGTTAGGGAAACAATTGTTGTAACTACTTTCAATGTGCCATATGTAACTGTAGTCTCTATTACTGATGATCCTCTTGTATCACCTTCCTGTGGTTGTACCTACCCTTTCTCTGTATCTTATCAGAGTATATTGGAAACCGTGTATACTGGTGCTAGAACTAGGAAATTGGAAGTGAATACCAAAATCGAGACACACAGGGTAAAAAAAGACAAACAACTTCAAAAGCAATACTTGCAAAACTGTTTGGTGTAAATGAACTGAACAACTCATGAAGGAGGGGGAAGGGAAAGGGGGAGGGGGGAGGGGGGAACGAGGGAGGAGGTAACAAACAGTACAAGAAATGTATTCAATGTCTAACATATGAAACTGTAACCTCTCTGTAATTCAGTTTGATAATATAATATATATATATAATAAAAGAAAGAGCAGATTAAAAACAAAATAAAGCTCCTGCGTTTTCTCCCTGCTGCTCCTGCAGGTCCTTCAGTAACTCTTTGATCAGGAGTTCTGAGTAGTTCTCAAAGGCCCGACTAACCTCTGGTCCTTCTTCAAGGTCACGGTCTCCTTCCCTGGTCGTCAGCCCAGATCCATCTGTGCACTGTGCTCCTACAGTGACGTCTTTGCCCTGCCTTCACTGCACAGCCTGCTTGCTGCTGGCTCAGCTACCTTTGTGTGATTATTCACGAGCCCTCACTAAGCTGAGTCATGCATGCCATTGCAGTCCCTCCTTCTCCTTCATGGGGCGAAGCCCTAGCATCCTCAGCTATTTTCGGAGAAGGCATCTTCACACACAACTGTACAAACCCTGGCTTCTTATTGCAAAAGGTAAACAGCCATGAAGGATGGATCCCAGACTACCAGCTCTGCTTTCTGCTTTCGTTTTGGTGCTAGTACTGAGGGGTTTGAACTCAGGTTTTGAACACTGCCCCTTTGCTTTTGCTCTCAAGGCCAGCACTCCAACTCTTGAACCCCAGCTCCACTTCTGGCTTTTTTGGGTAGGTAATTAGGGATAAGAATTGCAGGGACTTTCCTGGCTGGTTTGGAAGTAAGATCCTTAGATCTGAGCCTTCTGAGTATGGAGAATTAGAGGTGTGAGCCACTGGTGTGTTTGTCTACTGATGCTTAAAAAGCAAAAAAAAAAAGACACCCCCAAAAAAGACACCCACAAAAGCTACTTCACAACCAAAGATGTGTGGCATCACAGAACATACCTGGTGGATGTCCCCAAGATGCCAACTCCAATGGGGGCCCCGAGTGGCAGCAGGGCGTTTTGTGGAGTGAGCGAATGCATAAGTGAATGAGTGGATGATGCAAAATTCATGATGGATTGGTACCAAAAAGGAGAGCCCTTGCGTGCAGGTCTGGGAAAGCGCTTTAATGCCTGCTTTGGTTGTTTCCCCAGCTTTTGTTGTACTCTCATGGATTCATTCAGAGTGGAAACTGGAATCTTTGGGAAGAAGCCTTCCCCTTCTACTAGGTGCTCCGTCTGGCTCTCCGGGCTTTGTTGGTCCCCAGCAGGAGGACCTGTTTTCTGGCAACTCTATTTCATCCTTGAGCTTCACCGTGAGGGGCATGGGCCGCTGCTGTCCACTTGCTGCTTCAAAAGCTCTTAGTCTCCCTGGCCCCCTTCGACCACCACCTGGGAACATTGTCCCGACTTCCTCCCCTGTGGAAAATGAAGATATAAGAGTAAAAACAAAAAATTAAGTAGGTGGTGGTAGCATAAAAGCACAAAATTTAAACATCTCAATCATTTCAAGCGTAGAACTCAGTAGTGTTAGTCATGCTCATATTGCTATAAGTCAGATCTTCAGAATATCTGCAGGTTGTATACCTTAAACTTGGTAGCTACCCGACAGTAATTCTTCCTTTCTCCCTCCCTGCACCTCTTGGTAACCGCCATTAGACCTGGAGTGACCGTGAGTTTGACTACTCTTGATGCCTTGAATAAGTGGAATCATCTAGTATTTATGGTTCAGTGACTGCTTATTTCACTTAGCACACATTTTTTTCAGGGCTGTATAATGTTTTGCTGTATGTACAAGTCACATTTTCTTAACGTATTCATCCTATTATGGTCATCTGGGATGTTTCTACCTCTTGGCTCTTATAAGGAATTGTGTCATGAACATAGATGTACACTCCCCTCCTCTAATCCTGCTTTCAAGTCTTTTGAATGAAATCCTAGAAATGGGATTGCTGGATCCTATAGAAATTTTATTTTTTGATCTTGTTGTCTATAGTTATATCACTGTGGTGGTAGTGTACAAGGTTTCTTGTCAACACTTATTTTAGTTTTGTTATTATTTATCCCCTAATAGGCATTCAGGGATGCCTCCCTGTGGTTTTTCTATGATGATTAGTAATGGTAATCATGTTTTCAATATTCAAATATTGTCTGTGTCTTAGCTTTGAAGAACTGCATTCAAGATCATTATTTTCTCTTTTGGTGTGAGACTGGTGAGTGAATCCACAGCCTTCTCCATGTTGGGGTGTCCATGTGCACCATGCCCCTGGCATTTTTGCTTATATTTGGTTTTGGAGATAAGGTTTTACTAACATTAGTCTCGCTGGCTTTGAACTCTTGATTCGCCTGCCTCTGCCTCCAGAGACATGATAACCCAGGAATGTATTAGCATGACACCTGATTACTTGTTGAAACAGGCTCTCACTTTTCCCCTGGCTGACCTTGAACTGCGATGCATCTGATCTCAGAACATCCAGTACTGTGTTGCACAGAAGTGGCGAGAATGGTCCTTCTGTGTGAGCCACCATGCTGGGTCAGGAGTTATTTGCATTGTTTTGGTGTTGAGTTGTATAAGTTCTTTATTCTGAATAGTAACCCATTAAGTACATGATTTACAAATATATTCTGTAGGGTAGTTTTTTGCATTGTTGACGGTGTACTGTGATGCACAAAGGTTTTAAGTTTGATTTAATTTATCTCATTTTGCTTTTGTCATATGTAATTTTGGTGTCATAAGGTACCAACCCTTGTAAAAACTCATGTCATGGAGCTTTTCCTCGTGTTTTTCTTCTAGGGGCTTTAGCATTTTGGGTTTTATGCTTAGGTCATTAATCCATTTGAGTTAACTTTGTATATGGCATTAGCTATCTAACTTTATTCTTTTGCAGGAGGAAGGGTATCAATATGAATCTACCATTTATGGAAAAAGCCATTTTTCCCCCCATTGAATGGTCTTGTGGAAGATAATGAAACTCTACAGCTGAGGGATTATTCCTAGGCTTTCTGTTCTGTTTCCTTGATCTATGTCTTCATGGCTGTAATACGGTTTTGATGTGAGTAGCTTTTGTAATAGGCCTTGATACAAGGAAATATAAACCTACCAACTTAGTTCTTCCTTTTCAAAAGCATTTTGGATACTTGGCGGTGCCTTGAGATTTTTATATGAACTGTAGGATTTTTGTTGTTGTTGTTTCTGAAAAATAGGTCAGTGGGACTTTGGTAGGATTACATTGAATCTATGGCCTGCTTTAGGTGTTATTGACATCTTAACAATATCGTCTCCCAAACTGTGGATATAGGATGCCTTCCTATTCATTTGCAGCGTCTTTAATTTCTTCTTCAATGATTTGTGGTTTCCAGTGTAGAGATATTGCCTTGTTTAGGTTTGGTGTCAAGAATTTTATTTTATGTTTTGATGCTGTGCAAGTCAAATTATTTTCCTTCTGTTTTGCATTGCTCATGATTACTCTCTAGAGATCCAACAAAATTTTATGTGTTGGGTTTTTTATCCAGTAACTGAATTTTTAAAATTACTTTTAACAGTTAATTTATTTGTTATAATCATTAGGGTTTTCCACATATGAGATGATCTCATTGGCAAATAGAGAGACTTTTAATTCTTCCTTTTAAATTTTGATCTTTAAAATTATGTTTTCTTGTCTCCTTGCTCTGGCTTGAATGTCCAGTACTGCACTGCAGTGTGGTAAAAATGGGCATTCTTGTGTTGTTTCTGCTCTCGAAAGGAAAATATTTCAGTCTTTTACCGATGACTATGATATTATCCATGGGCTTTCATATATGGTCTTTATTTTGTTATTTCCATATATTTTTGTTAAGTGCTTTTTAGCATAAATCTTGTCAAATGCTTTGTACATATCAATTAAGAAATCAGTCATTGCTTTTACCACTTCTTTCTATAAATATAGTGCATTTCTGCCATTCTTTGTGTGGTTTCTGGATCCTATTCAATGTATCTTCCCAATCTCCTTGACAATAGCATCACCATGTAGCAGCACTGTCAGGATTTTTTCCGTATGTTAGGCTTCGTGATACATTAAGTTTATGAAGTCATCTGATTGTTGCCGCATCTATTCTTCTGATCTTTGGTGAAGAGAATGCATTTCTCTTCATTTGTGATCATCCGGCTTTTCTTTTCCATTTTTTTTTTTCAAGTTCTCTTTTGACTCTTCGCTATTTTTAGTCTCCTTTCAAATCCTCAAGTACCATCCTGTATGTGTCTCCAGAAGATTCATTCTGGAACTTTCCTTCTAGTCTGTGAATTACTTACCATGATGATTCTGGGAGACAGTATAAAAATAAAGGAATTGGAACTCACAGTTTCAGGCATCTAAATTCCATCTTTTCATTTTGGCTACTTTCTGAGTATGCCATTTAATAGATAGGTCTCATCAGTGTCCTTGGTTGTTGGTGAAAACAAATCTGACAAGAAAACAGAACAAAATGATAATGGAATCTAGGAGATCTTTGGAAGGGTAAGACTTGAATTTTCAGGTCAAACCATGAGTCTAAAACTTAAGCCCATTTTTTTGTCCATGTGTCATATATGTGCATATTTATATATTATATATGACATATTTATACATAATGTATATTATATGGCTATATATAACATATAATATATAAGTATATATTTATAGTAAGTTTATTTATATATGCAGTCAGTTCCATTCAGAGAAAAATAGCCAAAGAATTAGAATACAAATGAAAGAGAACACACATAGAAGAAGACTGAAAGAGCATGAAGCATTAGAAATGGGTTGTTTCTGATACTCGTGACCCTTATGTTCTGCCTTCTGGAGAGGCCAAAGGGATAGAGATGAAGGGTCCAGCACAGCCTATATCTATCTTTTGCATAAAGTCAGCTATAAAATGCTGTTCCATCTAAGTACCAGTATCATTAGATTTTACTATTACAGGTCATGTATCATAGACAGAGCAATGAAATGACTGACTCAGGGAAGACATTTTGGGGATCTTTTCTATTGGAGCATCATGAAATCTACTTGAGAAAATTCAAATCTTCATTTTGGACGTTTTCTAGTTAGCTAAATTGGCAATCGCATCTCAGTGCACCCTTTTGGATAGATTTTTTTAAAAAATCAAAAGCATTTTCTCCTTTCATGAATGCCAAAGAACATAAATACGTATGTCTAACATGCTTTTTATGGGTCAAATCGTTCAGTCTTCATGCCAGTTCTATAAAATTCTGGTTTTAATAATTCAAAGTTATGGGGTCTACATAGAATGTCTTACGACACACACACACACACACACATACACACACACACACACACAGCCAGTATCTTACCAAGTGATTTATTTTTCATTCACATTTGAATTCTATTTTTAGTAAAAGTTGATCGTTAGCGGACACACGCATTTGATTATTTACACACAGACCGTGAAGCCTGGGTCACTATGTAATAAGGGAGTCACCATTGCCACACACAGGAAGCTCCTCTTCTCTTCCAAACAGGGACTAGAAAACTGAACGAAGCAGGACAACCTCAAATTCCAGTGTCTTCTCAGACTGCCAAGTCAACAGATAGGGAGTGAAACTACGGAGGCCGAGGCCTGGCCCAGGCCATGGCTGTGCTCCTGGTCTCCTGGTCTCCTGGCCCCTGAACATGGCGTCTCAGGCCTGGCCAGGAACGGACAGCTTGGCACTTACTGCCACACGCTCACCGGGCTCCTATTTCACACGGCCAACCAACAGGAAAATCACGTTTACACTTTGGCTTTGTGGTCTTAAAAAAAAACAACAAAAAAAACCGAAGCAAGCATTCTTGGGGAACAGCTCTTGTAAGCATTTTAGCTTGCCTTTTCTGCGTCCCAAGGGTACTTTGGGGCATGATAATTTCATACAGGTGCTAGGTCATGTTTTATTTCACAGAAGCTTTAAGCTCATTAATGGCAACCGTGTATGCTGTGGGAGGGCCTTGTGGTCACCTTCAGGGCGAAGATGGGTGAAAAACTGGTAGGAAAACCTAAAATGTATTGAGGTGATTCACGGGAGAGTTGCAAATATTACATCTTGTTATGCAAGGGACTTAGTAACCTTAGATTTTGTATTTTTAAGGGGTTATGGGACCAAGCCCTGCAAATATCAAGGAGTGACATTATACAACATACAACATTCATATTATAATACATATTTTTCAAAGTTACTCAGTGAAGGACACGTGTATACTGAATCCCATTATCATGGAAAACCGTGAGCTGTGCATCTCAGAAGGGAAATTGGTGTGTCTGGAGCCATACAATGGTCTTGAAGTGCTTGCTCTGTCTTTGAACAATGCTGTTCAGTCAGCACTTCCTGTTATGTCAATGGCCATAGAGAAGTGAAGGCCATTAGCCACCTGCTGTGTCAGGAACTCTCCATCTAATGGCCCCTGACCACCCCAGCTAGGGATACAGTATAACCTGAGCATAAGTGAACTCCGTCAGTCACGCGGTATTAAGCCCATTTCAGGAGCTGGGGACGTGGTCAAGGGAGAGGGTCGGGTGATGTACAGGCCTATCCCATCATATTGGGACCCACTCTTCCTTCTCTCCTCCTAGCAGCTGGGTTTTCAGAAGGCAGGCACTGGGCTGTCTTTCTTCCACACACAGGCAAGTTTGGTTGGAAAGGGGGAACATCTGGGGATTTCCAGTGGCAATCTCTGATGACTGAAAGAGGTGATTAAGCTTCCTAAATTGGCTTCACTAGAAATATATATTGTGATTCCTTCCTTCCTTCCTTCCTTCCTTCCTTCCTTCCTTCCTTCTTTCCTTCCTTCCTTCCTTCCTTCCTTCCTTTCCTTCCTTCCTTCCTTCTCCTCCTCCTCCTTCTCCTCCTCCTTCTTCTTCCCCTCTTCCTCCTCCTCCTCCTCCTTCCTCTTCCCCTCCTCCTCCTCCCCCTCCTTCTTCCTCCTCCTCCTCTTTCTCCTCCTCCTCCTCCTTCTTCCTCTTCCCCTCCTCCTTCTTCCCCTCCTCCTCCTCCTCCTCCTCCTCCTCCTCCTCCTCTTCCTCCTTCCTCCTCCTTCTTCCCTGTTTGTCTTCATCTTCATCTGTCTGTCTGTCCATCTGTCTTTCTCTCGCCGTGTCTCTCTTCTTTCTGTAAAAGCTTTGTCACTGTGGTTGAAGTCTGTGAGTGCCTGAGAGGAATTTACAATTAGATGGGGAGTACCTGTTTCCACTTATGGCTGACCTCAGCCTGCAGCAGGCAGAGCCTGGATCTGCATATGCGCTCTGTTTAATTGCTTTTCCTGGCTTTGTAATAAAATAAAAAAGTCCATGAAACAAAAGAGAGAGCAATTCAAAACAAATAAACAACTATCCTCATCTCCACCAAACCCCAGCTTGTGTGATAAAGTTTTTTTTTTTTTATTAGTCCTCAGTAAAGGAAATACTTTCAAATATGGGTAAAAACAAAAGTGAAGAACTTTGATCTTGTACTAAAATGGTCTTTATTTGAAGACTGTTTAGTCTTTGCATTACAGAATTTTGTTGTAGAAGCTTAATGGCTATGTATAAGACAAATTTTCCTAATGTTCTTCAGATTTTCTCTGATTACTTAAGAGCCAGTGAGTAAGGACTGGAGGACCATGTGCAAGATGGTGTCCAAGGAAGATTTGTGTGGTTGTGCGTGTGCTGGGAATTGAACCTAGGGCCTTACTGGTGCTAAGCACACATTCTACCACTATGCTACATCCAAGCCCTTGATCCTAAGGACATTTACTTCCACTTTACTTTGATTCTCCATTAAACCCAATGGAGAATTGTGGGCTGTGCTGATTTCCTTGGACACCTTTAGACTATGGAGCAGAGCCATAGTACGGTTGACTGCTGTAGGTGGTAACCAAGTCTCTTTGGCTCTGTTGGTGGGGTTTCGCTGTACCCTCAGGTCAAGCCCTATATCGTTGCAGTTTGTTATGTAAGGAAGCTCAGCATTCGGGACAACTGCTTTTCTTAAATGTATGCACTAGTTGGTAATATGGCCTTTCAGTGTTTTTTTTTTTTTTTTTTTTTTTTTTTTTCAGGCAGGAGAGAAAAGTTTATTACCGAACTGCTGGCCTGTGTCCAAGATGATCCATGGCCGGAGAGAAGGGAGGGAGGGAGAGAGAGAGAGAGTGAGAGAGCAACCCCCACCCAGCCCTGCTTTATTTAGGGCAGGGGCAAGGGGTGTGGCCAGGTGGATTAGGAGGTGACCTCAGGGAAAGGGGAGGTAACTGCCTCCAGGTCTGCAGGTTACCCAGGTAACTGGGTGGAGACTTAATGAGGTGGGGGCATCTGCATGGAGCCCTCAGGGAGAGGACCTAACATTCCAGCCTTTTAATAGTTATGAAAAAGGACGAAGACTCTCTCTGGCTGCTTCCTGCTGGCAAGGGGCGTCGGCATTAGGGGTAAAAGGCAGAAATGTGGCCCCTCCTGGAGAAGGCGAGCAGCAGGGTCCCTTGGTGGTAGATGCCAGTCCTTGAATGAAGCCTGGAAGAAGTCTCATGAGGCAGGGGCTGGGCAAAAAAAAAAAATATTAAGGCAAAAGGAAGGGTTTAGGGCATAAAATTAAAAATTGGATGACTTGGACAGTTCTTATACTCAGGCATGGACATTAGATGGACAAGCTACTATCTCTTGATCCCCCGGCTCTGATTAATTTTGAAAGGGCGAGACAAAGTGAATCCATTTAGGATCTGACATAATTCTCCTCTTACTCCTCTCCATGATCCTTGTTCCCTGAACTGGCTGAGTCCCAGGGATCTAGGTGCTTGTTGCTGGGATGGCTTGTCCCCGATGGCATTCACAGGATTTGAACCCAGGGCCTGGGCACTGTCCCTGAGCACTTCTGCTCGAGGCTAGTACTCTACCACTTGAGCTCCACTTCCGGCATTTGGCTGGTAAGAGATAAGTCTCTTCAGCCATGCTTCCAGCCTGGCTCTTTGCTGGTTAGTTGGGAGATGGAGTTTGAGAGAGATTTTCTGCCCTGGCTGGCTTCGAACTGCAATCCAAGGGAGTCTTTGCCACAAAAGCCCTTTTTGATTTCCAATTAAAACAACAAGGAGACCAAGGGGACTAGAGCTTACCTGTACCTTGTCAAGAACTGACCAAATACTTGCCAGAATTCTGCAATGACAAAACTCAGTAGATGTGATGAGTTTTAGCACAGATATATAGCTAAATGGACATATTAACAAATGACATTTACACATACATACACACATGGAACACACATACACACTGTGCACATAGGTTTTACAGCATGCAAAAATGAATTTCAGCAGTAGACTCTTTTGGAATTCCAATAGTAAATGACAGGGTTTTTTTTTGCCCAATATTTTAAAACCACGTGGTCGGTTAGAAAAACAATTTTGCTAGCAAACAACAATTTTCAGATTATCAAATGGAGAAATCATATTTTGATAAACTCCAGTGGGATGCCATGTTGAGGGGGGGTGGCAGGAGGACACAAACACACTAATAGAGAACACGTGGCATGGCATAATGGCGCCTGAGCTGATGCCTGTTAAACCCAATATCCACCACGTGGTCAATGCTAGAGAAAAGAACTTTTAGATATCTTTGCTGACAAAGCACATTGGTGGTCAAGCCTCAGTTTTGAAGGTCTGTGAAAAGAGGCAGCTTTGTGAGCAAGGCACACGATGGTACGACTTGGGAATTTTATAAAGTAAGCAAGTAAGCAGGAAGATGAGAGAGAGGGAGAAAAAGGAAGAGAAAGGGAGGAAAAGAGAAAGAGAGAGCCTGAATATAAGTGACTTCTAACCATTTACCATTGCAGTGACAAAAACTGTATCTGAGCGAGTATTTCAAGCAGGCCTCATTGCACTGTCAAGAGGCGTGCTAGCAGTGTCCCAGCTCGGGTGTGGCTGTGATGCAAAACCCAAAAAGCACGGGAGAGAGGCGCCTGGTGAGTGGATGAGCTTACCGGGCAGAAGCGGCAGGCAGAAGTGGCAGAAGCGGCAGAAGCGGCGGACGGAGCGGCAGAGAACCGGAGCAGCAGCAGTTTCACTCACCAGGGTAGACAAGTGGTGTGGAGGTGGAGGTGGATGTGGAGGCCAGCAATGGTATTAGTGAAAATTGCCACGTGGTGACTCGCAGCAGTTTGGTTCGCGGAAAAAGGGCCGTCAGGACTGGGGATACTCCCAGAAAAAGGAGAAAAATAGATGGGAATTCCGCCTGTCCTGACTCTTAAGCCCTATCCGAGTCACGGCACCATATATGTTAGGTTTTTAAAGTAGGTAGCTGGTAAAGGAGAACGCCACGCGGTATTCAGGCAGAAGAGAACGTTTATTACCGAACTGCTGGCCTGTGGCCAAGATGATCCATGGCCGGAGAGAAGGGAGAGAGAGAGAGCGGCCTTTCAGTGTTTTAATCAGCAATTAACTCTGATTACAGAAAAAGGTCTTCATTTTGGTGTGGAAACAGCTCCAACGGTGGGTCCTGCCACCTGCCTAATCTCAGCTCCAGACCTTCTACACAGGATCTACACAGGCCCCCTTGGCCGCCCCAAACCTGGGCAGATCACTGGTCCCCCCCTGGGCTTCCCACTGGGAGTACTTCCTGTCTTAGTGCTTTGGACAGCTCAGCACATATTCCCTCAGGCTTCCTCGCCTCCTCATCGTCTTTCATCTTTCCTGACAATCCACCCTCCACCACATCCTGTGCTGAGAGAGCCACCTCTCCTTTGGGCTCCTGTCTCATCTCTACAGCATCTTCTTCCTTATCTCCATAGCCACAGGCACTTACCACATGCCTCTCTTATGCTAGATCTTTCTCAGGTGGTGAGAATAGCTTATGCTCACATTCTAGAGAAGGGAAACATTCGACATGATATAAAGGGACCCCAGGTAGTACCGCTAACCAAGCCAGGTACGAGATTCACCTGGGCTCCATTGACTCACCCCCATAATCTTAGCCACTCAGGAAGCTGAGATCTGAGAATCCCAGTTTGAAGCCAGTTGAGGAAAACAAATTTGAGAGACTGGTTAATCTCCAATTAACCAGCAAAATAATGAGAGTGGAGGTGTGGCTCGAGGGGTAGAGCACCACTTTTGAGCAGAAAAAGCTAAGTGAGTGCTAGAGGCCCTGAGTGAAAGTCTCAGGATAGGAACACATACACATTCAACAAAAACAGAAAAGGTGAAAAAGAAAACAGAGAGACAAAGGGGAGAGAGAGAGAGAGAGAGAGAGAGAGAGAGAGAGAGAGAGAGAGAGAGAGAGAGAGAGAGAGAAAGGTCTACCTTGCCCAAATTGCCCCTTTGATGGTAAACTCTTTACAAACAGGCCTTGGTGAATCAGGCCTACAGGAAAGCATTAGTTTCTACCAGGTGCTAAACTCTGATGTTCGAATGAACAAATGAGAAGCCTGTTTAGGGCCCTTTTAACTATATACCCAATCTTTCCAGCACTGACCTATGCAAAAGACACACAAGCCAATTTTACTTGTCTTTACAGTTGGAAAGTTTTCTCTTCTCAAAGGAGGTCCTGTGACATTTCAGAGATAATAAATAAAGGAATTTCTTCTCTGCCTTGCAAAACACAGGCAGTTGCTAGAAACAGGCAATGGCTGTCAAGCGCCTTTGGCTGTCATTAAGGTGTGGTGCAGACAGAGCACTCGAAAGACATGGTGCAAGTGATGGTTCTGTACTACAGGTTTTTACTATTAAATTCTATGGCATGTGATCTTCGACAAACATTTATAGTTAATATTTGATGAAAAGTCCAAGTCAATCAAGTAAATAAGGTATCAGGAAAAAATGATTTCAATCCTTTGCCAAATTAAATCCATTAAGACTCAACACAAGTCGAACTGAGGACAAAGGATGTTTAAAGCAGAACAAAACAGGGAGACCCATTCCACATTTGCATTTTAAAATGAATTTCTGCCCTGATTATTCATTGGTAGAGGCATAAATTAAACAAATACAACTTAGAGTCAGCTTTTCACACCCATAGGATTCTCCCCTTGAAAGAAAATTGTCACAGTGGTCCAAGCCACAGTTTGCTTTTGTTTTCTTTGCATGATTGAGAACAGCAAGAAGATTGGAAATGGAGCCTGGTGGAAAAGGAGCAGACTCTAAGGTAAGGGCTGGATGTAGGTGGTTTTCACCTGTGAAAGGTGAGAAGGTAACAGGCAAACAGCATGGGGACCCAGGAACTTCCTTGCAAATCTTACTAAAATTGCACCTCCAAGTACTTTGAAGTGGGACTCCATGGCCCTCCATTGGAGCCAAAAAGTGAGAAATGTAGTTTGGATTGGTGTGGTCCAGCCTCTGTAGATTGCTTGTGACTGCCAGCCAATCACACTTTTCTTCTTGGTTTGCACACGAATGTTGTGTGTTCTCACATGGCAGAGGGAGAGAGAAAGAGAGGGAGACACACACACACAGAGGCAGAGACAGAGGCAGAAAAAGATAGAAAGAGACAGACAGATAGTGAGACAGAGCGAGATAGGTGTGTCCCTCACTTTCTTTTTGTGGTATGGGTGTTTGACTCACTCTTGATATGCAGGCCTCTACCACTTGAGCCAGACCCTTAGTCCCTTTTTGCTCTAGCTATAGTTGAGATTTGTTGATTTATGGCCTGGGGAACAGTCTTCCTATTTAAACTTCCCATCATGGCTGGGAAGATAGGCACACACCTTCACACTCAGCTTTGTTTTACTAACTTGGTTTTTGCCCTGGCTGGCCTGAAATAGTGATTCTATCTCTGCCTCCCTATTAACTAGGATTGCAGACATGATCCACTATTATCCAGCCTTTCTTTTTCTCAGAGTTTATTGATCCCATCCCTAGGACCCTAATCACCTCCCAAAGATCCCACCTTCAGTTACCCAATATACGGGCTTCAAGATATGAATTTCAAGAGGACACAAACATCTGTCAATAGAACCATGGCCACAGAGCTGGGGGATTTAGCATTTAGCACAGCTGGAGTCATTTCTTTGGCACATAATCAAGCGTACATTGTTGGCGATGTCTATCAAAAGCTTATGGAACAACAATAATACTGAATACCAAACAATCCCAAATCTCAGTAACTTAAAAGAAGCATCATCTCTGCTCATGCTTCCTGGGCGACAGGTCAGCGGGGGGCCTGGCTGGGCTAATGTCTTCCTGGGGTGCTTCCTGCAGGTGCCTATGCTGGGATGTTCAGGCTGGCACGGACCTGCTGCAGGTTGCTGTTCATGAGAGCGTAGAACTGTTTAGCTATTGATCTTGTCGACGGGTAGGTAGGAGTGCTTAGAGGGGTGAGTCTAAACGTGTGATGCCGTGTGATTCAGGCTCCCAACTGGAATACAATCATTGGAGTTCAAGTTCAACTTCAGTGCAGCAAGAAGGTGAACACTTCCCATAGAGGCTCGGGCTTGTGTGTTAACAGCCAGGCAGCGAATAGCAGCTGAGAAAGAACTCACTCTACGAGTCTATCTCTGTTTCAAAGAACTCTTTTCATTTTCAAGGTAAGCATTTACCCAGGAACTGTTTAAAATTTACCCCTCCCCACCCCCTGAGTATGTTTTCTCTGGAGTTTGTTAATGATCTGTGTGTTAGATGAGCCAGAAAGATTTCTCAGTAAGACAGATAGGTGGAAATTTTTAGAACAACTTGACTTCAGATGAACCTCCTGCAGAACAGCCTGAGGAGGTCTGGTTGAGTCTCCATGCTGCTGCTGGAGAAGGGCTCCATGGGAGATGGAGGTCTTATTTGGATTCCAGGCCAAGCACTGAGCCACCTGGTACCGAGCAGGCGGGCAGGAATCCCGCCTCCCAGATGTGCGCACGAGTTTACTGCTCCGATTACGGCACCACCTCTCCCCTGTCACCAACTGGCAACTCATAGCAGAGGTTGTTTTTCTGATCATTTCACACTCATTAAATGCAGCTGTCACAACAGTGGGTGATAGGGTGCACACAAAACTTTTCTGCCACGTCAAAATAAAGCCCCAAACACCCTTTTAACAAAAGACCTAAACCCTTTGATGCTTCTTGTCTGGGAGCATTGGAACTATCACTCTTATGTTGTTGACAGTGGAAAATGTCCCATTGCAACACAAATTAAATCTTGGACTAAGCTAAGCATCATGTAGCAAAAAAATGTGCAAGAAAAACCTTTGGTCAGGCATCAGAGTTCAGTTGCCCCTTTCCAGGGTCTGAATGGCTCATCCTCATTGGGTCAGCAGATCACTCATGCTAATGAGTAGGGTTTACTTTGCTGTTTCTTCAAGAACTGTCACCGGACTGAAAGAACCAGATACCTTGGCTAAAGTGAATGATGCTACAATGAACACGGTTGTTCTGGGAGTTTTACTGTATCATGGATTTAATCTTTTGGGTCAATGTCCAGGAGTAGAATTGCTGGATCATAGGGTAGTTCTATATTTAATTCCTTTTGAGGAACCTACACACTGCTTTCCAGAGTGGCTGAATAAGTTTACACTTGCCTTTTGGCCACATTCCTCACCAGCATCTGTTATTGCTTGTTTTCTTGATAATGCCCATCCTCAAGCCGCCACCACCCCCCCCCAAAAAAAAATAATGACTCTTCTATTTGGGGTGAGGAGGAATCTCAGCAGTTTGATTTGCATTTCCTTTATAGTCAGAGAGAGAATTTCTACATGTGTCCATTAGCCACTTTTACTTCTTCTGAGAAGTTCTCTTTAGATCATTAACCCATGTATTAATTGGGTTGTTGGTTTTTTGAGGGTTGAACTTTTTAAGTTTTCTGTATATTCCATATAGAATTACCCCAGATGCCCCTCAATGGATGAATGGATAAAAAAATGTGGTATTATATATACACAACTGGATTTTATTAACTCACTAGAAAGAATGACATTGTTTCATTTGTAAAGAAATGGAAGCTGGGCACTGATGGCACACACCTATAATCTTAGCTACTCAGGAGGCTGAGATCTGAGGATAACAATTTGAAGCCAGCCCAGGTAGGGAAGTCTATGAGAGTCTTATTTCCAATTAACCCCCAGAAAACTGGGAGTGGTGCTGTGGCCTAAAATGGTAGAAGTGCTAGCCTTGAGCAGGAAAGCTCATGAATAGTGCCCAGGCCCTAAATTCAAGGACTAATGACGATGGAAAAAAAAAAAGAAAAGAGAAAAAATAGAAATGGAACGACCTGGAAGAAAACAAGTTCAATGAAGCCAGTCAGGCCCAGAGAGACAAAGGATGAATGTTTTCCCATATAGGTAGAAGCTAGAGTTAGGTTATAAACTTATGAGTAAATACATTGGATAGTGTGCAAGTGTATACAAATGTATCAGCTGAGATATGGCAGATTCAAGGGAGAACTCAAACAGTGTAACTGCTTAGGAAGACAAAGTCAACGTTTAACAAAATAAACACCAGGAAGTGGGTACTTGAAAGAGATGGATTCAAGGGGGAAAGCAAGTGAATGGAGGGGGAGAAAGATGTATATGCTACAGAATTAAGAAGAGTGAGGGAAGGGGTGGGTAAGGAAGGGAAGGATGAGAATGTGGAAAGGGATGACACTGATCAAGATGCGTTATGTTCATAAACTGCTTTGTTAAATGGCAACTCCTTTGTACAACTACTTAAAGATTAAAAGAAAAAAAGAACCAGATATCTACTACATGCTCTATTAGAGAATTAGGCAGCTGGGGGGTAAAAAGTGGTGGCTATAACACATAGCAAATTATAGATGGTCCACCACAACCCTTTTTGTTCCTGCTCAAATGCTTCTTCCCATAAGGCTCTGGGTTCCTGCTCAACCAACAAAAAGAACTGGGGGTCATCCTCAAGCAATCATTTTAAAGCCCAAGGGAGGAGTCCCCCATACCATAAACACTGGCCTTTCAAGAGGACCCCGTTGTGCTTCTTTTGGGGGCTACTTTTTCTTTTACTTTTTAAGTAAACTTAGTCTGTTTACTTTATTTTTATTTATTATTTTTTAATTTTTTTTTGTGCCAGTCCGGGGCGTTGAAGTCAGAATCAGGGCAATGGCCCTGAGCTTTTGTGCTCTACCGCTTGGAGCCACATCTCCACTTGTGGCTTTTTGCTGGTTAATTGGAAATAAGTGTCTCCTGGGCTTTCTTGTCCTGGCTTTGAGTTGCAATCCTCGCATCTCAGCCTCCTGAGTAGCGAGGATTACAGGCATGACCCACCAGTACTTAAAAGACAAACAAATCCTGGCATTCCAGACAGAATACTGGATTCGTTTTTCAGATGTGGAGCAAGGAGTCATCAGAATCCATTTCCCACATTCACAGATGTGCCGGGGAGCCAGTGTTCAAGACCCTCCAATTTAATAACGGGCCTGTAGAAGGGGCACCTCTTCCTCTCTTTCCCACCCGGGGTCCATTTTTCCTTCAGAAGTTGACTCTGGCTTCTCCATCTCCCAGAAGTCTCCCTCCGGCCTCTGGGCAGGGCAACAGGGTTGTCTTCTAAGTTCTTGCTCTGGAAACTTGTGCTCAGCCACCCTTGCTAGGCTGATATTTGGAGAAGGTGGTTTGTGTTCAGCATCATGTGAGTGGTTCTAACAGCCTCACCCAGCACTTGGCCTCTAGAAGACCCCCAGAACCACTGGAGAGAGGTGGAGGGGAAGAAGGGAGGGAGAGAGGGGAAAAAGCAGCATCAGATGCTGTCGAGGGCTTTGAATCCCATACTGTGTATGCATACCAGCTAACACAGACACGGTGTTTTAGTCCTTAGCAGCCTCCCCCTTCCACTAGCAGGAGGCCCAAAATAGGTTCTTGGGCACAGGATGGTGATTGAAGAAGAGATGCTCTCATCCTCTGGATTCATAGGTCACCCAGGAAGGCTCACTACACTGGCTTTATGCAGATGAGACATTTCCATGTCAGCTCACACCAAAAAGTCCAACAGAGCTAGGGGAATGTGGCACCGATACCGAGAGTCAAATGGTTGGACCATATGGACTTACTTATTCTGTCCCCTCTTCTGTCATAGGGGAGACAAACCCATTCCAGTGACCCCTCCCTCTGCATTCTTGTGGCCTGGGAGGATATGGCAGGGTATGCTGTGCGTGTGTTCGGTGCTGACCTGAGATGAGATGAAAGGAAGGCTGAGGGGTGGTCCAGATGAGCTTCATGTGTTGCAGGCTCTTCAAGAGGCCATTAGGGAAGAGGATCCCCTTGGTTCGCTGGTCAATGCTACCACCTGGTAAGTGATGTATTCACTCCGTTTGCTTCCTCTGTATATCTGTATCTTAGAGATATAGCGATCTCCAAATTCAGGGCCTTAACTCACTCAGCTGGTGCTGTACCACATGAGCCATGCCTCCAGCCAGGCTTTTTTTGCTGGCGAATCGGAGAGTTTTGACTTTTCTTCCCAGGTTGGCTTTGGAGTTTGATCCTGTAGATCTCAGCCTGAGTAGCTAGGATTTAAAGGTGCAAACATTGGCACTTAGCTTATGCACAAACGCATTTTGCCAAGATTCTATTGCTATAGATTGAGTATCTCTTCTCCAAGAGTCTTGGGGTCAAAATTGTTCCATATTTCAAGGCTTAAAGAATTTTTTTCTATATTAAAATGAGCTATTCGAGGGAAGGGACCCAGGCTAATTAGAAGACTCATTTGTGTTTAATGCACACCTTCAAAACACAGTCTGAAAGTGATTTTCTGTAGTAATTTTAGTGCACCTGTGGTCTGACTGTGACAGGAGCACCAGGGTGTGGCTTTCTGGCTTTGTATCAGCACTCAAAACATTTTGGATTTTACAGCAGTTCAGATGGTAGATTTTTGGATGGAGAATGCTCACCTTTTAATTTAGTTATATCTACTGTTCACCCATGGATAGGAGGTTATTTAGGCATCTAGTACAGAGGCCTGTGCCTATAATCCAAGCTATTTAGCAGGATTGTGGTTGGAGGCTAGCACAGGGAAACAATTCGCAAGACTCCGATCAGAGCAAAAAGCTGGGCATGGTGGTTCTCTCTTGTAATTCCATCCACAAGGGAGATATAGGTAGAAGGATTGAGGTCCAGAACGTTTGGGACAAAAAGCAAAGGTGGTATCTGAAAAATAAAAGCAAATACAGCTAGGGGTGTGGGCAAGGTGATAGAGTACCCCCTAGCAAGCTCGAGTCCAAACTCTCCTAGAGAATCTGCCCGAGTTGTCATATTCCACGTTGAACAGCCAATCAAGAATCATGATTGCATACAGGCTGCGTGCCAACTGGCTCTGCCAGGAATGCTACCTTCTCCCCTCACCTTCCTAGACTGTGGCAAACTCTGCTGGATTCCTCTCTGGCCTTCCCATCAAGACTTAGCATTCCAGTGTATGTGTGTGTGTGTGTGTGTGTGTGTGTGTGTGTGTGTGTGTGTGTGTGTGTGTGTGTGTGTGTGTACTTGGACTCAGGGCCTGGTGGACTTGCCTTCCCAGATCAGCTTCAAACTACGGTGATCATTTCTCGGCCTCCTGAACAGGTAGGGTCACAGGCGGTGAGCCACCCACATCCATCTTCGTTGGAAATGTGTTTTGAGTTTTGCCTGAAAACTCTTCAGGGGTTCTCCAGGGAGCCCTGGACTGGGGCAAAACCAACGCTGATTTTCATGGAGGTGCTACAAGTGTGGGCCTGGAAGGGGACCCTGAAGAAGTGGCTCCTTTAAAGTCACCAGCCCCTCCCTCGAAATCAGGGCAGCCCAGTGGTAAAGACTGCCCTGCACTTGGGAGGCTTTAGAATTTATTTTTTCATTAACGAATACTTGCAAAGTGCACTGTCCCTAATTCCCTCCTTCGGAAGATGGAAACTGCAATGTGCAGTTAATTAAATGCTGTGTTGATCTGCAAGCCCTGAGCTCTCAGAAGCCTCGGGGAGGTGAAGGCAGGTTTAGAAATCAAACATCCAGAGGGCTGGCTGTCCCCATCTGACCACAGAGCTGGCGGCACTATTTGCTCCAGACGCCCGCCCGGAGGCATGAGAGACGGCTCCTGTGACCTGCAGAGTTCTGGGCCCTGTGATTCTTCCCCGGCTTTGTTTACATGAGAGAGGGGGCAGATCTCAGTCAACAGGTCTCAGGACCTTGGGAGAAGAGAGGCTGGCCCAGCTCTCCATCTCGAGCCTGCCTTTCAGAGGCATCCTTATATTTATTTTATTTTTCCAGTCCCTCAGCTAGTCTGTACAGAGAGGAGCTGTGTCCCTTTACCGTTCTGTTCATAACACACT
The DNA here is from genome assembly GCF_023159225.1 of Perognathus longimembris pacificus. Classification (NCBI taxonomy): domain Eukaryota; kingdom Metazoa; phylum Chordata; class Mammalia; order Rodentia; family Heteromyidae; genus Perognathus; species Perognathus longimembris. The sequence continues at coordinate 7,668,569 of NC_063168.1, read as the reverse complement.
GAAGCACCCAGCTGCAGCAGGCGAACCTGCGGGCGTCTTATGTTTGATCATTTACGGCGGGGGTGGGGTGGGGGGGGAGGAGAAGCTGGAAAGCTGTGCGGGGGGCTTTGCGTGTGGAGTTCACAGTGCCATCTGGGCTGGGGTTCAGGACGTGGACATGCACACTAGACTCGGGGTACGTGACAGAAATGCAGAAATCATCAGGGTAGGAGAAAAAGAAAAGAGCTGAGGAGTAACCAAAATAAAATCTTCAGCTTTCTTCCTATGCTCCCATTTGGTTTCAAGAGTATTTCTTCTTTATTTGTTGGCAGCGAGGGGTGAACTAGGATCCTCAAGGCAGGTGCTAGCGTTACACCTCCAATCCCTTCCTGGGTTGGTCCTTTTCAAGATGAATTCTTGCTTCATGATCTGTCCCATTTCAGCTTTAATCCTCCTGCACGCCTGTCTGGTCCCTGGGTGACAGGTGCTGCTCTGAGCCCCTGGGGAGGAAGGAGTTTTGCTACTCTGTAGTTAAGGCCACCCTGCCCCTTCACTGGCTCGATAGAATCTCGCAAACTTTTGTACTCAGCTGGCCTAGAGATTTCTCAGATCTCTGCCTCTCTAGTAGGATTACAAACCTAAGCCAACATGCTCAGCTTGTTCCATGGAAATTTTAATTGACATATAAAAATGATCCATACTTATGGGGTAGTGTGATAATGTGGCCCATTGTGTAATGATCAACTAAAGGTCATTGCCATTTCTATCTCCTTCAACCATGATAATTTTCTAGTCTTGGGATGTTTGAACTGCTTCTCTTCTGGTCCTTGGTCAAGTGCGTAATTCCTTGTGAACGGTGGCTGGATGGATCCGCACTCCTCCTATCCACTTCGGCTTTACAAGTGAGGAAATGCAATCAAGGAATTGAGTAACTTGATTTTTGCAAGGGAAAGTATGGTTTTCTCTAAATAACTGGCTCCTGTTAAGAGTGGCAAACATCTCATCCATTTGGCCCTGACTAAAGGCACAACTTATGTAGCTAGCAAATGACAACCTGCAGGGTTAGCTGCCTCCCTCAGCTCCGTGTATGGCAATTACAAGGTACCCACACCTGGTGCAAAGGCTCCTGCTGGTCATTTTGGCACCTGACTTTCTTGCCGGAGATGCTCCCGTGTGGTCATCTTTGTGCTCAGGCCCTGAAGAGCTGGCTGGGATCTGAGGGCTCCGACGTCCTCAGTGGAGCTACTATCTTCTTATTATGAATAAAAATTTGAAAACTAAGCTGATAAACATATTTTTTCACACTGAATTCATCAGGAATACATTAACATTTTCTAAAAGGTAAAGACAGAAAAGAGAAAAAAAAACCCTGCGAAAGAATTCAAAGGAGAACATTAGGATGTATTTGGCCATTTGGATCCTTGTTTCTATTAGCTCCCATTTCCCAAGCCAAAACATCACCCTGCAGAACAAAGGCGCCTGGAATGAACCCTCAGAAGAGGGAAGATTCCCTGTGGACATGGTGGGGGGGCCCTGGATACCACTCGTCCTCTAGCAGAGTTAGGAGGGAGAGCTTACAGCACGCTCTGCAGAGCTTCTCTAAGAAGGATGCAGGCAAAACAGGCTTTGCAACATTACTTATGATCATATATGGAAAAAGCAGTTACTTTCTGGGGTGGCATATGGCTGAGTTGGTACAATGCCCAGGAATCTCAATGTCCCCCCAGAAGGGTGAGCCCTGGCTCCATCTTTCACCCCCATCATCCGGGGGACAAACTGTGTAGGATGCCTGTGAAGAAAATCACATCCACCAGTGCCAAGACCAAAGCTGCTGTGGGGCCCTGGTAGATGGTGAGTGCCAAGATTCCCTTCTGTGACAATGACTTTTCCTAAAGCAGGAAATTATGAATGGAGCCCAAACCAATCTGCTTACAAATCCAAGCCTGGTGACATTCCATAGTAAACAACAGCAGCAACCATGACAAAAGCATACAACGCTTACCCTAAAGATGCTACAGCCTTTATTTATTTATTTTGGCAGGACTGGGGGGTTGAACTCAGGGTCTTGTGCTTGATAGAAAAATGCTCAGACATTTGAGCCATTGCCTCCGCCCCCCACCCCGTACCCCAATTCTGTTCCCTAGCCATTTTTGCTTTATTTTTTTTTCCAAATAGAGTTTCAAATTTTTGGCCTTTTAACTACAATCCTCTCTATCTCAATTTCCCAAGAATCTGGGATTGTGGAGATGAGCTACCACCTTCAAAGGCTTAAATCGTTACCTTGTTCCAACATTGCCCTACAGACTGTAGTCTTATTTCTAATATAACACAACAAACACTGGGTCCTACCATAGAAGACGATAGGATCACTTGAGGGTGGTTCAGTTAGCGATTAAGTAATTCAAGGTGGCCTCTCGGAGGCCCAGCCAGGTACAGCACTGGGGGTTGCAGCTTATCCTCAGGGAGTCCTGTCTGATGGAGGAGGGTGGGACTTACAACTAAGCTACAGTCTGGCCACACGCAGAGTAATGGAAGCACCGAGAAGGAGGCTCTGGGAAGTCAGAGAAGATTGAAAACTTCTGAGGGACCTCGGACACAGGATGGAGGTGGGAGGAACCGTTCCTTTGGGCTGAGGATCCTGGTTCAGCTACCACTCAGCAGTGTCTATATGACAGAGTCCTTCCTCCCCAGCAGAAAGGGCTGGCAATCCTCGTGATGGGGCACTTGTGAGGATTCCATGGGAAACTTCCCTGTGCCGCTGAGCAGGACACTTGGGGTCCTACCGTGCGGGAAAGAAAGTAGGGGTTGTGCTGAGCTGTGGTCGCCAGTGGTCTTCAGCGGGAAAGACACCGCTACATTTCATAGTTTATATTTATGTATGCATGTATGTATTTGTCTTTGTGCCAGTACTGGAGTGTGTGCCAATACCTATGCCAGTACCAGGGCCTCAAGCTCTTTCTTGGCTATTCTGCTCAAGGCTGGCACGCTCTGCCTCTTGAACCACACTCCCACTTCAAGCTTTACCTGTTTGACTGATGAGTCTCACAGACTTTTCTGCTTGGACTAGCTTTGAACAGGGATCCTCAGATCAAGGACTGGGATACACTGTATTCGAAAATTGCTATGTTGAATTGAAATCCTTTGCACAACTACTCATAGATAGTAAAAAAAACAAACAGAAAAAGGAACACACAGAAGGAGACAGAGGCAGAAACAGAGAAATATAGAGACAGACAGCAACAAAGGAAGAGTGATAATAGAGAAATAGAGCTTAGAGACCCAGAAAGAGATAAGAGGAGAGGAACAGAGATGAAGACTCAGAGAGAAAGACAAACAGAAAGGAGACAGGAAATCACAGAGAGAGATAAGAAGGAACTTGGAGGGGGAGAAGACAGGTCTGATGGTGACATTGATGATGGTGGTGGCATTCTATGAGGTCACAATAAAGCAAGCAGTAGGCAGAGGGGAGCATGAATGACTTCATCTAGAAGAGGAGCCGCTTGGTCACCGTGAGCCAAGGTGTTGAGAAAATGTTCTCACTTGGTGCAGGAAGCTTCTGCGGAATTGGTCCCTACCTTCCCGTTCCCCACCCCTAACACAATCTCCAGCATCCACTCAGCGTCTCTCATCCCTATGCCGGGTGCTCAGATGGGGGTAAACTTAGGGGGAAACGAACCGGTTTCCACATCTGTCCCTGGAATAGGAGAGGAAGACACATGGTTGAGGCTGACTTGAGTCTGAGAAGGGGAACGTGTCTTTAGTGACTTCAGAGGGTGATTGGCTGGATCTACTTGGTTTGAAGACACAGGGGCTCCTCCCTCACATTGGAGTCATCGCTGCCCAGCTGTCTGGCAGCACTTGGCTTCATGCAGCTTCCGGGAGAACACACCCAGGCTCCCAGCAGGCATGCTAGAGTTCCTGACAGCACGGCCTCCAGGAAGAGCCCAGGACCTCTTATGGGTTGAGGCAGATGTTTCAGTAGCTTCAATCTCTGCTATTGGTAGATGACAGTGAGATTTTAGCAAGTGCTACCTTTGGACTTTTGATCAACACTCATTAAGTTGACAGGAAGGACCCGAGCTGGAACTTTCGAGCACTTATTGTAACTAAGTTTTCTCACCAATCCTTCAAGGGGTAGGCCCAGGGTGCTTGGCATCGTTTGTGGTGTGGGGAGACTGCAATGCAGAGAGGTTGACTGGCTGGAGTGCATTCTCACAGCATGGGTTTTGAGCCTCGATTGCTGGATTCTGCATACAGACCTGTTGTCTTACAGCCCATGACCTCGCCCATTGATCTTGATTCTCAGTGATTGTTGTCACTTTTAGCTCACTGTGGCAAAGGAGACTTTTGGGGATAGTCGTGAAGGTAGTAGGGAGAAAGATCAGGGCTGAATTCAGTCTGTCAGCCATTTCATATCCAAGAAGAACGTTCCATTCATCTAGAATAAACCAAGATGAGCAGCATCTAATCTTAAGCTTTTGGAATACAACCAATCTACCAGTTCAGGAGCAACACGTTCTGTTCGGCCCTTTGGACGTACATCCATTCATTCCAGCTCGTGCAGTAGCTGGTCCTCCAGCTTGACCAACCCTGCCTGCCTCAAGGAATTGGCTACTATCCTGTGATGGACAGAAGCTGACCTAGAGAGGTGATACCAGTGGTTCTCCTCTCTCTCTCTCTCTCTCTCTCTCTCTCTCTGTTATTTTATGCTGGTACTAGGGCTTGAACTCAAGGCTTTGAATTTGCTCCTGGCTTTTTAGCTCAAGGTTGGTACTCTATCACTGAGCCACAGCTCCACTTCTGGCTTTTTACTGGTTGATTGGAAATAAGAGTCTTATGGACTTTTCTACTCTGGCTAGCTTCTAACTGCAATCCTCAGATCTCAGTCTCCTGAATAACTAGGATGACAGGTGTGAGCCAATGGCACACCCCCTCCCTGCGCATATATTTAGTGTCCCAGATGAAAGAGATGTGTATATTTCAAACATAGAGGACTGATCCATTACTACCTTTCCTCTTGCCTATATCATGTGAAGGTACTCAGGAAGCTGAGATCTAGTGGACTGAGGTTCTAAGCCAACCTTGGTAGAAAACTCCTGAGTAGCTAGGATTACAGGTGTGAACCACCTGGCTTGAAAGTATTCTTAGAATATTTTTATAAGGTAACTGTCACTTCCGACATTCCTGACAACTTTTGGGGTAAATCCGTGAACCTGATATTAAATCAAATTTGAAGAACAGTGAGATGATGACCAGACCCACCAGAGCCGCATCCTATGTTGATGGCGGCCTTTGGCTAGACAGCTTCAGGGCTGTTGAGGAGAACCGTGAAAAGCCTTCACATAGCATGTTGGATCCCTGACCCTGCAGTTTGGTGGGAGTGCTTCTTCAGGAGGTGTGTACTGCAGAGATAGCAGTTAGCGCTGTCTTTCTTGGTTCTGAGGGGCTGGTGCATCCTCAATGGCCATGTGAGCCAGAAGCTCTGGCCTTTCCAGGCATGAAGATGTGATAGGTCAGATGGTCTTGCTCTCCTCTGCAGGAATGAAATTGAAGGGCATAACTCATGCAGTGGGGCCACTGACTGTGGGTGCGGTCTTTGCATCCAAGGTTAGATGAGAGCTGCTTCCTAGATACATGGGCATGGGTGGATGGGACTGGGTGCAAACCCATTGGCTGCCCAAGAGGCCCACATACTAATGTAACCTTGCATAGGCACTTTAGCATCTGAGCTGTGCCTGCAGCCTCTTGTCATGTTTTCTAACTGTTTTTAAGCATCATGTGCCAACGGTTTGATCGGTACTGTCATTAACTCTCTCTTTCTCCCTCTCCCAGTTTGAATTGAAGGCCTCATGCTCACGTGAAGCCTTTTCTGCCCAGGCTGACTTTTAAACTTCAGTCCTTTTGCTGGGTGTGGCAGTTCACATTTCACACCTGTAGTCCTAGCTACTAAGAAGGTTGAGATCTGAGGATTGTGGCTCCAAGAAAGTCCAGGTAGGAAAGTCTGTGAGAGTCTTATCTTTCATTAACCACCAAAAAATCTGGAAATGGAACTGTGGCGCAATGGTAGAGCCCCGGCCTTGAGTGATAAAGCCAAGAGAGGCACTTTTCTCAAGCCCCAGCATCAGTACAAACCCACCCACCCATGATCCTCAAGATCTTAGCTTTCTGAATTTCAGGGATTATAACTCAGTCTCCCTGTCGTTTCCACACCATGGACTCCAGTAAACATTCTTACCACTCAGGTATCTTCATACTCATTGTAGAGATAAAGTAAGGCCCAGACAGCGTGCAATCTCCTCTTTACCCCCTTCCACATGGCAAATAGTGTCAGAGTGGGGACCCTCCACCCTCCTGGTCCAGTCTCAGAATTCTGAATCTCGCATCCCTCGTCACACAGATTCTAGCATAAATCCAAAGTCAAAGATGTCTCAGAGATGTACTTTTTATTTCTTCTTGAATCCCCTTTGTTTCCTTACTAAAACAGGGGGTTGACCCTAGTCAGTTGCGGGGTGGTGGGTGGAGTGGGGTGGGGTGTGGGTGGGGGGAGGCAGGAAGAAGCCAGACTCTGGTCCAGGTTCTGCTACAAAGAAAGGAAGCCAGGGCCTAGCTTGGAGTGCCAGGAGCGGCCATGATGTTTCATTAGAAAGCTCCACATGGACCTGGAGAAGGACGATCTGGGTAAAATAGGATTGGGCCTTTCACGTGAAATATGAGCTCACACGCACTCCAGAGTGGCTGGGTTACTAAATAATTAATCAAGAGCAGGCCGTGGCAGTTTGAAATGTAAATGGGTTGGAGGAAGGTGTGAGGCTGTCATCCCAGGGTGGGGAGATGTGACTGGAATGGATAAACGCCACCTACCTGATCCCAGCGAGGCCTGGCCACAAAGGCAAAGTGACGCTCCCTCACCAAGGCCCCCAGAACCCCTCATTCCTGTCTTGACCCGCGCTTCACTTTCATGTCCCCGTACCCCAAGAGATGTTAAAAAAATGATGAAGGACTAGCTGCTTTGAAGGAGGGAGAAGGAAGGCAGGGGAAGGCGGGCTTCCTGACAGCACTGCAGGCCACACTCCTTATCCTCATGTTTGCTTGCTTCTCAGGAGGAAAAAAAAAAGGCACCTTTTGTCTCTCCACCCTCCCTTTTCTTCCGGAATTCTCTAGAGCTCATTCTGCAAGCGCTGCTTCTGTATGACTCAAAGGCAGAAACAGCTGCCAGCCAGGAAACAAAAGAGAAAACTTGCGGATGGGGAAGGGGCAGGTGAGAGAAGCTTCTTTCCCTTATCAAACCACAAGATGCTGGGTTTAGAAAACACATAAGTAAAATCGGCTGCAGACAAAATGCCTCTCCTCTTGACTAAACAGGGATCAAACCCCAGTGTTCTAGAAACATATGACAGCTTCGCGCTCGATCCATTGCATCTTAGATCAGAAAGACGCATTCCTGTCAAGTGCAGCCTAATCCACAGTAGGCACTAAATATTATATTACTCTTTCCTTGTGGAATACAACTGCCTGCAGAAGGAAGGGGCCTTGAGATGGTTTGCCTCACCACGCTTTGGCTCGCTGCCTTGGAGACTGGGGAACTCCTGCTGCCCACTGTAGTGAGATTTAGGCTGAGGACTGTCTCCCGTGGCCCTTCGGTGGCTGTTTCTGTTCCTGTAGGTGTAGGGCTTGGCACATCTTGTTGGGGAAGACTGCAGATCTTTCTGGTCAGTAGGGAATGGAAGGGTTGGAGCAGGAGCACCAGGGCAGCTGGTGGGGGTTACACAGGCTCCGAGGGGAGCAGGGAAGGCAGGAAGGAGAATGAGGGTATGGAGAGAGGCAAGGGGAGGGATAGCAGTAAGGTGGGGGGTGGGGGGAGTCATTCCAGTAAGGATGAGAGGAACATTGAGGATCTGGCCTGGATGGGCTTTACAACCAATTGTGCCAGCAGCCAGTGTCTTGTCTTGGAGATTTGGTCCAGAGTGAGAGAGCTGGGGCTATGGTACTGAGCCTCCCTACATGTGGTGACCTTTGCAAACTGGAGTGGACCTGGAAGACTGAATAGCAATGGGCGAGTAACAGGCAACATCAAGTTTTTGTTGGAGATGATGCTTCTGGACACAGGGATGCTAGGTCGTTCCTGTCTATAATCTGCCATGAAACATGAAGCCTCTGCTTGGCTCTAACTCCTCTTTAAAAAAAAATTCTGTGAAATAATCCCAATATCCAGGCAAGAGGGACAATAGCAGGCCTGACATTTAAGCTTCATTTTGAAGAGCATTTAAGTGGAAATGAGCTTGTAACAGTGCTAAAAGAAGACTAATGTTATAATAAACATCAGCATCCCAGAACAGTTGAATAGGAAGGCATACAATAGTCTGGGCTGGTAAGGGGAAACGCCATCACTGGCCACACGCCTGGAGTAAGTGATTACCTGTAAGGCCTGAGCTGAGCCATGTGTAGAAGGGGATGCAGAGTAAGGGGGACTTTGGAAGGTGGGAGTTTCTTTCTTTTCTTACATAGAAACATAGGCATAGATGTCCAGGCACTCTGCTGTCCCCACCAACCGAATGGCAGAGAGCTCACCCATCTAGGAGCCCTCCAGGAATGTGGGTCCTCTGCTCCTGTTGCTTCTTTCCTGTACTTCCATCACCAGCGACACCACTTAGCCCAAGATGATCCAATTCCACCAGAACACCTGCTTTTCTGGGAGGCGAAGAAACGGCACAGGGCAGAGTTCTGCTGTCAAGAGACAGCAGGGACCCTTCCAAAAGTTATGACGCAGCGCTGCCATTTGTATTGAACTGTCCAGGTCTCGGTTTACAGTTACCATTCAGTGGCCTTCTTTTGGTGGTCAGAGGCCACAAAACAAAGTAGGCTTTGGGGAAGTGGAAAATATGCTGGTCACCACTGTCGGCTTCTCCCATTTGGATAATATCTCAGTTGCGGAGGTGCTTTCTGCCTCCCTCCTGTTCTAAAGTGTCTCATTCTTTCAAGTTGAAGAGTGGAAGCACTTGGCTGAGATCATATCCCTGCAGGGTTTTTTAGTTGATTATTTCCTTCCCTAAAACTCCTCCATCTTGTCTGAGTTGGCATCATCTCCAAGGTATCATTTTTTCCTGTTGTCCATATTCGTAGACGGCAGTAGCTATTGTAGCAGGCAACGTTCACTGAGGTTTACTATAAGTCAAGGCTCACTATATGATAGCTCTTACACTTAATTATATATAATAGGCCAGAACCATCCTGAGCCATAGCCCTGGTGCTAACCCTGGCACACACTGCCTGTCCCTTAATCCACATGGTTTCTGCCACCGTCATTCCTCCTCCACTCGAAGGGCAGAACATAGGCTAGTGCACAGCTACCAAAGGCTGGTTGGTTGCCTGTTCCTCTGAGGAAGCCTGCTTCTTTAGGTCTTAGGAAGGTGTGGTGAGAAGTGGGAGGTAGACGCAGAGAAGTGAACCCACCCCCCCAAATGGTGGATGCTTGCTAAGGGGTAAGAGCAGAGCTGGGGAGGTGTGAGGTTCAAGTTGGGGTCACAGAAAGTGAGCTGGAATACCAGCCCTACTCTTCCACCGGTTCAGCCGGAGGGCTCCACAGTTCCCATCTCCACAAGAGCCGACTTCTGCAGGATCACTGGCTGTCAGCTACACTCCAGCCTGGGGAACTAGTTGAACTTGGCAGAGACTTCAGTCCATTCTGCCATTTCTTTTTCTTCACCTTCATTTCTTTACCCTGCCCGCTTGCCTTAGAGCCCAGTTGCCGCCTTCCTAGTGTGATTTTTGACCTTGTGCTAAAGGTCACTCTCCAGCAGGCCATTTCTGAGCTCAGTAGCTTTATCAAAGACTTGATAATTCCTAGTAGACTAGAGTATGAGGCTTCCAGTGACTCTAGCTCCTTGCCTTTCTCCTCTCTCCTCTGGAAAAGCTACAGTGCTATGCTCTACTTGTCTAACCTATATATTCCTCTACATTTACAAAGTTTTATTTTTGCGTGTGTGCTGGTACTGGGACTTAAACTCAGGACTTGCACTCGTGATTAGATGATTTTGCTCAAGGCTGACCTTCTACCTCTTGGGCCATAGCTTTACTTATGGCTTTGTCGTGCTTAATTGGAGATAAGAGTCTCATGGCCTTTTCTGCCTGGGCTGGCCTCAAATTGCTGTCCTCAGATCTCAGCCTGCTGAGTAGAAGAGATTATAGGTGTGAACCACAAGAGCCCAGCAGCATTTGAAAGTTTTCTATCCAGTACTTTCCTCATCAAAAATTGATTTCCCATGCTCTGAGATCTGTGTGTTTCTCATTGCTTTTAATGTTTTGGTGGCTACTTTGCAGGAATCCATCTGTATTTCTAGGTAAGAACAGGATGTCAAGCTGCTCCAGGCTATGGTGATGGGTTGACTGTCCTATAATGCTTGTGATGATACCTGCTTCACTGGGAATGAGTTTGGTCACTGGTGAAGCTGTAGAGAACTACCATATCTGGTTTTCCCTTCATTCCTGAGCACACAAGAAGACCAAGACTACCCTGAAAGTGCTTTAACTTCATGTACATAGCATGGGCACATCATTTTCAGTCTAAGACAGTTAAGAGTTTCCATGCTCTCTCTTCCATTGGGAGCCATGTGTTGAGACGACAGAATGAAAGAAGTTTAGATCCCTGAGACATTCGATGGAGGAGAGTCCTACTGACCAGTGGGATAATCCTGTACGTCAAATGAATTCAAAAAGGTTTGATGACCTTGGGATAAGAAGAATAGGATGACTTTCTGCATCCTTCGCTTCTTTCTGTTTCTTTTTTTTTGAATGGCAGCCATTTCAAACAGACTAGGTGTAAAGGAATAGTAAGTACCCAATGGAAGCACCAGCACATGGAGAAAAGCATTTGGTAGGAAGGTTCTCCCTAAACCTTCTGGCCTGTTCTGGTTTGACTAATATGGCTTCAGTAATGACAGTTCAGCTGCCTGGGTGCTTTCACTGGTTAGCTAACAGGAAAGGGCATAAGTTACTGCTCCATCTTTCAAAGCAGCCAGAAACCCAAGGCTCTGTGGTAGCAGTCATGAATTAGAACACACATCACACACTGGGCTAGAAACTCGCTGGAAGGTGTTTTCTGTGCATTCTGCTGGAGTTGAAAATTTGCTGGATATTGGAAAAATGTAACCAATGGTTGGAGAAGGAGAAGAGGAGGTGAGCACCCTGAAAATGTGGGATAATACTGAATTCACAAATCCGGCTCTTGGAACTTCCTAGTACTCCAGACTATGCCTAACAAGCATGAAGTGTGTATTTATCGATCCAATGGTGCTTGAGTTAAGAGTGAGCATATCAATCAATTCTAGGGAATGTTTACTAAAAGCTCATTCTGGCTGTAAGGGAAGACTACATGGATTCCTCAGAACAGTTCACCACCTGGCAAGGTGTAAGATGACGACACTTGCAAGCTTTATGTGTCTCCTTGTGGTGGTTTGACTTTTAATTCTCTGTCCTGTTCTCTGAGCTAATCCCTGCTAATAGGACTATAGGCACAGAAGAGCAGCTGTGCATCTGGGAGGCTCTTGATGAATCCAAATGATTCATCAGGAGCTAGTGTGCATGTGAGAAATCCTACCCCAGGGTATTGCCTGCGATGCTTCTAGAAAATTCTTTCCTTTAGAGGGACACACAGAATTAACACTGGTTAGTAGTGGCTGTACTGTACTTCATTAAAAAGAGAATGTGTTTTCATTTCAACCAAGGAGACGGAGTTCCCGTCTAACTAAACACCACATTTCTAATATGACTCAGAGTTTCAGTGTGAGAGAGGGACACGACCCTCTTGAACATGACACCTCTCCAGAAGCGTCAGGTGTGTTCATGCCTTCCTCTTCTCGCAGAGCTTCAGGTCCGAAGATGCACCCTCACTGACCAGTCTCTGGAAGGCAAAAACTCAACAATCCCTTCCTCGGGCCATTATCCTAGTGTTTCCAGGTGGATAGATGGCCAATGTTCCCGTGTATCCTGGTACATGAGCCAAATTCAACTCCATTTTTCTTTCTAGAATGCTCTTTCATTAGACATCTGTCTGCCTGACTCGGAAGAACAGCAACTTGTGCTTGAGCCTATTCCTCTGGAGAATAGTCTTTCCTTTTTGTGACCAATGTGATGACCACATTCGCCTCTATGACGCCTTCTCCCCCCCACGTGATCTATCACTTTTGTGAGGGAAAGCTTGACCAGAAAGTAAAATGATTCTTGCGTTGACTTTGTACTCTCAGAGTTCCCTTGACTAGCTGTCCTCAAGATGAATATTGGAAAGGGTTTGGCAGTCAAGTTGTGAGCTAAGGAAGGAATGCTAGAACGGGGTCAAAAGCTGTAACCTGGTCAAGGCACCTTGCCTGCAAATCTTCGTCTCATCAATGGTTTAGAAGAGAGTGCTGAATGAAGGTTGCCTTTTGCTAACAAATCCTTGGATGTCATGCAAACCTGAGCTCTGGGAAGAACAAGAACACTGGCAATGTGTATGTTTATATGCCCTTCATTGTACTTGAGTGGACTTTTCTTGGAGAATTCTGAACTCACCTGACAGTTATACTACCGTGTTATCATATTGAAGACACAGATTCAGTAACTTCAGCATAAGCTTGCAGCCTTCTCCTGACTTCCAGAATCTACCAAAGAAGATGCGCTTATGCACACTATTAAGCAAAGGACTCAGTTGGAAATTCTCAGAGAGATTTGGAGTCGGCACAGCTGATGTTCATTTTGAGACTCCTCAAATGGAATCGTTTCACAAATGATTTGAGCATTCTATTTGTATAGTACTGCTTTGGTCAAATCTGCTACAATGGGTCAGATGACCAATTTGGAGGCTAGACATCATTCTCGCTCTCTTCATTGTCCATTTTATTTCCTAGAACTTCAACCATTTGAATATTAACATTCTGGATTTGGGCAAGGAAGTCAGTCAGGCCCAACTCACAAGTAATTGAAGAGGAAACCATTAACTCTTCCCCTAAAAGAGGCTTAGTGGGAAGCAATGTGTGAATGCAGCATATATTATAGAAGGAAATAGGCAAGGCATAAATGAATCCCCCATTTCTGTATCATTGTCATAATAATGAGTTCAGCAGTGACTCAATAAACTTGGAGTATTAAGTGTGTACTAGCTACTCTTGCCTTGCTGTGACCACATACCTGACATGAGTTACTTGAGGAGAGGAAGGATGTACTTCCGCTTATGATTTCAGAGAGTTCAGTCCATCATGGTTGGAGGGTGTGGCAAAGCAGAACAGCCCACATCATGGTGGACATGAAGCTGAGATAAAAGCCATATAGAAGGGCCAGTGGAAGGCTTATCCCTAAGCAGATGTGTTTTCATGTTTGTAGTCCTTAGAGAAGATGGATACTATATTTTACACCACAGAATCTGAAAGAATTCTAACTCTAGATTTGGTAAGTCCCTCTTGACCATAGCAATATTTTAACTTCAATGATTATATCTCATTGGTTCAGCTGTTTTGTCAGAGTGGACATTTTATTGAAAAATTCCATCACTGAAATGTGTATTGAGATGCTTTTCAAATGTTCAAATTATGGTTGGCTTAGTGTGTGCCTTTCATCCCCAAAGGAAAATTCCAGCATTATCATTAGACTTCTCACAGAGCTAGTCTTTAAAGATTACCTCAACACATGTGACATTCAAATTTTATGAGGATCTAAGACCAGCCAGGAAACTTTAGCAAAGACTAGAAAACAGATCTTCAGTTGTGCAAAGGACATTGCTTAACTTCTGGTTTGGAAGGTATCCTGATATACCTAATTCTATTTATGAAACTGCATATGTGCTTAGAAACTCCATTTAGATCCAGCTCTTTCAGCTAGAGATGGAAACCATATGTGTGTCTAAGGCCCTTATGTTTTGCCTTGGAGACTCTTAGATTTTGTTTGGATTTCCAGCTCGGCATTATTTTCAGATTTGAAGGCATCCTGGGTATGTCTTTGACCCTCCGTGTCTTGCAGAAGTATTTTCATCTTTTCGTATTCTCCTTAGATGAGTCTTGTTTCTGTATGTCTAAAAAGATGTGGCCTTTCATGCTCGAAACTTTTAAATAAATCATATTTTAACTAAACCAGAGATCTGAAGAAAATGTGTGGAAAATTCAGGCTCCCTATCTCAACTATAGGTAAAATAGCACATTGCTGTTGTTTATTTGAATCCTGTGGATTCGTTTCTTTCTTTTGTGTGGTGTAGACTTCAGTGCACTTTCATGCACTGAAGAGCTGTGGACGTAGCCTAGAATGACACACAGCCTTTCTCCTTGGTTGGTGCCAACACACCGAGCAAGCCATGATGGTCTTTGAGCAAGCAGGCGAGTGCCACAGGAGCCCTGATGGAGAACTTGGAGGGAAGCCACCCAAGGCCCTGCTTTAGTCCACTTCCCACTGCTATGTTCTGAGACCCGGTAAAGTATACAAATAAATAGACATGTACTTGGCTCAGCGTTCTGGAGGCTGGGAAGTGCAGGGCAGGGCTCCGCCATCCGGGGAAGACCTCTTGGAGTGGCATGACGTGCAGAGGATGTCTCAAGGAGGGACACAGCAAGCTCCTCAGATCTCGTTTCCTCGTGCCTACTGTAAGGCCACAAACACCATCACACGATCCGACCCTCATGAGTTTTTCAAATCTTGGTTTTCTTCCCCCAAATATTACACACATTTGGGAATTAAATATCCAACACATCAATTTGGGAAGACACATTCAAAGGGAAGGAAATCCTTTTCTTCCCCCTTCTTAAAACTTTTCCCCTCCAAAATCATGTCTAGGGTTAGGCTCTTGCATGAGAATGGAAGAAAAAGGACTCCCTCCGTTTATTGTGATTGTGTGCTATCTTTGTTGTTCTCAGTATAAGAAGCATTGGAGATCCCCCAGGCATTTTGATGTGGATTCAAAATGACATCATTTTTCTATGAAGAAAGAAAATGTATTTGGGCCAGATTGGCCAATCTGATTATTTGATATCACAGTATTAGAGTCAGAAGGAATGTTAAGGTTTATTTTACATAGAAAATCGTTATCCTTCTGCTTTCGTTATTTAATCTCTACACGTGAAATTAAACATAGCCAGGTTGATAGAAGTGATCACTTTAAAAAATATTGTCAAGATGATGTACAGAGGGGTTACAGTTACCCAAGTAGGGTCATGAGTACATTGCTTTCTGAACGGTATTCCCCCTCCCTGGCTCCCCTTCTCTCTTCCAAGTTGTGAAATTCATTTCCAACATAGTGATACTCTAGTGAGTATCACTGTTGCATTGGTCCACCCTTTGTCCCGTCGTTTCTGTAATTCCCCTTTCCTTCTCCAAATATCATATACACATATACAAGACAAAGTGTACAGGGCTGGGGATATAGCCTAGTGGCAAGAGTGCCTGCCTCGGTATACCCGAGGCCCTAGGTTCGATTCCCCAGCACCACATATACAGAAAACGGCCAGAAGCGGCGCTGTGGCTCA
This sequence comes from Perognathus longimembris pacificus, assembly GCF_023159225.1. Lineage (NCBI taxonomy): Eukaryota > Metazoa > Chordata > Mammalia > Rodentia > Heteromyidae > Perognathus > Perognathus longimembris. The sequence goes on along the minus strand of NC_063168.1, from coordinate 7,653,114 downwards.
AGTGGCAGAGTGCTAGCCTTGAGCGGGAAGAAGCCAGGGACAGTGCTCAGGCCCTGAGTCCAAGGCCCAGGACTGGCCAAAAAAAAAAAAAAAAAAAAAAAGACAAAGTGTACAGAGATAAAAAAAACATTGACAATAGGGAATAAATCAAGGCTGGGGGGGGGGAGGAAAGAAAGAAAGAAAGAAAAAAAATGTAAACAGTACACTAGAAAAACTTCTTGTTTCCATTTCTTGGAGTTCATGTTGATAAACATTTTTTTTTTTTTTTTTTTTGGCCAGTCCTGGGCCTTGGACTCAGGGCCTGAGCACTGTCCCTGGCTTCTTCCCGCTCAAGGCTAGCACTCCGCCACTTGAGCCACAGCGCCGCTTCTGGCCGTTTTTCTGTATATGTGGTGCTGGGGAATCGAACCTAGGGCCTCGTGTATCCGAGGCAGGCACTCTTGCCACTAGGCTATCTCCCCAGCCCTGATAAACATTTTATATGTTTATATACACAACACTATTGAACTACTGTGATCTTCCGATAAGAATATCCTAGATATATTCTAGTTAGAAGTAATCATTTTTTAAAAGTATTTTAAAGTGAAAATAGTAGATAAAAATGTGGAGGAAACATACACATTATTCTAGATCATCTCTACTAGCCCATTTCTCTTTGCCATAATGAGATACTTAAGGCAGGCTAACTTTCTAAGAAAGCTTAACGGGAAGAGGGTTGTTGAGTTTACAGCTTGTCAGGCTGAAGGGCCAGACAGCTTTGTGTCAGTTCTGGTGAAGTGCCCCCCCCCGCCCCCCCCCCCCCCCGCCAGCTGATGGAGGGCATGCATCTGAGAAGGCGGATCACATTTTCAAACAGGAAGCCAGAGTGGCAAGCAGAGGTCAGGCTCAGAGTTTTAGAACAATTCATGCTCATGAGAATTCACTCCAGGAGACCAGTATTTGTTTCCGAGGGCAGCACCCTTAATAACCTCAGGACTTCCTTTGGGGCCCACCTCTTCAAAACTCCATGAGGCTCATGAGCTGCCACCCTGGGGACCAAGCACTAAGCACATGAAACTCTGAGGACAAAGTACATCCAAACCACAGCACCAACAGAGAGTCACAGGACTGGCTTGCGAGGATGTCCAGTATCGTTTGGGGAAGGCAGTAGGTTGGGAAGATTTGGCCAATTGTCAAAACGAAGTTTTCAAAAAGAACTGATTTGGCAGTTAAATGATCAAGGTGGAAAAGTTCATGACTGATTTGCTAGTGCTCGGCATCAATTAGAGCTGCTCAAATTGAATAAAACTTGAAGCACAGGATCAGGTTATTGATTAAATGTAGATGAGTTCTCCCCTCTGTGGCCTATTATTTTCATAAAGTCACATATGAAAGGATCATGTTTATGTAAAACTGAGTAAATAGCTAAAAATGGACTCATCGATTCCAAATCCCCACTCCTCACCCCAAACCTGAGAAATTGATAAGAAATATTGAGCATATGAAATCACAACACGACTGCTGAATTCTCTGAGAGCATACACAAGTAGATGTGGCTTTGTTAAGCTGTGGGTGAGACCCTGTGGTGAGTGACTTCATTTCAGCAGTGGGGTAAACTTTGGAGGTTGATTGTGCCATGGATAAAAGAGTTTCTTTGGCTCTCTTACCACCAGTTTTATCCCAAGTCTGGCTGATTGTCTTATACATCCTTTGGGTGTAAGGAAGACAAAGATTATGGGAATGAGGTGGAGTCGACCATAACTCTTGTAATTTCAGGTAAGACACCATTATTGTGATGGGATGGAGAATGTCATAATCCTATTTGGAGGACACATTTCTCAGTTTTCTCCCAGTGTAGAGCAGTCTCCTAGGCTTCAGCTGCTCCTTTAAGCTCATGTGTTCATGACACTTCGTATACTAGATGTCTAAATGTGACTCCCCTTCCAGCCCTGCACCTCTGCTCATGTCCCTCTCTCCATCCAGGGCCCCATCCTCCATTTCTCCCTTTAACTAACCACTTGCCAATCCCATCTCCTTGTCTCCTGGCATCACTATTTTAAGGCACCATTGTTTCTCAATTGGTGTTCCCTTCACATTGATCATATTTTCTCCTGGTACAAGAGCCAAACCATTCCCCCTCTGTATAGCGTTCCTTCTTAGCATTTACCTTGCTTTGCAAGGACATATTTTGGTGACTGAGGTCATGCTTATTCTGCAAATGTGCAATGCATGGAAGGCCCGAACTGGAGGCATTTTGGTTTGTATTGTCTCATTATCTAGCATATGGTACAATGTGAAATCATGGCTGTTGAATAAATAATTCAATCTGGCGTCTTGTTATGGCTCTCAGCTTTCTCTCTTACTCTTCTCGACTTGATTTGCCTTCTTGAGAAATGGAGTGAACATGAGGAAACTTGAATAAGCACGCCATGTTCCTACACAACATCCTCCAATAAGGCACATGTCAGGGTATATCCAGCCTCTTTCTTTCCTTTTATGTCCCTTGCTTTCTCAGCCCTACTTCCAGCCTCCCTCTTTCTATATTCTCCCACCCTTGCCGACTTCTCTTTTCTCTCCAGGTCTTTCTTGATTATCATCATCTGGATTTTTTCCCCCTGATGTTTCAAGAGGCTTTATGACCCTAGGTTGTGGCTCTACTATAATTTCTATTGGACATACCACTCTGGATTGTGATGTCAATCTGTTGTGCAATTTCTCCCATTCTCCAATAGCCTGTTGAGGGTGCTCCCGGGACTGGGGAAAAGTAGATAACCAACTTGTGCCATTCAGTTTTTAGTGTCAGGATTCGTGGTGCTACTGTGGCCCAGAGCCCTGTCCTGGAGTGATGGTGTGCTAGTCAGCTTTCCATCATTGTGACAAATAACCAGAGATAACTAACTCAGAGAGAGAGAGAAGATGGATTTCAGCTCACTTTATGGAGGGCCCATTCAGTCCATGACGACTTGGCCCGGCCTCGTGAAATCTATTGAGACATCATGCATCATGACAGGATTGTAAGGTGGAGGTGTGACAAAGAAGCTTCCGTAATCTTCTTGGAAAGCATGCCTCTGTGACCTAAGGTCTCCTATAACATTTTGTGTCTGTAAGGTCTCATTGCCCTCAGCAGTGCTGGGTGGGGAACATTCTCCATCGAAACCCCAGCAGATGTGGAGTTGGCTACTGAGGGTCAGTTGACCTGGGAAGGTTCTTCTCAACCCAGCTGCTTTCTCCTCTTGCCTTTCTGTGGCTTCTGCTTTGATGTCTGCAAGAGAGTGGGTGAGTAATCACTCAAAGTGGTAAGACTAGACAGAAACACTCAGCAGCAGCACAAGACACTAGTAAGAGATGGAATCTCTGCTTCTTATTGTTTATTCTTAATGGTTTGTGACTGCCTGGTTCAAACATTATGTGATCATATCAAGGCATGTGGTAAGTTATCTAACTTCGCTGGAATGTGAATTTTTTTTTTTTTTGTGGCTTAGGGGTTTGAATTCTGGGATTCATGGTTGCTAGGGCAGGTTCTCTACCACTTGAGACACAAAGTCAGTCCTTTATTGGTATTAGTTATTTTTCTGGCAGAGGCTCAAGTGTTTGTCCATAGTTGACCTTAGGCATTGATTCTTCTACTAATAGATTCTCTTACCTGGGATCATAAACATGTTCCACTATGCTTGGCGTATTGCTTGAGATGGGGTCTGGTTAGCTTTTTGCTTGGACCAGCCTTGAAGTGCAGTCTTACCAATTGTCATCGCCTTTGTAGCCGCTATGCTTGGCCATGTATGTATGTTCATTTATTTAAATTTTAGGATTTGTTTATTTTTGCATAACAGTTAAATGAGAGAGAAGAAACATTTCTTATTCCCTATGCTAAAAGTGGGAGTTAAAGACGCCCCAAATATGAATCGTTAATTTCCAGTTTTTATTTGTATCCATCTGGTAAGACATGGAGCTGCCTCTTTTCTCATTCTTTCTCTTCTCTTTTACAGCTTCACAGGACTTTGATATTCAAGGAAAAGGATTTTTACTAAGATTTGAAATTCTGAAGTGATATCTGGTAGAACTCTATTTTTTCCATTTATTTGTTATCAGAGAATTATGGTATCTCAGTGACACATGTTGCTCAATCAACTACAACCCAAATGAAAACAGTTATTTTTTTTAAAGAAGTAACAATAAATTCATGTTGGGAAATTTTCAGTGCACATAGAGATGGTGTAATACTTCAGCTTTTAAAAAATTATTAGTAAGTCTAAATTATCAAAACTTAAATGCTCATAAATACATAAAAATGAAAGTATGATAATTTCTTTAAATGCCGTAGAAGACATGTTGTTAATTCACCACTTGGTCAATGCCAGTTCTCTGTGTACTGAAGATTGTTCCAGAGCCTCAAGGAAGGTGACGTCACCTTCCCCATGAGGCGTTGAGTGAAATTATAGAAGGAAACCGGTTGCACAGCTGTGTTCTCCATAGTTCAAGCCAGCAAACATTTCTGGAGCTGCTACTCTTTGCTGGATACTGAAATAGGAGTTTCCAGGAATAAAAAGTAGTTACCACCCATCTTTGATTTGGAGACGCTCAGAACTGCTTGTGCAAGAGGCAGGTCTGTGCGTCTCCAAACTAGGCTGAAATGAATTACCATAGACCTAGTGGTTTGCTTAGAACAGCACATTTCCTATGATACAGTACAGACAATCAGAAGTTCAGAACGTTCTCAGAGAACTCAAAGCTAGATGTCTTCAGGGTGGCTTCTTTTTGGAGGTTCTCGGAAGGAGGCTGTTCTCCGTCTTTCCCAGCTTCTTGGGGCTGACTACACTCTTTGACTCATAATGCAACCCCTTGTCCCTGCTTTTCTAAGTCTCATCATCTGTGACTCCCAACCTCTAGTCTTCTTCTAAGGATCCCTGTGATTACATTAGGTTTGCCTAAACAATGAAGGACTACCTCCCCTGTAAAGATATTTAATTTCACCCCATCTGCCAGGTAGCTGTTGTTACAGAAGGGATAGGGCGATGGGTCTTGGGATTAGGATCTGGGCATCTCTGAGGACAGTTATGCAGTCTACCTTAGCACAGAAACCTTTGAGTCCTCCACACAGAGGGACAGGGACATGCAGGAGAGAGAAGAGCTGAGGCATGCAGGGTAGGTGTGAAGTGAGTCATCTCTGGAGTGCCCAGAGATGTCCCCCAATTCTCCTTTCATGGTTATCATCTGTCTTTGTGGACCTCTTCATCCTATGGATAAGTAAGGGAAAAGGAGTTGCTTTGCTCAAATCAGTCCCTGGTATGCACCTATGACCCCGAGTGTGCCTTTAATTGTTTTTCCCTCCTTAACTGCTTTCATCTCATGCATCTGATTAAAAACCTGAAAGTGAGCATTTAGCATATATTTAGTGTAATTTGAGTTACATAACCTAGGTGTGTGAAACACTAATTAGCCTAATCACTCCCATTAGGGGAACATCATGGAATCCTTCCTCGGAGAATAAAAAGAGGAACTGACCCAAAACGCAGGGCCGGTGAGTTCCTCACTGGAGTTGGCTGCCACCCCTTGACAGGGTTCTTTTGCTTTTGAATAAATGCTAATACTTTGCAACCTGCTCCTTATCTCTTGGGTTAGTTCTTTGATCACATTTCCAGACAAGAATCGGACCAGATCCCAGCTCACTGGTAATACTCAGATGTCTGAATATTTACAGCCTTTGGTAAATAGCGCGCAACTACTAGAAGCAACATCTAAACTGTACAGATCAAAGCATCGCGTGAAAAGCACAGAAAGAGTGTTCTTGCAAAGCCTTGGAGGCAATGGTGGATGCAAAGTCTTTGGACTGGAGTTGACATTGAGGCTTGGCCTTGTGATATTGAAGTGGGGAGCTAGGATGTAAATGGTGCCATCTTGGCCACATGGTAGATGGAAGGGTGTGGCATCTTGTCCTCATGGTGGGGGAAGGTGAAGGGGCCCCCCTCACTTGGGTGAGGCACGTGCCTGAATCCCTGAAGGCAGAGGCGGGCACTGGGCTGATAGGTTGCTAAACCCGCCAATCCAGTGCCTGGGACTCAAGTTTCCTGTGATCCTGCCCCCTGACCTGACCTTATTTTGGCTGGGACCAGCTCAGGTGCCATTATGCCACGCCATGTGTCTCCCTTGACTCCAGAGTTCGTGCCCTGTCTCCTGTCTTTCTCTCTGGTCACCATGGTGTCCCACTTCAGCTCTCCATTGGAGCTGAATTGGTTTGTGGGTGTTGCTTTTGTTCTTTATTTCCTCTCTGGGCTTCATGGCTCAGTTTCCTAACAGTGTTAAGTGCATTCGCTGGCTGCTGGTCTTTGAGACAGGAGACTACCATGTAGTCGCCAGCCTTTCAATAAAGGCTCCTGATTTGATCTTTCAAAATGTGGCTTTTCTGAGTTCTCACTGTACAACAATATGAATGGGAATTTACCAGAGAACTCGATGTGCACAGGCTTTGGGGGTTTGATAGTTAGATAGTTGGATTAGAAGATCCTCAGATCTCAGCCCCTTCAGTAGCTAGGATTTCTGGGGTGAGTCACTGGCACCTGGAGACCCTTTATTTTAGTACCTTTTAACAGAATGTTCTCATCTCTGTGAGCCCTCCCCTCCATGTCAGCTCAGTCCATTGGGGTTGTTCCTGGTTGTAAGGAACACGAAACCATATCTGAGGATTGACAAGCGACTGCCCATCTCACAAGCCACTATCCAGCCTTGGACGCCGCTTGTCCTGTCCTTGCTTATCTTTTTCAATTAATACTTATTTCTGTAAAACAGTTTTAATTTTAGAGGAAACCCGAGAGCCCAGAGTGCTTGGCCATCCCTCCCTCCCCCGACCCCACACCATGAACAGCTTCGGTACCACACACTCCTTGCCTCTGTGCACAAACTTGCTGGGAATCATGGGTCAAAGCAGGACAGGAAGTTCACAGATGTTCCTATGTTATGCCAGGGCTCATGGCTTGTGCTGTACATCCTATGATTCCTGACATGTGTGGCTACCCGCTCCCTAAGATTCCCAAATCAAGAAGTAACCCCCGGCTGGGGATATGGCCTAGTGGCAAGAGTGCTTGCCTCGTATACATGAGGCCCTGGGTTCGATTCCCCAGCACCACATATACAGAAAATGGCCAGAAGTGGCGCTGTGGCTCAAGTGGTAGAGTGCTACCCTTGAGCAAAAAGAAGCCAGGGACAGTGCTCAGGCCCTGAGTCCAAGGCCCAGGACTGGCCAAAAAAAAAAAGAAAAAAAAAAAAAGAAGTTACCCTCATCTTGCTCCAGGATCTGTGCTGCTCAGAGCCATTAGATATTTGTAATCATTCATGGATGGGCCATATAAAAAGGTCAGTACAGGCAGAAGGCTGCAGGTAGCCAATGAGAAGCATGTGGTATATACTTCATGACTGGTATTGGATTATCTTCACCTATGCTTATGCCAGAATTGTCAGTGCCCTTCATCTCCTACCTGCTTATGTTATCTCTCTCTCTCTCTCTCTCTCGCTCTCTCTCTCTCTCTCTCTCTCTCTCTCTCTCTCTCTCTCTCTCGGATTTAAAATTTAAACTCAGGCTTTTGACTTGCTTGGTTTGTTGGGTGGGTGCTCTACCAGGTGAGTCTTTACTGGTTACCTTGGAGATGGAATCTACTGGATTTTTCTGCCCCAGCTAAGTGTCAAACTGTGAGCCTCCACTTCTTAGCTAGGGAAAAGTGTGATCCAGTGGCACCCAGCCTACCTGTACATTCTTTAAATTATGCAATCCTCTTCTTACAAGACAGCTTGCTACTCACTGCTCCAATCTAGATTAGTGACAATGTACAGAGCCCCTTCCCACTTGGGGTTTTTACCTTTAAAACTTGTTTGAAGCTGGGATCTGGTGGTTCACAGTTAGGATACTAGCTATTCAGGAGGTGGAGAGCTCATGATCATGGGTTGAAGCCAGCCTTGGCAAGAAAGCCTGTGAGATTCTTAGTTCCAAGTAACCAGCCCTCTGAAAAAAGCCAGAAATAGAGGTGTGGCTCAAGTGGTAGAGTGCCAACCTTAGCGGGAAAGTTAAGGGATAGTACCCGGGCTCTGAGTTCAAGCTCCAGGACCATCACAAAACAACCAACCAAACAAGACAACAACAACAAACCAAAACAACTGACCAACCAAACAAAATTTGTCTGAAATCTGAAAGGTTTAAGTGCTCAATTTAGCCTGTCTGAAATTTGTCTCCCAAGCTGCAACTCTGATCAGCCCAAATGAATTCTGTGTTTCTTAATCCCTTTGTACCTCAGTTTCTCTTAAGGATCTACAATGGAAAGCTATGCTGTCACAAATTAGGAGCAGACTTTTCACTGAGTTATTTTGGCACTATATTTTCCAATATTTCTAATATCTTCTAAAACTCACACAACTAACATACTTATTATAGCTTTTCTTATCGAGTCCACTGAGAAATAGAAATGCATGAATAATCAAATTACAACTAGGCTGAGTATAATTCATAGTAATTATAGGGTTTATAGATCTCATAGGAAGCTGGGTGCCAGTGGTACGTGTAATCCTAGCAACTTGGGAGGCTGAGATCTGAAAGACTAGTTCAACACTGATCTAAGAAGAAAATCCTAAAAGACTCAAAAAGTTGGGCTGGAGGTATGGCTCAAGGGGTACAGCATCAGCTGTGTGTAGGAAACCCCAAGGAGCTCAGGGCTGAGTTTAATCCCCAATAAAAACCAGATTGAATAGAAGTTACTGAGAATTAAAATGCACATGCTTCACCGTATGTTTTTATTTTCACTTTATTCTTTTTTTCTTTATTGTCAAAGTGAAGAACAGAGGGGTTACAGTTTCATATGTACGGCAGTGAGGACATTTCTTATACAACTTGTTACCTATTCCCTCATTTTTCCCCTGCCTCCCCCTTTCCCTCTTCCCCCATGAGTTGTGCAGTTGGTTTACACCAAATGGTTTTGTAAGTGTTGCTTTTGGAATGGTTTGTCTTTTTATCCTTCGTCTCTTGATTTTGGTATTCCCTTTCCCTTCCCTAGTTCTAATACACATACATACAGTATCCAGGATACTCAGATGAGATACAGTGATAGCAGGGGTACAACCATGGGAAGGGAATATGAGAGAAAAAAAAAAGAAAAAAAAAGTGTCACAGTATATTTTTAAATATAAGCAACTTGACTCTAGATCATCTCAATCTCCTATCTATTGCAGAGAAATCTATTTTGCAACAAGCAAGTGTTTAGCAGTTGCCAGAAAAAGAGGGGTCTTCTTCCAATGTCACCGACATACTTTCTTTTCCTGTTAGAGGAAAGAAATCCATTTCCCAGCCATAAGGACTTCTAAAGATGTTGTGTAAATGCCAGTGTGCCTTGAATTAAGAAAGCCAGACATTTAAATAGTTGACCTCACGTAGCACATAAATTAGAGGGTAATTACTTAAATGTTCTTCAGTTTGTGAAAGGATTTACAACAGGGTTCCTCTAAATAGCTAACTCTCTGGTGGATTTAAAATTACTGGTGTGTGTGCTTTAAAATTAATTCTGTCTCTCTCTCTCTCTCTCTTTTAAAAGAAATACACCTGTTGCATGAAGCAAGATGTGGGCAAATGAAGATTTCTTGCTTACACATCCTCATACTCATCCAGCCCCCTGTTGGGACGAAGGGTTAGTTAGGAATAGAAGCTGACCTTTTCTTCTGCCTGGAGCAGGGAGGGACAGAGCCCTGGGACCCTCCTGCTGATTCAAGCTCCCTTGTGGAAGGGCGGGGGTGGGCGGGGGGAGCTGATTGTTTTGTGGAGCCTAGGGCTGGGAGGAACCCATCTCAGAGTCACTGTGCGGATGAAGAGAGTGATGGTTGCCTATTACCTTTTTTGTGCTGGACAAGAAAATGCAGCCATCACCAGGAAACTCCTATTTAAGAGTGTTGCCACTTTTCCCATGAACAGAACTCAGTTCTCTTAAATAACCAATCTGATGTATGCCATTTCTTTTTTTTTTTTGGCCAGTCCTGGGCCTTGGACTCAGGGCCTGAGCACTGTCCCTGGCTTCTACCCGCTCAAGGCTAGCACTCTGCCACTTGAGCCACAGCGCCGCTTCTGGCCGTTTTCTGTATATGTGGTGCTGGGGAATCGAACCGAGGGTCTCGTGTATCCGAGGCAGACACTCTTGCCACTAGGCTATATCCCCAGCCTGATGTATGCCATTTCTGAAAATATTAGACTGTGTGTGTTTGTGTGTGTGTGAGCGAGCAAGAGAGCGAGAGAGAGATGCATACTCTGTTCAACTGGATGTTGTACTGGTGTTTCTTCTTCCTCTTCCTCTCCTCCTCCTCCTCCTCCTCCTCCTCCTCCTCCTCCTCCTCCTCCTCCTCCTCCTCCTCCTCCTCCTCCTCCTCCCTCCTCCTCCTCCCCCTCTCCTCCATCATGGGGGCTTGAACCTGTGGCCTGGGCACTGTCCCTGAGGGCTCTTCCACTGAGCTGAAGTGCCACTTCCGTGTACTGGAGGCTCTTTTTTTACTCAAGGTTAGAACTCTACCACTTGAGTCACAACTCTGCTTCTGTCATTTTGGTAGTTTATTGGAAATAGTCTCATGGACTTTCCTGCCTGAGTTGGCTTCCATCTGTGATCCTCAGATCTCAGCGTCCTGTGTAGCTAGGATTACAGGTGTCAGCCATTGGCCCCTGGCTTAAACCATGGGACTTTTGAAGTCACAGAAGAATCCTTGCTTCTTGTTACTTGGCAAGTGGCTTGTCATTCTGCCCAGGCTTCAGATTGTCTCTCTAACTTGAGACTGTGAGAAGATGACTTGGTACATTTTGTTTGTGTGACACTAGACCAGTTCTTTTTTTTTTTTTTCGGTGGAAAGTGTATCTTTCCCAAGATCCAAATGGCTGCAAATTCTAATTTAAGGTAAAGTATTCATCCTTATTTATCCATACATTATTATTAGGGGTATCCTGCTTTACACCAGTGTGTGTGTGTGTGTGTGTGTGTGTGTGTGTGTGTGTGTGCGCACACACAAGCGCAAGCGCATTCCAATACTGGGGCTTGAACTCAGAGCCTGGTACTCTCTCTTAGCCTCTCTGCTCAAGGCTGGTGCTTTACCACTTGCATAACACTTCCACCTCAGACATTTTGCTGGTTAATTGGAGATAAGAATCTCATGGGGGGGGCTGGGGGAAAATGAGGGAGGAGGTAACAAGTTGAAACTGTAACCCACTTTTCGTTGACAGTTAAAAAAAAAAAATCTCATGGAGGGCTAGGAATATGGCCTAGTGGTAGAGTGCTTGCCTCACATATATGAAACCCTGGGTTCGATTCCTCAGCACCACATATATAGAAAAGGCCAGAAGTGGTGCTGTGGCTCAAGTGGTAGAGTGCTTGCCTTGAGCAAAAAAGAAGCCAGGGACAGTGCTCAGGCCCTGAGTTCAAGCCCCAGGACTGTCAAAAAAAAATTTAAAAAACTCATGGACTTTTCTGTGTGGGCTGCTTCCATCTCAGATCTCATTCATCCTCCTGAGCAGATAGGAGTAAAGCCATGAGTCATTGGTATACCCCACAGTGTTGTTCTTTTTACCAAAGTATAGCAGTCAGTGAAACAGTTTATGTTACAATTGAGGGAGCTAGGCAGAGCTAAATAAAACATAGATATATAAATATTGTTGGTGACGTTACATAAATAAAAAGGAATGATATTGCTGCATATGGGACAATAAAGTTAATATATGATTGTTTTTATACATGGAATATTTTTCTGAATATTTTAGAATTAAAACTTGTCTTTATGAAATAATTGTGATATTAGTGTCGGTTTAGACTATCAATTGACCTTTTGTAGCCAGGCTTCACAATAGTTTCCAATCTTGCCTCAGGAATAGGAATATTTGCATGAATGTGTAGGAATGGTTCAGGGTTAGTCTGTGGGAGAACAAACGACAGCAGAAATGATAGTCACCAAACCCAAGATTACAGCCAGTCCTCTGTGTGTGTTCAGGAGCTGTGCACTTCACCAACTGCTGATCCGAAATACTGTTAGGCCCGTGGTGGTTCTATTGTACTGAATGTGTATCCGCTTCTTGTCTCTGTTCCCCGAAGAGTACAGTGTAACAACTCCTTACAGAAAACAGTGTATTAGGTGCTACAAGTAACTTACAGATGATTTGATGTTCGAATTACACTTGAACTTCAACTTCAGCGAGGCTGTGATTATCCCAGGTGAACTGTCTCCTTCATTCCTTTTCCTTTACCCCAATCCACATCACAAGCAATACATTTAATAGCAGGTGCTAGGCTATCAACTGCTAAAAAGGTGATAAATGTATATTTCCTTCAGAGGCTGAGCCGGAGAGAAGATTATTTTATACCCACTGTTTTAGGATATTTACTTATGTCACCTTCTTCCTTTTTGCTTCATTTCAAAAAAAAAACTTTACTGTTTTCTGTTTGGTTCATGCACAACTCTACAGAGTTGTGGGGAACAGCGTGAAACTTCAACACAAGGCTGCAATGTACAGTAGAGAAGCCAGGCAAACCACCATTTCCATCTTCTTCTTTCCTCACACCCCTCTCTTCTAGTTGTTCCTCGGGTGTATAACAAGAAATCATAAGCTTCACTCAACCAGTTGTGCTGGAGACCAATAGCACTTTTTTTCTTCTATGCATTGGTATCTATTATCCAATTTTCCTCTATCCTCTCTTCCTAGATTTTCCTATTTTCCCCTCTATTCTCTTCTACTTTGAGATCAACAGCTCAGCTCCCACAGATGATGGAGAGCATGTGGTATTTCTCTTTCTAGTACCACCTGTAGTTACTCTTAGAAGTAATCAGGTTTGGAAATGTTTTATGGCCACCTTAGGTGATATAAAAAAAACCTCACCAATTTACCATTGCTTTCTTTCATTTCCTCATTTTAGGGTGGCAAGTACTTCTAACAGCGAATGACAGCATTCCCAGAGTGAATCCGAGGATAGGTAAACTTGCCAGCATCTCCGTTATGCAATGCAATGCCATTTTCCTTTCTGGTACCCATGTGGAGAGAGTAAAGGCCCCCTCTCCCCACAGAGCTCCTGAGCAAACGTCAACTTCAGAGCCCTAGGGGGCAGCTGGGTGCCACCATAATGTCTTGCCTGGCACAGTCAGAATCATTCATGGTTCCTCGGCTTCTTAAATTGCCCAGAGAGATCGAGTGAGAAGAATTCTGCCCTTGAAGCTAACAGGGCTGAAAGAAGGGGTCTCTTGAGCAGAGGCAGGGCCATTGCACACAGCAGCTTCGACTGCAAGTTCTGAGGAGCAGGCCCAGCCTTTGGAAGCCCCTTGCTCACCTCTTTTGTGGATGTACTTCCTAAGATATCTGCACAGGGATGAGTTGGGCAACTCCCACCACATATGCAGCTCTGGACCTTTGTGTAAAGTTAGGGTGCCTCTGGTTTCAGTGGTGACAGCTGAGAACAATCCTTCCCCTCCCTGTCCTGTGGCGTGGATGGCTAGGAGCAGCCGCAGGAGGGGCAGCTGCTGGAGAGGGAAGCTGGACTTGAGACGGGTTTGCAGCAGGACCAAAGTGGATGTCCGCTCTGACTTCAGGGCTTGTTGCCTGCTCACCTTGGCCAAAGTGGTGAATATCACTGAGCTTCTTTCGTTTCTTTCTGTCGTAATCATGCCAAGTGCTCCTTTGGAGATTGACTCAGGCAAGTGAGACACATCATGAAACACCAGGATGGGCACAGATAGGCACAGATAAAGCACCCTCTCTCTATCTTTGTGTTTTATGGTTGTTGGAGTTGTTACTGAGATAGAAACTCGGAGTCTGGTGCTTGAGCCATGCTCCCAGCCCTTTTTTGATTTACTTGTTTTTTTGAGGCAGGGTCTTGTGTTTAGGTCCCAGTCAGCCTGGACTATGATCTTCCTGTTTACACTTCCTACATAGCTGCAGTGACAGGCATGATTGCAAACTTGAATGAGGATGGTCTTGAAGAGCCTCTGCCCTACTGGTATCCTGCTTCCTGCATCATTTTCTGCTCTGGTCTCTCTGAGTTTATTACCTCTTCCTACCTGGGGTATCTTCGATTATCTCGCCAGTTATCTACATCTTATCCATCTTTTAGTTACCCTCCCCCCAATCCTTATTGATTTCTCAATCTCTCTTCCTATCTCTTCATCTCTGTTTGTTTGTTATCTAGATCAGTCCTCCTTAGCCTAGAATTGAATAATTATAGCCTTTGAATCTGTGTCTCTTCCCTCCCCACTCTGTCAGAGTGTCTTGGAGATGAAAGATTATGTCTCTGAAAGGGACAGGGCTTAGGTGACGTGAAAAAGAAAGGCTTTTGGATGGCTTTAAGAAAAGGCGCTACGGGGAAAGGAGCTGAGGAGTGAAGAGTACCAAAAAACATGACATAACGCTGTTTGAAAATGGGAAAAGAAGAGTGATGGAGAAGGAGTGCATGGTAGAAGAAGTACATTAGTTCGAAGTGCACTGTCCCTGTGTACGGATGATCGGAACGAAATTCTGAATATTACCATATGTTAACTCAAAAATGAAATTTAAGAGAGGGAGCCAGGTGCCAGTGGCTCAGACCTTTAACTGCAGCTACTCAAGAAGCTGAGATCTAGATGGCGGTTCAAAGCTAACTTGGACAGGAAAGTCTGTGAAACTCTTATCTCCAAGTAATCACCAAAAATACAAAATACAAAACAAAAAGTGAAAGTTGGAAGTGGAGCTATGGCTCAAGTGGTAGAGTGCTATTCTTAGTTTTTGCCTTTTTTTTTTTTTTTTTTTTTTGCCAGTCCTGGGCCTTGAACTCAGGGCCTGGCTTCTTTTTGCTCAAGGCTAGCACTCTGCCACTTGAGCCACAGCGCCACCTCTGGCCGTTTTCTATATGTGTGGTGCTGAGGAATCGAACCCAGGGCTTCATATATGCGAGGCAAGCACTCCTGCTACTAGGCCATATTCCCAGCCCCCTAGAGTGCTATTCTTGAGAGGAAAAGATAAGGGAAAGTGCCCAGGCCTTTTGTTCAAGCCTCAGTACTAGCACACAAAAATAAAATTATAAAAGGGATTATGAATGCAGAATAAATACTTTCGTTGTGAATTACCACTTAATTCATATTGAATCATGTGGGGTATCCTATCAGTGATTTTCCTAATGCATCCTGATGGTTGAATATTGATTTCTTAAAATTGAAAATACACATCGGATGACATTGATTGCTCATATCATCAATAATTGGTTTCGAACCAATGACTAAAGCAATCTGCTTCAGAAAACTTGTAATAAATGTACATAATGACAACTGAAAAAGACTTCTTCATCCAACACATAGATAGACAGAATTGTTTCTCAGCTCTGCTACAGGAAATCAAGGGTGTATGTTACGGGGCATGACAGTGGAGATTTCAGTCAACTGAAATGAACTTGCTTGGGCCAAGGGCATACAACTGGGAATGTACCATGTATTGCACCAAGGCAGCTACTTTCTCAAGTTATATAAGGTAGAGGATTTGGAAGTCTAGTAATATTAACAAAATCTTGAGTAATAAGATGAGAGAGCAGAGATCAGGAAAACATTTCAAGTTCTAATGTGATGACACCCTTGGATCTAAAATGTGGCATAAGGAAATCAATTTCAGATACCAGTTACACATTTGACTTCCTCATAATGTGTCCAGAGGACAGAAAGGTCGAGGGCCAGGAAAGTCTCCTTGAGATTAAACCAGTCCAACCAGTAAATTCCGTCTTTTCTAATCTGCCAAAAGACTCTTTAGGGAATAAATATATCTCTTTTTGTGTTGTTTAAATATGGTTTTCCCCATCATTTATAGTGTTGGGTACTTAATAAATGATGAGAGTGAAAATATGCATCGTGGTTTTAGTTCCTAATATAAATGGTGAAGAATGTATATTTCAGTTCTTAATTACAAAGGTTGTGAGTTATACTTAAAGTATTTTATTTTGTATTGTTTTATTTGGCTATGCAGGCTGACCTTGAATTTGTGGTCCTCATGCTTCAGCTTTCCTAATGCTCACTGGTATTACAGTCATGAACCACCTTACTTGGCTATTTAAAGCATTTTGGAGTTTTGCCTGCCCTTTGTCATTGTTTGCCTTTCTCCACAAGTGTAAGAAAAATAACCATTTATGGAAAGTTAAATACTAAGCTCTGTGTCTTATGGACCGTATTTTCCTTAAGCAATACATAGGCACTCTATATTTTGTAGGATTTTCTCTTATTCCTTATTGAAAGGTAAAATAATCTGACATTTCTGGGATGATTTTAATCCCATTGACTGTTCTGGTTCATTTACTCAGTATCACTTGTCAGTGGTTGAGGTTAATATCAATTTCTCTGAGTTACAAAATAGACTTACGGGCACTCCCACTCTTGCTAGAAGAGAGTTCTGTGGTAAAGAGCACATGTATTTTAACCTTGTGTGACACATATTCTCATTTGGGAGTTATTGGTTAGTTTCAAACAACCCAAACTAATATGTCTAGTTTGACCTGAAAGGGCTTTATTTCATTACTGGATGCTTACAAATACAAGAGGGCCGGAAGATCTGAGTTCAACTTATAAGGAAACAACTAGATGCAGAATCCCAACTGTGCCATGCCTCACAAACAGCTGGTGCTGTCATAGGTAGTCGTTAAACCAGGAGGGGAATCAAGAGGGCCTGTCTGTACTAAGACCTACACAAACAGACACCTCGCAAGGGCCACTGGTCCTGGCCGTTGGTCCTGGAGTTGTCAAGAGGCAGCAGTTTAGGTATCCATCCTCTAACCAGTGCTACTTTCTCTGAACAAGTTCCTCCTGGAGTATAAGAGTCTTTGGAAAAGGAAAGCCCCAAACCGAAGGCCCAGGAAGCAGCTAGGTTTGTGTGTGTATTGTTCCGTGGAAAGGAGAGAATGCCAGCGGCCTTCCGTCTTTTCCCTCAAGGAAAGGAGTGTCATAGAGTGTTCTCTGGGTTAGAGCCGATACTGCCACCTGACATTTCTCAGGGAGTATTTGCTAGTTGATGCCACAACCATGGAAGACAGTAGCATGGGAACATCATATCTGCATGGCTTCAAGCCAGAGAAGACAGTGCTGCCCCTACCAGGTTGACAGAGGTCTGGGTCTAGCTGATTTCATAGGTGGTGGCTCGCTGGACCCTTTGAGTTATGAGGCCAGAGAGGTCAGCTTGAGAGAGGCAGCTCACGCATCACGACCACGTGCATCATTATGGGTTCTTATTTCTTGAACTAGTGCCTGAGTGTTTGGTTGGCTGGGGGAAGAGGCTGGCAGATCTCTGTGCATGCTCCTCTTAGTCCCCTGGTTACTTAGAATCATCCACAAGAAGACTTTTTAATGGCGATTGATTCCCCACCCTCCCAGGCCATTCATGTCCCCATCCGTATGCCTACATACACCTCCATATTTTTCCCAAGCCACTTTGTCATCACCAATCCTTTACTTCTTTTTTATTTTGTCTAAACTTTTGATCCTAAGGCTAATCATTAACGGTCTCCCGTGAATAAGTCTAGATCGATACCTCTGGTTATCTTTCTTTCTAGACAGAGCAAAAGTGAAAAACAAACCCTCAGACAGAGAGAGATGCTGCTTGAAACAGTTCTAGACAGCAGAATTTCTGCTCTTCCACTGTCTTTACAAAAAGCACTGTTGTGATGTTGGAAATCTGATTTATTATTTTTTTTACTAGCATTATCATTCAGAACAATCTGTAACATAGATTCTTCTTTAAAAATGCTGTGTTAGTCAACTGTCCAGAAAGAACTCCCCATGAGGCCTAAGGCTGACATGCTTGAGTGCCGGGCACATCTGATTTTATGGCTCAGATAACAAGCACGTTTGGATGGTCAACTCGGGACACCTGGTTACTTGCTGTACTATAGTCAGGCATTCAATCTGTCACGATCCATAAGTAAACCAAGCACTACTTTTCCAAAGGAGAAGAATTAAGTTCTTGCAAATATAACTTTGCCTCCAAGTGCTCAGAGCACAAACTGCTGTTTTTGCTTCAGAGCTCACCATGGGCTTTCTAGAGTAACTCTTTCTACCTTAGACACTTGGAGCTCAGTACTATCTTCTGTAGCTCAAGTCACTTATAGGTGTGGGACCCTCTGAAGAGCCTTCCATTTTTGTTTTCTGTTTTAGGGTGGGGCTTCCCTAAAAAAAGGGGGTACCTTATTTGTGCTACTTGGTAGATGGATAGAAGATTCACAGATGAATGGAGTACCTTTTTATCCCTGATGGATAAAAACACCACTGTATAGTTGTAGTAGGTTCATGGTATAGGATATTTTCTTACATTTTGGAGAGGATCTCTTGATATGACCTGGAAACTGAAAGTGCCAAACATTCTATATGTAAGTGTGTGTGTGTGTGTGTGTGTGTGTGTGTGTGTGAGAGAGAGAGAGAGAGAGAGAGAGAGAGGTGGGGGTGTTTGATCTCTTGCATCCTTATAACCTAGTGCTCCAAAGCATTGAGGGCATCTGCTATCAGCATTCTGTCTTATGCAATGGTGAGGTGATCAGTTGTCTGTGGAATAAATTATGAAGGAGTCAGAGAACTGACATAACCCTGAGATCAGATGGTGATGATGTACTTCTAAGGGCAAGCAAATTACTTCTCGTGAATTATGGTTATTGGGGGAGAAAAAAAATGTCAGATTGATAGATGTCTACCAGGTACCAGGATCTGTTGATTTGCTTCAATAATGAGATTACTTTAGCAACAGCAGGGGCATTTGATATCAACATCTGATTAACTTTATGATAATCCAACATCATTTTTCAAGGCTCATCTTTCTTTTGCATAGATGAAATGAGTGAGTTCAATGAGAATGTGATATGAATCAGCCCTCTTGTATCTCTGTGATACAAAGTCCTTTGTGGAACCCCATGCTGGTGGTGGACTTTAGCTCATGATGCCATTGTGATTCCTGAGAATGCTTTTCATTTTCTCTTGTTTTGTAAAGTGTGGCAGGGAGTACAGTTCAAACGGCCACCACTAGGCTCATCTTCACCCTGAACCTCAGTTTCTACGTATGTCTACTCCAGCTCAACACAGGAATGAAGGTGCTAGCCAGAAGATAGGCATGAAGATCTACTTGCCACCTTGCCTTCATGGATAGTCTTCACGTGATTGGTGAATGATAATGGGATACACATCCTCCCAAACTGATGCAGTCTGAGTCAGTATTTGATAACCATTGAAAGATATGGTATTTTCCTTATTACACAGATAAATCTGTCAACAGTCAGTCATAGCCTCTTTGAAAGAGTGCAAGAGGAGTTTGTGCAGCAGATGTTTGTGAATTACTGCAGTATCCTTCCTCTGATGTACCTAGATTCCCCATTCTACATGGACTCTTGAGCTGGGGACCGATTGAGATCAGAAATGGTATAAATAGACAGGACTCACCATCTTGCAGCTCTACTTAGACATCTGTGGACCAAATTTGGAGGGTTTCCTGCAGCTTGGAGGTGATGCACTGTTTAAGTAGCATCTTACTGGACCGCCAATCCATTTCAGACCATGAGGGAATGTTCTTCATTGGCACCTGCTAAAAAGTTTATCATGACATATCAGCTTGTTTGTCATCTTGATTGTGTTGGTTGTTATGGTAACCGTGCCTCCTGTACATAGTTAGGGGTTACCACTTGGCTTCTATGATCTGAGACCTCATGATGCCCTGCAAACTCAGCTCTCTATCTTATGGTGTCATCCTCCACCTTTTTTCCTTGTGTAGAGTGTATAGCGACTACAGTAAATGTTTTGATTTAAGGCACTGGAAAAGTCTACCAGCCATACCTGAATACCTTGGTAGGTGTGATCTCTGCTGATCCTATACAGGGAACACAGTGAAAGAATAGCTGAGCAAGTCATGTGACAAATCCATTCCATTTCTTTTCCCATATTTTGCTAATAAAATCAATTATTAAAAAAATAATTATCATGGGCTACTATTGAATCATCTAGCCCAGGTGCCTGAAAATCACACAACAAATGCTGGTACATACATTTTGTTTCTTTCTTTTTTTTTTTCTGTACTGGAGATTTGAACTGAGGTCTCGATAATCTCTACCAGTTCAATAATACCCTAGTACTTTTGCTTTTAGTTTGTTTTTATTTCTCTTAAAAATTGTTATTGTAAATGTGATGTACAGAGGAGTTATAGTTATGTACGTTAGGTAGAGTACATTTATTTTTGGATACTATCACCCCTTCCCTGACACTCTTTTTTTTTTTTTTTTTGGCCAGTCCTGGGCCTTGAACTCGGGGCCTGAGCACTGTCCCTGGCTTCCTTTTGCTCAAGGCTAGCACTCTGCCACTTGAGCCACAGCACCACTTCTGGCCATTTTCTATATATGTGGTGCTGGGGAATTGAACCCAGGGCCTCATGTATACGAGGCAAGCTCTCTTGCCACTAGGCCATATCCCCAGCCCCTGACACTCTTTAGCTTGTTTATTATAGAAGGTCTTGTGCTAACTTTGCCTGGCCGGCTCTTGAACAATGATCCTCTTACCACTGCCTCTTAAGTGTCTAGGACCATAGGCATGTACCATCATGCCCTTTGCTGTTACATTTATTTGTTTGTTTATATTTTACTTATTAACTTTGACCCTACTTTAAGTTATACTCCCCCTTCATGATCTAGTCCTCGGTTAAAAAGATCTTACAATTCCTTTTGTTTTCCGTTTTTGGTTTTGGGATTGAATCCAGGAGGAGCTCATATGTGTCAAGAACTTGCTCTGCTATTGACGAAGAACCCTAGTCCTTTTTATTATTTTCACAACTTTTTAGCACATAAGCCTTTTCTCTTTTGGTAGGACAATATTATCCCTACCCACTTCCAATTCCTCTCCTCTCTAGTATCTAGTTGTAACCTTGGAAAGAAGCAAATACATGCTACACAAAGACATTGTGAGCAATAATGGACCATGTATAGGATGACGGAAGATGAAAACGGAGCTGAAATATTCCTGCTGTCGACTAGTGTGTTATCATGGTTCAGCACTGCATGCCACACAATTTCCATGTTTGTGGTTATGTTAGTGTTAAACCTACTGCACTGTCAGTCAGAAAAATACAACACAATTATGTGACTTCTATAATACTTAATAAACAACTATGTTACAAGCTTATATATTTACTAAGGTAACCTTTTTATTATTAGAGTGCTCTCCTTTATATAAAACAAAGTAGTATAAAGTAGTGTACCGTGTTACCTGGGAAACAGCTTTATACATCTTCTTCCATCAAGAAACCACCTGGAGTGAACGGACTATCTTATCCAGGTTTGTGTTAATATTTGCACAACCTCAAAGTGCCTAATGGTGCATTTCTAAGAATGCACCCCTGTCACGAAGTAATGTATGACTATAGTAGTTAGGAACATAAGGAGAACTACCATGACTTTCAAAGCAATAGCCCAGGAACGGTTAGCACAGGGTCTTCAGTCAAGACTCCATTCCACAGTGGTGGAGGCTGACATTTCTTGGACAGGATGACTCATCGGGCTTTTGGGATGGAGACCACTTGGAGTCCCTCGAACGCTCGTGCTGCTTTGTATTCTCTAAAGACTGTAGGTGAGATCCCTCTGTTTGAAGATGATTCCGAAAGGTTTATATGAGACATGAAACTATCAAGTACTATAAGGTAACATCTTTCAGGCCCAGGTCTTGCTCCAATTTTGTGTTTTTCTGGACCTGTTAATACAAAAGATTCTTTTAGGAAACCAACAAGCCTGTCTGGCTTCTCAGTCTTTTAATTCTTCAGGACAATCAGAGGTCTGGAGTTGATCACACCATTGTTCTTCCATTCCATTCCCCCCCCCCCCACTAAAATGGTTTGCAAAAGCAGCCATTCAGTTGGCTAGAACTCTGCCTTCAATAGGTCCCAGATGTCCACAAATGACAATTTACGTGATTATTTTTGTCTATGTGTTCCATCCCCTTGTGTTAACGGGATCTAACCTTACACTCCTATGTTGTTGATTCTTTTATTTCAACACTTGATTGGGACTAGTTACTTGAAAGATTAGTATTGAGTTGCAGACAAAAGGAGCTACTTTGGGTAGCCTAGGCCGAAAGGTATGTGATGCTATGCATTAAGTGTCATCATTATAATGGTGGAGACCAAAAGTTCCCACCCAACTCTTGGGAATGATTGGGAGGGGAGGGCTAGAATCACCATCCCTCCACCAAACTGAGAAAGCCTTTGCTACCACTGCAGGGCACATCAATTTTATTAGCGGGATGTATAGCACACAGCTGATGTTTTCCCCTTTACTTGATCAGTATTTGGTTGGCACATCCTAAGTCACATATAAACTTTGGCTCAAAGAAACCTGGGTAACATACTTTTGAGGTGTCCAGTCTCCACATTACACAGTAGAAGGAAGTTGAGGTAGACTAGGAATGTGACCTTCCCACTAGGAACATTTTCTTCAATCTATAGGGGTTTAAAATGCTCTGCTCAATTCCCCTATTTTAATTTTAGTGCTATACTTAATTTTTTGCCTTATTGATTTGTAAACATTTATCTTTTTGAAAGCTGTTCATGCTGAGTTTAAATCTTTTGTGCACGCAAGCATTTTACTTTTTTCCTGTAACAACTACAAAGCACTTTGGAATTTAATTTTACATGTTCTTTTTGACTTCATGACTATATAAACATTCAATAATTTTTGGTATCATTTTGGTTTTATTTTTACGTTGAATCTTTCATTTGTCTGTACTGTGCTTTGGTCTATAATTTGAATTAGAAGTACAAGTTTCTGTCTTACAAATGGAGTTCCAGTTCTCTGGTCCAGGCTTAACTTCTTCTTTGGAGCTTGACTTTTGTGTGTGAGCTTTGAGTTCCCTGAGTTGGTGAAAGCCTATTGCTCACTGCTGTAGCTCAACTTCACATTGCTCACCAGTCCATACTTGATCATCTTCATTGCATGAGCCAGTAAATGGCTCTCTCTTCAAAAGCATGTGATTGCCTCTGACTACAGTCCTACAGGCTTCCAGTGACAGGCTGTTCTCTGAATTCTCCAGAATATGTCTTCCTCTGTGCCAGCTCCCAGGAGATTGTTTCTACCTGTTGTGTTTTTCTATCTTTTTGTCAGTTGGAAAATGGTTACAAACTTTCCCCAAGAGAAAAAGAGTGGGATTCTCCTAACCTGTCCCTTGGTAAATTTGCATTTGTTCTTAACATTGCTCGTGCTAGTTTGAATCTCCTGTACGTGTGAAGCTGTCAAAGCCTTCCGAGGAAGATTTAGAGAGAAGACTGGGGTTGGGGGCAGAACGTGCCTGGTTTGGTTCTAGGCCATAAAGACATCTTCAAAAAATGACATTCATCCCCATGGGGCTACACAAATATTCGATTTCATTCTTACAAACATTCCTTTTCCACCCTCACAGGTTAATCTTTCCATGCACTGGTTTATCATGAGGAGAATTTCCCATTGCTCCTGGTTGGAGCAGAGCCAGCCCCCAGCATGCGTATTCTTCCTGTTTTTATGTCTTCATTTATCAATGTCTAATCACGAACCTTTAGTTAGGCAAGCTTTTACTTGTTGACGATCTAAAGAGAAATAAGGCAGAATCTCTGCTTTCAAAGAGTGTATCATACAATATGGTCAGGAGACAGTTTAGCAAATAATTCTGAAATAATAACATGTGCCAAAGTGGTTAGTACTAAATTCTTTTAGGTCTATACCCATTGTGTGCCGAGAATACTTAAGTGCGGACCATGTGTGAAGGACTTGTAGGGGAAACACTTGGGCTCTGGGAAAGTGTATCTACGCCTACGACAGGGTGCCCGCAAGGGAGCATCTTGATGCTTACAAACTCTGCATTTACAACAGGGCAAATGGCTTGTCAGACAGCAGGTTTTGGGAACACTCACCAAAAACTTTGTCTATGTACTTTGTAGTGAGAAGGAAACTTTCACTCAAGCTAACCAATGACATAAGCTTCTACTCCTGGATAACATCGGGTTAAGAGGACATTGGGGCTATTTTCAACTAGGTTAAAACAATTTGTTTGACTTACCCTAAAATTATTAGTGTGAACTCAAGAATCAAAGATACTATCACCTGACTATGAATTTGGCATATCGGTGTATCAATTAAAAATAGTGTATATTGCACTAACTGCTAACCACCAAGCTTTCTTACATGAACTAAAGGATATTGAAACAATATTTAGTTATGTATATAACTAATATATAAGCAATAGATGTAACATATAAGTGATATATGTAACAATGTGATATATCTAATCAAGAGATCAAGCAATATCTAGGACTATTCAGTTCGATAAATGCACACATGGGATTAAGACTAGCTGCTATTAAATTGTCCAGCTAAAATTTTACTTTTTCTAGATTAGTCCTTTGTATATAGTTCTTCTTTTTTATCCTTTTAGTTTTAAATTGCAATTTAAACTAAAAATAATGTATTTTTATATTATATCTGTATATTTAACCTGTATGTTATACTTGTATATTAGACCTGTGTTAACCTACCACAATATTAGGCATTTAAGATGCTCCATAAAGCTTCAGGTCATGTATCCCTATAGGCTAACCAAAATTAAAAAAAAATCTAAGGTATGTTACAACTATGGAAAATAAACTTTCAAATGTCTATGTGATCCAAGTCAAGCTATAGGTTATGAGTATATTCTATATGGTTTAAAAAGTTTTTTAAAAGTAACTTTTGTTTCCATTTCTTCGAGTTCATTTTGTATGGGCTAATGCACCTAACTACTGAGCTATTGTGATCCTCTGCTAAGAATATCATAGACATATTCTAGTTATTACAAATGAGGGAAACCATGCAGCCTGTGTTTCTTTGAGTCTGGCTTTCTTTACTGAATATCAGTTTTTCCAAATCTCTCCATTTCCTTACAAATGGCACTGTGTCATTCTTTCTGATGGAAGCATAGAATTCCATTGTATATGAATATCACATTTTCTTGATCCATTCGTCTACTGAGGGGCATCTAGGTTGGTTCCATATCTTAGCTATGGTAACTAATGCTGTAATGAGCATGTGCTGATAGCTTTAGTGTGGTCATTTGGGTAACTGCTCAGGAGTGGGGCTGCTGGGTCACAGGGGAGCTCTATGTTTAGGCTTTTGAGGAAACCTTCATACTGCTTTCTAGAGTGGTTGAACAAGTTTACATTCCCACCAGCAGTGTAGGAGGGTTCCCTTTTGGTCACATTCCTGCCATCATCTATTATTAGTAGTTTTCTTGATAATGACCATTCTAACTGCAGGAAGGTGGAATGAATCTTATCGAAATGGAAAAAGAAGTTTTTATAAAATACTGTTTGCTCTTTCTTTCTTTCTTTCTTTCTTTCTTTCTTTCTTTCTTTCTTTCTTTCTTTCTTTCTTTCTCTTTCCCCTTTGGTTTATACCCTGTTGTCACTGTTTTTGATTTCTATACCCTTTTTCTTGTATATAAGTTCATCTGATTTACAGAAGGGAAGGGAAACCAGAAATGTCAGGACAAAGGGTGAACCAATGCCACCGTGATACTCACTAGACACTACATTGGAAATGAACTTTACAGTTTTGGGTAGAGGGCAGTCTGGGGGAGGGAAGTTAGAGAAAATGAGAGAGGGGGTAATATTGTTCAAAAAATGTACTTATTACTTTACTTGTGTTACTGTAACCCCTCTGTATGTAACTTTTAAAATAAAAAATAAAAAGAAACTTTTTTTCACTTTATTTTATTTTATTTTTTTCAATTATTTATTATCAAACTGATGTACAGAGAGGTTACAGTTTCATATGTTAGGCATTGGATATATTTCTTGTACTGTTTGTTACCTTGTCCCTCATACCCCTCCCCCTCCCCCTTTCCCTTTCCCCCCCTGAGGTGTTCAGTTCACTTACACCAAACAGTTTTGCAAGTATTGCTTTTGTAGTTGTTTGTCTTTTTTTTTTTTACCCTGTGTCTCTCAATTTTGGTATTCCCTTTCAATTTCCTAGTTCCAATACCAGTATACTTGGTTTCCAATATACTCAGATAAGATTACAGAGACAGTGTAGGTACAACCACAGGAAGGTGATACAAGAACATCATCAATAATAGAAGCTACAGATACACATGGGTCGGTGAAAGTAGTTACAACTGTGATATAACAATCGTTTCCATAACATGGAGTTCATTTCACTTAGCATCATCTTATGTGTTCATAAGGGTATAGCTATTGGACTCTTATAATCCTCTGCTATGACTTGCTTAAACCTGTATTAATTATTCCCAATAAGGGAGACCATAGAGTCCATGTTTCTTTGGGTCTGGCTCACTTCACTTAGTATAATTTTTTCCAAGTCCTCCCATTTCCTTACAAATGGGGCAATGTCATTCTTTCTGATCGAGGCATAAAATTCCATTGTGTATATGTACCACATTTTCCTGATCCATTCGTCTACTGAGAGGCATCTGGGTTGGTTCCAGATTCTCGCTATGACAAATTGTGCTGCGATGAACATTGTTGTGCTGGTGGCATTACTGTGATTTTTTAAAAGTTTTTATTATAAAACTGATGTACAGAGAGGTTACAGTTTCATACGTTAGGCATTGATTACTGCGATTTTTAAAGAGAAACTTTTGAATCACAGAAAACTCCATTGCACCTTCACTTCCATTAAAATGAGACATGCCCTTCTACTGAAATTGGGTAGGACACAATGCAGGTCAGATTCCCTATCAAGAACACCATGCAATCTGGCACTCGTCAGTCTGTCCAATTAAATGACTTCCTTCATTAGTTAAGTCAAAATTTGTGGAAGGAAAGCAATTACACGTTTTAAGCAGAGATAAGAACATCACAAAGAATCCATTCCTATGGCCTCACTATCTGGTCAAGGAAGCAACCATCAATGCAAAAATTTACTACAAAACATTAGCTAGCCTATCAGACACTGATTTTTGCAGTGTGCATAGACTGCTGGGTTTATAGAGAGATCCCTAATGATGCTTACCTTTAATTTTTCTCCTTACATAGAAATAAAGTATGTTGCTCATAAAGGCTGCAGTCTAAGCAAACGAGTGTCTTTATGGTTGTAAAGATGTATTGTGAGACTTTCACAAAAATAGGAAGCCAGCAAACTGTTGAGAGTAATTAGACATAATCTGATGCATACCACCTCATAAAGAGGAAGAACTGATTACAATTGCAATACTCTGTGCTTAGAAATATATTTATTGTGCTTATTTTTAAGATGGTTTCTTCACCTCAAAGAAAGGGAGGACAGAAGCTTTCCCCTGCAAGCAAAACACAGATCATCTTCCTTTGTGAACCACATTTAATTTCAATTTCTAAAGTTCATGGCAGATGACATTTTCATCCACACTTAATGATCTTCATATACTTAAAGCTGGCGTTGTTGAAGAAATACTGGATCTACCCCCTAGCCACCCTTTTCTCCTCACCACACACAATAGAGACAGAATGAAGTCTAACCATTTGGCATGATCCATTAGCCAGATTTTCTTTCCTTGAAGAAGTTCACTAATAGGCTTCTGTCTTCATTAAAAGCCAACCACCAAGGTCCAGTAGAACTTTCCTTGAATATGTTTATAAAAAGTGTTGCATTCACATGGAATATTCACTACTATCTCTGACACCCACAGCCCACATGCAGCCCACATCTATGCCCTGACTTTAAAGTACAAAAACGGAGACAGAGTAATAACATTGCCTTTATTCAGGGTTGACTTTGAGTTACTAAGATGCAATCTAAAGCAGAAAAACTTCCACCCTGTACCCCAAGTCAATTTCCTTTTAATTCTACCCAGAACGTGACTTTTCTGTTATAGAGAGGATACCTTAGATGAATGTTTAAGGAAAAGGAAATTAAAAGAGTTAAAGGGATAATTACACCCATGCAAGGAATCTGTGGCTGTGTGTGTGTGTGTGTGTGTGTGTGTGTGTGTGTGTGTGTGTGTGTGCTCAGACTGGGGGTGGCTCATGCAGAATACTGGGAACAGAGGGTCATGGGTGGGTGAGGGAGCAGTTCTGCCTGGGGTGTTGAGAGCAGTCTCCAGAACTGTGAGCCTGAGTTACTTGCATAGCGAGGACAGCCCAGTTAGGAGGACAGCCTTAATTCACCTGCCCCACCTTCTCCGTCAGGCAGCCTTTTTTCTCTTGCTGGCCTGAATTCAAATTTGCTCCCTGGAAAGGTCCAGTCATTGAATGTAGGCTTCATCAGGAAAGGTGGCTTGCACAAACGATGGTAGCAGAATATTCAAAGGTCCTTCCTTCAACTGGAATCCTATCTTTGTTACAAAGATTTATCACATGAGATTAAGTGCACCTGTATGCCGTTGCTAGATGAGAACAATTTGTGTCCTTGTGCATTTTAGAAAAAAAAATGCCAGCAACGTGGAAGCTAGATGGTTTCTAAAAGTCATAGATTTACACAAATTACTGAATGCTACTAATTATTAACATTTCATGTTCAGAAAGGGTAAAGATAGGCAACCCGCCTCATTAAGAGTTGAGATGGGATATTATGTCTCAAGTTAATTACTAAAAAAGATGTGTATACTTTCTCCAAGTTTACATTCTTAAAGACTTGATAGACATATTTTCATAATAAAGAGCTATATAATAAAGCATGTGTCTAGTCTATACCAACGTCAAACTATGTTACAAAGACAGTTTTGAAAACATTAGGAGGAGCTTTTATTTAAAAAAGAAATCAATCAAAATTTTTCATATGTGATTCTTCGTGGTTTTCTTAAGTTATATTCTCAAAATGTGAAAATTTTTGGAGTCACTCTGAGAACATCACTAATGAGTGAGTTCATTGTGCTAGACACCCTTCACTGGACAAATGAATCAAGAAAATAAAATATATACATGCATGTATATAAACATACATATGTGTTTATAAATATACAAATTGTACGTATTTATCAGGAAGAGGATCTATGTCATTTGCACACAAAATAGATGGACCTGGAAGAATTATTCCAAATGAAACAAGTCAGACTCAGAGAGATAAAGGATGCAAGTTTTGCTTACATGTGAAAGTTACGCATAATCATAAATATATATGTAAACATAAGCAGATTATATGCATATATATAACCAAACTAAAGTATGGTATTTCAGGAGAGGATTTCAATGGTGTAACTCCTTTGAACAACTGATAGTTTAACAAAATGAAAACCAGAAAGGTAGGACATGTGTATTATATGAAAGAGAGAGAGAGAGAGAGAGAGAAAGAGAGAGAGAGAGAGAGAGAGAGAGATTGTGTGTGTGTGTGTGTGTATCAGGGCTGAGGTCAAGGGGAGGTAAGCAGATGAAGAAAGGGAGTAGGAGACTATAGTCAAAATATTCAATGTACATATGTGAAAATAGAAATAATTAGGAGATGGATGGGGTTGGGATAGATGGGGGAGATTGATGAAGATACATTGTTCTTGTAAACTGACTCATGAAACCCTATGTATAACTACTTAAAGATAATTAGAAAACACAGAAAAGAATAGTGAAAAAAGTGGAATTTTCTATAAAGTTCTAAGTCAGTCTTAGGTCAAACCACAGCTATGATTTATACCTCTAATTCTAGTTACTCAGGAGGCTGAGATCTGAAGATTGCAACTTGAAGCCAACCTAGGAAGGAAAGTCTGTGAGACTCTGATCTCCAATTAATCACCAACAGGATAGAAATGAAACTGTGGCTCAAGTGGTAGCGCACTAGCCATGAGCACACACGCACGTGCACACATACACACTAAAAGCTCACAGACAATGCTCAGGCCCTGAGTTCAAGTCCCAGGACTGACACATTAACAAAATAGGATGCCAAAACAAGTTAGACTTCAAACAGCTGGTTGTGCTGCCAAAGGAATACGCTGTACCATGAAGAACACACATCCAACGTCGGCAGAGAACACATCAGACAGATGCACAGAAAGGCCCCTGACACCACAATCTAGTCTTCCCACTCAAAGCCACATTAACTGGGGGGGCACTGTCATGACCCCCCACATGCTCTGCCTGTCCCTCTACACGCTCTCACAGTGAAAATCACACACGTGCCATAAGACAACCTTGAGAGGGCACAAACTGCTGAGAAGCATTACCTTCTGTGCGGCGGCGGATTCATGAGTTTGCACCAGCTGCTTGGATCTGTCCGGACATGTTCCAATGATCAGACCGTTAAGACTGGCAATTAAACAGAGTGTTACAGCTAGGAGACCCCACAGTCGATTCCATCCTCCTTTCCTCTGCCGAACTCAATTTTCTTACTGCAAAAAAGGAAAGAAGAAAAAAAGGCCTACGTATGTATAGCTGCATACGTGGGCACTTGTATGCGTAATCCTGGCATATCAAAGGCAAAGCAACAACCCTGTAATAAAATGTGGATCCCCTACCATGGAAAAAATGAACTTTATAGAAGTACGGATTCTCCAGAGTCGTTCCAAACAACCAGGTACTTGAAAAAGCACCAATTTCAACAATGACTTAAAATTATCTTGTATATGTTTATATTGGCCCAAAGATCCTGGTGGGTTAACCACTGAATGCATAGAGAACTGGATGGACTTTTGAAGACTTGAGAGGAGTAACTTGGAAAAGATGATCAATACAAATCTGTAAATATGAACGTCTTGCAAGTCTATGACATGACACAAAGAGGAAATGTAAGAAAAATCTGTAAAATACTCTCCAAATAGTCAAGGACCTCTAACAAGGAACACATTGTATGTTTATTTATGACAACAATTCTGTGCTTACTGAAATGAAAATGTGTGTGAACAGAGGACTAGTAGTGTATCCAGATTGTCAGGGGAGCAGGGAATAGAGCAAGAATGACCAAAGTTGAGCGACTTAATGACTCGTGGCATCCTCCCTTAAAAAAAAAAGAGAGAGCAAGAGAGAAAAAAAATAACTCTAAGCATGGGAAAAGAACGCTAAAATTTTCAAACCCTCTAGTCAGATTGTCAACCCAGATTTTACATTATTAGTGTGGACAAGTAAATTTTATGTGATAGTTTGTTGTATTTAAAGACAGTGTAAAACTCTCATTGTAAACAGTTGTTTACAGTGTGTGTGTGTGTGTGTGTTTTTCCAGCACCGAGCTGTTTTAAAGCTCAATTGTGCATTTTGCAGATAGAATGGGAAAACTAACTGAAGGCTGTATTGTAAGCAGTGGTTGCCGTGGAAACCCCAGTTTCAAGAGCTGGTTCTCCATTACCACTTAATTTAGGCTTCCTAATTGCATTCCACTAAATCGGTAGCGACAATATCTGTGGAGCAAAACTGCATGCCCAGTCTAGCGCAAACCTCTTTGAAAAAGGCTTTTTGAAAGCCAGGAGCTATAAAAACTCAGCATGACGTGGAGCATATGAGAAACCTGTAGTTCAAATGTAGTACTGGCTGCTTTCTCATCCTTGGTAACTTCAGTGTGCTCCACACCAATCTATTAGTTCAGTCTACCTTAAAGATCATAAAGCTCTGTCATGTGGAAACTCATCTGTCCAGCAACACATTGGTGCAAAATAGATTTAATTGTACTCCCAACTCGGTATCATGTCCATCTTATTTTACACACACCAGCAGGTAGCTCGTGCGCAGTCTTACTTCCCTTGAACTGCCCTTGCTCTACAATGTGAGGAGAACAATACTTTCTCAGTTTAAATTATTTGCCACCGTTGGGCTGAGCGGAGAGCTAGACCGCCCATATGTGACCTGAAGAAGAGGCTTGTCAGAACCACTAGACATAAAAGCATTCCAATTATCGACCACACTGCCTTAATAGAGGAGGCAACTAATATGATAGTGCGAGCCACTGTGCCAGTGAGGAGCTCTTCGTCACTGTCAGATTACCACTTGAGTTAAACTCTTGTAAATCAGTCACATTATGCTGCTGGTGGAGGGATAAACACAGACCTATTATGCTTAGGATTCCAGAGGGCTCTCTCTGCCAGAGGAGTTTACACCGGATGCCCCATTCATCTGCATTTTGTCATGTTTATGATTTGGTAATTACTAATGTGGCCGGCGTCTGTGGTCGTTGGTAAGATTTAAGTTGCCTGTGATGAGATTCCGAAAAGAAAAGCATCTGCCTTCAGTGGCCAAGGGGGAAGGCCAGCCTGGCTCCCCTGCAGGAGGAGGGAGGGGACGGGGGGGGGGGCATTGTGTATGAATATCCACTGGGGACAGGAAGCCGCTGACCCTTGATTGACAACACAATCCCATAATTCTCATCTTCTCTCTAAACAACGAATGCTTTCAAGCAAAATGTCTTGCTAGCTTGGGGCGCAGGACTTGATGCCAATCCCCAACACAGCTCATCATTTCCTCGCTCGGGTCCTGAGGATTTGGCATCTATATTAGAGGCAAAGAGACTCTTTTGCTCCTGAGAGACAAGTAAACAACTGCAGGGTTTTATCCTCTCCCTGGCGTGGGTACACGTTGCTAAAGCAGCCTAGAAGCGGCTGCCAAGCATTCCGCTATTGTCTTCTATCTCCCAAGGTTTTGAATGCCTTTGCCCTCCCAACTGTGGGTCTTCTGCGGGAATGAATGAGGCGTTTTCCAGTACAAGATTTTATGAATGAGACAGACTGTGTATTACAAGGCAAGAGGCTCCTGTGCATTCCCTAGATGAAGAAAGCCAGTGTGAAGGAAGTTCACCTCCCAGTTCCAGCAGGCCTCTGAGGAGATGGCAAATCAAGAGACATCAAGGAGAGAAAGACTCTCCCTGAGGTGCTGGGTCAAAGAGGAGATGATGGCCACAGAGACCAGAGTTCTGGATGAGGTGGATGCTACAGGCCCCAGAGGGCCTGTCCTAGGCAGGGGGGTGGGGTCCTACTCCTGGGAAATTGCAGTCTAGAAACCAGGGCTCTGCCGGAGGAGTGGCAGGTCGCATGGTGGTTGTCCTCGGATCGGCTTCCCCAGCTCAAGGCTCTGTGATTGAGAGAGTGTGATATTAGAAACTGAAGTGTGAGCAAAACCACGAGCTAAAGTTCGTGGAATTTTACTTACTCTGGGTTCTCTGGACCTTATGA
The DNA here is from genome assembly GCF_023159225.1 of Perognathus longimembris pacificus. Lineage (NCBI taxonomy): Eukaryota > Metazoa > Chordata > Mammalia > Rodentia > Heteromyidae > Perognathus > Perognathus longimembris. The sequence continues at coordinate 7,620,111 of NC_063168.1, read as the reverse complement.
AATGGTTCCTTTGTGATCTCCCAGGGTTGCCTTGAGAAAAACTAGGCTTTGCTTCAGGGCGTAAGTGCACTTCTGATTGTGTTGCACCTGGGGCTGTGTTTTTTGCTCACCGATGAGAGAAAAGCAAATGAGTGTGTTTTGTCTAATCGCCCTCAGTGGCTCTCCTTGAGTTGCAAGAATAAGCCATGCCCTCTCTAGTTTGCCAAGCACTTCCCAGCCGCTCCCGGAGGAGTTGCGGGGCAAAAGCCAGGCTACTTTGTGGCCCCTCAGGTTCTGGCTAATTTCCTCTCTCACTCCCCTCCAGCATCACTTCTGATTTTTATCTGCATTCTCCCACTTTCTTGCTGCTTATCTGGGGATCCACTTTATGCAACTAATAAAATCAAAGGTGATTGCTGCCTTCTCGTTATCCTGAATGATTAATTACAATTCTTCAACTTCTTTGGTCTCCTTTCCATTGTTTGAAAACGAATGCCCCACCTCTTTGGACTTAAAACCATACCTGCTTCAGACCATAGCCGAGGTGTTCCATTGTAAGAAAATTGCAGCAGGCTTAGAAAATGATGACTGCTGAATTACAAATCACCAAGAGTTGCATAAACAGTTATGAGGGAAAATTGCAGCATAATGCTGCTGATAGAATCAATACCATCCTTGATAGGGATATACCCAGGGGTTCTATGTATTATCTATCCTCCGAAATGCCAATATAATAAAACCTACTGAGGAACTTTTTTATTTAGATCCATTCTCTGATAATTCCCAGATGAATAATAAATCAAATTGGATACCTGAAAGGCTGTCTCTAATCGACTTGTTTAAGACACTAGTTAAACTGGTCATCATGCATTTCCAGCTAATGCATGTTAGGGTGGACTTTTCTCTCCTTTACATCTATGCAATTTCTTAGCATGTGATCCAAGATGGCAAAGAAAAAAATTGACACTGATGTATCATATAGGAACTAAAATGTTTCATATAATTCTTTTGGAATCTCAGGGTTTAGTAAGGGATCCAGGACATTAGAGTTATCTAAAATAAAATGATTGCTAAATTAAAAAAATATATGCAAAGATCAAACTTTATATTTGGCTCTCATTGGTCATTACCTTCCTTCTTTCTATCTGGTATCCTTTATAGTTGTCTGTAGATTTGTAACTGTTAGATAGCAAGCAGTATACATTTCTGCAGGAAAATTAAATAGAAGCCCTTGGTGATACCAAGCTTTATGGCCTGGTCAGGTATCTTTGAAAGTAGCAGGAAGTCTCCCGGCTTATGAGACATTGCTAGTGAGTTTTCTGTGTGTGTCTATGTGAAGAGATGTGCCCCGGCTTAGGAAACATTGCTAGTAAGTTTCTTGTGTGTGCATATGTGAATATATATGCCAGTCCTAGGGCTTGAACTCACCCTCACACTATTATTTGGCTTTTTGTTCAAGGTGGCACTGTACCACTTGAGCCACAGCTCTACTTCCAGCTTTTTGCTGGTTAATTAAAGATAAGAGTCTCATGGACTGTTCTGAGGGGTCGACTGAAAACCATGTTCCCCTGCTTTGAACTGCAACCCACAGCCAGGCTCTTGAGTAGCAAGAAACTAGGATGAAAGGTGTGATCACCAGTGCCTGGCATGTGTATATGTGTGTGTGTGTGTGTATATACATGCATATATGTATATAGAATACATGCACATATACTTATGCATATAGTGCTATTACACACATATACTTTACACATGCACTATATATTACACATATGTATATGTATGTATATATTCATACATATACATATATATGCATATGTACATACACAGTATACATGCGCACACACATATACACATACATATAAATGCACACATTTTAGAGCTCCACACCTTGGCCTATATACGGGATTGATATTTAGTATAATGATATAGTAGAGAAGCAAATGTTTGTTGTCTCTAACCCATTTTACACAGACCATTCTACTCCCTTATATGTCTTTCAGAGGTATCTGTTCTGATTTGAGCCATATATCTACATAAGGTCCTTTGATCCTACCTGAGCAAGTGGTTTATTTATCACCTTAAATACTTCTTTGTGTTGAGGATTTTGATATCCTTCCTACCAGCTATTTTTTTAAATTAATTCACTTTATTGTTACTATAGAGGGGAAGCACAGAGAGGTCACAACTACACGACTCAGGTAACAGGTGCATTTCCTTTCACAGAGTGTCTTCTGTTTGTCACTCTCTTCCAGTCCCTCCCTCCTGTCTCTACCCATGAGTTACAGAGTTCACTTCCATCTGTGTCCAGTGAGCTCCCCTGCAGCACTTTCCCCCCTTTTCCCCTCCAGTTCTGCACCATCCCCTCCACCTTCCCAAAGATATACACTTGAGAACACCATACCTAAAGAAGACAGACTCATCAAAAAATAAAAATTAAGGAGAGGTCTCTTGTTTCTGTATCTTGGAGTCTGTTTTGATGTATGTATTATTTTATGTAAATATGAAGGGGCATATAGACATTACCCCTTTTTGTTTCTCTCCTAAGAATATCCTCTTTTGGTCTCACTGTGTGTGGGTATCTAGAATCCTGTGTAATTGATCCTATCCTAGTGTCTTTTAGGTCTAATTCCTGCATATTAGAGAGAAAATGTGCTGTTTGCCTCTCTGCGCTTGGCTTACTTGACATGATTTGTTCTAGTTCTATCCATTTCCCTGCAAGTGACATTATTTTTATTCTTTCCAATGGCTGTGTAAAATTCCATTGAGTACAGGTACCACGTTTGGTTTTTGTTTTAGTCACTCACCTATTGTGAGGGATCTGGCTTGTTTCCACAGCTTAGCTACTGTGAAAGTGCAGCAGTGAGCACGGATGTGTGGTGTCTTTGTCATATCCTGGTTCATGCTGTTCAGTGTAGATACCCAGCAGTGTTTACCAGCTATTTTGAAGTGCACGATAAATGTTGCAACAATGGCTACTATAGTCGGCGACATTAGATGTTACTCCTGGTGTTTAATTGTACACCTGTACCTGTGAACAATCTTGTAACTACTTGAATCGTTGGACTGTGGTTAGAGTTGGAGCCAGACAAGATCCTGATGCCATGCCATTGTGCTCACTGCTTGTTCCGACTGTAGAGTGAAGTGACTTGATACCCTTTTCAGCATCCCTGGATTTCTAGGTGACATGAATTGATCATCTTGTTTGTCACTAAATCAAATGTCCTGCTACCCATTGCCTTTGCACGAACTACTTACTCAGCCCAAGTATGGTCAGTCACCAAGACTTTTTTTTGGTGGGGTTTGAACTCAGGGTCTTGCCCTTGCTACACACGTGACCCCAGAATGTTTTACTTTCTTCTTTTTTTTCAGATTAGGTCTTCCACCACATGTACTGAATTGATTATAGCCTGGTATGTAATATAATGACATCTTTGAGCTCTTTCTTTGAGCCCTAATCTCATGAATGTGAGGTATTCCTACTGAGCCCTTGTTAACTAGAAGAACATGCTTTCCTGTCAGACTCAGGTGGGCAAAGTTTTGGAAACCACAGCTATGCCCCGCTGTGGGGCACATAGTTCCAGGGAGGAGTGGAGCCATCTTCCCCAAGGCTGCATGGGGGCCCATGGTTCATCGCTCCTAAGGCAAAGGGGCCAAGAGAAGCCTTTCTTCCTACAAAGGCCCAGGAGCACAGCCAAGTCTGGGGATCAGTTGCCATAGATTCTTCAGACAAAGTGGCAACATCGTGCCGGTTCCACAGATGCTCATGGGTGAGCAAACTGGGTGCCGGAACCAGGAAACTTCTTCAAATTGTGGGGTGTCATCTCAAAACTCATGCACACAGCTAAAAATGCCCAGCAAGAGATTCAGAATATAGACTGTGATAAATTTGAATTATTAGCAGGTATGTTATAAATAATAATAAATTTCTGAGACTGGAAAAGATTCATAACCTGATGGCAGAATGAGCACAAGATATGGCCAATGGGTTCACAGAAAAAAGTAAATATCCCCTCAACACCAGAAAATGCTCTCAGATTTCTTCCTCAGGAAGGAAACCCAAAGACAAAATAACTTAAAAAACTGAAATTCAGAACTCAAAACCCTCATGAACTTTGTGGGGGAGGCTGTGGGGGAAACAGCAGGTATTGTTGGGGAAGATGTCCTTTGATTTAGCAACCACAGGTCTAGAAATCTCTTTCTGATCTGCCACTAACAAAATAGAAGACACACTCAAATTTAGTGAGTATAACATGTTTTTACTAGCAGAAGATTGGAAACTGCCCAGGCGACCTTATCAATGTGGGAATTAACAATAAAAACAATAAACACAATAAAACCATAAACAATAGAATATTCATAAAAAGATATTCTATAAAACACCCTCCCAACAATGCAAGGGGAGTAGAAAGCTCAATGTATGTGAATATGGAGCCTTTTCTTCTGTGTAAAGCAGAGTAGAAAGAGAGCTGAGCTCTCTTGTGTAAGAAAGGGTGGCTATACTTAGAAAATGGCTTTGTATTTTGTGAGAGACATCAACCAAAAATGTGACTCCCTATAGGAGAGGACAAAGGGGATAGAAACCTCTCCAAATTATGTCAACGTTTTGTAGCGTCAAAAGTATACCATTTACGTTTCAAAATACAGAGGAATGAATAATCTATATCAATTTGGTGGCACAACACACAGTAAACATTATTTCAAGTGACTTTAGGAGACATTTTTATTTTGTGCTTTCATAGTAGGGATATTTTGTAGGGATTAATAGGGCTGTAACACAAGGTGAAACTCCATTTGGGCATCTTATTTCTGTTAGTAATAGTAGGACTACTTTATGATTATGAAGAACAACTTCAAGTGAAAAATCAGAGGAATTAAGGAAAATTATTGGAATATAAATTAAAACTTCTGGATTAATTCGTGAGCTAAGAAATGATTTCTCTGTCTAGAAACAATGAAGCGGCGACTCTTCCCTGTGCCCAGATGGAGGTCTCTAAATAAAATTTTCTATTGAAAACAACCAGTTCTGAGGGGGAAAATTTTTTACAAATGAACTAGGCTGTGCCAGTGTATGAGAAGGGAAAAAATTATCAGTACCGGCTCATGTCAGAATTCACTAAACAGTATGAAGGGGCACCATTTATCAAAGATGCTGCACCATGAGTATCAGAAAAAGGAAAGACTTCCTATTTTTCTAGACTGGCAGATTAACATTACGGAAATGGCCATACTACCAAAAGTAATTCAATGTCATGTTCCTCAAAGCCCCAGTGTCATTATTTGCAGAAATCAATTAATAAAATCAATTCTAAGATTTATTTGGAAGCATGAAAGACCTCAAATAGCAAAAGAAGTCCTGAGCAAAATGAGCAATGCTATGGTCATCATAACACTTGATTTTATAACATCATTAACACTTTACACCATAAAATCCAGGTGCCAGTGGCTCATGCCTATAATCCTAGCTCACCAGGAAGCTGAGCTCTAAGAATCTTAGTTTTAAGTAAGTCCAGGCAAAAAAAGTCTGTGAGACTCTTATCTCCAATAAATTACCCAAAAAGCTTAAAGTGGAGCTGTGGCTCAAGTTGTAGAGCACTAGTCTTGGGCAAAATAAACTCAAGAGACAGAGCTTAGGACCTGAGTTCAAGCTGGCAAAAAAGAAGTAAAACAACAAATAAACCAATTAATAAATAGGCAAATGAATAGATGGCTCACAGAAGAAAAATTCAGATGGCTATAGATTTATGAATTAGAGATGTTCAACATCCATAGCCATAAAGGAAATGTAAATCAAAACCACACTAAGGTTCTTAGACTGACAGTCATTAAGGAAACAACAAATGCTGGTGAGGATTGGGTTGGGGGTGGGGCAAAGAAACCCTTCATACACTCTTAGTGGTAATGTCAACTATTGCAACCACTATGGAAATCTGCATGGAAATTCCTGTAACAACTACAAGCAGGCTTTCCACGCTGCACCAATATTAGGCATCATAAATCAATATATTTGTATATTCACATTTGTTGCAGCTCCATTTATAATAGCCAAGGAGTAGAATCAGCCACTGTGCACAACAGACAAAATGGTATGCATACATCATGGAATATTTTTCAACTATAAAGAAAAATTAAATTGTATCTTTTATTAGAAAGTGGATGCAACTGGATCTCATCATATTGACTGAAATAAGTCAAGCTCAAAATGTCAAATACTGTATATTTGCACTCATTTGTGGAATCCTGACCTAAAGGTACACAAATACATTTAACAATTATATGAGTATGCTTGTTTGGGGGGAGTGGGGGGAGCAGAGACTAGGGAAAGAAAATGATGGAGGGTGAAAGCCTTGAAGTACATTGGGTATATGTATGAAGAATACATTACAAAACACGTTGAGAGTTGTTGAAGAATATACACTTTAAATAAGGCAAAATGTATAATGGGAAAGTAAATCAGGATGCATTAGAGGGATACCAACAGGAATGAAGGAAGGCCAACAAAGAAGGAAAATGAGGACAGACACAGTCACAGTACTTCATATGAAAGTGCGAACATAGAACAGTGAAACCCGCTGAAATAGTCTTAAGCAAAAGGGCAGATGAGAGATGAGGGGGTTAAGTTTGTATGCACATGTGGGCATGCAAACCCTCGGTACAGTGTATATATATGAAGATAAACCTTTTTTTGTGTGTGAAAGCACTGAGAACTGGGTCTAGAGCAGGTTTGCTGAGTGCGGGTAGACGGGAGAGGTGGGCGGACACACTCCGTTCCACTGAGCACACACGGGGCTGGTGTTTCCTTCATGAACATCTTTTCGTTTGAAGAGACCTCAGACAGTCCCACGAAATTCAGTAGACACCCTCTGGGAAACAACCAAACTGTATTTGTCTCAGTCAAAAAACAAAAACAACAGCTGACAAACTGTACATATTGATGATGATGGGATTTAAATTCTCAAGCCCAAATCTGAATTTTAGCAAAACTGTAGCTGTCACCAACAGTGTAACAGCCGCCCAATACTGGAGGATTTTCCAGACATCATGGTGACATGGAAATGTAAGTTTCCATATTGTACAGTGAAAATTGAATGAACCAGTGCTTTGTGAAAGAATGAAATCTCAGAGGGGTCAATATCATTCAAAGTGCCAGAAGGACGAACAGACTTCGAAGGCACAAAGTCCATTGACACGGCCTGACATCCACCGCTGGTGAGAACTACCCCATCTTCAGCTTTAGTGTGGTCTCAAAGAATATCCAGAGGCCTGTGAAAAGTGATTTGAACATTATTCTCTTCTTCCTTCTCCATCTCTGTGCGGATCGGGACTCTTCCTCTCCCCACCATCACAAAAGTCCTCAACAAAATGAATGCGAAAGCACTTCTGAGAACTCAGTGTGTTCTACCAGGTCAGACAGCAGGGAGATTTGTAGAAAATCTCAGTTTCTCCCTTCTCATTACATTCGACAGTATAGTTTCCACTTAAAAAAATGTTATCTAGAGCTGGGCGCTGATGGCTCTCACCTGTAATCTTAGCTATTGAACAGGCTGACATCTGAAGATCCAAGTTCAAAGTCAATTAACCATCAAAAAAGCTGGAAGTGGAGCTGTGGCTCAAGAATCACTAGCCTTAGGCAAAAGAGCTCAGGGACAGCACCCAGGCCCTGAGTTCAAGCCCCAGGATGGGCACACACAACACTATTTATACTAGCATGGAGTACGTTTATCACATTTATCTTAAGAAATATCTGAATTTTAAAAGAAAAATGATTAGTTGAAATGCACTGTGTAAAAGTATGAATTCAGAAATACTCCAAGGAAGGTAGAAACAACTGAAGGGAACAATGCAACACATATGCACAAATACATGCAATACCACACACATGCACACACATACACATACCACATTCATTGTTCACCACTCATGGCAATAAAGATTTCAAAGCCTTGCCTACCTAAGAATTAGTAACTGAATTAAAGAATCAAGTATGTACTTGCCTTTGCATGCGAATGTAGTCACTCTAGTTGGTGGAAGAAATCTCTTAACAAAAGGTAGAAAATTGAACAGAATACAAGCTCACCGTTTTCCCACATATCAAGACTAGTCAGACTCAAGAAAAACTTGTCAGTGTAGGAAACCACTATTAGATGAAGGTCTGGTGGAAACTTTGTAGTGGAGGGAGTAGATTATCAATATTTCATACTCTACTATGTGATCATGATTGTGCCTTTAAAGATGCCTCCACCAACACCTATATCCTCTCTATGACCTGAGTATCTCCAGCAAGAGTTAGAATCTATTCCCAATCATTTTAATCTAAGATGACTTGTTTTCATCAAAGGATGAGGTTGAGGTGATGGTTTGATGCTCTCCAGGCTGGGCCATAAAAACACAACTTCTGCTTTTCTACTTCATTAAGCCCTCTTTAAGCTGGGTGCTGGTAGCTCATATCCATAATCCTAGCTACTCAGGAGGCTGAGAAACGAGGATCACAGTTCAAAGCCAGCTCAGGAAGGAAAGTCTTATCTTCATTGAACCAGCTAAAAGCCCAAAGTAGAGCCATGGTTCAAGTAGTAGAATACCAGCCTTGAGTGAAAAAGCTGAAGAACAGTGCACAGACACTGAGTTCAAGACCAGTACCAACACACACACACACACACACACACACACGTCCCTCTTTGAAGCCTGTTGTTAAGAACAACTCCCCAGAAACCACAGCACCGTGAGATGTCCAAGCTAGCCACAGGAAGAGGGACCACATAATGAATTTGAAGGAACAACACATTCAAGGGAACCTCCGTTGACTTGCCAGTCTGGTGCTCAGATGACTGCAGTATTGTGATTGATCCTAGCCAATGCTGCAGGGCTGGACCAAGAGGAAGTGCCCAAGCAAACTCAGTTCTACTGTGAGCCAGGGGACTGGGTGCAAAGATAATGGTTATTATGTTAAGCCATTCACTTTTGGAGTAGCTCATTATACCATAGCAACCACTTCATTAGCAAGCCACTGTTTTGTGACCTATAATGATTCGAAGGGGCACAGCTCATTGAGGAGGAGATCATCAAATGAAATTTTGGTAGAGATTGGTGTCTTGAAAAAAGAAAAAACAATAGAAAAACAACTGTTGCCATGTGAATCTCAATAAAGGTAGAACCGCCTGATAGAATATAGCAGGAAACATGCAACTTTATTTTTGATAATTCTTATTTAACAGATTTGCTTATTTTTATGGTAAAGATGATGTACAGATGGGTTACAGTCACATAAGTCAGATTATGAGTACATTTCCTTTTTTATTCCCTTTATTGTCAAAATGTGATACAGAGGGGTTACAGATTCATATGAAAGGCAGTGAGTACATTTCTCATTCTACTTGTTACCTCCCCCCTCATTTTCCCTCTACTCCCCCTCTCCCCTTTCCCCCCAAGAATTGTGCAGTTGGTTTACATTTCTTTTTGAACAATGTTACCTCTTCCCTCATTTTCTCCCAGTTTTTTCCCCTGTCAATCTTCCTCGCCCATAAGTTGTATAATTCATTTTCAACATAGTGTCTAGTGGTTCTTTTTTTTTTTTTCTCTAGTGATTCTTACAGAAAAAGAAAGACCTAAAGAGCCTAGAGATAAATTGGAATCTAACCATTAGAATGAATCTCTCATCCACAGGAGCTAGAAGGATTAGAAATGCAAGTGAAATGACATTCTGAAGAAGCACACAGAAAGATCCAGGGAAGAAGACTTTCTCCATGACCACTGCAGTAGGTGATCCTCAAACGGCCAATCACACACACACACACACACACACACACACACACACACACACACACACACGGACAAGGAGACATTGAAGTTAAAGGAGGCATAGGGGGCTGGAATGCAACAGCTCATACCTGTAATCCTAGTTACTCAGGAGGCTGAGATCTAAGGATCATGGTTCAAAGCCAGCCCAAGCAGAAAAGTCCATTAGACTCTTATCGTGAATTAACCAGCTAAAAGCTAGAACTGGAGATGTGATCAAGTGATTAACAGAGGACTAGCCTTGAGCAAGAAAGATCAGGGGCAGTGCCTAGATTGAGTTCAAACCCCAGAAGCAGCACCAAGATATAATAATAATAAAAAAAGAGATGTAGGGGGCTGTCACCCATGCTGTGCATGAATCTAGTTTGCAGCCAGAGTCATGCTGGCCATGTGCTAAGCATAAACGGAGACACTCAGGGAAATCTGAATATGGAACAAGTGGTATATGGCACCAAGAAATTATTTTTAATTTTTTAGGGTGTGAGAGTGGTATATTGGTTATATAAGAACATGTCTATTTTTTAGACATATATGCTAAATACATAGATATGAAATGACATGCAGTTTGGAATTTATTTTAAAATTCTTTTCCAACAAAAAGAAAAGAAGGAAAGAAACAAGGAAGGAAGGGAGAAAGAAAAGGAGTAACCCATGTACCAATCTTCCTGATAGGTGAGTGGAATGAAAGGATACAGCAACTCATGTTAAAAAGGTTTACCTCTAACCCAGGGCAGTAGGTCACACCTATAATCCTAGCTACTTTGGAGGCTGAGTGCAGGATTTCAGTTTGATGCTAGTCTGGTTAAAAAGGTCCATCAACGTTATCTCAACTAGTAGCTGAGTATGGTGATCACACCTGACATCTCAGCAACATGGGAGGTCGCTTGGAGGAGGGCAGTGTTTCCAGGCTCATCTAAGTGCTAAGAAGCCCATCTCAATAGAAAAAGCTGTTTGTAACGGTGTGATCCTGTCATCCTAGCTACGGTGGACAGGAGAAACGGGGATCATAGTCTAGCCGGCCCAGGAGAAAAATGAGACTTAACGTCAGAAGGAACCAAAGTCCCAAAGGGCCAGGAGTATGGCTTACATGGCAGAGTACCTGCTAGCAAGTTCAAAGCCTCGACTTCAAACCTTAGTGGTACCAAAAAAGAAAAATCTCTACTTTCATTCATTTTTGCAATTCTGTACAACAAAATTTACAAGGTAAGTACTTAGGAGCTGGGCACCAGTGGCTCACACCTGTTCTCCTAGCTACTCAGGAGGCTGAGATCTGAGGATTGGAGTTCAAAGCCAGTCAGGGCAGAAAAGTCTCTGTGAGGCTTTTATCTCCAATTAACCACAAGAAAACCGGAAATGAAGTGGTGGTTCAAAGTGGTAGCGCACTAGCCTTGAGCAAAAGAGCTCAGGGACAGCCCCCAGGTCCTGAGTTCAAGCCCCATGACCGAAAACAACAACAAAAAGAATTTGAGAAATATGAAAACCTATTTAACTTTTGCATTCCAGTTTAGAACTTGTCAACATTTGTTATAACTTAAAAGTAAGCCTTCAAGTTATTAGCGAAGAAACCTACTGCTTCTCTCAAATATTTGAATCAAACATGGTTTGAAAAGAGCTGTCGGGAGGCACCAACAGCCTGTGGCTTCTCTCTTCACCCCTCAGCACAGGGTCACCTACTACCCAGTTTTTGCCATCAGACACCTGATTATCTAGCAAGTTATCAGTACTTGTTGGACATTATTAGGATCTGAAGAAATAAACTCAATGCAAACATAGTTTAATTCTTGACAACTGTCTTCTGTATGCTGTTTCAAAACTTAGTTAAAGATTTCCAACAGTGTAGCAAAACATAAAATTTGAACATATCGATGAGAGAAACTATCTATCTATCTATCTATCTATCTATCTATCTATGGACATACAGCTATACATATATTGCAAAATGCCTAAATTAGGTCAAACATAGTTACCTCCCTAAGTATTTCTCATTTAGGGTGAAAATTTCCAAAGTCTCTTCTCCCTTTTTTTGAAATGTATATATAGTACATTGTTGCCCTCTATTGTTATCCTACTGTGTAGTATAGGTGTAACAGGACACCAGAGCCTCTGGTTCCTATCTAGTGCTAACTTAGTTGCTATTGATTTTTCTGTTCTCCTGTCTTCTCTGCTTTCTCCAGATGCTGGCAGGAAGGGTTCTATTTTTCAACTACTATCAGATTAATTTTGTGGACTCCATGGTGTGAGTGATACCATGTCCGGCTCGTCTTTCTGTGTCTGGCTTATTTGACGTAATACATTGATCTCCAGCTCCATATGACAGGATTTCGTCTTTTCATGGTTGAATAGTATTTCACTGTGTATTGTGTCAATATTTGCTTCTGTCCCTTCGGCAGTGATGAACATTTAGGTTGTTTCTGTGTCATGGCTGTTGAGAATAGCGCTGCAGTGAATCTACCTGCTTTTAATGACTGTTATCAGGGCACAATGTGAGAACTGAAGTGGGTTCTGAAGCTTTGGGTTCAGACTCTCTCAGTCATTGACTTTGGTCAAGATGCCTTTCTCTTTGTGTGTCCACCTTTATAAAACAAAGGCAAAATTAGCAGCTCCTATCAGCATACATAATGTTAAGAGAGACATTATTCATAAAGGCTAAAATGTGGAAGCAACCTACTGTCCACTGATGGATGAATGGATAAACATTCCGGTCGGTGTGCAACACAAATGAGCCTTGGTGTCATCATGCTAGTGAAATAGGCTAGATACAAAAATACATAATTCAGCCCAGCATCAGTGGCTTACCTAGATTATCCTAGCTACTTAGGAGGCTGGGATCTAGAGAGCTGTAATTCAAAGCTAACTCAGGCAGAAAAATCTACAAAACTCCATCTTCCCAATAGCAAAATTTCAGGCTGGAGGCGTGATTCAAGTAACAGAGTGCCAGCTGAGGAAGTGTGAGTACCAGGGTGGAAATTAATGAGGTAATTCTATGGGGTCCTCTGAGTTATCAAATTCAGAGAAAGAATGTACAAGGTGGTGGCCAGAAGCTGGCTAGGTGAGAAATGGAAAGTTGGTATTTAATGCAGATAGAGTTTCACTTTGCATTGATGTACAGAATTCTGGATGGGGATAGTACATGACAATATGAATGCATTGAAAGTTTATGAACGACCCATGAACAGTGCTAACTTTTAGGTGAAGTAGATTTTACCACCATATAAAAGAACTAAAATCTGTGGGAAGAAAAATCCCAGAGCAGTTATTGTGTAGGGCTGTTACATGACTTATTTGCAAGAACCGTGTAGTGATATGGAGATAACTGTGTTGCATGTAACAGGAGCACCATCAAAGAGAGCTGTGACCAGGAAGGTGTTTATTACTATTGCTTTTCTTTAAAAAAATATTGTCAAGGTGAAGTACAAAAGGGTTACAGTTACATATGTTAGGTAGTGAGTACTTTTCTTGTTTAACTTGTTACCTCTTCCCTTATTTTTTCCCACCTTCCTTCCTCCCCAACTCCCCTCCCCTCAAGTTGTACTGTTAGTTTATAGCATATTGTCTTGTAAGTATTGCTGTTGCATTGGTTTGCCTTTTACCCTTTGCCTCACCTTTGTAATGTTCCCCTTTCCCTTCCCTAATTCAGACAGACATATATATTTAAAATACCCAGAGTACCAGGATCAAATACAGTGACAACAGTGGTGAAATCTAGGAAGATGAGCAGAAGAAAAAAGAAATAATTGCATGTAGTACATTGAAAGTAATAACATCAATGATAAACTACTTGTTTCTATACTTGGCGATCATTTCTCTTAGTGTCATTTTATGTGATCATATGTATATGGCTATTGAGCTAGAGCGATCATTTGCTAGGACTATCCTAGACATATACTAATTATTACCAATAATGGATACCATAGAGTTTATGTTTCTTTGGGTCTGGCTCACTTCAGTTAGTATGATTTTTTTTCTAGGTCTTTTCATTTTCTTACAAATGGGACAATGTCATTCTTTCTGATAGAAGCCTAGAATTCCATTGCATATGTATACCACAATATCTTGATCCATTTATCTACTGAAGGAAATCTGGGTTGGTTCCTTCTATATTTTAGCTATGATGAATAATGCTGCAATGAACATAGTTGTGCTTGTAGCTTTAGTATGGCCTTGTCTGTAATCCTTTGGGTAAATGCCCAGAAGTGGATTGCTGGGTCAATAAGGGAGCTCTTTGTTTAGCCTTTTGAGGAACCTCCACACTGCTTTCCTGAGTGGCTGAACAAGTTTACACTCCCACCAACAGTTTAGTAGGGCTCCCTTGGCATTTGCTACCAATCAGAATGTTCTGTAAGGTCTGGGATTTTTGAAGGGTTTAAGACTCAGGATTATTAGGGAAACTGTTTCTGTTTCTCTTTCCTTTATCCTCTTCTTCTCTCTCTTTCTTCCTTTCCATTCAGTTCTTTCACTTCTCATCATTGCCCTTCATTCCCATTCCATATACCTTTACTGGACATCCCTCCTCAGCAGGAGTTGGGGGATGTCTATGAACCCCAGGTGAGTAACATTTGCTTCCATTCATTGGTGACACTGATGTACCTGTGGCCTTAGAAAAAGCATTAAATTTCAGTGGAGGCTTATTGGAGACAGGCTGTTACACAAAGGGATTATTTGAAGATGGCTTTTTAAAAAAAATGGGGCAAAATACACATACTATGAAGTTCTCCATTCCAATCAGTTTTAAGGGTACATTCCCATTGCACAACTGTCACCTTCATCGATCTCCAGAAACTTCCATCTTCCCAGTCTGAAGCTCTTTATTACTTGAACTATAACCTATCATTCCTTTTCTGCCCCAGGCTCTAGGAATCACCAGTCTGCTATCGGTTCCTACACATTCAACGATCCTATCTGAGGCTGCTACAACAAAAATGCCACCGCCTGGGGGTGGCTTGAACAACAGAAATGTATTTTTTCATAGTTCTGGAGGCTGTGAAATCTGAGACCCGAGGCCAACATTTTGAGTGCTAGTGAGAAGCTGGATTGCAAATAGCTTTCTTCTTTTACATATGGCAGAAAACAGAAAATGGGGAGGATAACTCTTATGTCCCTTACTTCTAAGGTTTTATTCCATCAGAAAGACTCTACCCAAATGATTAATTACTTCTAAAAGTTTCTGTACTCTCCATCACAAGGAAGGGGTAGGTTTCAGCATATGAATTTTAGTATACAACATCATAACATCATGGCCTTCAATCCATAGCATTATTATATATGTGGAGTTCTATCCTATGTGGGTGGTGCCCTTCATATCTGGATTATGATAATGTCTTCAGAGTTTATCCGTCATGTCAGAATTCCTCATTCTTTATAAAAGACTGAGTAAAGGCTGGGGATATGGCCTAGTGGCAAGAGTGCTTGCCTCATATACATGAGGCCCTGGGTTCAGTTCCCCAGCACCACATATACAGAAAATGGCCAGAAGTGGCGCTGTGGCTCAAGTGGCAGAGTGCTAGCCTTGAGCAAAAAGAAGCCAGGGACAGGGCTCAGGCCCTGAGTTCAAGCCCCAGGAGTGGCAAAAAAAAAAAAAAAAAAAAAGACTGAGTAACATTGGGAGGGTGGAATCTTGACCTGATGGTAGGTCTGAGGGGTATGGACATAGGAGATACACATAGGTTAGAATCTCATTGGGAGGAGAAGCAAAATCACACTGGGGTGACGTCTATTTTGTGGTTTTCTTTTAAATTTTTTAAAATTTTTATTATCAAAGTGATGTACAGAGGGGTTACAGTTTCATATGTAAGGCAGTGAGTGCATTTTTTTTGGACAAACTTGTTACCTACTCCTTCATTTTTCTCTCACCTTCCTGCCTCCCCAATTCCTTCCCCCCTCAAGTTGTACAGTTGTTTTACATCATATTGTCTTGTAAGTATTGCTGTTGCATAGATTTGCCTTTTACCATTTGCCTCACCAATGTGATGTTTCCCCTTCCCTTCCCTGATTCAGACAAATGTATGTACAATATCCAGGGTATCAAAATCAGATACAGTGGTACCAGGGGTAAAAACCATAGAAAAAAAAACAAAAGAAAAAGGCATAATTTCACATGGTATGTTAAAAATAACAACAATGATAAACCACTTATTTTTATATCTTGGAGTTCATTTCTCTTAGCATCATCATATGTGATCATATGTACATAGTTATTGAACTATTGTGATCACAGAATTTTGTGGTCTTCTAAAGCCACCTTGGCTATATCTGTAGAAAGCAATATCCATAGGGTTTATGAGCCATGGAAGTGGGAAGATATCTCAAGGAGTCATTGATGGTAGGGGATGTTTTGAACCACTGTGATAAGAGTTCTTCCAGGACTGCGCCAATGGCTGCTGAGAGCTTCCAATATTGCCGTCACTTCCTATGTCTTGGCTTTTCAGAAGATTCTGGTGTTTTCTTGACATTCAATAGGCTTACATATATTTCAAGATGAATTTTGGTCATGAGAAGCAAATATTTATCTGTTTATTAGCCCAATGAAAGGAAAACAAACCTGACCTTCCAGGGCTCAGCCTGTTGTCTCCGATGTGCATGTAAGGAACATAAAACCTTCCAGAAGGGAGTCTGAATCAGTTGGGTACAGGCCTGAATACAAAAGAAATCCTGCTGGATTTCCCTATTTGTCTCTCCATTGCTAATATTCAAGAAACAACAAAGATGTGTGTGGAACTCAATGAGATTAGACTAAAACCCAAAATAAACAAAGATTTTGATATTATCCTGTCCTGACTCATGTCTTGCATGTTTTAAATTCTCTTGGCCCCATATACACGTTACAGCTAATTATGGTTGAAGCTTAGACAGCTTGGGATTGAGTGCCTTGTGGATTGCAAGGCATGAAAGCTGAGCTCAATTTCTCTGTGTTGGCAAGGGCACACTCCTATTCGAGGGCCAAAAACACCAGGGAGGTGGTGAGAGTCGTTTACAGCCAAATACAGCGGAGGAGGAAAGAGAAATAGAAATCAATCATCAATCATTGCGTTGTTCCAACCACTTGGGGTTTGGGTTTTCCTGTGTTTTGTCCATTTATTGTAACAGCTGGCAGAGTGAGCTCAGCTGACTTGATATGCTGTAACCTTAACAGATTTGGTGACAACTCAACTCTTGGAAGCTTCACAAAAGCTGTGAGATGAAAACCATAACTAGAGATTTGAGATTTCTCTGACCTCATGGAGAAGAAATAAAAGTTTCTCTTCTTTAATCTTCCGTGTGACATGGCTGTGATTACTCATCGATTTCGAAGGCACCACAACAAAGCACAGAAAGGAGAACGAGCAGGGCATGGGACTTGGCCACTCTGAAAGTTTGAGGCCAGGGCTGGCAAACCTGTTAGACATAGGGTCCCAGTACTTAGGGACTGGAGTACTTTGAGGAGCTCACCAGAAAACATTTTCATTTAAATTCAGAAGAAAAAAAATATGAACATTTAGGTCAGAGAAAACGGTTTTGCATCTCGCACTAATTTATTTGTTGCATAACAAAGAGTTGAAAAGGATTATGATAATTATTGTCTTTTTTTGTTATTTTTGATGGTACTGAGGATTGAACTGACACTTGCTAGGCAAGTACTCTATTACTGGAGCCATGCCTCTAGTCAATTTATAAATTAGTAATTTTTAAATGAAGCTAAGTGTCTAATGGGATAACATGTGGATGGCTTTTGTGTATTTGGAGAGTTCTCTGTATAAAGATCTAGGAGGCACTCCGTATATTATGCCTCAGATCGTGTTCTGTGCACAGATTGGTCAGGATAGGAATGCTCCTGAACGTGCCAAATATTGTACTAAATCTGTAGCATGTTTGGCTGCGCCAGAAGCTTGTGGAGCTTTGTCCTAGAGCTCCTGGCCTTGACCCAACAACACCCTCTCCTGCTTGCTTCCCTCTGCCTCTCCCTGGTGCTCTCAAGTGAGCCAGGCCTGGGGGTCTGTCCTGGAGTCAGCTCTTCTCAAGCCATTTCTCCCTCGGTGCTTTCATTCATTCTCTGGTTTGACACGATCTCTACATTTGCAATTGCTGGAGTTTTTATTCATTACGTGGGCCTCTATGTGAGGTCCTCATGCTTATAAAGCTATGACCTGTATTCTAGTCTGTGTATTTGGAACAAAGTCAGACCTTGCGTGGCCTTGATAACTTGCAGGTATCAAAATCAAGACTATTTTCTGGAAGTGAGGCCTTTTGGTGACCAACATGGTCAAGAGAAGGACTCATGTTTCTCTTTGTGGCAAACTGCTTCCTGTAAGAAAATTGTACTGGTTAAGAATCTAGTTGATACCAAAATTGAGAGACACAGTGTAAAAAAAGACAAACAACTACAAAAGCAATACTTGCAAAACTGTTTGGTGTAAGTGAACTGAACACCTCATGGGGGGGAAAGGGGAAGAGGGAGGAGGGAGGGGGGTATGAGGGACAAGGTAACAAACAGTACAAGAAATGTATCCAATGCCTAACGTATGAAACTGTCACCTCTCTGTAATTCAGTTTGATAATAAAAATTTGAACAAAAAAAAGAATCTAGTTGAGCATCTTGTGTTTGCCTGGCTTAGGACTAGCATGCCATGAGTGGCCCTCAGGATTCCAATTTCTCTGAAGGAGATTAGTTAGTTGGCAGAAGGAGGCTGAGTAGGCAGGGACCGGAAATTGTACTTATATTTGTTTTCTACATTCCGAGTTTGCGTATGACTTCATGGGAAGAAGGGTAGAGCAGTGAAGGGAATGTCCGGTGTACTGCGGTCACACCCTGGTGTCTGTAGGAGTGGAGGGTCTTTTAGTGCTCTAATCCCCATTCCAGGTTGCTATGTGGAAGGCCCTCGGACAGTCCCTATGTTTATGTGACTTTGCAATTCTCAAACTCAGTTTGATTGGAAATCCAGCCTCTACGTCTCTGCACAGCCTTTCTAATGTTGTAGTGGTTTAGGTTTTAAAGTTTGATAATGGCCTTTGAGCACCCATGGAATGAACTGGAGAGAGTGGATCAGCGCCATGTCTGACTGATCTGAGGCTCCTCCTCAGGGCCAGGCAACTGGAAACCACAATCATGGTGGCTTGCAAGGTGACACTGCAGAAATGTTTTACTATCATGAAACAAGGGGCAAGGTGGTTGACTGCCCGTTGACATGGGCAGGGAAAGTCTTGTCACTTCAAAAGGCTCACAGTGGTCATTTTCACACTCTCCTCAACCTTTTTATTTCCAAGATTTCTTTTCTTTTTGTTCCGAGCTTTAGAAGGAAAACTGCTTTTGCATTTTTATTGTATTTCTATTTCCATTTTGCTTACAGAGGAGGCAACACAGTTTAATGGGAGGACTTTGAATTAGATCTGAATCTCCACTCTAATGCCTTTGATTTGTCCCACATTTCCATGTTCCTTTGTGTCTGTGGGAAAGGGGAATGGAATCTTCTTTGTGTCCATGTGCTAAGAGTTAATATGTCAAAAACAATATTTGACATTGCCAGGCACCAATGGCACATGCCTGTAATCCTAGCTAAGCAAGAGGCTGCGATCAAGAGGATGGTGGTTTAGAGATGGTCTGGGCTCTGTTTCTGAAATAACTAGAGAAAAGCAGGGTTGGACGCATGGCTGAAGTGGTACAATGCCACCTGAGCAAGCAAGCCTAGCAAGTGAAAGGCCCTGAGTTCAAGCCCCAGTACAGGTACAAAATTACCTGATACGAAATATCAAACATAATAGGATACAATCATTGGGAAATGAGAAAACAATATAGTCTGAAATACATAGATACATCTGTATAGTTTTTATGTTATTTCTATTTTTATAGTCTTGGAGAATGCTCTCACTCATCATCATAGGCCCTTTGTTAAAAAGTGGTTTTTAAATCACAGTGTGAGCATGTTATTTGTGTATTTATTTATTCAACAATTATTTATGGAGCAAACATCCCATATGCAGGTTTTATATTCACGATAAAAAGATAAGAATTAGTCTTCACACTTCGAAAGTTTAAACTCTGGTAACAGCACATAATACTTTTATGTGACCACATGACTTAAAAAAAAATCTTATCTTGAACATTTCAAATGTCAGACGCAAATTTTCCTGCAAACTAAAAGACAGTTTCTGATGAATATTCAGACATTTAGTCTTGAATTCACATTATCAACTTGATATCTCTGCTGTGTTCAGAGACACTCACGAGGCAGCTGAAAGGGATAATATTAAAATAGATTAGGTGATTGTATTCGGTGACTATAAAAAGCCATAATCTAAAGGCCTGGAAAGTTTATTTCTACAACTACTAAAATGTAAATGGACATTCAAATGTAGCATTCATATTTTTAGTGAAACATGGCTTTTATCACATATAAACAAACAAGTAATCCAAGATTGTCAAAGAAGTTGTTAGAAGTATAAAATGACTAATTAAAAGAAGAAATCCTGGTCTTATTACCCCGCAATGGTCTGGAGCTGAATTGAATGCTGTTTGATTTAGGAATTATAGCAATTCATATCTTAAGGGGTCTGGAGTCTTCATCAAGCCATGGAAAACGTGGTCCATTAACTCTGGAGATCATACATGGAGATGCTAAACTAAGGAACGCTAACCAGTAAAACATCTCAAGAGGGGATTCTGTTTCTTTCCCTGCATTTTGCTTTGGATAGTAGCTAGTTTAGGGTAGCTTTTGTTCCCACCAGTACTTTTTGTTAAATCTCCTGAATTCTTCACAAAGTCTCCTATTCCAAAAAAAAACATCTATTGAATAGACACATTTCTTTAGTCTTCACTATAGCATTTGTGAAAATCAGAGAAGTGATTAGAAATCTGCAAAACTAGACAACAGGACTTCATAACAACCTGACTCAATCTTTGAGAATAATAAATTACAGATTTTATTTAAAAAATAAGTGAGTCAGAAGACATGGGAGAAATGTCTTTAGTTATGGGTTTAGGGTAGGTCTTGCAGTACATTCTCTCTCTCTCTCTCTCTCTCTCTTTTTCTCTCTCTCTCTCCTCTTCCCCTTTCTTCATAATGAAACAGGGGCTCACTATACATGCCATACTGCCTGTCAACTTGTATTCATTCCTCCTACCTTAGCCTCCTGAGTTATAGGTATGTGCCACTAAGTCTGGCTAAATGTGATTTCTTTAAGTTCTATTTTTGGGTTATTTCAGAATATTCTTGAGTGAAATATTGTTCTATTGCAATGATAATTCTTTTTTTAAATACTTTAAAATGTTTTATCATCTTGAATTTTAAGAAAGGGTTAAATCCAGCATGCCAACTCATAAACACCATGCATCTTGATCAGTGTCACGACTTCCATCCATCTCCCTCCATATCTCCCAACCCCACCAAGCCACTCAAGTTCCATTCCACATATGTACATTTCATATGCTGACTGAATTCTCTCACCCTCTTTTTAAGTTTCACCTCCTCAGACAAAATGTATTTCAGCTTCCTGGCACTCACTCTGTGAAGCTGTTAGTTAACTATCCAAAGGAGTTATACTAGAGAATCCAACCTTGAGCATGCTATACTCTACTCAGATTGGTTGTGTTTATATTCATATAATCCTACATGTGTTTTCATGTATGTGTATATTTTAGGTCTAATTTTCATGTATGAGAGAAATCATGTACTCGTTGTCTCTCTGAGCTTGACTTACTTGACTCAATGTAGTTTTTTCCAGGTCCATTCATTTCCCTGCAAATGATACAATATTATTATTCCTGATAGACAAATAAATTCCATTGTATATCTATGCCATATTTTCTTGATTCATTCATCCATTGCAGGGCATCTTGGCTGTTTCCCTGACTTAGTTATCATAAACAGTGCAGCAATAAACATGGGTGTGCAAATGTCACTATATCCTCACTTGTAATTCTCTGGATAGGTGCCCAAAAGTGGTATCACTGGATTGTAGGGTAGTTCTATTTTTAGTTTATTTTTGTGGAACATCTATGCTACTTTCCATATGGTTCCACTAATTTACATTTCCACCAACAGTATGATAGGATTCCTTTATCTCTGCATCCTGAGTTTAAATGGTCCATTATTAACATGTTCTGGAATTCTTGTGATGGACTTGAGTAAACACCAGATAACAGTTTGCCATAGACATTCCACTATATTGGAAAAGACAGGTCACGATATTAAAATAAAATTTAGTATGCATTCACACACTCATCACCCACAGCAGCTGTGTAAAGAGGCAATCTCTCTGCCTATTTCTGTTTCTTCTTCCCTTCAAAGGCCACACACCCATGACTTAATTTCCTTCCACTAGATACCACCTCAATATTCCACCACCCTCCATTAGCTCCATAGGCTGGTGAACAAGCCTTCAAATCCAAACCATAGTACATTCTTTCCTTGTATTAAATTTCACCAACTTCAGATCTCCTCGGGAGTTGAGGATGGACTCTTTTTTTTATGCCTTCCAGGTCCTTAGGACCATTACCCCCTCCCCCACTTATTTCTGGTGGTACTGAAGTTGGAAGTTAGGAACTTACACTTACTATGAAGGACTTCTACCCCCACCCCCTGAATCACATTCCCATCCCTTTTTAGTTTAGCTTTTTTTTTTTTTGGAATTGAGTCTTGCTTTCTTCCCAGGCTAGATTGCACTGTAATATCCATATTTATGTTTCCCTCATTACTGGGATGATCAATGCTCAGTATTTTCATTAGTTGAGATCAGATGTCCCATACTATTTTCCCCAAGCTTGCTGGAACCATTGTTCTCCCAATCTCCACCTTTGAGCCAGGGTGAGCCAGGGTCATACTTCTCTCTTGAAAGCCTGAAAACTTAATGCTTGGGCCAATGCACTGCTTCAAGTTTCAATTCTAATGTTAACTCTATTTCCACTGTTTTACCTTGGAAAGGGAATAAATAAAATCAGCCATTTTGTGAAAATTAAAATTTCTTAGTAGTAATAATAGTAGAAATTATATTTTAATGGGCCCTGGCATTCTAAAGAGAGACTCCATCAGAGCACGGCAATGGGAGACCCCTGAGGAGAAGGTGAGTGTCTGTAGAGACACAAATTCACTGTTTCCTTTTCTTTTTTAATTTTCTTTATGTAGTTGGTATACAGGGAGGATACCGTTACATGAATCAGGTACCATTCGTATAATTCTTTTTGAACCATTTTCCCCCTTCCATCGCTCTCTCTCTCTCGTCCTTTCCCTTTCACCCCACCCATAAGACGTCCAGTTCATCTTCTACACAGTGCCACCTGAGTATCACTGTTGTATTTGTTTATCCTTTTTCCATCTTTTATGTGTCCTCCTTTACCCTCCCAAATACAAAGTTACAAACAATAAAAATGGAGAAGAGCACAAAATCAGGCAACTAAAGAGTGCTTCTGGTTTCCTGTTTTGGAGTTCATTTCTTAGAATATTATTTTCTATGATCATCTCTCCATAGCTGTTGAGTCTTGGCCCACTACTCCTATGCTTAGCCTCCTTTGACCTCTGTATGTTAGTGAACTAGGGTCCTATATAGTTTATCATGTCCTGGTTTTATTTCTTTGTTTTGGTCATTCAGTGTGTTTCCTTGTAGATTTATAGTCACATTCTAGTTACCACAAATGAGGGAAACCATGCAGCCTATGTTTCTTTGGTTCTGACTTACTTCACTTAGGATGATACTTCCCAAGTCTTTCCATGTCCTTACAAATGGTACCATGTCATTCTTTCTGATGGATGAGTAGAAACCAATTGTATGTATATAAGTATATATGTATGTATATATATATATTATTCGTACATACATACAAATACATATCATATATTTTTGATCCATTCATCCATTCATCTAGGTTGATTTTATGTCTTGGCTATGGTAAACAATACTGCAATAAACATGGTTGTGCTGGTGGCTTTAGTTTGGCCTGTTTTGTGGTCCATTGGATAAATGCCCAGGAGTGGAATTGCTGGGTCATAGGAAAGCTCTATGTTTAATCTTTTAAGGAACCTCCATACAGCTTTCCAGTGTGGTTGAACAAGTTTAGATTGCCAGCATAGATGTCAACAGTGAAATAGGATTCCCTTTTGGCCACATTCATATCAGCATTTGCTATGGTTAGTTTTCCTGATAATGGCCATTCTAACTGGAGTGAGGTGGAATCTCAATGTTGTTCCTTTCAAAGTTTAGAGTCATCTTTAAAACTTTATTTATGCTCAATGTTGCTCAAGGCAATGACATAAATGCCATACTAAAGTGGCTCAGTTTCTTCCTAAACAGAAAGACCTTTCCTCAGGCACATTCTGATAGTGAGGTACCATACTAATTAATACACTAAATCCAGTACTCAGTGACTAAATGTCGATCTACCTCATGAATCAAGCACGTGTCAGCATGTGTCAAATACTTATCTGATAGTTTCATTTGCTTTTATTTCTGTGTAGTACTAGGAGTTGCTTGTTAAGCAAGTGCTCTACCACCTGAGCCACCTCTCTCCCCTGGGCTTTCATTTGCTCTTTCTGAAAGGTAAAATGCAATCAAATACATACTTAAACTGTATTGGTGTTGTGAGAACAAAAGCAAGCGGTGGTGAAAATATTGTGCCAGCAATAACGATTTGAATGATGTGTTTGTTTGTTTGTTTTGCCAGGCACAGATAGCTCACTTCTGTAATCCATAGCTGATTAAGAGGCTAAGATCTGAGGATCATGGTCCAAAGACAGCCTGGGCAGAGAATTCCATGAAATTCTTAACTCTAACCACCGAACAAACAAAAAAAGCTGAAAATGGAGCTTTGGCTCAAATGTTAGAGCGATATCTTTGAGCAAAAAAGCTCAGGGGTAGCACTAAAACCCTGAGTTCAAGCCCCAGTACACACACACACACACACACACACACACACACGCACACACACGCACACACACACTTTTTTTTCCAAAGTATCTTTTCTTTTGTAATTTAGCAGTTTACGGGCATGTGATACAGTTAAGGTTAATGTTTTTAAGGTTTGGGATAAAGGAAACAGTATTGTGATCACTGTCTGGTAATTAGTGAATTAAAGCCAGAATTGGAATACATAGACACAGAAGTGCATTTAAAAGCTTTTTGGCTTTTGAGAAAGGAAATCCATCATAATGAAAAGTCAAACCCTTTCCTTAGCTGATATCAAGGATTCCTTCAAGTTTTCTATGTAGGAACACCATCCTTTCAAATTATCCAACTGTTGAATAAAAATAAATTCCTGTTTGCACATGATTTAAACAATCCAGATTAACTCCAGCCTCCTCATGCTAAGCTTGGAGGTCCTAAGGACGTGGAATCCTCTGGCGAGGCTGGCTGCAGACTGTCTGAGATGCTAGCTAGGCTGAGGAGACCGTGTTGCTTCAATGAATTGCTATCTTGTCCATTTTCTGCTGCTGTAATTGAATGCCAGAGACTGGGTACTTTATAAGGAATAGAAGCTAATTTGTCTTTGAGATATCCAGGAGCAGGGTGGCAGCATCTGGGGAAAGGCTTTGAGCTACATTATCCCATCAGAAGAGGGAACGACAAGATAGGACAAGACCAAGAGAGAATAGAAAATGGACCAAACTTGGTTGTGTAACTAACCCGGTCCTGATTTGCTATGAAGGCAGAGCCCTTCTAACCAAATCTGTCTCTTATTAGGCTCTAGCTCCCAACACAGTTGTAATGAACATTAAGGTTTACGTATGTGAGTTTTGGGGGACCAGTCATCTTTGTGAACATGGTCTGGAACCTTCTTTTTCCAACCTGATGTAACTAATTTCTGATGAGGTCACATTTATGTAAATCCTTGTGCTTTGAGCCTTTTCTTTTCCACATTCCACAAACCTTCAGGTATCCAAGCATTCTCCTCAGTTCTTCCATGTTTGGAAAACTGATACATGATTGGCCTTAAACCAAGATGTCTACAACTTCAGCCTCAAAACACAGAGCATGCAAGGTAACTTTCTGGTCTTTGTTGTAAAACACACACACACACAAAACATTTACTTTGTGCTGTAAAAAAAGCCTCCAAGAAATGTGTTTCTTGTTTATTGGTAAAGGGCCTTGGTGAAATTGAATTACTTAGGAATGTGCCTATTGCAATTAAAAAGAGGCATAATGTGTGTATTAGCACTTTAAACTTTGGTTACTCTGGGAGCATCAGTTACATGAGTGTAAATAGGCAGTGATGAATATGTTACATTATCCCATAATAAAACTGTAGTTTTCTTGGGAGATGTTAGTGTGGTTGTATAGATTTCCCAATACCAGTTGCAGGACAGTAAAGTCATCACTGCTAGGAGTCAGTCTCTATATGTATTAAATAGGAGGTATACAAAAAGTTATTCATTCAGTTTTCCCACTTGAAATTTCAGGATGTGCATTAAGTACAGGTTGCTTAAGACTTAACAGTAAAATAGACTTGACTAGGAAATAGTTGTAGGAAAATAATACTAAGTATTTAGACTTAGCTGCTTAACACTACACTGGCTGGGAGAGTTGGATTCTGGGTGCACTGTTCCATCGCTCCCTCTGGGGTCTGCTCTCAGTGGCCTGTTGTTAGTTGCCAGTGTTGACTCAGGGATTCTCCCATGGCATTTGTTTTCCCACTCTTCTCAGTGATTTGCCTATCTCCTAATGTCATATAGCTGCCTATCCTCTTTTGCCAAATCTTTTTTATTCCAAACTGGCATAGATCCAGGGTTTCATATATGTCAGGTTATTGTCACTGAACAATTCCAGTAGCGTTAAAATCCACTTTGCCTATAGCACTGTGGTGGGAAGAAGGCTTGAATACGCCTTTCTTACCCTGCTACACTCCCTCAGGTTCTTGTTCTTTCCCAGGCCCTGGCTGCCTTCTGGAAGCTTTGTGCCCAACAGTGAGAAGAGTCTATATGTTAGAAGTTATTTAAAACAAAGGTCCTCCTTCAGATTATTTATGTGGCCAGTCTCTCTCTCTCTCTCTCTCTCCCTCTCTCTCTCTCTCTCTCTCTCTCTCTCTCTCTCTCTCTCTCTCTCTCTCTCTCTCTGTTTGCCAGTCCTGGGTCTTGAACTCAGGGCCTGAGCACTGTCCCTGGCTTCTAAGCTCAAGGCTAGCACTCTACCACTTGAGCCACAGTGTCACTTCTGGCCTTTTCTATATATGTGGTGCTCCCTGGCTTCTAAGCTCAAGGCTAGCACTCTACCACTTGAGCCACAGTGTCACTTCTGGCCTTTTCTATATATGTGGTGCTGAGGAATCAAACCCAGGGCTTCATGTATACCAGGCAAGCCCTCTACCACTAGGCCATATTCCCAGTCCAGGTTTGTCTTTCTCTAATGATATTTTTTTCCATGGTGGTCACAGTTTTCCTACTCAACATCCTATTGGCCAAACTGAAAGAAAGAAAACAGCCTTCTCATTGGTCCATATTTTCAAATCGACTCAGTAAATATGTGTCACAGATTATTAACTTGCAGATTCTAAGTGCTCTAGACTGGGTGGGAGGATTAGGGGAGAGAAGACAGAGACTCACAGAAAAGAGAATGGCAGACATTGAGAAGGCTAGTTTGGCTAGAGGATAGCCATATGCACAGAAATCACTGTAGGATGGAAGGGAGGTTCGGAGCGTGAGGGATGTTGCAGAGCTGGAGACTAGGTTCTGAGTCATTCCTGATGGAAGGGGGATTTGGGGGGGAAAGCTCAGAGAGGAGTTTTTGCATTTCTGATGGTCTTGAAATATAGTTGTGTTTCAGTGTCTAGATATAACAGTGAACACTACCAAGGGCACAAAGATGCCGAGTGGATAAGGCCCAGGGAGGATATTGTAAATGTGCTCATGGAGTGCAGATTGAGGCGCCGATTACATGGGTGCCCCCAGTGCATGTGCACATAACAAATACACTGATAAGGAGTGAGGCAGTAAGGCTGACAGCAGGCGTGGGATCGAGTGGTGATTGTGGTCCACCCACATAGAGGATATGGTGTCCACGAGAGCCACCAAAGGGTTTCAAACATACTTTATTTCTAAGAAAATTTAGAAAGTATTTAGAGCATAAAGAGGGAAACTATCTTTGTAACCCTCTTATCAGTCCTGAGTGTGTGTGTCTCTGGAAAAGGGGTAGGTTGAAATTCTTCTTTCCAAGGTAACATTTTTAGGATGTGAGGCCTCTGGGAGGTGAATCAGGCCACGGAGTCCACGAGAGGAACCCCAGAGACCTCCAACTTCAACCCACTCCACAAGTGGACACAACGCTGGCTTTCACCTCTTCAAACAGGCCTGGTCGGCATGGCTAGCCAAGGCAGCATTTTGTCCTTTATTTACTTCTGATTGGAGCGGATGACCACCACCATTATTTCAAATCTTGCCCTCTGTTTAGCTTTAGTTTCCACTCCTGCCCATCTCACTCTATTGGAAGACTGAAGACATCTAGAAAGGTTCCCTATTGCATTTTTATTTATCTCTTAATATATTCCTGCACCTGTGCTTGTGTTCTGCATCAGGAAATCCTGATGCTGTATTATATACAGAAGTGCCAAAATGTATAAAATGAAAAGCAAATAGAACATTGTAGAACCTAAATAATGAAATATATATATGATTGTGCTCTGTTTTTAACAAATCAAAAGTATCTCGTTCATTTCAGTAAGAATATAATAGCTTAATTTCAACAATTATGTCAATTACACTCATTTTGTGCATTATTAAAAGGCTTTTAAATCATGGTCATAAAAGTAAAAGGTTTATTGAAAAATCTGAAAAATTTTTATAAGTGAAGAATAAAAATGAGGGAAAAAATACCCTGTAGAACAACACTGTACATACATAGTTTTATGTAGGAAATATATCATCTTGGATTCAACATTGGCTAACATACTTGCTAGGTGATTTTCTACCATTTAATCTCACTTTACCCTGGTTTCCTCATTGTTAAAATGCATACCAAAATAATTGATTGGATGAAATCTTATTAAAGTTTTACCTCTTACTAAGACCAATCAATGTGGTTTTGTCTTCCAGTTTTTGTATATACACATTACATATCATATGTTCACTATATCAATAAAATTTTAGTCATATTACATTTGGTGTACTGTGGACTGCTGTTTAACTTAAAGTTTTCAACATTTCCCTGAGATGTTTGGCAGATTTAGATCCCATATTTTTAATGGTTGAACAACATTTCATTCATTTACTAAAATTTATTTAACTTAATTCCTATTGTTGGTTCATTAAGCAGTTGTGTCTCTTTGCTATTATAAATAGCATTTCAGTGAACATCCTTGTACCTAATTGTTTGTTTGCGCCTCTAAAAATTTCCTTAGGATAAATTCTAAGAAGATCAAAAGATCAGAATATTGTAAGAATCTTGACCATGCAGGTGGATCTGCTTTTGTACTACATTTTTTTTGTGGTTTATAGTCTCAGCAATGTGAGAGTTTACACTTCAATACACCTCGGCTATTGGTGAACCGCATACAAGAACTCCTTTTGAAGATTGCTGATTCCCTACTAATAGAACTTAACGGCAGTTTCCTTTCCTAATCAGTTTCTCTTGTCTGAGTGAATTTTCGGTAATGTTAGAAGGCAATATCTATAGATATATCTGAGAATATATACACATAGAAATCAATATATATATACTATCTATATACATATATACTATCTATCCCTATATACAATCTGCATATATATACCATCTATATGCATATATGGGGAGACACACACACATATATATATACACCATCTATATGCATATATAGAGAGATACATATATATGTATGAATTTTTGTTTCTGAACTAAGGGCCTCATGCCTGCTTGGTTTCTGTCTTTGTACCACTTGAGCCATACTTCTAGCCCATTTCTTTTTCTGGTTATTTTGGATATGGAGTCTTGTGGACGTTTCTGCCAGGATTGACTATGAACTTGTTCATCGAGATCTCTGCTTCCTGGGAGCTAGGATTATAGATGTGAGCCATTGAGGTAACATTTTAAGGCATCTAAATATTCTTTAGGCGATAGTACTGAAATGAACTTGAAAGTCTTTGAGATTAACTTGATCAATGTTGCTTTCAACGATTATTTCATAAACAAATGTTTATTTATTTTAAAATACTTGTGATAAGTGATGCTTGTTGATTTGATAGTTAACCTGAAGTGCTTGTGCACTCAGTAGGAGCTCAATAGTTTTATTTTTTTCCTCTGACTTGGGTGATAACAGTATGTTCTAAAGAGCTGGAAATGAGCCATTGCTTTGTGGAAGTATTCTCATTCTGCCTATCTAAAACAGAGCAGAGTGTGTTACAAATATTGTCCCAGAAACTGCCTTAATAGGCCAATGTTGCTAAACACTAGGTTTATCTTTGGGGCTAGACTTTTTCCTTCATAGCAAATATCAAGAAAACTGTTAACTAAGGCCATAAGACCAGCTTTACATGGTAATTTCAACCACTGGCCAATCAGATCTGGCCAGGACTCTTAAAAAAATAAGGACAAACTTTGTTCCATAATAGTCTGCATGGATTTCTCTTTCCTAAGAAAACTCCCAACTCCTAATCTGTAGATGTGCCTGTGGCAAGTGCATGTGTCCCAGATTGCAATCCTCCTCTTTATTTCTTATATTGAATAAGCTTTCTTTGTTGTGCATTCTGTACATTTTTTATCTGACAACTTCCATACCAAGACCCTTTTAGAATTTTATTTCACGTCTGAGCATGACGTCTGGTACTTGACACTGGGTACACAGATGAGCTTATTTTGGATGTTGGAAGAGGGACTGGAGGAAGATCTTTCTTGCTTCTCATGCCCTGCTGTGCAAGAATCAGCAGAGGGAATGAAGCTAGCAACAGAGTTAACTGGGAACTCCAAATGGTAGTACATTCTTGTAATCCCAGCAACTCAGAAGGCAGAAACAGTTCCAGCAAAGTAGTGAGAGAACATCTAAAAAACAAAATACAAACAAAAGGGCATGATTTGCTCAAGCAAAAAGCCTTTAGATTCCATCTCCAGCAACATGCTTACATGCATGCATGCTTGCTTGTGCATTCAGAGAGAGAGAGGGAGAAAGAGAGAGAGGATTCCATGGAATTAACTGCCTATTAGAAGGTTCTAGTGGTGATGCCCTGAGTAGCAGGTTGTGTGTGTGTGTGTGTGTGTGTGTGTGTGTCTATGTCCTATGACTTGAACTCAGGGCCTGAGTGCTGTCCCTTAGGCTTTTTGCTCAAGGCTGGTTCTCTACCAGTTGAGCCACAATTCTATTTGCTGAGTTTTGGTGGTTAATTGGAGATCAGAGTCTCACATCTCCTGAGTAGCTAGGATTATAGGCTTGAGCTACCACTGTCTGGTTATGAGTCATAGTTTTGAGCCTCTTTTACCAGTTGGTGTTTACAAAGGTTATATAAGAAATTCTATCCATCATTATAATGAGCTCTGTAAATAAATGTGTATGCCTATCATGTGTGTCGAAGCTGTTATTTCTGTTGTTGTTTTTAAGTCTGAGCACTGTGTGGAGCAGACAGTCTTGCTCTTGTCTGCAGTGGAGGCTAGAGGTTGCAGTTGCCTGGCATTAAGGCAGGTGATTGGGCAGGGTAAAATACAAGGTCCTTCTGCTCTGCCTGAGAGCAGAACTGTGCTGGCAATTAACACACTTGTCTGCAGGCTGAGGAGCCGCTTCTCTGTGCTGCGAGGCTGATTAGCGTGTGCATGCTCAGCGTCGAAAGTGGATGGGGCATGGGCTGGACAGGACGAGCAAGTTCTCTGGGCTCTTATGCCAGCCCAGACAGCTGAGATCAGACGGGAGTAGCAAGTAAATCATTCAGGGTGGTGAAACATTCATGAGACAAGCCAGAGCTGAGGCTGGAGGAAGAGAAAAAGACAAAGTTTATGTGCAAGCAAGGCTCGGCAAGACTTTGGTATAACAAAATGATGGTTTGAAATCAGATTGAAATACTTTTCCTCATTACTTACTTGTTTACCTCTTTGGTTTCGGTCCGAAGTTTGAATTTGTGTGCATCAATGTACATTCATGTAGGTATATACACGTGGTCAGCTAGAACCAGGACTTTGTGTGTGTTAGGCAAGCACTCCAGTACTAAGCTATTATTCTCAGCGTAGGGTATTAATTTAATGTAACGATCCACCTATCAATCAATTGATTTGTGTGTGTGTGTGTGTGTGTGTGTGTGTGTGTGTGTGTGGTGTTGGTAGTAGAGCTTGAACTCAGGGCCTGGGCACTGTTCTTTAGTCTTTTTTAATCCTCAAGACTTATGTTCTACCACTTAAACCACAGCTCCACTTCCAGTTTTTTGCTGGTTAATTAGACATACATCTCACAGACTTTCCTTCTGGGATGGTTTTGAACCTCAGTCCTCAGATCTCAACCATCTGAGTAGCCAGGATTATAGGTATGAATCAGTAGCCCCTGGCCTGAGAATGCTTATTTTACAAAAAGCTGTACTTCATTATTGCCTGCTTTATCAAGAAGAATTGCTTTTACCTTCCATCCTTTAACTGATGGGCCTGCTGTACTTAGGGGGCTATCATCATTTAGGTACAAAGGGTGACTCTATTCACTCTGCATGGATTTTTTTTTTTTTGTTAAGTTTTGCTGCTTTGTTCAGCAAATCCTCTAGAAGTTGTGATGCTTGCCAAACACCCCTTTTGATTTGGGTTTTGACTGTGCTTTGATTCAATGGCTGCTTGGGATAATCGTTCCAGTTAGCACATGGTGCATGGCTGCGTCTGATGAGAACCCGGTGCCGGGAAGGCTTGGTAACGACAATCAGTGAGTGAGTCGTTCCAAGTTGGGGCTTAGGACTCTGATTTCCTCTCGTGGTCTTGAATTTGTGCTGTTGGCACATGAATCCTTCTTGATTCTTATCTTTGTCTGTAAATAGCATAGAAATTGCACATGGAAAAATGGAACAAATCATACTTTCTTTCAAAGGGCAAATTAAACATTCCATAGAATAAGGGAAGAGTTGTTAGTAGGGAGGAAAAAAAATGCAACCTTGCTAGCTTCAGTGTGCTGCAAGAAAAAAAGTACGCAGTAAATTGGACTCAAACTCAGCCTTAAAGAACGTTGTGAGCATTTGCACTTTTTTTTTTTCCTTTAACCGCCCTCTTAGTCCTCCTGCCAAATATCAAATCCTAAGTTTCTCTGAAGGTTGGAAAATATTCCCATTAATTTTTTCCCCCTCCTCGCTGTGTATTTACCAGGGTTTGGAATGGAAATACTGAAAGCCAGTAATAAAGGCACCATGGAATTCCCGTTCTGTCTGCGCCCCTGGGTCCTGGCAGAAGTCTCAGGAAGCCCCAGTCCTCCCAGGCTGTAGTGGAGTTTTCATTTATACACTGTTTTGACAATCCAGGTAAATTTAGAATAAGCAGAGTTTTTACATATACACATGTATATATTACTTAAAGGAACTGACTGAGCTAGTCCTTTGACTGAATAAAAAAAAAGAAAGAAAAAGTCTTACATTTTGGATTCTAATTCCCAAACTATTTCCTGCTATGGGGTAACAAGATAAAGCTCTCTGTAAGAATGATCTGGAACGACAGATCTCTGCTTTCAGTGCAGGTGACACTGGGCCTGGCTCATGACGGCATGTGTGCTGCTGCTTACCTGTGACAGGACATCAAGGCCAGGGCTTGGCCCCATTTTCCCAGTTGGGTCATGGCTCAGTTGGGGCCTGTGCTCCCAGTTCTATTTCAGTTCACCAACACAGCAGCCCTAAGTATGATCAGCTCCATCCTGTCTTATGCTTTCCATACTGTCTCTGAATTTCAGAGCCTTTTACTAGTCTACTTTTGTCCATAGTTCAGCTCATGGGTATAGTTCAACGTCTTCCTCATGCCATGCTCCCAAGCAGAGCATCTTATGCCAGATATCCATTCTGTCTCTAGTAGAAGCCTTTTGCTTATTTTTCTCTAGCAGATATTATGAGCTGAGGCTCGGGCCTTTCCCCCTCCAACCTCTTCATCATCTCCAGTCCCACTGACTGGGCACCTGCTCCCCGGTGCTGTGCTGGGGCTCTTAGACTTCCATCCCTCTAATTGGCGGATTCCTCTGAGATTTCCCTCCTCTTCTGCCTTTTCTATGATTGCTTATTGACATTTGCTCCTGTTATGTTAATAAGATGATGTGCAGTTCATTGTAGACAGGATGGAACCCTTCTTTTAGAAAATGTGCAGAAACATCATGAAACAAAGGCAAATAACCATGTTTCCTCTATGCTACTCTAATACCCTCTTTCCCTGTATTTAACAAGCAAAGTCATAATCTTACTAAGTAAAAAATCCCTCACTGTATGCATTAATTCTTTGATTGATTTTTAAAAAATGTGAATGCTCTTTGTAGAGTACTTGGGAAATGTAGAAAAGCCCAAAGGGAGAAATTTCCTAGAATTTCACCTTGCATTTTAGCGTACCTCCTTAGCATCTTTTCAGGCCTGTCTAGGGACCATGTGCACTGACTTGGGGGTCTATCCTACACAGGGGTAGTTCCAGATTCTCCATGGAAGAGAATGGAAACGGGGAGTCTAATGACAGATAACAGCTCTCCTTCAGTGCCTTAGCAGTTGTTGCCAATTAAAAAAGTCCCACATGGTTTAGATAATTCCTTGAAAGAGACAGTAAATCATTACTCAAGTTTTTTTCAGCAATAAAAATGCTCACTGTATTATTTTATTTACAGATTTCATGGAAGAAAAATGCTTTGTAAATTTAATAGTTCTCCTAGTGTCTCAATTGTGTAATAAGCTTAGCTGGAATAGGATGCTATTATTTATTAGACTGAGAGGCAGCAGACTTTAGTGGTTTAGAAGTAGGATCCCTTGGCTTTATGGCTCAGCTCTGCAACTTATTATCTGTAACTTATTAGTGGGTTAGGAGTATGAGTTCTTGTCATGTTTTGTTTTTGTTTTTGTTTTCACAATTAGCTTAGTAAGAATCTGGCTGGGTGTGCTATGGTAGCAGTGGTTAGTTAAATATCTGACAGCTTCCCCCTCATTTCAGAATCTTCTGGTTCCTCAGATTCACCCTTTCTAACCAGGGAATTTATTTTCTCCATTTGTTGTGTGCTCACAGGATTTGTATTGGTCTCTCATAGTATTTATTTTTAAGTGATTTGTTTAAATTGCCACATTTCTTCCCCTTCTTATCAATACTACAGACCTGTGAGCTTATTACCAGTGCAAACACTTTTAAAAATCTTTATGTCATCAGAGTAGAGCATAGACCTACTGTGTGCTTTACAAACAATGATTGTGGAAAGGATACTTTGCTTCTGGAAAACAAAATAAAATACATTTATTTATTTCCTACTTATTTCTACTGCATTTTTAGCTCTTTGATCTCAACTTCTTTGGAAGATACAAGCAGGAAACACACACTCAAAACAGAGCTGAACAGTGTAAAGTGCAGAGATGCAATTTATTTGTCCCAATATTAGACATGTATTTAGTCATTAGTACTCACTGACTAAGTTGTCTTCTCAAAGTGGAGGAGATACCGTGTAACTGACAAGGTAATATTGGCCACATAACAACGAGGATGTTATTTATTATTAGGAGAAAAGTCAGGCTCAGAAAGGCTAATGGTGGGTACAAGTAACACAGAGACTTTGGGCAGAGATCTGACCTTATCTCTTAGGTCTGGAACAATGAGTTGGTTCAGTGGAAATGACTGAGTTCTTCAAATGTAGTATTAAGTACAAGAAGTTAGACAAGGAAGACGGACAAAGGCTGCATGTTGACCTGTATGAACAAAACTGGAAAACAGCAACGTTCCAAGGGAGACCGCCACAATGTTTGTTCTGGTCTGTCCACTCCTTTATTTATCTCCAAGTTCACCCGAGTACAGGCAAAGGAACAATAGAGGCAATCCAAAAAGAAGTTGGATTGTCCATGGATACACTAGTCTGAGTTTTGATAATTCATATTTTGGTTAACCTTCAGGTATAGAGACATAAAGCATTGAAACATGTTTTAAAGATCTAGGGAACTAATGTATTAGTACACTCATTTTAAGTTGTTTATTTGAAGGTGTTTAGAATACTAGACATGACTTTTTCAAAGACAGAGAATAGAGGAAGGGAAAGGATTTCCTATTTTCCTTCCTCCTTTCCTCTGTTTTCCTCACTGTCCATCCCTCCCTCCTTTCCTTCCTCTTGTTGGTACTCTGAGCCTCACACTGCATCATATATTACTTGGCTTTTTCAACTCAGGTGCTCTACCATGTGAGCCATAACTCCATTTCTTTTTGCTGCTTAATTGGCAATAAGAATCTCATGGACTTTCCTACCTGGGCTGGTTTGAGCCATCCTCAGATCTCAGCCTTGTCAGTAGCTAAGATTACAGATGTGAACCACTAGAGTCAGGCCAAGTTTTCCTTAAAGGTAAAAAAAAAGCACATTATTAATTTTTTTTAATCGCAGCTAGTGCAATAAAAGGCATGTGAAGAACCTACATCTTGTAGATGAAAGAAAGCCTGTGCTGGAGAGTTGCATCTGTGGTCTGTTGGGCAGACTTTATGGTCTAGGAGACACAGTCTGCTAGCACATTCCTACAAACCTTACAGGTCTGTGTGTCCCTAAGTGTTATCAATTAATAGCATAGCAAACATTTTGTAAATATTGAGTGTAATTATTGAATTGTACTTACTCAAGGATTTTTTTAAATCCTTTTTATTTCTGAAAAATCATGGGATAGATACGACAAGCCGCTGGCAGCTGTGCAGATGTTGAAGTGTGAATTTTGGATGTTTGTAGGTTGTAAATATGAGGAATTTTGATCCTGAATGGGAATTTAACATTACAACCTTACATGGTTGGAAGGATTCCGAAGTGGCAGCCATTTTACATTTGCATAAACAGCTTTATTATAGTTGGAGGAATATATAGAAAGAGCATAAATTACCCTGACCAGAGTTAAACCTATAAAGCAATCACATTTGAATGAGGATTTTTAGTTAAAATCATTGACTCATCAACTTTAAAGTGTTTTTTTTAAAGCTTTCACAAGAGACAAATTTAGCCTGTTATGAACAAAAATCCCTTAATATTTGCATTTTTCTGGCTGGCATATGGATTTTTGCTTTAACGGACTTTAAAATAAGACCACACATAAGGAAAAACAAAAATCAAGGAAGTAAAAAGACAGAGTTAAAATGTTTGACCAGAGCTTCCAATTTTAATACCAATGAGCGGTGTAATTGAGTGTTTTAATTTATTTTAATTGAATTTTCAGCCCGAAATAGTTTTCTTTGCCTTTCTTTTCTCTTTCTCCCTTCCCCTCCTTTTCCTTCCCTCCCCTCCCCTCCCCTTCCCTTCCTTTCCTCCCTTCTTCATCCCTCTTTCTTCCTTTCTTGTTTTTCATTCTTTGTGCCATTACTGAGGCTTAAACTCAGTTTTGCCTAACTTTTCACTCAAGGCTGATACTCTATCACCTTAGCCACCCACACCTCTACTGCTGCCATTTTGCTGGCTCATTGGAATAAGAGTCACTCAGATTTGTCTGCTGGGCTTGCTTCGAACCAAGATTCTCAGACCACACCTTCATGTCCGGCTCTGAAATGTTTTTCAATATATTTTTTTGTTTCACTTGGAGAATGTGGAGGACACCTAACCAGCCAAAGTGTTAGGGATTTATCTTCTCTTGCCACCTGTGGATTTTGGCCCCTTTTCTTCTACTAGTCTGAAGTACAGTTTTAGTTGTGCAAATTTTCAAATATTTCCTCAAAATGCTCAGAGAATGAGGATAGTTACATTTCAAATGAAACAAATTACAAGGTGTTCTTGATGAATGTGAACAGTTCACAACATACATTTTTCAAGCCTCCAGTTGAAACAATTTGTAGGTACCCATCAAAGACATGATATTTATTTGAAGAATTTTGTTAAGTTAGTTCAGCTTTTTGGGTAAATGGTGAATTAATTATTTGGCTCCTAAGAAGCTTTACTCAGGCACAACTTACTTGCTCACAGTTTGAAAATAAAAAGCAATTGAACTGGGGAGTACAAATATAGTATTGAATGCTATTGCTATTTTTATTACAACTCTAAGTCAATTTTATATAGCAAAACTTACAGCTTCAGTGGAGGAAACCTTTATAGTTTTTTAATATGTTTCAACTCAACTGCTTATTAACTCCTTCTCTTAAAAATATTAATTTGTAAATTTGAAGGGAATGAAACCAAATTGCCTATTCATTTGAAAGTTGATAAAAACCATTTAAAAGGAAAGCCATCTTATGGGGGATTTCATTTCTCTAGTCTCATTCACAGGGATGTTAACTTGTCAAAGCCATTCTCATTTTTATTTTATTCACTCTTAAAAACACTGAATAATGCTTTGCCTTCTTTTTTTTTTTTTTTTTTTTTTTTGCCAGTCCTGGGGCTTGGACTCAGGGCCTGAGCACTATCCCTGGCTTCTTTGTGGCTCAAGGCTAGCACTCTGCCACCTGAATCACAGCGCCTCTTCTAGCCTTTTCTATATATGTGGTGCTGGGGAGTCGAACCCAGGGCTTCCTGTATATGAGACGAGCACTTTTAGCACTAGGCCATATTCCCAGCCCCTGTTTTGCCTTCTTAACTTCAAAAGTGGAGCATTAATTCTGAAGACAGAGTAGCAAAAAGTGTGACTCTGTATTTTTTTTTTTCTTGGACATCAATGAGTTGCGCTTACTTCAGGGAAAAACATACATTTCCTAGTTCAGGTTCTTCAAGGGGAGAAAGCAGCGGGGATGATGGGGGTGCTCTCAAAAGGTTCTCCAAGTATCCACTGGAGATTGGGTGAGTCTCCACTGATTTAGGTCTTTATTTGACATGCAGAAACTGAACGAGGTAGGATGTAATCATAATAGATAACATGTACAAAGAAGTTCCTTCCTTCCTTTTTTTTTTATTTTTGTCGTTTGTAGGGCTTGAACTTGGAGCCTGAGTGCTATCCCTGAGCTCTTTGGCTATCTTTTAAGCCACGGTCCACTTCCGGTTTTCAAGTGGTTAATTGGAGAAAAGAGTCTTCCAGGGACTTTTCTGCCCCGGCTGGCTTCAAACCACAATCCTCAGATCTCAGCCTCCTGAGTAGCAAGGATTACAGGTGTGAGCCACCAGTGCCCAGCTTATGGGGAAATCTTAAAGACCAATTTGCTTGTTTAAAGGTTAGACCGACTAGATCGTAGATGTATTCCTAAGGGCTTTCTAAGTAAATCATAAATTCTCCAAAAACTATTTTCTTTAGCATTCTCTCTCCATGTGCACATGCGTGCAGGCACACACATTTTCTCTTTTTTCACACTTTCTCTTTTTTAGTATTTATTAAGATTTCCCACCAGCTGTTTCCAGTTGGCTGCTTTCTGGATGTGTTGTGGGATTGCATTTTTGTTGTTGTTTTGTTCTCCTGTGATTGGATAGTGAGTGTCATGTGACTGAATCTAGCCAACCAAGTGCACTATTCAGTTGCTAGTCCAAGTCACCTTGGAAAAATGTTTTCTGGCCCACATGCGAGTCATGTAAGCTGTTCAGAATCTCAACGTAGCTCATTCAAAAACAAAAGAAAGCACTGAAGTGGATCTTAATATTTTATTTAACTCCTGATATTCAAAAATACTATCATCTCAGTGTGACACCCATAAAAATAGAGAAGTACATACTTTTATTGTTTCTGTTACTATTTGGATAAAGCATTTGAAATGAGGAGTGTGTCTGCACTTACCATAAGCTCATTTCTCACTAGCCAAATTTCACCACCTATCTGGAAGGTCCTACTCATGAACTGTACCCCTGTTGTGGAGACCAACTCTGGCCAGGTGACAAGCTCACACCCAAGGCAGCTACCTGCTGCCTCAAGTGTAGAGTACGCGTGAGCAGCAAAGCCCTCTTGTAAACCTCTGAAGTGTGGGAGGTGTCCTCCTCCGGCAGCCTAAGCCAGGGCACCCTGCCTGACAACTTCGTCCCTTCTGGGAACAGAGCCCTGTCTTACTTATTGCTTCTTGCTCTTTTGTGATGAACACATAGCAATTACCTCTATGTTGCATCCCACTACACCTCAGCATCTTTTCTGTTAGTCGTTTTTTTTACAAGATGGTGCACAAGGTTCTGCCACCACAATTTAACCAATTGTTCCCCTTTGAATTGTCTTCATTGGTACAACATTGCTCATTTTGGCTGAAATTCTCCTTTTCTATATTTAAGTCTTATGATAGAATGATGAGGATGATCATTTTTTAAACCACAATTCATGGAAATGGTGTGGCCAGAAGACAGCCACAGCCCCTGCATGGTCTAGGATGCTTAGTTCTGGCTATTCATTAGAAAGTGTAGCACCACGGTGTAGGTTTCCTAATGTTTGTATGTCATTAACTATATGAAATCCTTTTTCATATGTGAGTTGGATAGCTGTATTTATTGTTTTGCTCATTGAATATTCATGTAAATGTCTTCTTCCTCTTTAGTGATTCATCTTTCATTAGACATTTTTCTTCATTTCTGAAAATACATATTACATAGGTATTTAGCTCATATATAACGATATAATATACACACATATAATACACTAAATACATGATGTTAAATGAGTTCTTATAACTTACCTTAAATATGATTTTTTTTTCAAAAGTAAAATTAGATATAAAAATTTAAGTTCTTCTATTTCAGACGAGATCCGGCGCGTTCAGGGTACTTTGGCCATAGACTAAGTTCTTCTATTTCAAATATTTCCTAACTTCCTTTTTGAAAATGCAATAAAAGCCCAGGTACCGGTGGCTCACGCCTGTAATCTTGGCTACTCAGGATGCAGAGATCTGAGGATTGTGGTACAAAGCCAGCCCAGGCAGGAAAGTCTGTAAGACTCTTATCTCCAATTAACCACCAGAAAACCGGAAGTGGTGCTGTGGCTCAAAATGGTAGAGCCCTAGCCTTGAGCTGAAGAACTCAGGGATAGGGCCTAGGCCCAGAGTTTGAGCCCTGTGATGGAAAAAATAATGCACTAAAAAATAAATACTTTGTTCAGCTTAGGTCCAAATGAAAGGAAAGCATATGTGATACACTTAGTTAACCATTCTATTTCCTTTGCATCTTCCTAAGTAAGCATCTATGGGCAAAATCGCCCTTGGTAACAAGGCAAGACATACATTCTAAATGCTAAACAAGACACCCTACTTTTCTTACATATATAAAATATGTATCTACATTCTACTTGGAAAATATGTGATACCCATCCAATATTTCTACAGCTTTAGATGATGCATACCCAGTATCTCATATGGTTTGTCACATCAACACAACTTTTGACATTTATGTGCAAAACAGATGAGAATAGATTTTCCTTTGCTATGTCGCCATTGTGCTCCAGTGACTCGGCATGATTTTCTTCTTAAGGGTTTCTCCTGGTTTTACTTTGTATGGTGCTTTCCAATTCCTGTTATTATTCCATGCTTGTAACATTCTCCTGTTTCTAGAAAAGTGTATCATGAACTACAAGCTTATGCTATTTCTTAGCACTTGTATGCCATTCTTAACACACACAAGATGATTTGCATTCATTTGTAATCATTGTTCTTTGCCAATTACAGTAAGAGAGTTATTATAAACACTGCCATTTTGTCCCTGGGGAAGCTGAGACCTAGGAAGGTTAGGTGACTTAGCCAAAGGCATACAATGAATTGCTAGAAGAGCCGGGATTGCAGGCAGAATCATTGGAGGACATCTATTTTTCAATACATGCTGAGAAAGGGCCTCTGGCTGTATTTTCTTTTTTTCACATACATCACATTATATTATCCCTTCCCTACACAAACATTCTTTAAGAGCATGTAGCATGCTTAATGCAAGATTAGAATAGTAATTTTTATGCTGTTTTCCTTCTATTTTTAAATGTATTATTTCAACAACTTTGAGAAAGATGAGAAGCAGAGGAAGTTATTCAGATTTCTTAAATGGAAGGCTAGAGATGTAGCTCAAGTGGTACAACACTATCGTAGTATGCCTGAGGCCTCCAGTTCAATCCTTTGTGGCACCAACAAAACAAAATGAAACAAATGGACTAAGATCATGAAATAATCCAGACATATATCTAGTCTTTTTCATTAGATCTATGGTCTATGGTTTTGTTTGTTTGGCCAAGCCAGTACTGAGGCTTAAACTGAAGGTTGTGGTGCTATCTTTTAGCTTTTTTCTTTAAAGCTGGTGCTCTATCACTTGAAATACAGGTCTACTTTCAGGTTTTTTTTTTCCTGGTCATTGGAGATAAGAGTCTCACGGGCTTTCAGGCCTCTCAGTAGCAAGTGTTACAGGTGTGAGCTACTGCTGGCCCACTCAACTAGGCCTTGTTTTCATTTTGTTTTCTGATCCTGGGGTTTAAACTCAAGGCCTGGGTGCTGTCCTTGAGCTAGCTCTCTACCACTTGAGCTACAGCTTTTTAGTGATTAATTGGAGATTAATCTCATGGCTTTTTACTGCCCGGGTTGGCTTTGAACCACAATCTTCAGATCTTAGTGTCCTGAATAGCTAGGACTACAGGTGTGAAATACAGCACCTGAGCAGAACTAGGCCTTTTTTAAACAAAACAAAACAAAACAAAAAACAACAAGCATATCAAGGGCTGAGAATATTAGCTCAGTAGTAGCGCATAGGATCTGCCTAGAAATTGTATGTTTTGTCCCTTTCATTTATACTTTTTGCATTTTAATGAAATTTGGGGTATGTCTACTATGAAATATTGTTTATGAGTAGTCCTACAGTTTGAAAGATACAAATACACATTGGCTTCTCTTCCTTCCAAATTGTGAAAAGATATGATTTCTCATAGGAATCTTTGGAAAGAACCTACAGCATGTAAACCAAATTGTGTACAGCTTAATGTAGGACTCTAATTTAGAACACATACCACATTGTTTCCTTTGTTCTTTTTGTGCCTCGGAGTGTTTTCTCAGTAACTCTCTACCCCAAGAAGTTATCAATTGTTACCCTCAGGAGGCAAGTCTTGTATTCTAGGGTAATCAGATTAGCTGGGAAACTCTAGCCTTACCTTACAAGTTTTCTTTTCCAACCATTCAGGAATAACATTGAAAAATATATTTATCTAATTTTGGGAGTGTGTAGAAGAGTACTAGGTCATATTACCTGTCATGGCAGCTACTTATACCTATCTTTCCTTCTTTCTCTTTATTCTACTGTGCTGTTCCTCCAGGAAAAACTGGAAACAAGACCTCTCATCCTGGTGCAGATAACCTGCGGGCTTCTGATTTCAGAGAAGAACGAACATGGAAAGGTGATCAAGCAAAAGAAAGTCATTCCGTTTACCCCAAGTGAAGTGGTCCAAGGCTCTTCCCCTCACTATCATCCTGCTCCTGCCGGCCTTCCAGCCTCTCCTTTGGGATAGTCATTGCCATACTTTCCCTAATAGAGCTCATTCTTTCTTTTGCTTTTCTCTCTTTTTAGGGGCTATATCCCCTCTGTACCTCCCAAAGAAAAAAGAATGCTTTCTGTGGGCTTCCTCCTTGGGCCACAACAGGGGGCCAGGCAGATCAAAGGGCAGCACTGGCCTCTTGCCTCTGGGGCCTGCCCATTTCTTATTGCTGGGCTGCAGTTCCTCAGG
Source organism: Perognathus longimembris pacificus (assembly GCF_023159225.1). Taxonomy (NCBI): domain Eukaryota; kingdom Metazoa; phylum Chordata; class Mammalia; order Rodentia; family Heteromyidae; genus Perognathus; species Perognathus longimembris. Next base: position 7,576,783 of record NC_063168.1, on the reverse strand, counting down.
GTCCGCAAGAGGAGGCCTGGCAGCCAGGCTCCCGGGCGGGCGGGCCCGCAGCTGCAACAATGGGAACCAACCTGCCCAGCCACAGGGCAGAGCCGGGAGGGCAGCTGGCTTTCTTCTCATGTTTAGCAACATGAAATCCATGCGTGGTTGCCTTGTGCGGTGTGAGTGAGACATTTTAAAAAGTGGTGACTCCAGAGTTGGGGATGTCAGGTGGCTGATACAGAGTGTGGGCTCCATTAAGACAACGGAAAAGAACTTAGAGCTCTATCCGCCCCCCCCCCCCTTCCCAGGGGAAACTTTGTCCCCTCAATGCTCCCAACCTGCCCTCCAAAAGAATTGGGGAAAAGAGAGAAAACTGTCCAACCCCAGCAAGAACCAACAAGTTCTCACACGTTAACAGTTACCGGATCTAGCAATCAACTCTGGGCTTATTTAATTGAAGTTGATGAGTTGGAGGAGGAAGTGATTGGCCAAGTAGTTTGTCAGCTCATAAAGTTACAATAGACAGGAATTCCTGAGCCATCCTATTAAAACTAGACAGGGCTTGGTACCGGTGTCTCACGCCTGTAATCCTAGCTATTCGGGAGGCTGAGACCTGAGGATCACAGTTTGAAGCTAGCTGGGGCAGGAAAGTCCACAAGATACTCCAAGGAACCACACACACACACACACACACACACACACACACACACACACACACAAGCTAGGAATGGAGATGTGGCTACTGGTAGGGTGCCACCCTTGAGCAAAAACACTAAGGGACTTGGTTAGGCCCAGAGTTCAAGGCCTGCTACCAGCACAAGGTAAAACAAACAAACAAAAATAACATACAGGCAGACACATTTAGGCAAACTTTTCTTAAAATGTGATTTTCAAGTTCAAACTTTTTTTTAACACCTTCAATGTATCTTCTCTATCTGGACCATAAGGAGGCAGATACCACCCTGATGATAAATACATGAGAAGGGTGATTTTATGACATTTATTTTTCTGAAATTGAAAAATAAAAGCCCATTGATTTTCTTTCTTTCTTTTTTAAAGCTATTTTGGTTTAATGTAAAAAAAAACACAAAAGAAAAAAAATTCAAAAGGTACTCTGCATTATACTTATCTCTGCCTTGATAAAAGATCCAAATCTCTTGTCCTTGTTAGACAAGAGTCACACTAAAATACATGCATCTAAAGACTACATATGTGTATGCTTGCCTGCCTGCATGTATGTATATATGGAGAAAGGCGATGGAGATGGCGACAGCTGCTCTCTTCCTCTGGCTGGGCCTCTCTTTCCTCTCCAGGGCAGGAGTGGGGTGTAGCGGAGGCCCCCCGGCTTGGCCCCCCCCCGACCCTATCCTCGGACTCTCCGGGACCCTTGGGAGTCTGCACCATCAGTCAGCTCGCCCCCCACTCCTTCGGCCCGACCCGGGAGCAGGGCGCCGCTTCCCTGCGGGAATCCCCTCTGGGAGCCCGCTTTTGTCCCCGCGGTCTGACCTCGGCGGGGCTCAGTCCCAGCCAGGTGGAGCGGGAGAAATGCCGCGGGCGCGCCCCGGACCCCCGGGCCCTGGGCTTCGCCCTGCCCCTGGACGGCGTCTCCCTGGGGCTAGGGCGCCGCGCTGAGCCCCGCCGCCCGCGCCGGGCAGTCCGATGGTTCCCCCCACGAGGGCGGCCGGGAGCGACGGAGAGGCCGGCCGGCCTTCCCACGCGGGCCGGGCGAACCCCACGCCACGCCCGCCACCCCACCCAGCTGGGAGTCCGTCCGGGGCGACCGGCCCCGGCGAGGCATCTCTTGGGAAGGGGAAAGCATCCACCCCGGGTGACCCTGGCCTCTCCAGCCTGTGGATCTCCACCTCTCCCTCCCCTCCACCCCCCCCCCCCCCGGTGGTTTGCCCCAGGGTGTATGTGTGTAGGGGGGGAGGGGGATTGTGATTTAAGGGTGGAACTGCCCCCCCCCAGGGGGTGAATGTGGGGGTGTCTTGACACTACACTTTCACACCTGGGCTTTTTCCTGGGCCACACAACCCCTTCTGCCTCCCTCCTTCTCTCAATGGCAAGTCCAGAGGTTGCTTGGGGGGGGGACCCCCGCATGGACTCCGGGGAAGGCAGGAAAAGGACCGTCCCTGCCCGGGCTCTTAGAAGTGTACAAAAGGCTATGCTCACATTCTTAGGTCGGTGAAATGCTATTCGAGTTGAAATATAATACCCGCCCAACAGGCCTGCTGGAAAAGCGGTCTTTTTTTTTTCTTTTCTTTTCCAGAGACAACTTAAGGCAATTTTTCTTTTATTTGATAAACATCATTAACTCCACTTATGAGATGAAGCAAAAAAAAAAAATTCAATTTTCCAAAAAGAAAAAAAAAAAAAAGAACGGAAAAGAAACTGGGTTCTAGACCCAAGGCCTCTGCTTCAGGAAGCCAACTGCATTTCTTAGCAGGTGACTTAAAATTTGGGCACAGGAAATGGAAACTTATTTCAAGAAGTTTTAAGAGACACCACGCACAGATTTTTTTCACCTTCAGACTCTTCCCAAAAGGAATGTTTTTTTTTTGAATTGCAAATGGGCGCATATCTTTCTGTAGTAGAACATAAAGTTAGAAATAAAAAGAAAATTTGTCTTCCAAGACACCATTTGTATAAAATATAAGCTGAAAGATATCAATTGTCTCTGTTTTTAGTACATTAAAATTTTTCTAATACTCCAGAGTTTGTAATTATTCTTAGGACAGAAGGAAGGATATTTCCTGAGTCACAGATTAGGGCAAATTAAGTTTCTTCAAAACACACCAGTGCTTATCGCTGGGGCATATGTCCTACATAGGATTTGTCTATATTATTAAAGGTTGTGTGTGAAGGATAAAGGAGCTTTAGACTCCTGTGTCTAGTACAGTAATGAGCTGAAATGGCGATCATAAGGTCATTTGTACTCGTTTATAAAATGAATTGCAAAGATTTAATTTGCTTGCCACAGTTTTCCTTTCTTCTTAATCCAATGACTTTCTGTTGACTGTTAATCTTAAAATCAAATGTGTAAAGCCTTTCTCTAGTAAAAAAAAAAAAAAAATTAGTGGTCCGGATGGGAGACATGTTTTGCATTTTCTTGAAGTTTGTGATAGTTGGGTTTTGGCGTGGGGAGTGTTTCTAATTTTAAGCTTTCTCTCGAGTCTGTTAAATTTCACTGTTCTTGTAGTTCTGAGCTAGTAAATCCGCACTTGATCTGGGGTTCACACCTATTTTGATTGTAAATAAAAAGTCGTCCTTTATGAGGATGTTCACTTCACAGCTTGAGCTGTGTAATTTTTATACAGGTCCCAGCAATCAATAAAAAAGCCACGGGAGGAATGATTTATCTTGTTGGTTACAGAGACTGTCACCGAGAGAAATTGTAAAAGATCAATTTACACAACCTAGTGTGAGAATGTTATTGATATAACACGGTTGATCGGTTTCTGGTAGTCTAAGCGCAGGGCCTGGGAGCAGGGCGGCTCCGCCATAGGTCCACTCGCTCGGGGGGCTTAATAGACTCCGAGCCCCATAAAATACACGCAGCCAATGACGGCGCGGCTGGCCCGGTGGGCGCGCGCCAACATTGGCTGCGCTCCGATTACTTTGTTAAGTGGTGTCAAGCTTCCTCCTCCCTCCCCCCCCCCCCCCGCCCCTTCTTCTTCTTTCCCTTTCTTTCTCTCTTTTCTTTTTTCTTCTTGGAAAAAAAAAATAAAAATCTCCCCCCCCCTCCTGCTGTGAGAACCGTTCACGTGGAGACTCCCTGTCTTAATTACAAAGAACCCCTTTAACCATAGGTCACAGGACTTGGTTCTCTTGACAGGAAATAAGGAAACCAGCTACCTTCCTGGAGAGAGGGAGAGAAAGAGAGAGAGAGAAAAATCCAACTTCCACTTCTCAAATTAGCTAAATGAAGCTCATCGACGGCTGGGAGTGGAGCCTTTGACAGTTGGTTAATTGCAGTTGGTACATTAACTGTTTTAACCGAAGCTGTTTGAGATGGAAGTTAAAAAAGAAAAACTTCAATAAAAAAAAACACTTAAAAAATTCAGTCTCACTGTAAATAGATCACGACACAAAGAGGAGTCTTACATGTTTAATATTTTAATTGGATACACAGAGAGTTTTTAAAAGTAATGTTACGTGAAATCTGAGAATGGCTTTGCTTTCTTTGCTTTATCTTGGGTACGCCCTCTGTCTTTATTTTTGAGGTAAACAAGCTATGGAAAGACTCTACTAAAGATATAGTTCAAAGTCAGTGTTCACCAGCCACAAATATAGAACTTTTTCAAATGAAGATAAAGCTTTTTTTTGAATTGGTTTATTTTCTGATTTGCAAGTTGTTAATGTTATTAGAGAAGATGGAATGTCATCTTCAGGAACATTTTAAAGAAAACAACTCACTGGCGATTTCCTTATTGAAATCTCATTACACTGTGAGAAGGCAGAAGGAAAACAACACAGCTTTAGGAAAATGATAGGTTTTGTTTTGGTATATTTCACTGCATGTAATGTCAGAATAACTGACAAAGAGAAGACAAACTTCTAGCTTAGCCTTCTTTTTTAAGACAAAAGTTTTAAATTATCTGAAGTAGTTGTACAAACGGTTATTATTCAACAGGTCAGTGTGTTAGTACAATGCATATTGATACTATCAATCCTTTTCACCATTGTCGCCCATCCCTCCCAAACCTACGTATTATCCCTTCACTTCCTTCTGTCATTCATAGCATATGCATTGGATATTATGACTGCATTCACCCCACTTTTCTCTCTTCATTTGTTTGCCTCTCTCCCCTTGACCTTACTTCCCCACCCTTAACCCCCCACATCTGGAGTATCATCTTACTACTATTCATTTTCTTGAACTATAAGTTGATTTTTCTAAGGAAAGAATTCTCCCCTGGATATGCCACATTTCATACTCCCGAAGACAACCCCTATGTGTTTATTTGTAACTTTGATTTAACTTCCACATATGAGAGAAATCATGCAACTTTTTAGTCATACTTTTTTGGCCATACTTTTAATATTGTTCTTTTTTGTTTCTTTGTTTCTAATGAACTCTACATTTCCTTTTATGTGAGTGTGTGTAAGCTATATTGTTCATATTTTAAGTTTCTTTAACTTTTCTATTTCTTCTGAACACATATACACATGTTACCTGAATTCAGTGCTTCCTAAAGCCCCCTGACTTGAAAGGTAGGAATTAACCATTTCCACACGTGCTACTAGATCACATTTTAATTATTAATGTCCAATTAATATCCATTTGCTTTTGTTTACAGAAAAGTGAATAAATATGATTTTGCTTTTATATTCCTGAATATTAAAATTTCCTAATAGTTCTCATTGTCTTTTCATTCGCTTTAAAATGAATCCTCAAAACTCTACCATATTCATTATACACTGAGCATAAACTAAAAGGCCACTCACAAAACATGCTTTCCCTTCGTTCTTCCCCTAAGCTCTTTCCTGGCGTATAGATGCTCTTATTGGAATACCAGTGATGCCTGTAATCTGCCACCAGACAACTTTGTTGCTTCTCTCCTCTTCAGGGCTTTAAGTAAATCAGCATTCATCTTTGGCAGTCAGTAAGCTGTTCCAGCTCTAAGGTGGGAGCAATGTTCCCTCCACAGCAGAAAACACACACACACACACACACACACACACACACACACACACACACAAAACAACAACAACAACAACAAACCAAACTCCTCAATTTCTTCACATCTGGACCAAACTTGCTCATGTCTTCAACCCATGGGTGTTTGGATTTTTGAAATGTAATTTCGATTCCTACAGGTCTTCTGATGGCCACAGGCCCCATGATGGTACTGACTGTTCTTGGCTCTGTTCTTGGCTCTGCTCCTCCCACCTCCACTCTCCTAACCAGATCAGCCCCTCCCTGGCATCCTACAGATCCAAGTTAAAATGCAATTTCCTGCTTTTGATAAGTAGACACTATCCAGCCAGAACAAAACAGAACTCTCTGATGCAATTGTCTCATGGCCAAGGGCGAAGGCACTCCCACCCTGCAAGTCTCCCCTCATTGAAGCCAAGCAGGAAATGCAATTTCTGATTTTTATTCTTGTGTGTTTCTCCAGACTCTCCAGAAAGGTACTGACAGGGTCTCTGTGTGTAAATCATCTAGCAGCAGAGGCAAGATCCCAATTATGGAATACTTTAGACAATCCCACCCAGTCTATTAATTCCAACATTTATAGGTACTTTTGATTTTCATTGGGCAAAGAGTAGAAGTACTCTAATTCAAAAGCTCCTGTGAGGTTGGAAAAAACATGGAGGCCACCCAAGGTTTGGTAAATGACATCAAACAAGATAGTAATATTATTCCTAAAATAATAAATAAGTATAGAACATTTTAATTGTTAGCTTAAGGTGAAGGGGAAAGTTATTTTGAAAATCCCTTAGAATAATTAAAATCAATGGAAGGACGTGGAAAAAATTATACTAAGTGAAGTGAGCCAGACCCAAAGAAACATGGACTCTATGGTCTCCCTTATTGGGAATAATTAGCACAGGTTTAGGCAAGTCACAGCAGAGGATCACAAGAGCCCAATAGCTATACCATTATGATCACTTAAGATGATGCTAAGTGAAATGAACTCCATTTTATGGAAATGATTGTTATATCACAGTTGTAACTACTTTCAACATCCCATGTCTATCTGTAGTTTCCACTATTGATGATGTTCTTCTATCACCTTCTTTTTTTTTTTTTTTTTTGCCAGTCCTGGGCCTTGGACTCAGGGCCTGAGCACTGTCCCTGGCTTCTTCCCGCTCAAGGCTAGCACTCTGCCACTTGAGCCACAGCGCCGCTTCTGGCCGTTTTCTGTATATGTGGTGCTGGGGAGTCGAACCTAGGGCCTCGTGTATCCGAGGCAGGCACTCTTGCCGCTAGGCTATATCCCCAGCCCCTTCTATCACCTTCTTGTGATTGTATCTACACTATCTCTGTAATCTTATCTGAGTATATTGGAAACCATGTATACTGGTATTAGAATTAGGAAATTGAAAGGGAATACCAAAATTGAGAGACAAAGGGTAAAATAAGCGAAACAACAACAAAAGCAATACTTGCAAAACTGTTTGGTGTAAGTGAACTGAACACCTCAGGGGGGGAAAAGGGGAGGGGAGAGGTGGGTATGAGGGACAAGATAACAAACAGTACAAGAAATGTATCCAATGCCTAACGTATGAAACTGTAACCTCTCTGTACATCACTTTTATAATAAAAACTTTAAAAAAAGAATAATTAAAATCATTTTTTGAAGTAAAAAAAAAAAAAAAAAAGCTCCTGTGATATATTTTCACACTTGATACAATCGTGCCTTGCTTTGGAAGGTATCAAACTGTGTGAAAATATAATCCTGTCTCTTGCTAAGTGGCTTTCTGAAGAAATTATCCAGTACATATCTTCTCCTAAAGACTATCAGTACTGATTCCATATTCACTAACATCATTTATTTTTTTAAAATTATCTTTAAGTAGTTGTACAAAGGAGGTGCCACAAAACAGAGCCGTTTATGAATATAATGCACGCCTTCAACATTCTCAGCCCCTTTTCACTGGCCTCTTCCCATACTTTTCTTAATTTTGTGGTATACACAATGAGTTCTTGACTGCATTCTCCCTTCCTCCACACTTTTCTCCTTCATTCCTCTGTTCCTCTTGGCTCCATTCCCCCTCTAGAATGTACTCATTTCCTGGCCCTTTACCTAGTCTTTCTTAAAGATTATACTATTTGAGCTCTCCAAAGAGTCTATTATATACTTCAGTTAATTAATTTGTAACCACTTCCATACAGTCCAATGTAACATCATTTGTTGATCTCTAATTTTCTTGATGTAGCTAAAGTAAATATACGGAGAAAACCCTGTAAATAGTTTTTCAGTACATACAGTAGGGTGGGTGGCAGTAATGAATCAACATATTTCTTCTATTGTTACAAGGTCTCATCACCCAAGAGGGAATTACAGAACACTGGAAGTCATGGACTCATCTAAAGGAGTTTATAAATTTGTTGGTGAGAAATTGTGCTTGCTACTAAAGAATAAATATGAAAATGGAACTGAACTAAGAGTTTTTCAGGAAAGTATGAAATCAGTAAAGGCTTTACCTATGAAGAAAAATTTCAAAGGCAGAATTAATTTCCTCTGAAGGAAAGGAGAATGGGGAAGACTAGAAATAGAGCCAATATCATGTACTGCGTATTGAAGGGAAGCTGGTTAAGAGGCTAGGTGGACAGTCTTTATAGATGTACTAGATGTTTAATAAATGTCTACTGATTGAGTAAATGAGTTTAGACTTGAGGCAGTAGAATGTAATTCTATGAGTGCTTCTAGGTAAAAGCATGAGTTACGAAAGGACACTTATTCAAGTTATCCCTTATACAACCACGAGTTTGTTGTTGTTTTTTGTGTGTGTGTGCTGGACTACATGGCATGGAAGTGCAGACAGGAACCTGAACCTGAATGATAGTGGAAAGAGGAAAGGGGAAGATTTTAGAAATGGGAGAGATAAAAGAAGCGTGGTACTCAGTGAGCACTCTATAGAGGGTTGACTGCCAGAGGAACCTGAGTACTGGAAAGAAGCAATGAATGAAAATACTTCACACATGGAGACAAGGAAAATGATTGCACTGCTGGTAGAAATTTGCTTGTGAAATACTTACACATTTTGGATACATTTGGGGAGAAAATTGCAAACTTTCAAGTAAATTTTCCAATCACTATTGAGGTCTTAGTTAAAAGAGAGGATTGGGAAGATATAAAACGTAATATAAGTATATATATATATATATGCATAGATATGTATACACACATACACACACAGGGACATGATAAATTTCATAGGAGTTTAGACACTTACATACTGAGGCCAAAGGAGGACATGCATAGGAGTGGTGGACAAAGGCTCAATAGTTATGTGTACATGATCATATAAAATAATAGTCTATGAAATGAACTCCAAGGAAAAGAAACAAGACATTTTTTTAAGTTGCCGTTGTTACTTTTTCCCCCTCATTTCATCTTGTTAGCCTGTTTGTATTTGAGAGGGTAAAGAAGGGAACAGAAAAGGTAGAACAAGGATGACCAAATAATATAACAGTGGTACTTGCTAGACACTATGTGGAAAATGAACTGTACAGTATATGTTGTGGGTAGGGATGGGAGAGAAAAACCAGGAGGGAGAGATGGAAGGGGAAACATGATTCAAAAAGAATTGTACCCATTACTCATTACCTGATACATGTAACTGTAACCCCTCTGTTTATCAGTTCTATGATAACAATTTTTAAAAAAGAAGGAATGCAATTGCACTATTTGTAATAGCATAGTTGTGGAATCAACCTTGGTGCCTACTAACAGATGAATGACTGAACAAAACGTGGAATATATACATAATAAACTATTAGAAGAATTCAAATGGCGTAATAAAAATATGTCATTTTCAGAAAAATGGATGGAACTAGAGATCATAATGTTGAGCAAAGTAAACTAGACTCAGGCAGGCAAATACCACATTTTTTCTTATATGTGGTATCTAAAATGCTTAACAAAGGACATAAACATTTTTGGAGGAAACAAGTAGAATATAAGAATGGAGAAAAAAATGTGTGGGGAGAACCGGAATGAAGTACTTTGTATGGACATATGAAAAGTAATAACCCCCCCAAAAAACTAATAAAATCATTTAAACTTATGAGAAAGTATTTAAACAGGAGTTATGGGAGGGAGGATAAGAAAGACTAATGGAGGGAATGGATATAATAAAATTACATTGTATGCATGTATGGAACTATCACAATGATACCACTCATTTTACATAATTAATTTTGCTGATATAAATAATGAAAAAAGAACTGGAAGGATCCACATGGAGTCATAAGGATTTTATACTAATCAATTAACCCAAATAGCTATGCTTGTAGACTGTCGCTGAAAACCTTTAATCTGGGTCTGGAAAGAAATAGGATACATTTATTCACGTAATTTTTTCTTCTAACTTATAAAAATGAGATTTTCAGATTGGAAATATTGCACAAATATTGTGCATGCAATTTAAAATAAGTCAAATGAACTTTTTTTTTTTTTTGCCTATCCTGGGGCTTCAACCCTAGGCTTGAGCGCTGTCCCTGAGCCTCTTTGTGCTCAAGGCTAGTGCTCTACCACTTGAGCTACTTTTGGCTTTTTCTTAGTGGTATATTGAAGGTGAGATTCTCATAGTCTTATCTGCCTGGGCTGTCTTGGAACCACAATCCTCAGATCCCAGCCTTTGGAGTAGCTAGGATTACAGGCGTGAGACACCAGCACTTGACTTTCAAATGAACCTTTTGGATTAATATGAATTCTTTTCTTGTATTTTTTGAGAACATCAGACCTATCCAATTGTGTCTCTTTGCCTTCAAAGATCTGTAAAGGTGTGCAGATAGAGAACTATGAAAAATGAAACTTCTTTTTTCAAATGAATACAGTGGCAGATAATGCAACCCCTCTGCATGGACTGATGTTACCCAACATGGAGTGAAACCAGGCAACGTCGTAGTGGAAGAAGGCTTGTTTATTTAGAAGAAATGGGAAGGTTTGCTCAAATCATGTCTTATATTTAATTGTTGCCAGAGAAATGAAGAATATAAGGACACATTTATGTGGCAAATATTTTAATGACAAGGCATGAAAAGAATATTTTATGTAAAGCATATTTTAATTCAAATTGATAGAATTGATGTTGGTTGTGTAAAACTGAGAAGAACAAACAAGTTGCTGGCAACATTACTGTGAAACTCACTCGTTAAAACGAGTGCATAGACTTGTAAATGCTTCTTCACTCTTTTCAGGGGGTTTCATCTGGTCCTGGGTGACAAAACTCCTAATTATTTGTAAATTAATGCTAAGAAGATGAAGGTGATGACAGGAATGCCCTACCTGGCAGGTACAAGAATTACAATTATAAGGAAAAAATATATTTATGACAAAGCACTTAAGGCTCATTTAAAATTCTATGAAACAGTCAATGAGGACATTCAACCTGCTGAGATTAATTGAAAACATTTTCATATTATTAAACTTAGAGCTTATTTCAAGTGTGAGAAAGGCAGATCATAGGAATGTCCTAAAACATCGTTGTAATCAAGAAACAAAATGATGTGAAATAAAAGAATACTGATCTCAAGAGGAAACAAAGAAAGTGGATTCACAAATTGAATGGGCTGAACTATTCATACTTAATATGAATTCTTAGCAAATTGAGAATAGAAAAAATATATCAAATAAGAGGGACCTCCTAGAAACCAGCCCTTAGAATCAAGAATAAGACTAGAAGCCCACTGACATTGTTGGTTCTAGATAAGCCCAGACCCAACAGAAAATCAAAGCTTATCATTTTTACTGGCTCAGAATAATCTGCTCATATACATGTGTACATACACACATATATTCTTTTTTATTTTTTTACTGATTTCCATCATGATATTCCTATGAAAAGTGGTACTGATCTTATTTTAAATTATTGTTGGGGTAAAGTATACATAACACTAAACTTTCAGTTTCAGCATTTTTGTTTTTTTTGGCCAGTCCTGGGCCTTGGACTCAGGGCCTGAGCACTGTCCCTGGCTTCTTCCCGCTCAAGGCTAGCACTCTGCCACCTGAGCCACAGCGCCGCTTCTGGCCGTTTTCTGTATATGTGGTGCTGGGGAATCGAACCTAGGGCCTCGTGTATCCGAGGCAGGCACTCTTGCCACTAGGGTATATCCCCAGCCCCAGTTTCAGCATTTTAAGCGAGCAGTTTTGTGACAGTCACTTTGTACATTCATATACTTTGTGCAAACGTCACTACTATCCATTTGCATTTTATCTGTCTTAACATTCTCAAACTGAAACTCTTGTAATAATTAAACAAAACTTCCCATTTCCCTTCTTACTTGTCCTAAAATTCACCACTCTATTTCCTGTGTCTCTGAGTATGCCTGTGTTAGATACATGGGACTATATAGTACTTGTTCTTTTGTGTCTGGCTTACTTAGTTAGCATAGGTTCACCCATGTCGTGCTGTGTCCGAATTAGTTCTTTTCGTTCTTCAGGATAAATAACACATGTTCATGTGCATATTTATGTATATGTATACACACATATGTAAAATCAGACTTATCCTATTGAGGGATATTTAGATGGTTTCAACCTTTTGGCTATTGTGAAGTAATGTTGCTAGAACATGAGAGTGCCAATATCTCTTGAAGATCCTGCCTTCAATTGTTTTGGATATACACCAAGAAGTAGGATTGTTGGATCACACTATAATTCTTTCTCTAGATTTTTGATGACTGCCATACTATTTTCCACTGCACCAGCACCATTTTGCATTTAACAGCAGTGTTCTAATTTTACAGATTCTTATAACATGTATTTTCTTTTTTCTGTTTTTATAATGAACACATTAATGGTTGAAGTTTCCTCCCTCCCTCCCTCCCTCCCTCCCTCCCTTCCTTCCTTCCTTTCCTGTTTTTCTCAGTATTGAAAATTGAAGCACATTTTAAGCAAGCATTCCACTTGGCAATGGTCATTCCGAATGGTCTTTTTCATATGAATTTATGCATACAACATTTTATTTCAGCCAACTGGTCCCTAAAGGTAAAAGTCTGTGAATCCATGTTGAGGAAACCCAACCTTTGATGGTAGAGACAAACCATGCTTCTTTTTGTTGGCAAGAGAATGGCAGGAAACCATATCACCATTGTCTTTGTGCCAGAGTGAATCAGGGCTTCTTGCAGTTCTAGGAAATTATGTATATTGTCATGGACAGGTGTATTGCCTGGAACTTCATGAACTTTCCTTTAATCACACATTGTACTTTTTCCAATCCCCTCCTTAATTTCTCTTCCTCCTCAACACCTTCCTTCTTTGTACTCAGTAAATAAGCAAACAGTTGCCTCTTTCACTTATACATATATACTTTTGCATCATTGAATACTGGCTCCTGATTCTCTTTCAGTTAGGTAGCTCCAGAATAAAAAAAAAAGAACTAAAAGACTGGGGTCATTATCAGTGACCACTTTTTTTTTTTTTTTTTGGCCAGTCCTGGGCCTTGGACTCAGGGCCTGAGCACTGTCCCTGGCTTCTCTTTGCTCAAGGCTAGCACTCTGCCACTTGAGCCACAGCGCCACTTCTGGCCGTTTTCTGTATATGTGGTGCCAGGGCCTCATGTATACAAGGCAAGCACTCTTGCCACTAGGCCATATCCTCAGCCCCTCAGTGACCACTTTTATTTCACCATGTGAAGACAAGAAATGTTTTCATGTTGTTCAGAGACTTTACTTCTATCTCTTTACTTAGGAACCCTCAACATTGTGGTGATTTGCACACAGCACCAGGTAAATGAAGTTCCTTAGAAAAACGTTGACTGATATGACTTAGGGGAGGTTCAGGGAGGGAAGGGTTTTTTTTTGTTGTTGTTGTTGTTGTTTTTTTTTGTGGATAGAAAATATGCAAACAAAGGTAATTGAGGTACCAGTTGCCTAGTAGGAAAGCTTTGAAAACCATAATCAAGAATTCTAGGTTGGGCTTGGTAGTTCATATTTGTAATCCTAGGCTTCTGAGAAGACAGAGATTAAGAGGATAGTAGTTAGAGATCTAGCCTGGGTAAAAAGTTAGTCAGACCCCATCTTAACTAGTAACGAAAAGTGCTGCTGTGTCCCTTAAATCTCAGCTAAGCAGGAAGATTAGTAGGAAGACTGGGGTCCAGTCTGGTCCCAAGCAAAAACATGAGACATCATCTGAATAATAATTAACGCCAAAAAGGGTTGGGCAGAGTGGTAGAGTACTTATCTAGCACATGTGAGGCCCTGAGTTCAAACCCCAATATCACTAAGTAAATAAAAGAATTCTGAGGAATACTACTCTTTTCCCTCCAATAGGTAATGCTTTAATGAGGCAAAACTTCAATAAGTAACAAGCACATTTGCTTCTAATACTTGAGTCAGGGTAAGGTCTTTCCACAAGAAGTATTTTGAATCACCTACTTTGCCCAAAGGGATATTCTCTTAAAGGACAAGATGGAGATCAGATAAAATCTTGGCTTTCAAAAGCTCTTAGGCTTGGAGTTCATTTCACTTAGCATCATCTTATGTGTTCATATGGGCATAGCTTTTGAGCTATTGTGATCTTCTGCTATGGAAACAAGTGGTATATCATTGTTGTAGTTAATTTCAACATGCCATGTAAAACTGTACCTTTTTTTCCCCCTTTCTCTTATTCCTTTCCTGCAGTTTTACCCCTGCTATCACTGTAACTGATTTTAGTACCCTGGATACTGTATAAACGTGTATTGGAACTAGGGAAGGGAAAGAGAACACCAAAACTAAGAGACAAAGGATAAAAAGACAAGCCAATGCAACAGCAGTACTTACAAAACCATATGGTATGAGCCAACTGTATTACTCATGAGGGGGAGAGGCAAATGGGAAAAATGAGGGAGAAGGTAACAGATTGGATAAGAAATGTCCTCACTGCCTTACATATGAAACTGTAACCCCTCTGTACTTCACTTTGACAATAAAGAAGAAAAAAAGCTCATAGGCCTGGAGTACTGCCCCAAAGCAAAAAGCTTGAGCTAAGTACACACAGCCAGTAGGAACTTTTATGTATAACTTTTAAGATACAGCATGAAAGCCCTGGGTTCGATTCCTCAGTACCACATACACAGAAAAAGCTGAAAGTGGCATCGTGAGTCAACTGTAGCATGCTAAACTTGAGCAAAAAGAAGCTCAGGGACAGTGCCCAGGCCATGAGTTCAAGTCCCAGGACTGGCAACCAAACAAAAGGAAAAAGAAAAGAAAAAGAAAAAAAGATACAGCATGGGCTAAGTGCCAGTGGCTTTTATTGATAGTCCTAATTTCTCAGGAGGATGAAATCTTAGAATCACAGTTAGAAGCCAGCATTGGCAGAAAAATCTACGAGGTTCTCTTCTAATAAACTAACAAAATGCCAGATTGGAGGCATGGTTCAATTGGCAGAGGACCATTTGGTCATGAGTGAAAAAGCCAGGTGTAAAACTCTGAGTTCAAGCCCCAGTACTGGCACCAAAGCAATAAAAGATACACAGGAACATATACATGAATGTCTTCTTACTTAATCTTTGCAATTTAAATACTTGTCTAAGGTAAACACAGTGCTGCAGATGAACTTTTCTCTTCAGTTTTTATCATGAAAATGTCTTAGAAGGGCATGCTTTACACATGTTTTAATGATTTTAAATCTTTTGCTTTGTTTGTGTATATCTTTTGTTGTTACATAGAGGAAAAAAAAGCCACACTGGGTAGTATCTACTAGACTGTGCTTTTATGATAGAAGGGGAATAGACAGTAAAAACATTTATTTAATAAGGTACTTGAAAACGTAACTTTAATAAAGAAAAAAAACTTTCAACAGCATCTTGCTATGCTATTTTCTCTATGAAACTTCAGAACACTAAATATGACAGATAAGAGCCATAGCTCTTATCTAAAAAGCAGTGTCTTACATTAATAGGATATTCTGATTCTCGGTTCCTTTATTTTAACAGCATGGTCATTTAAATCTTCTTTCAGAAGAAAATGGGGAGGGGGGGAAGGGGAAGGGGGGAGGAAGGGGAGGAGAAAGTAGGCAGAAGGGACTTGAGAAAACTCTTGCTTCCCATACGTATTTAAAATCTCTTACGTTTTCTTGTATGTTATGAAAAGCTGCAAATTTATCTTTCTGCCATTTTCCCAAAGGAGTTTGACCCAAATTCAACAGCAGCCGTTGAAAAATTTCTCTCCGCTTTATCAAATGGCCTCTCTAGAATCCAGCTTAAAATTAAAAGCTCCCCTACCAGAGGGAATATATGTGCCTTTAATAACTGAAATGTGTTTTTACTTTCTATTACAGAGGGCAAAAGGTCTCTAAACAAACCAAATTTATCAGTTATTTAGAGCTGATTTCTTCTGAAGTGGTATTTCTGAGATATTATTTGGTGGATAAATTCAATGTTCTAGACCCACCAGCAGTATTTTATTCATAACAAATTTCCACTAAACTGAATTTGCTGGGGCAACTTAATTTCCACTATCGTGTTTGCCCTGTAAAAATATCAACTGAACTGTTATGGTGCCTAACTAGTGGGCTTTCCAAACTAAAAAGAAAATCCAAATATGCTTGCTTGTTCAGCTCCCCTCCCCCTGCTTTCTGTT
This sequence comes from Perognathus longimembris pacificus, assembly GCF_023159225.1. Classification (NCBI taxonomy): domain Eukaryota; kingdom Metazoa; phylum Chordata; class Mammalia; order Rodentia; family Heteromyidae; genus Perognathus; species Perognathus longimembris. Next base: position 7,560,561 of record NC_063168.1, on the reverse strand, counting down.
CATTGCTTTAAAAATGGGGTAACTTCTCTATTTACTGAGATTTGTGTTTATTCTCTCTCTCCTCTTCTTATTTGGTAAGTGCCTGGAACATTCTTAAAACCCAAATAGACACCCTGAAAATTTACAACAGCATCTTCAACCGTATTGTTATCCTAGCAGCTGATTGTTGTCAAGATTTTGATTAAAGAGGTTTTTTTTTTTTTTAACTAAAAGAGACATAGGTTTGCACACTCACATGTAGGTGCCAACAAACACACATGTGCATGCGTATGTGCATGTGTATCATGTGCATGTGTGCATACGTGTGTGCATGGGAAGGAGGTCAGGGTCTCCTCTCAGGGATTTTTCTGGAATACTGATGGACCACTTGGTTTAGGGATCTTTGTTAGGGAATTCGATAACAGTTTATAGAGCAACTGCTCTTGATTCTTAACACAGTGCATAGCCCATGTAAATATGTTTATTATATACTAACTAAACATATATTGGGTTTCTGCCTAAAGTCTGCCATTTGGTGTATGCAGAAAACATTATAGAACAGTTCATAAATTCATTTGAAGCTGTGTTAAACGAAACCAGCCATCCAGAAGCTGATTTTTTTTTCTCCCATCTTTAAAATAGCAGCCTTCTCAACTCAAAAGCAGTGGGTTGTTTATGCTGGTGAGTGTGACATATCAAAGTAATATTCTGTTTTCATGAAACCAAATTTTGTTAAGGCAAAAGACAAGGGTTTTACTTTCTTTATCGACGTGGGCTTTTATTTCATTGTTGTTGTGGTTCTTCTTCTTTTTTTTTTTATTTCAGAAGTGAGGGGAAAGCTTCCCTTCTTTGATACCTATTAGCCAGTTCAAGATGGAAATAGCAGCTATTAGGTTTTCCAGATGTCTGCTGATAAAGACAAATGAAAAATGAAGAAGGAAAAGGGAGCCGTGTGGAGCACAGGCAAGTCATTTTACCTCGCCAGGAGGTGGTCAGGGCTGGGCAACTGTGACCTTGAATGGCTGGCTCAGGTCCAGAAGGAACTTGCAAAGGATCCTTTGCCTGCCTGTGTGGGCATCTCTGTAGGGGTGAGTGGGTGGTCGCAGGTAGAACTCCCAGGGCAGAGGGTCCTCAGGGAGTGGGCTTCTGCATCAGAAGTGGAACCTGCGGGAGAACTTAGCAAAGGGTGTCCACCTTTCTCCTGCACGCTGGATTCCTGGAATTGGTCCAGAACAGGGTTGGGCGAGCAGGACTCCAACCATAACATTGGGATTTTCACTCGTTCACTGTGTCAATAATTTCAGCCTTGCAGAAACAGAAGACCTGAGTGTTCGATGTCCCCGCTGCCGTTTTTATCACCAAGCTAAAGTGACCTTCAGTTGTAGGCAAAATATTGAAACCCACACTTCTCAGAAAAGAAGTTTGGTTATCTTGGTAGATATCTTTGTGGGGATTCCTAGGGATGGGTGATTTATTTTATTTTATTTTTTGCCAGTCCTGGGCCTTGAACTCAGGGCCTGAGCACTGCCCCTGGCTTCTTTTTGCTCAAGGCTAGCACTCTGCCACTTGAGCCACAGCGCCCCTTCTGGCTTTTTCTATATAGGTGGTGCCGAGGAATCAAACCCAGGGCTTTGTGTATATGTAGCAAGCACTCTACCGCTAGGCCATTTTCCCAGCCCTGATTTTTTAAATCAGTAAACTAAAATATTTTATTTTGCATTCCAAGAGCAGGATTTTTTTTTTTTTTTGCCTTATAGACAGTTCCAGTATCCAGAGCCATGATGACTGTCTAGAATATGTTCAGCAAAGCTCCCCTGATGGAAGGGAGCAATCAGTGGTTGAAACAGTAGTTCTTCCACTTTAAACAAGTATTGCTTTTCCCAAATACTCTACAGTGCACTGAAAATGGACTGTTTCAGGTTTCATACTTTACACGAGGTTGCACCTTACTCTTTCCCTGTAAAAGGAAATGATCTAATCTTATGCAGGCTCTATCTGTTCCTCCAGGTCAACATCTGATAAATTCTTCCTTATGAAAGATCAAGTGATCACATGAGGGAAGGTCTTCTGCTTTCTAATGTTTAGCCTTTAATAATTAGCATTTGCATGCTAATGTCACTGAGAGTTCACAATGGAGCAGTCTTAGGAAGTTATAGAAGTCAGGCCCATAAAAAAATACTGACTCTGAGGGGCATCTGGGTTGGTTCCATAATTTAGCAATGACAAATTGTGCTGTCATGAAGTCAAGTTGTGCTGGTGGCTTTATTGTGGTCTTCCTTGTAATCTTTTTTTTTTTTTTTTGGCCAGTCCTGGGCCTTGGACTCAGGGCCTAAGTACTGTCCCTGGCTTCTTCCCACTCAAGGCTAGCACTCTGCCACTTGAGCCACAGCGCCACTTCTGGCCGTTTTCTGTATATGTGGTGCTGGGGAATCGAACCTAGGGCCTCGGGTATACTGAGGCAGGCACTCTTGCCACTAGGCTATATCCCCAGCCCCCTTGTAATCTTTTGGGTAGATGCCCCAAAGTGGGGCTTCTGGGTCATAGGGGAGCTCTATGTTTAGCCTTTTGAGGAACATCCATACTGCTTTCCAGAGTGGTTGGACTAGTTTACACTCTCACCAACAGTGTAGTAGGGTTCCCTTTTGGCCACATCCCCTCCTGCATCTGTTATTCTTAGTTTTCTTGATAATGGCCATTCTTACTGGGGTGAGGTGGAACCTCAGTGTTATTTTGATTTGCATTTCTTTTATGGCCAGTGATGTTGAACACTTCTTCATGTGTCTCTTGGCCATTCTCATTTCCTCTTCAGGGAAGTCTCTTTTTAGGTTTTTAGCTTATCAGGTGCCCCTCAGTAGATGAGTGGATCAAGAAAATGTGGTACATATACACAATGGAATTCTATGCTAAGTGAAGTGACCCAGACACAAAGAAACATAGACTCCATGGTTTCCCTCATTAGGAATAATTAATACATGTCTAGGATAATCCTAGCAGAAGATCATAATAGCTCAACGGCTATGTCCATATGAACACATAAGATGATGCTAAGCAAAATGAACTCCAAGTTATGGAAACAAGTGGTTTATGATTGTTGCTCTTATTTTCAATGAAATTTCATGTAAAATTATGTCTTTTTCTGTTGTCTTCCTTATGGTTTTATCTCTGATATCACTGTAACTGACTTTGGTTTCCTGGATATTGTATATACATGTATTGGAACTAGGGAAGGGAAGGAGAATATCAAAATGGAAAGAAAGGATAAAAGACAAACGAATGCAACAGCAATACTTACAAAACTATATGGTGTAAACCAACTGCGCAACTCATGGGCGGGGAGGGAAATGGAGTGGGGGGAGGGGGGAATGATGAAGGAGGAGGTAACAAGTTGGATAAGAAATGTATTCACTGCTTCACGTATGAAACTGTAACCCCTCTGTACATCACTCTGACAATAAAGAAATAAATAAATTAAAAAGATATTGACCCTGAATTTAGAAGGCTGAGGTAGAAAGATTATGAGTTTGAGACCTGTCTAAACTACGTAGCAAGGTTCTTTGAAAAAGGATTACTTCAATTCAGAGATGCCAGTTATTTTTTTTTTTCACTATCGTCTTCTTACACATCATTGAATGACTTGCCTAGAACAAAATTCTCCTTGAGGGATATAGTCTTCATGCCTCTAGTTAGATAATGGTAAATATAAGGTGTACCCTTTTAACTTCATCAGGGTGTCCAAGGACTGCATTTTGATGCTCTTAAAGTATCACATGACCCTGATTTCTTCTTTCCTGAATGTGAATGTCTTCAGGACCTTCACCTTTCAGATGTTTCATTTGGAGTTAAGGGTAAAGATCATGAATGTATTTAGTCAGACCTCTGTATCTGTGGGTTTCCAATGTGGGGATTCGAGAAACCATGAGTCAACACATAACCGGACTGCTACATGTACTGTGTGGTTAAGATTGTAATGGTTGCATCTGTACCAAACATATACTGACTTCTTCGTTGTTATTTCCTAAATAACTCATTGTAACAACTATTACCTAGCACTGGCATTGCGTTAGGCATTGCAAGTCATCTAGAGATAATGATCAATGTGTTTAGATTCTACGCAGAAACCACACCACTTAATTTAAAGTCCTTGAGGATCTTTGGAGTCTCAAATCCAAGGAGGTCCAGGAACCAATGCCTCTGGAACCAGTGAGATTCTGAGGGATAGCTCTCATGACACTTTTCTGATCCTAAATGTCTTGTGCCCATGGCTGACGATCACTTGTAGTGGATAGGTCCTATAGTGGTGTGGAAATTTTAGTGTAAGACTCCTCATGTATGTATTTCTAAGGCAGAGCTACATTGCAAACAGAAGGAGATGAGGTCTGAGTCCCATCTTGGCTCCTAACTCTGCTAATAAGGTTCTGTTGGGTATGGAATGAAGGAAGCAGTAGAGTACAATGGCCAGGTAGAATTATGCCAAGGCTCTCTCCGCCCTAGTAGGCTGTTATGGGACTGAGACAGAGGTGGAGTTTGAGAAGTAGTTTTCTTTCTCTGCCCCCTCAGTGAAGAGGTGTCTATTGTGTTTAGAAATCAGGACCATGCGATTGCCAAGCCAGAGCTCTAGCACTTGTAGCCATGTCCCAGCCCTACTTCTTTTGTTATTTTTTTTTTTTAACAGTGTCTCTCCTTTTTGCCTAGACTGTGATCCTCCTCTTTACGCTTGCTGCATATCTAGCATGGCTGGCATATGCCACCGCATCTTGCTTTTTTATTTGGTTGGGATGAGAGTCTTGCTAACATTTTTACCCAGGCTAGCCTTGAACCATGACACTCCTGATGCATCTCCCTAGTAGCTCAGATTACAGAGAAGTTTTGAGTATTGTTCCTTCTCAGGCACAGTAGCACTATTAGTCTGGGTCTTTGCATCTTGCACATGTTCTTTAGAATGGCCACTTAGACTTTGGTATAACTGAAAAAAACAAAGTAAATGCTGAGATCTAGCGGTTGTCCTCCATTTGTTCCTGGTAATTGATGGGTTCTTATTTTCTGTCTTTAGTTTAGGTAAGGAGAGAACAGAGCCTACAAAACTTTGGCTACAAAGTACCATTTACCAAACTGAACAGCAACCACAAAAAAGACCAACTCATTTTTGGATCATTTTAAAGAGATTTGACTGTAATAGTGACATAGTACTATGTAAAGACAAAACTGAGATGTCATTTTTCAGAATGACTCCAATTATTTTTGTTATTAACATTAATATAATTTTACACTCAGGGAACAGTTTCCTTAAGTACAGGAAAAAAGTCAATAATCTGTGGCCAATTAGGCTTTAAAATCATCTTTAGTCATCTAATCAATAAATAATTAGCCAATTAGCATATTTTGTACCAGCATGAATAGCACACACTTCCTCTTCAATCTCTCTCTTTCTCTCTCTCTTGTACATGTATGCAGTCATACTGGCAGGAACAATACATTGCTACACAAGTATATATAAAGAGGCTGATAGAAGCATACAGAATGTGGGAATGTATACAGTAATGACAGGACGGCAACTGTCAATATGAATTTTTATTCACTATTTTTTTTCCTTTAAATCCAGTTTGTCAAGTTAGTCTTCAATATTTAAATGCAGGAAGCTAGTACCTTTGTTCAGGTCTTCTGCTTAATTCCTAGTATCTTGGAAATTTTTCTCAGTGAATTTTTCAGTGTATTTGGATTCAAGTTTCTATTGATAAATATTTTACCCAGTTGTCATGTTTATCTTAGCACAGAGACAAGTAGCTACTAGATTACTCCAAGTGTTTTTCGAGACAAGCTGATAACTTCTAGAGAGAAGTGTTGATTTTGTTCATAACACAGAACTAGGAAGGCACTCAGTGTTCTAAGACTTTGATGGTAGGAAACAATAAGTAATAGTCTTTCAACACAAATGTCAGCCAAGAGGCCCCGTACAGTTCTCTATTTTGTATTTCTTTGTGAAAATATTGTAGAACTTCCAAGATTTTGTGGCTTTATCTTTCATGATTGCTAGGTCTTTAAGACCACATAGAATTCATCTGTGCCTTAGTCAAAGGCGCTCAGAATGTAGACTAACAAAAACACCTCAATTTGTTTAACTCTGCAATGGGAAAGTGCCTTTCACACAGGAAAATAACCTTCACACCCGTATGTGGCCGTCCTAAAGGTCATGTTAGCCACTTGAAAGTGGTGAATGCTTTGTAGCGCATTTTATTTGGAAAGCACTCCAGTATAAGATCATTGTGGTCATGTTCACCATTGGATCCTGAGAAACTAAGAGGCTTCAGGTGCTCATAAGTCATTTGTACTGCCAATCACCCAGTCCCAATTCTCCACTTCTAAGAAAGAGCTGGTATTTGTTAGTCTTACTTCAGAAAACTATGGTTCTAGCAGGGAAGAGCCTATAATTTTAAAGTCAGACTCTTCTATTTGTTCCACTCTACTGCCCTGATCTTCTCTTGGCTGTACCAGCAGCAATCTAAAGACTGGTCTACCTCCTTCTTCTACCATCCTGTCCCACTCCATTCTACACACAAAAACCAGCCTAGGCTTCTGTGTCTTCATGAGGCTCATACCAAACCAGACAGGCAGTGTTGGCTTCTCTTCTCAGGCCTATCCAGACTCTAGGCTTCTTTGATCTAGTTTTTTACTTGGAGGTAGACAGACACAGTAGTGTACACTCACTGGATGGGGGTTGGATGAGGAGAAGTTTACCTGCATTTTACTTGCTTCTAGGTCCTGAGTGATCCGTCCCTCTGCCTTAGTGGGGACTGAGGCTTTGGGGAAAACTGGCCTGGTACAGACAGATTACCATAAACCGTGTCAGGCTCTTTACCTTGGGTATTGCTTAATGGCCTTGTAGGTATTAAGAACTCCACTAGACTGGTGAGAAAACTGAGGTTTAAGATGTGCTGAAGGCCCCAGATGGGGGAGGAGAATAAAGAAGTAACACAAGTAAACAATTTGATTGGTGTATTATTCAATGTAAGAAAAGTACCCAGGCAGGCAGGAGAAGAGTTTGTGACAGTTTGGATTGTTATTTAGTTTGAACAATTAGTGGAGGCTTGGACCAGGATAGGATTATATGGATAAATAAATGGTTGAATTCCACATTGAACTCTTAGCAAGGTGTTTCCAGTAAGGAATATTTCTTAGGAATTTTATCCATAGAACAAGCTACAGTTGCACAGATGAAACTGTTTCTTATGCCAGGTACATTTATATTCTTGTGAACAGAAATATTAAGGCTAGGTCTACATGGGGGTGAATAAAAACTACTCACATCATTTAAGCAAGATGTAGTTTTCCAAGACAATAGAGCTTGATGTCAAAGGGCAATGTAGCACATAATAGAGGCAAGTGAAGACTCAAGCTCTTATGGTTTATGGAAATGCTCAGTGATGGAGTGATTCCAAAAACTGTTTTGACACATTGTGCACATTTGCACACACTGTTGCTGGCCCAGTTGGTACCTTTATGTAAATTAGGAAAATACATTCCTTCTTGGAGTGATGACCCAGACCCATGCTCAGCTTGGTGGGCTAAGAATGGGCTGTATTTCAGACCCTGTGGAGCAGAGTATGGTGTTTGTAATCTTATGACCATCTCTGTCAATGGTATCAATTCAAACAATAATAGTACTTCTCTATCATCTTACAGCACATCATGGGAACTACATAAATTTCAGCGTATTAATTTTTATAACAATTTGGAATACTGTAATGAGTGAAGTATAGTTTAGTTTTTTTTTTTTAACAGTTGTTGGAGTAAGGTGTATATTGAAAGACTTCCCTATATTTGTCTCAATCTTGGGTGATTAGAGAAGAGTCTTCTTGACTCTAATAATTCCCTGAGCATCGTCCAGATTAGAGACACACATCTATTCACTCATTTGCTCATTTGTTATTGCGAGTTTCTGAGGGATGGGGCTCTGTTGCTTTGTCTGTGTGTTCTGCCAACCTATCATAGCATTTGACATATACTAAAGTGTGCAATGAATGTTTGTTACATGAATGGCAGAAAGCATTGGCTGCTCTGCTCGTGTAATTACAGACGTGTTCTGCTAATACATTTGGCTGCAAATGATGACTGTGATGCTTCGCCACCTTTTCTGCTGCCAAAATTGTAGGCGTGGTCAGCATCTCCCGTTTGTTTTACTATAAAAAAATCGGTTCATCATTACATTGGTCAAAGCTCCATAGAAAAGCAAAGCAGACAGGTGAGAGAGCCCCCCAAAACTGATGGATGCAGGTCGGAGAGCCTGCTTGGAAAGTAATGAATCTACACTTTCTGCTACCTGCAAAAAACTGGTGTAGCTGATGAAACATGAAAGCGGGAATCTGAGATCTTGAGTTCTGTTTATGGAAGATATATGATCACAGAGGTTTTCAGTAGCATTTCCCTCTGCTTTTATAGCCTGATAGTTTACCCATCATATCTGTCAGGCCCTTCTGTAAGCAGAAAAATAACCTTGGAGGGTTCAGAATAAACCAGCTCTGAGCCCCTCCCTATTGGCTGGCTTATTAATAACATCCAGTAAGAATGTTTGGAGTCTGAGGGAGGAGGAGACTTGGCTTCCCCAAGCATCGTCAGCAATGTGAATTCTCCTATGGAAGATTCTTTCATGATTATGGGTGAGGCATCCGAATTCATTAGCCAAATGGGACAGTCAACCCTCCTAAGAGTGGAGGGCCTTTTGTGAACAACTCACAGTCAGAATAATGAAAATCATACCCAAGTTCATTTTCCATAGGTCTAAAAATATGGAGAACCAGTGAGTTACTCTTATGCGGCTCATAATAATGTCATAATTGAACGATCTATAAACGGCATTATGCAAAGGAACGTAGAGCAAACGCAGCTGAATGCTCTTCTATTGGAATCTTTTCTTTCTCACAATTAAATGTCATTATGAGGGAATTCTCCTCTATTTTATACGTAATCAGGCCTTGTAAAGTCTCAATATAAACAACATTTTTATTTGATCAGAGTTCATTATGAGAACCAACTACAGTATAGAAAAATGTCTGAAATTACGCTGTGGACTAGAAGTCGGAATTTCCTAAACGGCAAGTGGGAAAAATGGCAGCCACACCAAGTGTGCATACCTTTACACCGTGGCACACTTTTTTACGTGGCCTTGCAAGGGCTTATAAACCACTGGAATCAATTTCTTTTAAAAACACGTTTTTCAGAAACTTATTACGCACTTTAGAGATATATTATATACCTTCAGCAGCAAAAGAAGAAAAATTACAGGTGCAAAAGCAGCCCATTTTTCTAGCAGCTGAAAATGATGCTGGGGACGAGTCACAGGGGACCAGTAAAAATTACACTCCGACAGCAACAGGGCAGAAACCCACAAAGGCACCGGCGAGCCAGTGGCACGGCCAGGGAGTGCGCTAATAAATCAAGATAATTCTCTGCCTGCCTTGAACTTAGACCCGGCTACAATTCACTGGTACAGCCAGGAAAAAAAAAAAAAAAGTCTGTTAGTGGAATTCAGCTTTACTGGGGGGACGTGATTAGTCACTGGGCAGATTGAGCCTCGATTGCATCTAAATGGTCCACTTTATGAACCATTTATCTTCTGCTCAGACCATTTTCATTACACCAAAAACTGATGCTGAGCCACCAGCTGTAAGATACAGCCTGGTGAAAATTAATAACCTTTCCTCCCCCCTCCCCCTCCTGCAGGACTCCTGCATATGTGAGCAGGAGCATTTATCCCTGTTTTGTTGCTATTTGCATCCCAGCATCCCTGGCAGTCTTTCAATTTTCTCAAGTCTCTTAGCCTTTGCCCCCTGTTTCGCTTTTGCAACACAAACAATCCATCCTGTGCATTTAAAATTCTCTTAGCGCCCTGACATCACGATATAGCCTTAGAGCAGGGAGCAGTTTACACAGAAAGGGCTCTTATTAATTCCTCTGTCCTGCCTTCCTGCTAAAATATAGGGATCTTGAGATTACTGCTGGGTCCCTTAAAGACCATTTAGAGCTGTGCAATTTAAAAAAGGAGACCTTTATTAATACCTGCTTAGGCTACTGACTGCGGGGAGGGCAAAGGAGGTCTGGCTGTGATGGAAGATAGTCTCTTAGTGAAGCAGAGTCACGTGACCGATAATTCAAGGCAGCCTATTGAGCTTTGCATAGCTGCTGAGATATATGCTGATATGATTACAATAACATACAATGAAATTATGGAGTATTAATGGTGCTTAACCACTGTCAGGCATTAAGCAGAATTAACACCAGTCTTTTTCTGGGCAGACATAGTTTTGATAGGGCTGATTAAGGATTTGGCTATCTAAGGGAACTCATTATAGTATTAATTAGGATACAATGAGCCCAAACTGTGTTGTTTTGGCATATTTCTGCATGGGGCCACATGTTTGGTGAAAAGCTTGGAGCTGGTTGCATCAGCCCTGGAATTCTTGGATGCCATACAATTTTTGTTTTCTCCAACAGATTTCACAGCATCTTCTTTCTCTCCCTCCTCCCCCCCCCCCCCCCCCGGCCGTTTTTCCTTTTTGAGTATGCTAAAATGATTTTGATAATGAGTATTCTTGGTCCACAAACAAAGGCTACCCTGTCACTAGATCTGCTAAAGGTTGAGAGAAAAAAATATTTTATGCTTTTGAGAAGATTCTGTGATGCTTTTTCAAAATTCTTCAAAAGGGATTTGTCTAAAAAATACTGTAAAGTTTAGGCAGTCAATGTAATGCCCCCTGCTTAAGTCAAAAAAAATTTTTTTGTGACTATATTGCACTTCGCAAGTTCTTTCCTTCAGCATTCAACCTATGATGGTGCAGTTGGAGGAAAACTCTCTCATTACTCTTTCAATTGTTTAAAATATTCATTTCTCACCATAGCCCATATTTGATAAGGAGAGCTGACTGGCATCAGCTGAGGAGACCTGAGTTGTTTTTGTTTGTTTGTTGTTTTCTCTTGCACAGGACACTCAGCTTCCTGATTTTAGGAAGTGCTTTTTTTTAATATTTAATTTTATTGTCAATGTGATGTACTGAGGGGTTACAGTTACACATGTAAGATAGTTAGTACATTTCTTGTCAAACTTGTTACTCCTCCCTCATTTTACTCCTAACTTCCCTCCTCCCTAATCACCCCATCCCCCAAAGTTGTAGAGTTGGTTTACAACATATTGTCTTGTAAGTGTTGCTATTGCATTGGTTCGCCCTTTGTTCTGGGCATTTATTCAAAGATCACAAACAAGGCCACACTAAAGCTACCAGCACAACCATGTTCATTGCAACATTATTTGAAATACCTAAAATGTGGAACCAACTCAGATGCTCGTCAGTAGATGAGTGGATCAAGAAAATGTGCTATATAATTACAATGGAATTCTATACTTCTGTCAGAAAGAATGATATTGCTCCAATCCTAAAGAAATGGAAAAACTTGGAAATAAATCATATTAAGTGAATTGAGCCAGACCCTAAGAAACGTAGATTCTATGTTTTCCCTCATTGGTAATAAGTAGTATATATCTAGGATAGTCCTAGTAAAGGATCATAATAGCTCAATGGTGATGTACATATGATCATATAAGATGATGCTAAGTGACATGAACTACAAATTATGTAAACAAGTGGTTTTTCATTGTTGTTATTTTTAATGTATTATGTGAAATTATTTCTTTTTTTCTTGCATTTTTCTTCCCAATGGTTTAGCCCTTGTTGTCATTGTATTTGATTTTGGTACCCTGGGGATTGTATATATGTTTATCTGAATTAGGTAAGGGAAGGGGGAACATCAAAACGGTGAGACAAAGGAAATGTTTTTTGAGATATGGATTGGTTGATGGGGACTTGGACTTGAGATGAGAATGAGCCATGGACACAATTGCAAGGTAGTCTTCCTCTAGCACAGCCCAGGTATAGAAAGCCCACTCTCAGCACCCCACTCTTAGGATCACAGGGTGGCTATTGGATCTACTTTGAGGAGCTCTACTCTCCCATATTCATCTCTGTAGTTTCAGTGAGCCTGGGCTTATCTGTTCAGCTGCTGTCTATTCATGTTGTGTAGACATGGCTTCCTCTGTCTAGATGCATGTACGTGGCCTCTCTGCCTGTCAGCTGCTGTCAATGGGTCAATGCTGTCAATGTCATAGCCAGAAAAAGTTACAGGCTTTGTACTATTCAGGGGCCCGGACAAAATTCCTTGGGGAGAGAGGTTTTCTACAGGAATGGCTGGAGGTGCTGAGGAGTCTCGGTCTCCTTTCAAAAACTTCTGGCCAGAAGAGCAGTGGCTAGTCTCTATTAAATTCCTTCATGGACTAACAACCATTGTCAGAAGAATGTTAAGTATTAATGTCTCAAACTGAAGGAGAGCCCAGGAGTTCGGCTGCATATTAATAAAATGCTCAGTGTTCCTGACTCAGATGTCTCCTGTGACAAGCCTGGGTCTGGCATTCAGTTCCAATCAGAAGGGGAGAAAGCAAAGACAACTTCTTGTCCTCTTCACACAGTAAGCTCTCCCATAGTATCGCCAGTGAGACATGAAAATGTCTGTGCTTAAAAAAATACTGACAGTGTTAAATTTAGAAATGCAAAGTAAGTATTTTCATGGACCTGGACTTTTTATTATATTTTGGTACAACAATTTTCTTTAATTCAAGCTGGTAAAACCTCCCAAGATGTTTCTTCTTTGTTTTTGTAAAATATGATGATTATTTACCGGGTGCCACACCTGTAATCTTAGTAACTCAGGAGGTTCAAAGCCAGTCTGGAAAGGAAAAGTCCAAGAGACTCTTATCGCCAATCAACTACCAAAAAGCTGGAAGTAGAGCTGTGTCTCAAGTGCTGTAGAGTGCTAGCCTTGAGCAAAAAGAGCTCTGAGACAGCGCTTCCACCCAGAGTTCAAGAGTTCAAGCCCCAATACTGGCATACCCACACTGCTTTGCACAATACTTAAGGATAATAAAAATTAAATATAAATAAATAAAATAAAAACAGTAAGCAAAACAGTGCATAGTAGTTATGTGGACTTTACCAAATTACATAATGACAATATAGGTTTGAGAGAACAGTGCTTTTCTTGATAATGACTTTCTTTGATACTATGGCCTATGATTTCGGCCTATGTCAGGAGTGATTAGCTGGAAGTAGTTTTGCTAGCTAGAACTTCAATGAGTTCATCAGGACAAAGAGATTTAAAAAATAGGACTAAAGCAGATACTTTACAGACTATTCACAGCGTAAGGATGATTTTTTTAACTTAAAGATTGTACCACTCTGCAAGACAATATATATTTAGTCTACTCCACTTGGAAACACATTTTGAGCCTTTTTTGGTCTTTCATCAATCCTTTTATTTCATTATTAATCCTGAATCATATAGGTCACGTTATAGAAAGTGACAGCACTTTACTGATGCTGTTCATTTTGTCAGTCTGTTTCCTTCACTGTAAAAATTTTCCTTTTGTGACTAGTAAGTAATTGATGAAGAGATTATTTTGAGATTATGTAAATATTCTATTCCTCATTAAGCTCCCTTCTTCTATGTTTGAAAAAATAAACAATTTTAACAGTTATAAACAGTAGGTTGTTCTTTTAACCACCATCATAATTAAAGAAGTTCTCTTTTCTCATACTTCACTAGCAGCAGTTGAAGCTTTTGACAACATGGATCCATTTTCTCATCTCCGTGACCTTCATGCCTGACTTTCGTATGTCTGCTCTCATGTGTTCTTTCAGTCATCCCCTTCTCACATTTAGAAGGAATCCTCCAAGGTAATGGAAGTTTAATTGACGAAGTTCCTCAGATGACTGGAATCTCAGGTCTGTCTGCTCTCAGTTCTGTCCTTGAGCATCCTGTTTTGTGTCTCCCTGCCTTTCACGACATCATTGTTCTTAGCTACATCTCTGTCAAACACTCAAGTGTGACTCCTTGGTCACCTCAGTTGCCTCCTTCCGCTTTAGCTTCACAATTAGTGCCCAGATGATTCATGTATTCTCTCCTTCGTCTGCTTCCTTCCATCCTCTTCACCTTTTCCGGGGATTTCACTCACACCCACAGCTCCCATTATCACTTGAGTAGTAATGATTTTCAAGTCTAAGTTTTCAAAGGTAAATCTTTCATGCCAGACAGGCATATTAATTACCCCAATAATTTTTGAATCTATAATTGGACTCCGATGAGAAACTCCGGGGAGCAACTCCAGGCAAATTGGTTTTTGAGGTGTGGGGTGGTTGTAGGAGGTAGAGACTGGGATATCTGTGCTTAAAGTTTCTCAGATGATGATAGGTTCAAGGACTTGGAGAAGATGTCGTCCCTCATGTATTTCAGGTACATCTGAAGCTTCATCTGTCCTCAAATGAACTCATTAGATCTTTCTCAAAGGAGGAATTTTAGTGTTTTCTATTTTATTTAATATTTCACATTCTTTTGGGAAAATTGGCAATTGCCAGCGACTCCTATCCATATCAGTTTATTGATTCTCGTTCATAAATATCTGTTATTTTGCACTCTTTTTTCCATCCGTGAACTCGTCCACCACTGCATGGGTTGTCATAATAGACTCCATACTGGATCTGCCTGCCCATTTCCAGTCTCCACACTATTGGAGAGATCTCTCCAAATCTTGTGGACCTCCACTCCAAAACTTTCAGTGTGCTCTCCAAAGTTTACAAAATGGAGCTGGCACATCTCACAGTTACCCATTATGCCACCCTTTTTGACTCTCTGACTCTTCTTCCTCCTTCACATAGCCTGTCAAGATGCCAGGACCCCTGGCAGTGGGCAAGGACCACAGATGAGGGGAGGCTTGGTATTGTGCATAGAACATGTAGATCAGTAATTTATTTTTCAGTCAAAAGGAGGAAGAATATAGTTGTGACAATCTATGTGTATATGTGAAAAAAATGAACAAAGAAAGTCAATGAGATTGGTTTGGGGAGAGAGATGGGGAGGGAGGGAGAATGATGGAGAGAGTGACTTCGATCAACATGCATTGTATACACAAATGGGTATGTGAACGTGAGATCCCCTTGTACAACCAATGGATGCTAAAAATGCTTTTGATTCCACAAGTTATCCTTGTTAAAAATGTTAGATCCACACACCTAGCTAACAGAAGATCAAAAGATAAACAAAAAGGGAGAAAGCAAGGTATGGATAATTAAATAAATGACAGCACTCTGGCTGTTAAAATGTGAATGTTGAATGAGTGACTAAATACCTGAGGCACTAATGAGCTAAAGAAAGAGGAGAGTTCAGCAAGGAGCTATGTAACAGTATGAGACTGAAAGTATGGGAACATTGATTTGTGTCTTTAGCAACACTGAAGTAAGTAACACTGGTTAGGAGAATCTTGTGGCTCAATCTAGATGCACTTCACCACTTTGAAGTTTTATTTATCTACCCATATTGGAGTTGGACTTAATGGGGTGAAGCTGTGAACTTTTTATTAATATGTCTCATTTTGCTATGAAATCAGCTGAAAGATTTATAACCTTGGGAGGAACATACTGTGGCAATCTCTACAAGGCTTGCATTGGCCTGTAGGGCACAGGTAGTCATCTGTAGAAGGCAATGTTCAGTTTATGAAAGACCCCACAGTGCCCCCCCCTCCCCAAGAAGTCTTCTGAAGACAGCATGGTATGTGTTAAGAGGTAATTTAAAAAATAACTTTGGGGAAAAAAAAGGAAAAGTGAGAGGTAGGAAAAGCCCAAGCATCCAGGGCATCTAGGTGCAAAGATCAATTTTAGTTTCCCACACCTGAGGTATTCTGGGAAGCCCTAGAGGCCAGGGGGCATTTCTCACTCATCCTTGTATACTGCACCTACTCATATCTGCCATCCTGCATTAAATAATGGTTTTCTTGTTTTCTTTTTGCCAGTCCTGGGGCTTGGGACTCAGGGCCTGAGCACTGTCCCTGGCTTCTTTTTGCTCAAGGCTAGCACTCTACCTCTTGAGCCACAGTGCCACTTCTGCGTTTTTATGTTTATGTGCTACTGAGGAATTGAACTCAGGAATTGAACTCAGGAGGCTCAGATTTGAGGATTGAGGTTAGAAGCCAGCCATGGCAGAAAAGTTTGTGAGATTTTTATCTCCATCTAACTTGGAGTTCAGGCTCAAGTGGTAGAGCACCAGCCTTGAGCAAAACCACCAAATGAGAGTACAAGGCCCTGGGGTCAAGTCCCAGTACTGGTATAACTAACTAAATAAACAACATAGTTAAGGAAATAAACATATTTACTAAGTTAAGAGCTTTGTCATTATTCAGCTGGTAGGCTATTTAAAGCTTAATCTGATGCAAAACATGTATATAATTTCCCCAATTTGAAACGGATAACTTCAAATCTTAAACTTATTCACTAATGTCTGAAAAATAAAAATATCTATGTCAATTACTTATCAAATGTTCACTGTGAAGCAGTATATTGGGTTTTGGGTGGTGAAAAAAGAAAAAAAAAGACAAAGAAAGGTCCAAGCTCTGCTCCTCACCAGCTAATCTTCCACGACAATTATCTGAGAGGGCAGGAAGTATGTGAGAGTAAATTGAAACCAACACATAGCCTGGGACTTTGCTGAACAAAGGAGCAGAACACATATTTGCTTATTACTCCATGCGCTTCTCCTTTAGGTTCATAACTGCAACAGTCTTCCCTTGGAGATCATGCCAGCATTTATTTCAAATAAGTATTGAAAATTAAATGGTAACCCTCAAGGGAAGGGAGGTGCCTGCGCATCCATCACTTCCTATTGGAAATCTTCCTTTTCATGTTTCTGCTTAGTACTCAATCCAGGGTTTCAAATTAATTAAAAGATATCCTTTCTCTAATCTTTAGATAATTAGCTTCAAAGATTTTCTTCAAAATATTGTAATAACTTTATCTTTTATGTGTAAATTCAGAACTGTTCCTATCTGGACAATAATAATTCAGTAGTCATTAGCAATGAACGGAAAGGAGAATATTGTCAGTCAGTTGAGTGGTGAGGTTCTGTCATGGAAAATAAGTATTTGTTATGAAGCACTTTAGACTCTTTGTGCATATGAAGACATGAATAAGATATAAGAACAAGATATGAGCACCTATAGATGACTAAAACTGGGAGTTATAATGCACTGTCTAAATTTTAGCTGCTCAAATTACAGAAGAGTAACCAAATCTCAGCTAAGGCCTAAATACATTGAATAAAAGAATCTATGGATACCACGCAAGCTGAAGTGGGATAGCTGTCTCTTGTCTGTCTTCATAAAGACAAAATATAGAAACATGATTTCAGATATATATAGCATACACACACACACACACACACACATAACTTTCACATAGCTGTAAGCTCATTTTTCCTAAGGATGTTTGTTTTTGTTGTTGTTTGTTTCCTTAGAGAAGATGTGATGCAAAAGATGGCAGCAAAATCTTTGCCAATCCTCCCTTGAGGGAGGATCTAGTTCCTTTTCCCTTGAACCTGAAGGGGTCTGGCCCATGCATTGGATGTAGCAGAAATGCTATTTTAGAATGTCTGTGATAAAGCCCTAAGAAGTCTTGGGTCATCCTTTGCCTGGGTCTCAAGATGATCATTTCCGGATGTTGATTTTCCAAAGGTCTATTTCTTCTGACTCTCTCTCCGTGTTCTGAAGAGGCTCCAAGCGGTTGTGGAAGAAGGATTTTCAGATGGGCCCTCCTCAGCTGCATCTGCTGGTGAATGTGTGGGGCCCCACCCAGCTGAGTCTGTCTCCCAAGAGCTTGAGAGATAGTAACCAACTATGGCTTATGCTGCCAAATTCTGTGGTGGTATGTGACAAAAAGAGAAGTACCTGGAATGGTAGCCCCTGGGGAAAACTTGGGGGCACTGTGAAATACCTGATGATTGTGAATATAAAGAAAATAGGAATAACATGAATAGTTAAGATACTATTTAAACAAAACCTGAGGTCTTTTGCATAAAATGCTCATGATATAAGATGGTGTCAGCCCTCTTATTCCTACTCTTCTGTCATTTCTACCATTGACTTATTTCCTCCCAACCTTAAGGTCATCGATTTTCTATGCTTATTTTTATTTCTAGACAACTACAGAGAAATCTACTACTGGTCTGTAGCCATTCTCGTTAAATGAAAATGCTTATTCTTTTGATCTTTATTGGTCTGTACATTGACTTAGAAAACATTTATTTCCCGCTATCTGATAATTACTGTGTGAGTCACTGTGGGTAAAAGGCAATGTGTAAGCAGGCGAGGGTCTTTTCCAGTCTAGTAGACAGACTAGGATGGACAGAGATAATGAAATAAACCAGTAGGTTTTGCCTGTGTCAAGAACCAAACTCAAATGAATACATAACTGTAACTGTGAAAACTCACTTTGCTCATGAATGCTAGAAATTTTATTTGAGAAGTTGACATCTTTTTTTTTTTTTTAAATAACTTGACACCTCTTTCTAAAATTTGCTTTGTGGGAGAAAGTCTGCCTTCCTTTTTGAATTTCCTTCCCTGTTTATTATGCCATTGTTTTGCTTATGAAAGTAGTTCTACATTACCCAAGGCCAGAAAGGCCAAAAAGCTTTGATTCTTCCATTTCATCCATCCTTTCTGTGCCATTGACTGTTCCAGGGTCTAGAATTGCCACTAATTCATCAAGGTTAGTTTATAGTCTATTGTGATCCCCGAATCATACTGATGATTCTTGAAGAAAAGAAAGAGGAAATTAAAAAGGATGCAACCTAATAGGTGAGAGAGAATAAACAAATAATTCCAATACTTAGGAGCAGTAAAAGCTAAGGGAAAAGCAGGAAAAAAAGGTGAAGAGAGCAGATTTTACCTACACAGGATAATGGGAAATTATTCAGTGATTACAGTGACATTTTTATATCAGGATTTGAGGATGACAAAGATGGCATTCCAACTCAAGGGGAAAGGGAAAGTTAGTGGAAGCTGAGACTGAAACAACTATCTACAGTTTTTTTTTTGGGGGGGGAATCATATTGCCATCTCAATTCACACCATGTCAACAAACAGTTCTTAAAGGAAAAGGGCCATGAAAATTTGAAAAATTTATAACGAGCATGCACCTGATGTTCAAATTCTAGAGGATGAGGTAAGGTTTTGAAAAGAAAATATTAATAAATCTAACTAGATTAAAATGGAAAATCTACAAGACAAAAGTAAATGTTAAGACACTGCAAGTATTTGTAACAAAAATAAAGGTAAGTCCACGAGAAGTGTGTACAGTAACTTTCACTACAGTGATAGGCAATGTAAAACAGAGAAACAATCCAACAATGAACCAAAATTTAGTAACATGTGATAGGATATTATTGAGGTAAATAGAAAATATATTTTCATATAGTCTTAATGACAGGAGAATGACTTTAACATAGTACTTATAAATAATCAGTAAGCATAACAATGCCTACAATCCAATCTAAATATTTATAGAAACATATGTCAGAAAGTCAACGTCTTTTACTAATTGGGGAATGTACTAGTAATTTTTATCTATTTCTTCATATATGCATATGTAATATGCTTGCACACATTTCTAAGTTTTTAAAATTGCCTTAATCCTTAGATAAGTACAAAAGAGAGATTTCATATTCTCAGATTTTTTTATAGGTGGTACAAAATATTGAACTTAATCATTTATTATATTTCTCCGATATAGCAGATATTGTTTCAAGTGCTTAGGGTGTGCCAACAGGGAAAACTAAGACCCCCCAGTAATATGTCGATGAAAAATAGAAAATTATCAGTAAATGTATTAAGCAAGTGAGTTAAATAGGATGTGTGGGGGCGATGGGTACAAAAACAAAGTAAGACCAAAAAAAAAAAAAAAGATCAAAAGTACAAGAAAGCAGGGGTGTGGGGTGTGCTTTGACATGAGATAAGGGAGATTAGCTGAGGAGATATTAAATCCTGTGGCTGCCAGAAGCATCACGGGGAGAATGATGTATCAGCCAAGATGAACCATGACAATACCCACAGGAAGGGCTTCCCCACACAGTGGATTGCCAGGCACAGGCCCTAGGATAGGCACATAGGGACATGACTTGGACAGAGAGTAGGGGGAGGCAGGGGACGTCCAGTGAGTGATGCAGAGAACATCACACAGGACTACAGGATTGTTTGGAGTGTGGATGGGCAGGCTTTGGAGAGCTGTGGGAGCCTTTGCACACACAAATGGTCCCTGACTGACCATGGTTCACCTTAAAAAAGTTTTCCAACTCTGGAGTGGTATAAAGTGCATCCTTCCAAGCATTCTGGTTCTTTTGTTGTTGTTGTTGTTGCTTTCAGTACAAGAATCCAATAAATTATATGTTTTATTCAATACTTTCTTCTAAGATAGGGTTTGAATTAGATCCAACATATGATTGCACTGAGTTAATACATTAATACTCCCACTCCGGACTGGACAACTATCTTTTGGCCATCTATAGGCCCATGTAGGCCTTCCAAGCCCACTGAGGGTAGGCAAGATAGTATGTTGTGAATCTGACCTGTTCCTCACAGGTTCATCTATTGACTGCTTGGTCCTCAGCTGGAAGTGAGGATGGGGAAACAGGAAAGCCTGTCTGCAGAGACAGGCATGCCCGATAGCATCGTGAGAAAAGACAGAAGCAACTTTTTGTAATTGAAGTAATACGGAAGGCTCGTCATGAGGCTCACATGGTAGATGCAGTTTGCCTGGAACGTTAAAAAGTCAACTCTACACATTCAATTTGCACGTAAGGGATTGCCACCATTCTTTGTATGAATCCGAACTTGCTTTAACAGTAGCAATTAGATTCATGCCTTCGTTAGTAAGAAGTGAAATACTGTATGAACCACCCCATGGCTTCTTTATCACTAATCTGACATGGAAGAATAAATGAGATCAACTATTTGGTTTAAGTAAAGTCACGCTTTTCTTATATTTAATAAAAATGATATGATTTTTACATCACATTTAGTTTAAACCAAATTTGCTGATCTTATGTAGTAGAAAGGAACTGTCTAGAGGATACTATAAAAGCCTTGTTCTTCTAACATCATGGGGATTTTCATATTTGAGGATTTTTATGTCATTTTGGTGACTCTCACACTCTTGTACAATTTGCTGATGGAATTAGTGCTGCTGCAGCCCAGGGAGGGCTTCCATGTTATCTGAGGGGATTTTGTACCAGGTAGGCTGTTTCATATCTTCAGACACACAGTTTCACATTTTGTGCCTCTATATTTTTAATTTTTAAGGTTTTTTTTAAGTAGTTGCACAATGGGGTTTTTATTCAATGCAACATTTTTTAATTAAAATTTTTTATTGTTAAAGTGATATATGGGGGGTTACAGTTACATATGTAAGGTAGTGAGTATATTTCTTTTTTAATTTAATTTTTTATTGTCTGGGTGAAGTACATAAGGATTACAGTTATATATATTAGGTAGTGAGTACATTTTTGTCCAACTTGTTATCCTCTCCCTCATTTTTCTCCCACCTTCCCTCTTCCCCAATTTCTTACCCATGAGTTGTACAGTTAGTTTACAACATATTTATTGTCTTGTAAGTATTGCTGTTGCATTGGTTTGCCTTTCTGAGTACAATACATCTTAATCAGTGTCACCCCTTCCATCATTCCACATCTCTCCCAACCTCACCCTGCTTTTCTGAGAAAGTCATTGCCATTTTCAGCTACAAAGCTGATCCCTACCTCAGTAGCACAAGCCCTTGAGGATCCTTGCTATTTTTCCTTAGCAAGAATGGAGTGCATCCCTCTGCTCTCCTGCTTTTCTACCCCAATCCCTGGACATCAAGACTAAGATTCCATAAGCTTGGTGGCTGAGACTGTCATTCAATGTTTGGTCTCTAAGAAAAACTACTTGGTAAAAACAGAGTTTGTTTATCCAAGAAGAGGGGAACACTGCGTTTGGGGTGTCATATGAGATCATTCAATGTTATGATCTCGTTTTCATCCTTGGGTTGAGGCCTGAACTCTCACACAGCCTGCAAGGTAACTCATGGATGGGATGTGGTTTATTCCTTCATGCTCCTGTGTGGTCATCTTTCTGTCACTCCGTCTCCTCTCCTACATTCCTGAACTGTCTCCGGTTTCAACAACACTTTCAAGTGCTTTGTGAGTCTTACAGTGGGTCCCCCGTCAGGCTGAATCTCCTCCAATGACCGGCCTTCATGTCTCCTTATGGCTCCTTTCTGCCCTACTCCTTGCTTGTCCCCTGCTCATTCCAGTTTGCATTTGCTATCAGCTTAAACTTATCGGTGCAATCCCCAGATGACTGTCACTCCTCCCCAACTTCTCCCTCACTGTACTGTAAAATAACTATGCACCTGAATATCTCTCCTCACTTCTAGGTCATGAGCTCCTTGATGACAAAGACTATGCTTATGATAGTTTCTTGTTGCTGTAACAAAATACCTGTGTCGATCTTACATATCTTTTCAAATAACCCATTCTTTGTTTCTTTGACTCATTTTATTATTCTTTTATTTCCATTTCATCAATTTCTGTGCTGATTTGATTGTTTCCATCTACATCTTTTGAGTTTGGCTTGTTTTTGTTTCTCTGAGACCTTGAGGCTAATTGTTAGGTCATTCATTTAAGATCTCTCTGGTACTTTAATGTAAACTTCATAGCTGTAAACTTCTTTCTTAGAACTGCCTTTGCTGCATACCAAAAATTCTAGCCAGTTGCATGTTTTTGTTTTGACTTGATTCTAGTAATTTTAAACTTTGCTTTTGATTTCTTCAGTAATCAACGGATGATTCAACAGTGAATTAATCTCCATGTTTTGTATATTTTCTGGTTTATCTTGCTATTGATTTCTAATTTTATTTCAGTATGATCAGCTAAGGTACAGTAATGTTAATATTCTGTATTTGTTAAGACTTTATGGATGAAAATGGTTTTGAAAAATGTTGTATGGACTGCTGAGAAGAATGTGTACAGATATGTATTTTATGAATAAAGCAATCTATAGATGTCTGCTAAATTCATTTGGAAAAGGGTGACATATAACTCTGTCATTTACTCTGTTTTGTTGTTAATTTTCTTTAGCCAGAATAAACTACCTCTTGGTAAGAATGAAATATTGTAATCATTCATTGTTATTGTGTCTAAATCGCCCTCTCTTTCTATTTCCAGGTAGTGTTTGTGATAGTGGATACCATAATGTTTGTTGCATATATTTACAATAGTTATATATTCTTAAAACAGAGTGGCATTTTTATAACTTCTTGTTTTCAGTTTGTACTTGTTTGAGATAACATTTTCCATCTTTTCATTTTTAAGTCTGTGTATATACCTCTGAGACGTGTTTCTTGCTAACAAACTGTTGGATCTTACTTGTTAATATAATAAGCTACTATTTTTTTTTTATTTGGAGAGTTAAGACCATTTACAAGAAATGTATACAATGCCTAATGTATGAAACTGTAACCTCTCTGTAATTCAGTTTGATAATAAAAAAATATATAAAAAAAGACCATTTACAGTTAAAGGTATTTTTTTAAAGGTCTTTGCTGAGTCATAGTCTTGTTTTTACTTCATTTTTCTGGTTGACTCAAATATTGTTTGTTTTTTTCCCTTCTCCTTATTTCTGGTTACTGAATTGAACATGTTTGATTCTTTCCTAGTTCCTATGTGCTCATTTATAAAACAAAAATCAATCTCAGATGCATTTTACTATTTCCTTAAATCTTGTGTTTATGGCTGTCTTCTTTCTCAACTGCGATGCTCTTTGCTAACTTCTTTTATTATAAATTGCTTTAGTTTATGATTATTCTGGAAGGTCTCTATTTCTTTTTGATTTTAAGGGATAAGTTAGCTAAATATAGTAATCTTGGTTAACAGATATTTACTCTTATTCCATGCTTCCCTAGATTTGGAGTTTCTGTTCAAAGATTTGATGTGATTGTGATAAGTATACCTTTGTAAAGTAAGTTGGTATTTTTATCTTGTGCAATCAATACTGTTCTATTATTTTGCAGAATTGGCATTTTTCACTATAACATGATGTGGAGAGATTTTTTTTCTAGTCATCTATTTGGGGCTCCAAATGACTCTTGTGCTTGGATTTCCATACCTTTCTCATGATTTGTGAAATATTCTGCTATAATGGCATTGAGTAGGCTTCCTGTGCCTTTAGCTTGTATTTCAGCTCCCTTTTCTAACCCATTTATTCACAGATTCCATCTTTGATCATGTCCTGTCTCCGAGTTCTTGAGAGGTGTAATCAGCATGTTTATCATTTTCTTAGTTTCTGTCTGAATGTAGTATTTTTTTCCATCTTGTCTTCAACCTTTCTTTCATCTGCTTTATCTCATGTATTGGTCATGTTGCCCATTGTGTTTTTTTTTTAAATGTAACTTATTGAGTTTTTTATTTATGACATTTCAATTTGCTTTTAGAATCTTAATTTTATTGCTAATTGTTTTTTCTGTTTCTGTCCCTGTCTTTCTGTCTTGTCTCTGTCTCTCACTTGAACTCAAGTCCCTGGATAATCACTTGGCTTTCTTGCTCATGTTTGCTGCTCTACCACTGGGGCCATATATTCAGTATGTAATTTTTGCTTGTTAATTGGAAACTAAGAGCTTTCTGCCTGGGCTGTGATTCTTCAGATTACAGCCTCCTTAGTAATTAGGATAACAAATGTGAGCCACCGGCTTCTGGCTTCCTTGATTATTTTCTTATACATGGTGCTGACTTCCTTGTTCAGATCTTGAATTGACTTTTTAATTTCATTCTCTATTTGCTCTGAATTTTTTTCCATGGCATTTCAACCATTGTGGTGCCTTTGGATCGGGTTATTGAGCAATTATAAGGTTTCAGAGGACGTACCCTTCCTGCTTCTTCATCTTCTGGTGTTTCCGTGTTGTGATTTGCACGTGTGTGGGAATGGATACACCTTTGGTTATTCCGAGTGTCTTCCTGGGGGTGGGAAGACTGCTCATGGGATTATAATCACAACACAGGGGAGAGAAGGCAGACAGAAAAAACAAAAGCAATAAGTTGAAAATAAACATGACTTCAAAACATTAATAAAAAGGAAATACCAACTGTTTCATCCCCTCTAATACCCTTGTCTAGAAATGAAGGGAACAAAGATACTTAGAAGATACACTAGAATTTTGAGATTTGTTCAAGATAAAGGTATTAATAATTACTCAATACAAAATTTTTATTTATTAAAATAGAGAAAAATATATGGGGCGTATAACATGTAATAGTGAGGACTGGGGGTATGGCCTGAGTGGTAGTATGCTTGCCTCGCAAGACCGTGAACTCAATCCCCAACACTTAGAAACAAATAACCAACCAAACAAATCGAGCAACCCA
This sequence comes from Perognathus longimembris pacificus, assembly GCF_023159225.1. Taxonomy (NCBI): domain Eukaryota; kingdom Metazoa; phylum Chordata; class Mammalia; order Rodentia; family Heteromyidae; genus Perognathus; species Perognathus longimembris. Next base: position 7,535,271 of record NC_063168.1, on the reverse strand, counting down.
ACTAAAAAGAGTAATCAAATGTAGGTATGGACAAAGCTAAAACAGTTTAAAAAAAACTCACTAAATAATAAGAACTCATTGTAGAGAATTTTCTTTCTCTCTTCCCTCCCTCCCCCCCTCCCTCCTCTCTTCCTTCCCCCCCCCCCCTCTCTTTCTTTCCTTCTTTGCATTGGGATTTATACTCAGGGCCTCACCATTGCAAGGCTGACATTCTACCACTACACCATACCTCCAGCTTTTCCTGGATTGGTTATTTTGAGAGATTCTTGCCTGAGACTGTGATCCCCTTCCAATATAGCCTCCCATCCTGCACCACAGTTCTCAGCTACTGGTTGACTTTGAACTGCAGTCTTCCAAATGCAGTTTCCAATTTTTAAAAATTTACTATTTTTATTTATTGTCAAAGTGATGTACAGAGGACTTACTGTTTCATACATAAGGCAGTGAGCAACCTCTTGAATACCTACTAATGCATAAATATTTCCTCCTTGCTTGGGACAAGAGTATTGGTTTCTTCTTCCCAAGCTTACTTTTTGCAGTTGATGTTTGGAGAATTGTTTATTCTGAAGTCCAAACAATTTAGATCAGAAAGAGCCATTTGTGGGATTAAACCCATCAGAGTAGTGTGTGGATTTGTCCCATCTCTCTGGCCTTCTGAGAATGCACAGAGCAGTGAAACCACAGAGTTTGCACTAGTTGAACGGAGCACAAAAATCCAAGTGAAGCTGTGTGCTCTGGCCTCACATCCTGTTATGGCAGTCCTGCTCATATTCACTGCTTGCTGGTCTCTTACCTGAGTTCTGGCTGCAGTCCCATACGCTCACTTCGTGTTTCCCTCTGTGGTGCAGCTCCTGGCAGACACTTCCCGCTCAAGGAGATTTGTATGTGTGAAACAGGCACAACCTGTTAACTGGCTCCAAATTAATTCTTGAGTGGTCACTCCCATAGCCAGCAGGAGTGGGGATGCCTTTGTGGTTTAGAGATATAAAAAATACAAGGTCTTTTGCTATCCCTGGACAATAATAGCTTTGATTTTCTGAGATGATTCCCCTCTATGGCAGTACTGGGTGAGCTCTGGCGTTTACTCTTGTGGGATTTCTGTACTTGTGTTTGGCTGGCAGTGCAGTAGGTTTGTTCACCAGCATCAACACAGACAATTGTGTGATGGTGATACATTTCACTACGGAATAATAATGGCTCTGATATCACCATTATATCCTTATAAGACCTCATGATATCTGCAAAATATTAGTTACTTACACAGCATTGCACACAACTGTATTGCCGGTAAACCTGCTGATTGTCTTGGAATTTTCTGCTGGTGATAGATGAAGGAAAATGTCTATAAAGAAATGATTTTTTAAGGCATACCCTCTTTTTCTTTCCTCCATTCATGCTAGAAGGGCCTCTCGAATGAAAATCTGTGCTATCGGGGCCTGCCAAAGCAGGCATGGATAGGACATCCTTATAATTAAATGGTGAAAAGCTTTCAGTCACAACGATCTTTTGATAATGGTGTGCATCACCACAAAATGGGTTAACTCACATTCAGTTTGAAGCAGCTTCCACATGGCGGGTTTAGCTTTTAAATTCTGTTGAATGTCTAGAAGAATGGTATGGTCTCTGTGCACTTGTACTTGTGAGATTGATAGAGTATTTAAGCCCTTCTGAACAAATGGAAACTCTGAGTGGCACACAGTAATGCATGTTACATTTAGTGAGTATGTCAAAATCTCCTGCACTCGTTGTTTGATTCACCGTCGGAAGGACATGGATCAAGAAGAAGTGCCTGTATATAGAACACATGCCAACAGAGGCAGGGCATTTCTTGATATAGATGGAAAAACTCTAAATGGGAATATATGTTGCATTTTTCTTCAAGAAATATTTAAATTTGAAGTTATAATGAAAATCAGGAGGAAAATACATTTTTCTCTCCATATTTTATTTTACATACAACCTTTTCCCTAGACCATACAGTTGTATAATCTAGAAGAATGATCATCTCACTTTTGTTTCTGAGAGTCTGTCTTTCATTCTGAATGTCTCCATGACAAGTTTAAGCACATGAAACTGGGAAAAGCGTTATGTAATTAAATAAACCCATCTTCTAACTTCTCCTGAATGAGTAAGAGAGGTGCATCAAAGGACATTAAAAATGCAGCTTTGATTTTGTATTTTCCTTCCTAAGGCATGTGCTTCCTTCCTTCTTGGCTTAAGCTTCCAGCATGTATGAATGATGGAACGTTTGGCCCCAATGACTGTATTTTTATATAGAACGGCCTACTTTTGGATGTTTGGTTTTTTGCACTGTCATTTGCTGTGGAAACAAGGGCTCATCCTTCTTGTATGGACTGTAATTTAATAGTACTATGACTCTCCTACCCCACCCCCCACTCCATGATATGCAGTGGTGTGAAATCACTCTTCAGGAAAGATGCCATGAATCTTCCTGGTGTTCATATATGTCAGGTCTGGAAATCAACTGAAGTTTAGAAATACAACAAAATTTCATGTCTGCTTATACTTTCTAAACAACAGAAAGATGATTTAGTAGAAGGGCACTTTGCATTTTACAAAATAAAATTTACAGTGTCAGAAATAGGCAGGTTGAGAGGAGAATTTGTCTGCATGAAGTTCTGGTGTGAACATGTATATCCCACCAGAGTTCAAAAGGATTACACCTCATGATAAGGTCATTCTTTGAGGTTTGTGGGGGTTATATCATTTCTAATTCAGCACTGAGGAAATAGAAGAAATATGACTTGCTTAGACTGCACAGCCATTAAGCATCAAAATTCAGGATTTAAACTTGAGAATTCTGATCCCAGCTGATCAATTTTTTTTTCCTAGATGTGTAATGTGAACCATACAAAAGTAAGTGTGTGTGTATAAACACAATTATTTTCTCCATTATTTAAGTGGCAGATTAAAAATCAAGGTAACTTCCCGAGTTACATCTCATGCTCTGCACATCCTCAGGCCCTGCCGTGCCCTCCGCCACTAGTCAAAAGAGTTGGGAACGATGTTGTGGGACTTTTCAGAACATTTTGACCACAATGACAACTAGTATGAGGAAGCCAAATGAGTCAAGTTGCCACTTGGAGAGGGAAGCCGAGGGGGATTCTGAAGGGCAGGCAAGAGGGAGGAGAAGAAGAGAAAGAGGGAGGGGGAGAGAAAGAAAGCTGACAGGGTTCTAGTTGTTCCAGAGAACAGCCCCTGCGTCATATGAGGGAATCAGAAAACACCAGTGGAGCCTTGGATTCATATTATCTAAGAAGATAATAAGCAATTCTTGTTTTAAATCACTCAGTTTTGGATAGTTCAATAGATACCAGTCAATAACTGGGAGAGGGAGGTAATAAAATTTTCCTATCTTTCTTCCCTCCCTCCCTCCCTCCCTCCCTCCCTCCTTCCCTCCCTCCTTGCCTCCCTCTCTCCTTCCCTCAATTCCTTCCTCCTTTCCTTTCTTCCTTCCCAAGAAACCATCAAAATTTATGAGTATCTGAATTATTATTTATTTTGCTGTGGTTGAACCTAGGGCTTCTCACGCTCACTTGGCTTTTATGTTAAGGACTTGTGCCATAGTTCTACTTCTCGATTTTTGCTGGTTAATTTTCTGCCCAGGCTGGCTTTGAAATGTGATCCTCAGATATCAGCCTTCTGAGTAGCTAGGATTATAGGCACGAGGCACCATTGTCTGGCTTTGAATGAGTTAATTTTTAAGTCACATTCCCCCACAAGGTAAATAATTTGAGCAGTGCTTCAAAGCACATGATAAATGATTTTATTTTAATGTTTTTAAATTTTATTGTAGAGGTGATGTACAGAGGGGTTACAGTTACATGATTCAGGTAATGAGTACATTTCTTTTCGAACAGTGTCATCCCTTCCCTCATTCTCTCCCAGTTGTTCTCTTCCTGACTTCCCTCCCCTCAAGTGGTATAGTTCATTTCCAACACAGTGACTAGTGGGTTCCACTGTTGAATTGCTTCACCCTTTGTCCCACTGTTTCTTCCCACTCTGGGAAGGGGAAGCGTGGAAAATGATTTTAATGTGACATTTCAGTTTTCAGACTCTCAGTGTTGGGAGTCATTTCTTTCTGGGCCTCTTGTGCTTCTGCACATCTTGTGGGCAGAGATTTTAGTGGCATTTTTTCTGGACTATATTTTCAAGAATGCTCAGTTGCAAGCAGCTTTGTACAATAGATGGAACAAAGGAGTTTTTGCCTTATTTGCAAGGGAACAAAATAGTTCACCCTGCTTTCATTTATGCTGCTAAAACCACAAAGACAATGTAATCTGCCCTGGAGAAAAGTGCAGGTAGGTTAGGGGCTCACTATAAAGGATTCATCTTTCACAGCAGGATTTGCTTTAGTTTGGATCCTAAGTGTTCTCCAAAGGCCCACGTAGCAATGTCTTGGTCTATAGAGTGATGCAAGCGGGAATGCGTTTCTTCATTTCCCTGTCTTTCTTCCCAATGAGATGAGGAGTTTTACCATCATGAACTTTCATCAGGATGTGATGCTTTATCACAGGCTCATAGCAAATTGGTGAAAACCTTGAAGACAGTGCACCTGAATAGATCATTGCTTTTTACAAGTGATAGGTCATCTTAGGTGTTTGTGACCGTAACAGAAAGCTGAAGAACACAGCTGGCAAGAATATAGAAATCACTGGATATTAGGGCCTGGGAAATCTGCAAGTGCCTGTGTTCTGGCTGCTGCTGTTATAATTCACTGTTGTTTGTCACTGACCAAGAATTTCATGTTCCTATACTGCCGTTTGTGAAGCTGAGGCCAACTCAGGTGGGAAGCTGTAAGAAGAATAAAGATTCAGATTCTTCTCAGGTCTTGAGTCGAAGTTGCCTCCTGAGTATACCACCACACCTGGCTTGCTTTTTAGATAATGGCTCCATAACTTGGGATGTCCTAGAATCACAGCCCCTCTTTCTACCTAAGGAGTAGCTGGGATTACAGGCATATACTTTCATACACGGCTTGTGTTGCTATCATTTTGTCCAGTTTACTTTCTCTGTTTTCTAGACAGGATAGTTTCAATTGTTGTATCTTCTAACTCATTGATATTCTTTCTGCTGTGCTGTTGAGATGATTTACTGGCATTTATTTCAGCTTTTGTGTTCCTCAGTTCTAAAATTTCTATTTTTTTCTTTACATTTTCTCTTTCCTTCTTGAAAGTTTTATTTTACTTTTAAACTTGTTTCAGGTGTATTCATACTTGTTCTTCTGAGCACTTTTAGATAATTCTAATATCTCTGCCATCTTGGTTTTGACATCTGATGCTCTCCTTTCCATTCATTTCAGATCCTGCCTCCTGGTTCATGTTGTGTTCTGGGGCTCTGCTTCAGCTGATGTCATCTAACACTCTTCATTGAGGGTAGCTGGGCACATGTGAAGTGTTTTTGCTTCTATGCCTGCTTGACCTCCGTCTGTCTCTAAGGGTTATCTTCTAACTGATGGGGCAGAGATGAAAGTTGACTTTCTTCTGATCTCTCCATTGACACTGCTGTGAGAATACCTACCTTCAATCTGGGATAGTATGAGTCTTGACTCCTCATTTTACCTTCTGTGATGAAACAGAGAGAGGTGCCTTGTTACTACCAGGAGACGTTACTCCTGACACTGCACGAAGGCTTGCATGGATAAGTCCCAGCTCCTTACCAGTTCTCCTTGGTACCAGCCTGGCAGGATACTTGAGGCATTCATCAGAACATGACATGTGTGGAAGACTACGTACCCCATTCGGCTTTGGCTGGTGTGGCTAGAGTACAGCACTGATCCTATTTCTTCTATGATGTTCAACTGCAATGGAGTAGTAATTGTCAGCCCCCCTCCCCCACAAAGAACAAAACCAACAAAACAACAACTGTGCCTTGAGGGTTTTCACCTTTCCTGGCCATTTAACGAGAGTAGATTTTGGTTAGGCCTTTTTGTGTGTATCCATTGGTTTTTCAACTTTGTATTTGTTTAATTTCATGTTTGGGACTATAAGGGAAAAGAAAATTTAGGGAATTTACCATCATGTCTCTTCTGTGGTTCCATGTTTCTTTGATATTAGATTGTTGTCTTTCTCTTCCCTTTCCTTTGCTCTCCTCTCCTCTGCTTCCTCCCTCCTTCCCTCCCTCCCTCCCTCCCTCCCTCCCTCCCTCCCTCCTTCCCTCCCTCCTTCCCTCCCTCCCTCCCTCCCTCCCTCCTTTCCTTCCTTCCTTCCTTCCTTCCTTGGTACTTGCTTGCTTTTTTTTCTCCTTCTTTCCATATCGGGGATGAAACCCAAATCCTTGTACTTTCTAGGCAAGTGCTCTACCACTTGAGCTATATCTCCAGACCACTCCACTTTTCATTTGCCCCCTCATGTTTGTTTTATATATAAAATCTAGAGGATTTAGTTGTATGTGGGAAAACTCGACTGCATCGTTGTAGAATCTGAAATCCAGTGATTATTTTGAAAACCCTGTCAGGCTACTGTGCTTTGCTTTCCCAAGAAGAGTTAAGTTGGAGAAACCTTGGGAGGTTCGCTGCACAGTGATTGTGAAGGTCGTTCCTTGCCTTTGTGACCAAAGCCATTCCTACCACAGGTATGAAGGGTTGTCTGGTATCTCATAGCAGATCTGTTAGTTTACAAGTATTTGCTGGGACATCTGCCGAGCGTGGTGACAGCCGTGCGGCTCTGTGCATCCTTGTCCTCGTGCTTTCTCCTCATGGTGCCACACTATGCTCAGAGGGGTCCAATGAGCTGAAAGTCACCAGGCCAGCCCTCCACCAACTGATTACAAGAGTTGTATAAACACCCCGGCTTATTCACAGGCTGTTCGCATAACCTTTAGGCAAGTGATTTTCTAGTACTTTCTTGTGAGACTGGTTCCCGCACCCTCAGCATTCGGTGGTTTGCACTTGTACCCTTCAGTGGCCGGCTCCACTTTCCTGTCTTATTCTTGTGAGCCCCTAGCCATGTTTCCCAAATACAGGGTGTGTCCTTGTGTCCTTGCTTCCCATCCTTCCCTCCACTCAGCAGCCCCCACGAATGCCCCCACCCAGCTCCCACACTTCCATCCTGCGTGTGCTTCCATCCTGGCAGTAATCACACACAGGCTTTGTCGTAGTTCCGAGCTTAACGTCCTTGAACAACATGGCCCTTGGCTAGTTTGTTGTGTCCGTTTTTTTTTGAAGGACCCACAGCTTTTTGAATTCTCCATATACGCATTTTCAAACTGAGGCTATTATCTCCTCCCTCTTACTGAGAGGGTTAGGCAAGGTGAGGAATTTTAGCTGTGTAGCACAGCACCTTGATTTCTACATCCAGGTAATGCTACCATTAGTCCCTGTGCCATTTTAACTGTTACTGTAACTTCTTCCTGTCTTCCTTGGCTTCCTAGTATGAGGATGTTTCAGGATCTTATCCCAGACTTCATTTATAGCTAACCATAAGTATCCCATCCATCCCTCAGCGTCCCTTTCCACTGCATTCAACTCTGCAAGCTCTCCCTTTCCATCCTCTCCTCTTTCTCCTTGTCTCTAAACCTATGATTTCAACCTTCATGGTGACTTCCTAGTCAGGATGTACAAAATAAGACTTTGCTGTACCAACCCATCAAAATTGGTCTTCCTCCTGCTATGTATCTACTCCTATTTTGGTTAATGGCATCATCTGCCATGCAGATACCAAAGCTAGAAATCCTGAGGCTAATTTTATTATATATGTATGTATCTTATATATACACATATTATATATATATATATATATATATCTACTTAATTGGTTACCAATTTCTGTGACTTCTATTTTTCAAGTCAGTGTTTTCACACAGTTGGGTTTAACCTATTACTGACCTCTTCTCAGGAGGAACAGCTCATTCTGATGCTGACAAGCCTTTCTGGTGCCAGCTTCTCACAGCTACCTTCCCACAGCCTAGTTACAGAATGTATCCAATGCTAGAAAAATATTCTTTTTGTAATACTTACATAAATTTTAGGAGAGTCATCCTGTATGAGAAAGAAGACCAGAGAAAATCAACCTAAGCCAATCTTTAGGAAACTGGAAAACAAAAACAATCAAGCTGCGAACCAGTGGCTCATGCTTGTAATCTACTCTGCTCTGAGGAATGAGATTCAAAGCCAGTCTGAGCAGAAAAGTCCATCAGATTATTATGTACAAAAACTACCAAAAATCTGGAAGTAAGGGTGTGGCTCAAGAGGTACAGTGCTATCTCTGAGAGAACAGTTAAGGGACAGTGATTAGTCCCTAAGTTTAAGTCCCAATACTGGCATAAAAGAAGAAAAAAAATCTTATTTCACTTAAGTCTGATGTGACATAAGATACACACGCTAATATATCTGTAAGTATAGGAAATTATTTGCATATTATTTATGTGTATCATAGGCACCTGATATGGGTTTGTATATATAGAAATCATATGCAGCTAGAGATAATAATTTTCTGTATATATTATGATATTTGGTTTCTGTCTGTAGTGCTTGGCACAATGTTCTCTCTAAACCTTTCGGATTACCTGAACCATGCATACATTCAAGATGGGGACTAGTCATCCAAAAGGCCACCAAGTGATTAGAAAGGGGAAACTTCCAGCCTTAGTCTCTGACTTTGGGGAAGGGAATGAGGATGAACAGTCACAAATGGACAATCATGATTAATATAGTCAATCACGTCTACATAATGAGGCCCCCATGGAAATCCCTAAAGGATTTAATTTTATGAGGTTCAGTGACCCTCTGGGCAGGTGAACATTTGGGAGCAGAGAGAGCCATGTGCTCAGGGAGCTCGCCCTCCCTTCCTCTATCTTTCCACTTGCCTTGCGTTTGCTGCTTCCTGTACTGCATCCTTTATGGAAACCGTTAACAGCATGTAAGTTGATTTCCTTGGCTCTCTGGGACTTGTGTGAGATGATTGTTGAGCCTGAGGAAGGGGTTGGGAAAATTCTTGAATTTGTAGCCAGTCATTTAAAAGATCAAGAGTCCCCTGACACTTACACAACGATTATCTGAACTTGGGTAGCCCTGTGGGCTGGAGTCCTTCACCTGTGCAGTTCATGCTAAGTCTAGGTAGTTAGTGCCAGGATCCAATTAAACGTTGAAATATCCATTTAGTCTTAGAGAATGATGGTGGAAAGTCACAAGAATTTGGTGTCTGTAAAGTACCACACATTAAGTATCAGAATAGAGATATTGCAGATAACGAATCAGATTTTTATAAAAGATTTTTTTTGACAACCCTAAAGAAAAAAGATAAGCAGAGTACACAATACATAGCTAAAGGGAATATTCTGGGAAAATATAGTCAAGAAGCACAGGTAAAAATTGGAAGCAATAGCAATTATAAAATTAAGATATCTATGAAATATGAGATGAACTAATAAAAAGTATTGATATGAAGTTGATACAAAGAAATATTTAAGAAGTATTTAAGAAAACATAATTTAAGGAAAAAAAATTTTAAAGGTAACCTAAGGAAAAATAAGGAAAGCAGCAGAATGCAGAAGAGTTAATAAGGAAATTACTGTTTTAGGATATTATAGAAGATGGAGTCAAGAAAATCTTTAATAATACAGAGCTTAAGGACCAAAAATGTAGCCTGGGTCCTAGTGGCTCATGCCTATAATCCTAGCTACTCAAGAGGCTGTCATCTGAAGTTTGCAGTTCAAAGCAAGCTGGAGTAGGAAAGTCCATGAAATTCTTAGCTCCAATTAATCACACACACCAAAATGTCACAAGTGGAACTCTGAACTCAAATGGTAGGACAATAGCATTGAGCAAAAAAGCTCAAGGACAGCACCCAGGTTTTGAGTTTTCATGCCCCGGGACACACACACACACACACACACACACACACACACACACACAAACACACACACACACACACAATGGTGATGACCAATGATTTTCATGTTGAAGAAAATCTTCTCTAAATGTATGTGAAAATATTAATTTGTACAACATTTTAGAGAGGGTATAATATGCACATCTGGAAAATGAAGTAATTTGATAAGTTGAAAAAATAAAAAGCAAAAATTTCATTCACAAGATTCTCTTTCCTCAAGGTGAAATTTCAAATAGCTTAATCCCTCCCTCCCTCCCTCCCTCCCTTCCCTCTCCAGGGATTTGAACTCAGGATCTTGTGTTTACCAGGCAGTTACTCTCTTGTTGGAGCCACATCCTTAGTTAATGTTGCTTTCTGCTTTTTGCATGGAATGGCTTGAAGTGCAAGGTTCCATGTGTGCCTCCTGCCCAGGTGTATGCCAGGTTACTCACTGCACCAGCGTTTTTTGTTGAGATGGGGTCTCACGACTTGTCTTTGCCTGACGGGTCTTCCCCATTTCAGCCTTCCAGGGAGCTCCGATGACAGCCACTGGACCTGGGGAGCGTCCTTTCTTTATAGAGACTAATTGCCTTCGATTGCATGTCCTTCTTTCTTTTCTTTTTTGAGTATTTAAAAATATACAACGCTATAAAGGGGTCAGTAACTGAATATATGAAATAAACAGTAGGCAGACATACCATCGGGAGAAAAGTCACACAAATTTGTTTGATGCCATGGGGCATTACATGAAAGAAAGGTGAACACCCCCAAATCCAGCAAGTCCTTAGATGCTTCTAGACCTTGTTCATATGGCAGTGGGGAAGAGGAAGTAAATGATATTTGAGAGAAATGAACAGGGCCACAGAAGTGTAAGTGCCAGCCTGTGACAGTCTATCTGGGTGTGGTGGCACTCTTCAGCCTCTCTCATGACAAGAACCAGATTCCCAGAGATGCTTGAGTTCTTTTTGGAGGATATTCTGTTTAGGCAGAAAAGAGGAATCAGACAAAGCCTCTCCCGGCATGCTTTGTTTCCCAAGTGCTCTCAGTTCAGTCATCTGCAGACCGAAGTACCATCCCCTAACTCCTTACATACCAATGCAATTCTGGATAACATTTTTCTCTTCATCATCTCAGAGATCTGAAACAATTCAAATTCTTTCTCCTCCCTGCAGCTACAGAGCCACGGTTTATAATTTCCAAATACATTCAGTGATGTTCATTGAATAAAGAAAAACAAATTTAGATGCGATATTAAAAACACACCAGGAAGAATTGAAAACGGTTCTAAAAAAAATAAAATCTACTACAACAACACATCAGGAGGTAGCCTTGGTATCAATTTGAATTAAAATATAAACTAAACTAAATTAAGTAACAAATTAGGATTTGCAATGTAAGTTGGCATGAGGACTAATAAGGGTTGAGATTGAATAAATGGATGTGATGTCATGACTTTTTTTCTTATGATGCCATGGGGGCCCATCGTTTGGAGGTGTCCTTAAGGGGGACAAGAGGAGAGGAAGGCCGAAAACAAGAAGTGACTAGGGACCTGGAGACGCAAGGTGTGATGCGGTAATTGTAATTTCAGGAGAGAATGGCAGAGGTGTGCTTCATGGTATGTTGAAAACTCAACTGTGTAACGTGCATGGGTGTAAGGGCTTTCACACTGTCAGATTAATTTAGGGTAAGCAAATAGCTATTACCAGGATTCATGAAAAGGATAATTAGTGATATTATTAGCTTAAAAGAGAAAACAAATAGTCACTTGTGGTTTTGATGGTTTTGTGTCACTATGGGATCTTTCCTGGTGGGTTGTGTTTATTTTTTGCAAATGCAGTGCAGACTCCATATGAATGTGGTTTATGCACCGAGCTTCTCAACATGGGCAAAGGACAATGGAAGGCTGTCGTTTGAAGAGGAGCCCTTCAGGACTTCCTCAGGCCTGGGTGGTCACAGGCAAGGTGCGTAAGTCCCTCTGGTGCATGATTTCACAGTGCTTCTTTTCATTTGCGCCGGTCCTGGGGCTTGAACTCAGGGTTGGGGTGCTGTTCCTGAGCTTTTTATGTTGCTGTTCAAAGCTGGCACTCTACTATTTGAGCCACAGCTTTACCTCCAGTGTTTTGCTGGTTAACTGGGGACAAGAGTCTCTTGAACTTCCCTGCACAGGCTGGCTTCTAACGGCGATCCTCAGACCTCAGTCTTCTGAGTAGCTAGGATTACAGGTGTGAGCCACCTGTCTGGCTTTCTAGTGCTTCTTGAAGATGCTTCCCATCCTTCCAGTTGGCAGGACGGTCTAGGCAGTGAACCATCGTAGACTGGCTTTTGCCCAGTGAACCAGAGGGTCAGGGGGGATTTGACTTCGAAAACGATGACCTTTCACAAGCAGGTCACGTTCCCTTCCCTGGTTCAGGAAATGCTCTTCTGCTTCTTAGTCTGGTGCGTTTAGGAAACATTGACAGGAGGAGGCTGCCTGCCTCTCAATGCTGCCTTGACGTATTGGCCAGTTTGGCTCCAGTCCTCCTGTGTTCTCCGCATGCGCTCACCTATTTAATAACCGTAAAGGTAAAGCCTCTTTACTCCCTCAGGGTACCTAGCTCCCCCTTTCAATCCCATCCCTGGCTAGCCTACTTTATCCCCTGGCCAGAGGTGAATAAGGAGAAAGACTCAACAGGGGTGCCAGTGGGGGCAGGACTGGTCAGCCTGGTACTCTACACATCTGTCACTCAAGACATGTCGCCGCTGCTGCGCAGTCCAAAGCACGTGCCGAAGTGGGCAGCTGTTCCACCCAGGTGCAAGCCAGTCTGGGAGGCTGTAGGCCTGTCCAGCTCCTGTCATGTCTTTTAGGAGGAGAGTTCTGGTTTCAAATGGACACCCACACAGGTGCCGCCAATCCTCCTCGCTCACACACGTTGGGGAAAAATCTCCTCTCAACTCTCTGTATCTGTGCACAGTGCCGATGCCTCCCAATGGCGTCATGGAAAAGCTGGAAAGCAAGCAGCTGTGTTCCCAGTTCTTGCTGGCCCCGGAACAGCAACCTATGGAACAGAAATGTGCCCAGTGAAGAACCAACAGTGGGATCCACAAGCACTTCCTCCCATGGTGGAGGCACTTTTCCAGGAGGGGGCTCTCAAAGGACTTTATTTGCTCTAGCTCCGAGCTGAAGATCCTGGCAAAGGCACCCTGCTCCCAGGGAAAGTGCCAGCAGAGGCTGGGACCTTCTGCACCTCCCTCACTTCTGCGGTGACGGGAAGAACCATTTTAATTGCTGAGGTTCATTTTTTTTTTTTTCACAGCCCTCTTCAAAGGAAGACCCTTGGAAATCTGCACTTTGAAGATTTATACATGGCACTTACCAACCCTACTTTTATATATTTGAAATAAAAATAGCTCAGCGGCAATTTGCTTTCTTTTTTATTTTTTTCCTCTTGTTTTAAAACTCAACTCGCATCTACCTTTGAAGTACAAGGATCTCTGTTAGTCTCCAGCCTTTTCGAATGGCAACATGTTCATCACAAGACCTTATTTTCTGTGCTAACAAATGTTTTCCTTGGAGATTTTTTTTAAAAAAAATTCATTTTAAACAGAACTGTTTAAAAAGATATAAATTATGTCAGATGGTTGTGAAATTTCCCCAGGGAACAATGTCTTCATTTATAAGGTTTTCCAGATCCCCGAGATGTTCCCAAACCTTCTAGTTCTACAGATACCAGAAAATGCCACCACTACATTAAGTCAATGAGCATCTGCTTTCGAGCTAATTCTATTCCAAGGATAAAAATGCCAATAAAGGCTGGGAAGGAGGCTCAGTGGTCAAGCATTTGCCTAGCATGCAAGAGGCCCTGGGTTCAATTCCCAGCACCAGGAAAAAAAAAAAAGGCAAGGCAATAAAAATAACAATAAAGTAGAAAATTATAAAACTAAGCCCATACACCTTTAGGATGGTTTCCTGAAAGTTCCTGCTATTGCAAAAGAATGATTATGAGTCATTTCTTCAGAGCTCTGATCAGCACATTTGATATATGGATTTAGATCAATTTTTTCTTATGGTAAATCTATATGTTATTCCGTGTCTTCATTTGGCACTATTTGCTGAGTGGCTGTTACTCAGGGGCAAAGGTGGCTCTCTGGCAGTGAAGGCAGCTGGAGTAATCTTTTACTCCTCATAAGAGGAGTGTGAGATATTAAATCACACTTGACGTACCTGAGGCCCGGCAACTTCATCCATATTTTATCTGCTGTAAATTTAATACCACAGCACTTTTTAGGGTGATGTATTTATTAACTGGCTGGGGATGAGCAGTACAGAAATTCAGTTTGTTCAGGAAAATAAAATGAAGACAGTCTGACAAGCTTATGCAGTAAGCACAATAGCTATTTATTACTTTTTAAACATACAGTTTGCTGAAATGTCTTTAGCAGTGTTTGTTCAATAAATGCATAATGCTTCCTAAATCATCTCAGCTTATTTTTTTTCCTTCCTTTGAATTTTAATAAAGTCTTTTTTTTTTTTCTTCCCTCCTCTGAAAGCAATCTACTCCCCCGCCCCCTCCCAGTGGCTCAGTTTCTGAAGGTTTACCTGCTAGTCCCAGGGAAAGAACCGGGCCTTTGTTCTGCGTGCACTGCCCTGCAGAATTGTGGGAAAAGGAATCACATTGAGACTTCCTGCAGTCAAGCGCTGCCCCGTAGGTCAGTCGGGAAACGGTTTTGGAGTCAGTTATCAAAAAGAGTGCCTCTCTCAATTACTTTCCTTGACCCTCCCTCCTTTCTTTCCTTTCTCCTCTCCTTCCTTCAATCCTCTGGCTTTATGTTGAATATTTCCTCTGTTTTCTAGCGTTTACCCCCGCCTCTCCCCCATCTGTATTTTCTGTATAGGTAAATGACAGGCTGCTCCTGTCATTTACATGCCAGGACTTCTTGCTCCTTTTGTCCTGGTGACCTCATCAGCAAGTCCCATAAGATTTTCTTTTCCTTTCCTTTCTTCAAGGATACGATGTCGAAAGCCTTAGATGAGCTTAAAATTCTGCAAGCTTCAACCCAACGGGGCTAGTCTTTTTGCCATTCCCCTGGTTGCTTTCTTGTGTTCTCATCAGCAGATCCTTGATGCCTTTTTGGTCATCATGAGTCACTGGCTTGCAGCTAGAATTTCTAAGCGAGTCAGTCAGGAAGGTTCTATGCCCTAATTCAGGATGAAGTACCAAGGCCTTCATGCCACACAGTGTTTTCCTGCAGCAGCACTCCTGGGGAAGGGATGGCATGAATGTCCTCTGTCGCAGCCCTGCCCCGATTTGCAGCTCTGTGGGTAGGCTCAGCACTGCTACAAGTGCTTCTCATCCATGCTTGTTCTAGTGCGAGGATTGTTGGGCCCAAGTCTCCATGAACCACAAACAGATGATGGATTTGCAATATCAGCATTCTCAGGCAGTCCCTCCCTGACACAGAGCAGACTGCAGGAACCACCCACCCCATGCCCTTCCCCAGGGACCAAGCACAGATCTGAAACGCTGCTCTGATCAAGTGCATTCCAATGCCAAAGACAAATACTGTTTTGGATTACCCAGTATATTTAGAATCATCCCTAGGCGTGACTTATTGAAAGAGGACTAACTTGCTTTAGAAAGGGAAAGGCAAAAGAAGAAACTATTTTTTTTTTAGTGAAAAATGGATATGAAAGAGTCTCTTTAAAAGTTAGTCCCATAGTCTTTATAGTCTCAGGCAAGTATATTTATGTGTGTTTCTTTGTTTTTATAAAGCGTTTATTCCTCAAAGATCTGAATATTTTTAGGAAATACTATTTCAATTCAATGGAGTGTACACTGTTTCCTACGCTTGTGGCATGTTTAAGAAGAGTATATCAGCAAAGAATGTTTTAACCCCACCCCCCTTTTTGTCACTCTTTTAGGGGCATGTACTCTTTTTCAGTTTTTTTTAAATTTAATTTTATTGTAAAGGTGATATTCAGAGGGGTTACAGTTACATAAATAAGGTAATGAGTACATTTCTTTTTGAACAGTGTTACCTCCTCTCTTATTTTCTCCCAGTTCCCAGACCCCCCGCTCCCTCTCTCCAAGTTATATAGTTCATTTCCAACATAGTGTCTAGTGATGTATCACTGCTGAATTTGTCCCATTGTTTCTGTTCTTAGTGAATACTAATTGTACAATGTAGAGAGTTTCATTACAATACTCCCACACATGCATATCATATGCTTTGCTTCTATTTCTCCCTTCGAATAGTCTTTCTTATCCATCATTACTTTTCCTTCTATCTATTTTTCAATTTTTGTCCTGGTACTGAGGCTTGAACTCAGGCCCTCCCACTTGAGGCCTTGCTTGCTCATTGGCGTTCTACCACTTAAGTCACACTTCCAGTCTCACAGACTTCTCTGCTCCAGGCTGGTTTGGAACCATAATCCTCCGGGTCTCAGCCTCCTGATTATCTAGGACTTCACTGAAATATTTTCAAACAGATTTCATTATGACCCTTTCATATGAGTTTTGCTCATATTCTCCTCTCAACTCCTTTGCCTCTCTGCCACTTTTGGTCTTCCTGAGGACATTCTTTCCAAATGCATTTGAATTGGGCCTCATCTTCTAGGCTCCAACCATAGGCGTGGGAGATGCACATCTTTCCTCCCTCTGATGTGTCTAACTGCATCGATTAGGCCCCAGATCACAGCTGGTATGGGCTCTGGGTCTCCCAGTCTGAGGGAATTCCTCAGAGTGGTTTGCACTTCCAGTAAACAGGGCTGCTGTAGTACTGAAAAGTCACAAGAACTTGAATTTACCTCTGAAATTTTAGGATGCTTATGGGTGTCTGTCATAATTCAGAAACAAAGTGGAAACATGGTCTGGTAGCTGACCTGAACTGTTTCTTTTAGCTAGAAAACGTGTTCCTTTTACAAAGGCCAACAGAGGAAATGTAATGTAGGACTGGAGCGAAAGGGGTTTCCAGAGTGTAAGCCCTGGGATGGGTTAGGGCTGCTCCACAGGCTTATTTATGCTCTGCACATTCTAAAAGCACTTTAGAAATTGCACTATACTGTTTTGATAATGTGGGAACTCAGCAGCTGAGGGCAAAAAAAGAAAAATCCACATCTATATGCACACCTAGTGTTGAAAATATTTGTATTTACAAAATATATAAATTGATATCTTTTATGTTGTATATGTGACATACAGACGACATATATATGCACAAACTAGACAAGAATACAACATAACACAACAGGGACCAATGCGCGCGCGCACACACACACACACACACACACACACACACACACTGCAGTATATAGCAAAGTTAGGTAGTCTTTTTGACAAATTTGAATTAACACAATTGTGTGTACTGGGGTTTTATATAAAAATACTGATAAGGGCATTTGAATATCTATAGTTAGTTGCTTTAGTAGTATAAATAAATACCCTTTTACTTCCAGAACAACTTGCATAAATATAAAATATTTATTGAAGTAGAAAAACTATTAAAAAACTAAAAAGTAAATGACACGGCTAGGCAGTGGCTCAGCATGCAGTTTAGATATCTTGATTGAATGACTGATTCACTCATTTACTAATGAACCTGATATAAATAAATAAAATCCCTCACGCCTGATTTTATCTATAAAATCACACTCATGAAAGAATCTACCTATTAAATTACTGAAAAATTAAATGAATTAACATATATAATACTTAGTATATGTAATAATTACTTTAAAAGTTATTACTTTCATATTTTAAAATAATTGCTTTAAAATATTAATGCAATTGCATTTGGTGCATGCTCACTCTTTAGAAGACCCAGTGCTAGATTTGAGGGAAATCCAAAATAGGTTATTCATCTTTTAAATGTCGTGTTTCTGCCTCAAAGGTATCATTTTCAAAGTTCCGTGAAGGTGTTCTTTTTTTTGGCCCCCAATACTGAGGCTTGAACTCAGGGCCTAGGCACTTTCCTTGAGCTATTTTGTTCAAGGCTGGTATTCTACTACTTGAGCCACAGCTCCATTTCCAGCTTTTTTTTGCTGGCTAATTGGAGACAAGAGTCACCGCAGACTTTTCTGTTTGCTTAGAGCCATGATCTTCAGATCTCAACTTGAGCAGTTAGGATTACAGATGTGAACCACTGTGCCCTGATGCCTGCAAGTTTTGGAAGATGTGAATCTCCATGTCCTAATGATGTCTCTGATGACATGTATCAGATCCACAATCATAGCATAAGTTCCAGATCTCACAGTAGGAGAAAATCCATCCCAATAAATTCTATGCCATATTTTGTCTACTGTATACTGTCTTTAGGGAAGAGAGTGCCATCCAGGTTGGTTTCTTAAGACATATTTTGATCTGAGCATTGGTGACTCACGCTTATAATCCTAGCTACTCAGGAGACTGAAAGATGGAGGATCATGATCCAAAGTCGTTCCTGGACCCAAAAGTTACAAGACTCTATCTCCAAAATAAGCAGCCAAATGCTAAGCTAGAGGCATGACGCAAGGGGTAGGGCCCCAGCTGAACACGCAGGTTGAGTTGATGAGAAGGCCTGAGTTCAACCCTGCTACCAGCAACAAAAGGAACATTTATTCACTCTCCTTGTGTTCTGAAAAGGGCAAAGCCAAAAGAAAACTCAATACCAATGAACTCAGCGTTCTCAGAGAAAGCAAATGTGTCAAGAACACGATGTCCTTTCTAAGCTAAGTGACCTTTATCAAGTCACTATCTGAGGAAATATCATCTCCATGCAATTACTTATGAAGAATAAATGGTGTCCTCATAAAATTCCTATGTTGGGAGAGCTACCCCCTAGACCTCTTATGACTGTGCTAACTGAATAGGTTTCCATCCTGGTAGGACTGATCCATATGAGAAAAGGAAGCCCTGCCAGGACTCTGCACACCACACTGACAGGAAGGGCATGTGGACCGGGAGAGAAGATGGCCAATCTGCAGGCCCCAAAGAAAGCCTTGCCAGAAGCTGGCCAGGTTGGTGCACGGATCACCGCCTCCAGCCTCTTATTGGATGAGCAACTACATTCCGGGCAGGTTGTGCTTTGTTAGGATTTTTTATTTTTTTGCCAGTCCTGGGGCTTGGACTCAGGGCCTGAGCACTGTCCCCGGCTTCTTTGTGCTCAAGGCTAGCACTCTGCCACTTGAGCCACAGCGCCACTTCTGGCCTTTTCTGTATATGTGGTGCTCAGGAATCGAACCCAGAGCTTTATATATGCGTGGTGAGCACTTTACCACTAGGTCATATTCCCAGCCCTTGTTAGGCTCTTCTATCCTGAGGTTTAGGCTGCTTCTGGAGAGTGGAGCCTGACCACTTCTCTCCTTCCCATTTCTCCAGTGTCTTCGCTCCATGATGTAGCATCTTCTTTCTGCGAAGGGATTTATTCCAGAAATACAGGCCTGGAGTTTGCCCTTGAGAGAAATGGGCAGCTCTTCAGTGGGATTTTACTAACTTTCATTCTAATACCATCTTCATCTGGCAAGGTCAAGGCTTTAGGGGAATTTAAAAACTCTTCCTTATATCCTCAAAAAACTGGCTGATAGGAGTGCCAACACACTATCCACTTAGAACTCTCAGGACAGGGAGTGTATTGAGTTAGTATCCCCTTGAAATTTGTGTCTATGAAATCTGTGGCTGTGACCTTTTTGGAGGTCAGCTATGTTCTGATATGATCATGTGAGATCAGGAGAGCATATTTTGATCCAATAGGATTTACATTCTTAAAGGCAGAGGGAAATCCAGATATAGAGGCATGCTACATGAGGCAGAGATCACAGTGATGCATTTACAAGGCAAGGAAGAGTAAAGATTGCTGGCAATGACAGGGAGATGGAGGAAGCAAGGACACGCTTCTCCTCGTGCCTTCAGAAGGAACTTGACTGTGTCAATGACTGGATTTCAGATTTGTAGCTTCCAGAACCATGAGAGAACAAATTGCTGTTGTATGCCACTCAATTTGTGGCAATTCGTTATGGCAATCTAGGAAGCTAATACAATGTCACAGATAATGTAAATAATTCACATTCATAAATAATACATAAAATTTGACACAAACCATTCTCTTCCCCAAATAGCATTGATTCCCAAACAATGCCACAAAACTATGGTTATGATTTAGAAATGGTTCTAATAAAATGGCACAGATGCGTGGTTATCCCTTTTACAAACATCTATTGGTTACCCATAATGTCCTAAACAACACCTTAAACACTGAAATTCTGGATTTGATGGACACATAATAAGTCTAGACAAGACTCAGGAGGTCTTTGTCCTTTTCACAGCAGATGGGAGGAGCCACGGCTCCCGAGACCGCTCACGTCCCCACCTACAGAGCACGCCCAAGTCTTACCTGCAAGCTGTGGGAACCACAGAGACCCAGGATTGCACCAACAGGGGAGGAGGGTCAGAACAGACCCACCCCCTGCGAACTGAAGGCACGTCAAACCAGCCAAGCGGCAGATTAGACTGCAGACCATCGCAAGGAAGCCAGAGACTGTAGAAAGCCCATCCAAACAAGGAAGACTTTTTTGTTTGTTTGTTTGTTTTGTCTCAAAAGTTTTTTAAGCTTTCATTTTTATTTTTATTTTTTTCTTATATTTTCATTTCTGAACCATCATTGGTTTGTTTTTGTTTCCCATTTTCACCTGTTGGTTCTATCAAGTTTTTTTTTGTTGTTGTTGTTGATCATTTTTTTTCTTTTTTCTTTTTCTTTTTTTTTCCTTTTTATTTTATTTTATTTTTTTAAATAACTTTTCTTGGTTATGTGCATCTGTCTTCCAGTATTTTCTCTTTATTTCTCTCTATGTATTCTCATTCTTTAAAAATTACTTTCCTATGAATAACATCTCCACTCTTTACTGCTAACTCTCCACTGTCTATCATTTTAACCTTGTTGTTTCTACTGATTCTACTCTCCTCCACATTTCCACGTCACCAAAACTAAACCAAAATCATCACCCCCCCATACATTTTACTGTAGTTTCTTTATTACCTCTAACTTACCCTCCTGAATTACTACTAGGTCCTCCAGATCCCATTGACTCCTGGTTATTGGATAGAGGGTATCCCCGCTTAATTCGAGTGAAACAAAGGGGTTCATAGAGAAAGCCAGTCCAAAAGGAACTTAATATAAGAACAAGAATTGCTCATAGGGTTGTAACAGTAAATAAGTAACTACTGAATACAGGGCTCTTTCTTTTTTCATTCTTAAATTTCATTTTTGATTTTTAATTAGAATCTTTAAGTAGTTACACATAGAGATTTCAACTGAACAAAACAACTTATGATAACAGTTCAGAAAGTCTTTTCTACATTTTCTTCTGGAAGCATGTGACAGCCTGTCTTCCTAAGGAGAAGTGGCCAAAGAGAGGTGAGAGATTGTCCTGCTACTCTGGGAGAATCTTTCTGTTTTAATTTTTTCCCCAGTCCTGGGGTTTGAACTCAGGACCTTCATGCTCCCTGAACCCCTTTCTGTTCAAGGACAGCATAGTACCACTTGAGCTACAGCATCACTTCCTGCTTTTTCTGAGTAGTTTATTGGAGGTAAGTGTCACATGGACTTGCCTGCTTGGGCTGGCTTTGAGTCACGATCCTCAAATCTCAGACTCCTGAGTAGCTAGGATGACGAGCATGAGCCACCAACACCCAGCTTACTCTGGGAGAATGTAAGCTTGCTTTTGTAATTTCCATTGCAGCAATTCAGGGAGGAAATATGAATAAAGGCACAAAAGGAGAGCTGTCTGCTCTACCCAGCATTTTCAGATGCTCTCATCCAAATCTTTTTTTTTTCTTCAAATTTTTATTATCAAACTGATGTACAGAGAGGTTACAGTTTCATACGTTAGGCATTGGATACATTTCTTGTACTGTTTGTTACCTCCTCCCTCATATGCCCCTCCCTCCTCCCCCTTTCCCTCCCCCCCCAGGTGTTCAGTTCACTTACACCAAACAGTTTTGCACGAATTGCTTTTGTAGTTGTTTTTCTTTTTTTACCCTGTGTCTCTCAATTTTGGTATTACTGCTTCCCCTCTGCCCCAACTTTCTCGCATTTTCTGTCTTCAGAAATAAGAAGTCGGGGCTTGTTTACACATTACTGAGGATGTAACATCCATCTCGCTGTAGAAGTGGAACTAGGTGTTGAGCAGTACTGAGCTCCTCTCTCCTTCCCAAAAGTGCAGAAAAGGTGTGCCAGGCACAGCGAATGAGGCTGACACAAAAATTAAAACATGGGGGTAGCCAATGAAGAGCAACTTTGGGGAACATTTCAAGGAAACTGAATGGATTAATATAGCAGGGAAGGTACTGTGATTTCTGTGCACAGAGTACATACCTCCATATTCACACACATAGAGCCCTCCCTGTGTGTCTGTCCTTTCCCTGTAAGAATGTCAGTCCTACTGGCTCAGGTCCCACCCACATGACCTCATCCTAACTTGATTATATCTCCTAAGTCCCTATTTCCAAAGAAGGATATATTCACACTTTCTGATTGGATAGGAATTCCAGGGGAGCAAAGGAGAGTGGAGAGGCTGGCTGGCATGAGATTCATTTCTTACACTAAGGAGAGTGTAAGTGAAGGTGAAATTCCAATGCATGTTCTTTTATATACAGGGGTGAATTACTGAAGAATGGTGTCAGATGTATATGCACCTGCAAGGAAACTAGAGCTTGGGTAGTTTTCTTGGGACCAGAATTGTTTTGGACTTCAAAGGTTTGGATTTGGGGATATTTGCATATATCCGGAAATATCTCTAGGATGGGACCCAAATGTAAACATAAAATTCATTCATGCTCCATTCAGACCTTATAACATAGCTTCGTGGTAAAAGCATGTAATATTTTGAACACAATGTTTTATGCATGAAATGAGGTTTCATAGTACAGCTGTGTTATTCATGGTATAGGGTATCATTTTGGTACCCCAAAACTTTCAGGGTTTGGAACATTGGAGATGTCAGAGTTCAGGACTTGGGTTGTCGAGTCTGTAACTCTTTTCTCTAAAATTCCCAAGTTACATGCAATAACACTGACATCCAGGCCAAAGGTTAATTTTCACAGTCTTGTTTTCTTGAAAATTACATTTTTCAGAAACAATAATTTGTTTGCTGATACTTGTGGCCTCTACCTCCAGCTCAGCTTGTTTGTTTTGTTTTTGTTTTTAATTGCTGGTGCTCTACTGAGTGAGCCACTCTTCCACTTTGGGCTTTACTCTAGAGGTAAAGTACCTCTTGGATTTATCTGCCATTGTAGGCTCACAACTCAGATTCTCAGATCTTGAGCCTCTGAGTAGCTAGAATAGGTGTGAGCCACTGGTGCCTGGCTCAACTTGGATTTTGAAGAGAGTGAAATAATCACTAAATGAGCCTTCCTGTTTCCAGCCCTGTTCTGAGTGCTTACTTGGATAGTTTCATAGAAGGAGTGTCCAAGTAAAGCAAAATGGTGGGATGGAAATCAAGATTTCAGGGCTGGTAGCTGAGCATGGCATACTGAGGTTGGAATCGGAATTGGAGGCTTTTAGCCTACTTTGCTGTACAGCTAGCTATTCTGTGGATCACCTGCTCTTTCATAAGTGACTGGGTATCACCTTGTAACTAACTGAATTAAATACTGTCAAACAAAGGCCTGGAAATCTGCATCTCTGTGAGCAGCCATCCCAGGGAATTTTTGTAGGC
Source organism: Perognathus longimembris pacificus (assembly GCF_023159225.1). Lineage (NCBI taxonomy): Eukaryota > Metazoa > Chordata > Mammalia > Rodentia > Heteromyidae > Perognathus > Perognathus longimembris. Next base: position 7,511,775 of record NC_063168.1, on the reverse strand, counting down.
TGAAAAAAAAAGAAAAGTTTGCGAATCACCGTTCTCTTCCTGTATTGGAAGGAGGACAAAGCCGGCTTTGTGTGCTCCCCAAGATTGGATCCTTGCACTATATCATGAAACACCAAGTGTAAAACCTATGATAAATTCATCTTCATCTTCACCCTGGAGGATTTGAGAATTTGAGTAGAGGAAGGGGAAGGTGAGAGGGAAATGGGACAAAAGAAGAGGGAAAGGGGAAATGTCTAAGATGTGAAAGGCAAATGAAACTCAGCAATGACATGAATGAGCAATTGAAGCGGTAGGAGAGGAAATCTTACAAGGCTTTTATCAAAGAAAATAGGGGAAAAAAGATCAAATATTTCAACTTCATTGGCTTCCCTTTGTTGCCATGTGATCACGCACCCTCTTCCCACTTTCTATGTCCTTTGCTTCATTGAAGATGGTGAGGATGCAGAAAAATTCAAATGTCAAAGTTAAGGGAAAGGGGGCAACCATCCTAAACAAATGATTTGTGATTTTTCACTTTATAAAAACAACAACAACAACAACAACACAAAACTACAATGATAAAAATATCTTCCTTTCCAGCTCCCACCTAAATAGTGAATGACAAGTAGAGCGCCCACTGGAGACATTTTAATGCCTTTCTAATTCAACTTGAATTTCGGAGTCAAAATCTCTTGTCCATGTTGAAAAACCTCCTCGGGTGATTTTGATGTGCGCCTCCCTACTTAATAATTCCCGAGCTAGATCATCTTGAGAGTCTTTTTTAACTCTGACAATTGGATTTTTTAAACCAAGTGCTCATAGAACAAATGTCACCCCGGAGTGGGGAGGAATTTCACCTTGCTTTGCATCTGAAATAGAAGGCTCCCAGGATTTTCTTATATGTAGGCTGATGTTTGCCTCCTACGACGCCTTTGACACTGTTTGTTTGACACGTGGCCTATGTTCACCTTAGGAGTGGGTTTAGGGGACATGAGAATTCTCCACCAGGAATAGTGTGCATTTAAATCATGCCAGGATGGACCTACCTATATAAGCTCTGGGACCAGAAGACATTAAGTGCCTTGCTCCCCGAGAGCTTGGTCTCTGTTGGAACTAAGAATTACTGTTCCAGTTAAAAATAGTCTCCAAAGGGAAAAGAGAAAAAGTCAAACAGAAAGCTCCAGGGAAGCGCCAGCCAAGCCACGCAGCTTTTGATCGGAGGGACGAACTGATCCACTTCAGGCCTGGTACTTGGAAGCCAGCCTTGCAGAGGTGAAAGGACCACACAGGCGGACAGCAAAGAAGCCCAGCACCAGCTGGGTGGTTTGGGAGAAGTGGGACTGAAGCTACTGCAAAGGATTCCTTCGGGATGCGGCTACACCACTGCCATGGGTGTGCTTCTGGGGCCATGGGGAGGGAGCTAAGGAGTGGGAGGATTAAGGTGGTGGCGGTTGTGGCGATGGTGTTGCTTCTGCTTTATGCTGGATGCCACACTCAATGACGGTTCATTCACTTTTTAAATTAATCTCAACTTTGAATTTCGCCTTAATCTTTACATTAAAAAAAAACCTTCCAATTGACAGAAAAGAATACCGATTTATGGAATACAATATGGCATTTCAACGCACTTATGCAAGGTACAGTATAATGATCTGATCAGAGTAATTGTCACATCTATCATCTCAGATATTTATTTGTGCGTTTGTGTGTGTGTGTGTGTGTGTGTGTGTGTGTGTGTGTGTGTGTGTGTGTGTGTTGAGACCACTGGAAATTCTGTCTACCAGCTGTTTGGAGATTTACAGCTTAGAATTTCCCAGCACATTTCCTCTTCTGGGCTATGGTCCCCCTCACTCTTGACCCAATTATTGTTGGTGAGATGCCACAGGCAACATTTTTTACATTAGACTTCTGGGTAGAAAAAGCAAGTGGTTTTTCCAAGGTAGCAGGTTATGAGGGCATTTTCTGCATTCATGAACTTGGGAAAATGCCTGCATGTATGAGTCTGTGTGCATCCAAGGTTCAGATTGTGTGTGTGTGTGTGTGTGTGTGTGTGTGTGTGCGTGTGTGTCCCTGGGTGTCAAAGTCGGGCATGCTGTCTCCTGTGCAGACTGATGTCTTGGTCATCCTCACCACACCTGAGAGGCTGACCTTAGTGCCTCATTTCAAAGCTGAGCTAATCAATGCTGCAAGGCGCATGAGAGAAGCTGGAATTGGAGCCTTCAAAATTTGTGCGCGCACATTCTTCTCATCCATTACCAGTGTCCGGTGGCACAGGCCTCTGAGTGTAGCAAGTAGGGGGCATGCATTCTAGTCTGCAGCTATCTTTTTCCAGGGTGGTGTCAATCAGAAATAGCTCTAAATTTTGTTTTCAAGCTTGAACTAATCTTCATCTCTATTCTCTTCCTCCCTCCCTCCCCTCCCCCTCCTCCTCCCTCCCTCCCTCCCTTCCTTCCTTTTTGGCTGATCCTAGGGTTTGAACACAGAGCCTCATACTTGGTTTACTTGCTTGGCTGGTAGTCTACCTCTTGAGCCACACCTTCAGTCCATCACTTCCTTTTCTGCTTTAGGGTCTTTTATACTTCACTTATTGACTCTGGCTAGCCTCATTTGAACTAATAGGAGTGACAGACATTTACCCATGGTCCTACCTGCATCAGTCTTTCTCCTTATCTGGATTTGTTTATCTTTCTCTGATTCACACTAGCTCTTTGATCTTTATTTCCCCATTTCTAAATAGAGCAAGTTACCAGGTCCTCAGGATGATGTGTAGACTTCACAAGATGAAGACTCAAAGTAATTATCACAGTCCTAGCCCTCTGCTGGGCTCAGACAATGTGAAGCTTCCATCTTGTCTTGTGTTTTTTTCTATTGACTTTTACAACAAGAAAACTCAAGCTTCAAACTGGATCCTGGTAGCCAATAACTGTAATTCTAGCTATGCAGAAGGCTGATATCTGAGGATGGAGGTTCAAAACCAACTTGGGTAGAAAGTTCACTACCTCCCAAATAACAAATAAAAACCAGGCAGGCAGAATGGCTCATGTGGTAGAAGGTTAGCCTAGCAAGTAAGCCGAGTTAGTTCAAGAGTCTGAATTCAAACACTGGTGTCAAAAGGAAAGGGGGGGGGGGAGGAAGGAAGGAAGGAAGGAAGGAAGGAAGGAAGGAAGGAAGGAAGGAAGGAAGGAAGGAAGGAAGGAAGAGAAAGAGAGAAAAGAAAGTAAGAAGAAAAAAGAAAAAGGAGGAGGGAAGAAAAGAATGAAGAAAGAGAGAGAAAGAAAGGAGGAAAGAAAGAAGCAAGTGAAGAAAGAAAGAGATAGGAAAAAGAAAAGAAAGGAAACTCAAATTCCTCTTTGCTCCCCAAATCAGGAATTCTTGCTCCATTTCTTTTCCTTCCTTAAGACATTTCTAGACTAAAACCAAAAGGATGATTTTAAATTACTGAGCTCTATAAAAATGGTTAAATTTATGGGATTCAATGGCATTGATTCTTGTTGAAGGCATTTTAAGCTGACAGACTTAAGCTATGGTTTATTGAGTGTTCTTACTCTTCTGAAACAGAGTAAGAACAAGGCACTTGAAAAAAATATCAAACTTCTGGCCAGGTGCCTATGGCTTACACTTGTAATCTCCGTTACTCTGGAGGCTGAGATCTGAGAATCCTGCTTCAAAGCCAGCCAGGGCAGAGAAATTGGAGATACTCTTATCTTCAATTAAATAACAAAAGGCTGGCAGTAGAGCTGTGCCTCAAGTGATAGAGTACCAGCCTTGAGCAAAAAAAGCTTGAGTTCAAGTCCCACTACCATCTCACCATCTCTCCCTCTCTCTCTCTCTCTCTCTCTCTCTCTCTCTCACACACACACACACACACACACACACACACACACACACAAACTTCTGAATAATGCATATCGCAACCAGAAGCAGTCTTCTAATGATATTTGCAGCTGTCAGTAAATATCCAGAGCCCAGGATTCTGGAGAAGTAAAACAAAGATCAGTCATGGAAATGGTAGAAGATCCTTATTTAGAAGTTTCAACACGGGTAAGAAGCCAAGTGCTGGGACTAAGGTCCCATGGTTATGATCCCATTTTATAGATGAACCAACAGAGGCTCTGTCTATGAACTGCTGACTAGGAGCACCTAGAAAAGAACAGGAGGATGATCTGGGAGACTCTACATCCAGAGGAGAACAAGGAAAAGTCTTGGGGTTGTCCTTGGAGTTCTTTGAGGTAATATTTTGATTGTGAGTTCTATAGACAAGGGCCTCTTTCCCTTTCCGGATCTATCTGAGAAGCTGTACATGTAAATAGAATGGCTATTTTTGTTAAACAGAAATTAACTCTTTCTGAAACAGCCATTTATTTGTGAAGACTATTTTATGTTAATTTAATTATAAGAAAATTGAAAAGTGTAATACATAGCTAAGCCCTTAAGGCCGGTTAATCTATTTGGATTGTAACAAATATAATTTTTATTAGCTCAGCCTATTTGGATGGTAACGAGTATAACCTTTTCATAGACATTACAGACTCTGACTTATGGTCTATTTTTATGTAAAACCAGCCTTGAGTAGAATAAGAAGAAAGTTCTTTTATCTGTCATTGTGTTATAGAATCATTATATTAATGAGAGTAGATTCTCAACCATTCCTATTATCTCAGAGTGAGCCCGTGTCTTTTCTAGGTATGACTGCAAAAAAAAATCTCAGGTAGTTATTAGAAAAATGATTAGCCTTATAGAGAGGTAAGGCATTCTGAAAGTTCCCTTGGGTAAAATATGTTGATTTTTAGGAGGGAAAGTTAATAATTTTTTCCATCCAATCAGACAATCTATCCAGAACCTCAGAAAACTGTCTTGGAACATAGACAAAAAGAAGACTCAGGGCCAAAAAGAGTGTCACAAAATCTGACACTATGGAAGTTGTTGTTGTTATTATTATTATTACTTAACAGTAGTGGTAGCAGTAGTAGTAGTACCAGATCTCCCCATTTCCCATTATTGATACAAGTGGTAAAACTCAAAGTAATGGAGTGAGCTTTACCATGTTAGGATAGCAGGGTCAGGCTCCCAAGCCCGGCGGGCTGCTGATCAGCCTTAGCTTTGCTTAGCTTAGCTATGTGGGTGACCTGTGCAATTCAGCTTCTTCCATCACCTGGGCATGACAATTCAAATGTGTCCCTCAGAATTGTATGAAAGATTGAAGCTGTTTTTCCATTACTCTAGCAAAATGCCTGAGACAATCAGCTGAAACAAGGAAATGTTGGTTTGGCTCATGGTTTGGAAGTGTCTGTCTGGCTCATTTAGCTCCATGGCTTCTGGATCTATGATGAAACGGAGTATCATGGTGGAGGAAACTTCTCATTTCAAGGTGGCCAGAAAGGGAAAAAATGGGATTGGAAGAGAGTGGATTCCCCCAATCCTATTTGATGACAGAAATTGAACGACATCAGACCTCCCAAAGGTCCCACAAACTCCCCAAAGCAACAAAGTATGAATCGGGTTTTAATACGTTGGTCTTTACAGGACATTTAATATCCAACTACAGAAGTTAATAAACACAGAACCCTTGCAATAGCTCCTGACACACAGAAAGCATTAGTTTTTACCTAATTACCATTCAAAAGAAAGAGCATTATTGTTCTTTTCATTTTTACAAAATGACATTCTAGTTCACAAACTGATACCTACATGACATTGACAGCATTGCTCAATCATAGACTCTTTCAATGTCAGATTTTGCAGTTTCTTAAAAGTACTTTTTAAATGGTATATTGAAAAATGGTAATGTAAGCTGGATGTCAATGGCTCACATCTGTAATTCTAGCTTCTTGGGAAGTTGAGATCTTAGGAGCCTCATTTGTAGCCAGCCGGGGCAGGAGAGTCTGATGGACGCTTATCTCTAGTTATGATGAGGGTCCATAGAATGGTATGGACCTGTTCCCTGGCTTATCAACATTCGCTGTTAGGGACTGGGTAGGAAACGTCCCTCGCAGGCTCAAGTATTTTGGGATTAGCCACCCACTGATGCACTTTCCAGAAGAGATAGGATCCCAAGGGCCCTGATAATTAAAGAAATAATCTCTTTATGGATTTGTAATATGATACCATTACTTGGAGGTGGGAAAAGTAATAAAAGAGGGTGGAGTCTACTTAGAGGAATGGTATTTCCTTGGGGACTCTGTCACACACACACACACACACACACACACACACACACGTATCCAATTATATGTCAGAGTAATACAAATATCCTCTTGCTTATATCACTCTCTGGTGGAAGAAACCACCTAGCAGACTCAGGGCCCTTTTGGTAAGAGCCCTAATCCCATAGGTGAGCTTTTGACTTCATGACCTTCCAAAGGTTCACTGTGTGGATGGGGGAGGGCATAAACATGAAGGCCATGGCTCTGTATGTCTTTGTGTCTGTGTGTGTACACCACACACACACACACACACATACACACACACGTGCTCACATGCATGCTGCTCCTAGAACTCACGACCCTCAGCTTTTTATTTTTAAATTTCCTCAAGGATAGTGCTTTACCACTTGAGCCATAGCCCCACTTCCAGCTTTTGGGTGGTTCATTCCTGCCTTCTTGTTGGACTTTCCTAACTGGGCTCGTTTCTAACTGTGCTCTTCAGTTCTCAGTTTCCTGAGTAGTTAGGATTACAGCCACCAGCCACCTGTGCCACCTGTGCCTTCACCTTTGACCAAGCATCTCTATTGACCTAGTCTTATCTTTGAAAAGATGGCTACTCCTTTAGTATTTTCCTTGACATGTAATAATCCAGGAACTATAAAAAGAAGGATGTAGAAATCTTCTCAGAGAATATTCTAGAATGAAGACAATCTATGTTCCTGGGATTATACAGTGTATTAGGCATTCCTACCCACTTACTCTAATATGTTCAGTGCTTTTTATTCAGTGCTAAGCTTGCATACAAGCATCTAAGGACACAGTAGTGAATAAAATGAGCCAAGCAATCTTTCCTCATTGATGACTCAATTGATTCCTCAATTGATGACTAATTGTTGAGGCATGTAGACAGGAAGTAGACTTCCATAGTAGCTGAGTGATCATCCATCCCAGTGTACTACCTGCTGTCTGACACTATAACAAATACTGGAAATGATCGACTCATAAATAGGAAAGGGTGTTTTTGTTCACAATTGTAGAGGATTCAGCCTATGGTCTGTTCATCTACTACTTTGGTGCACCTTTTGGTGGGAGTAGACGAGGGAGCAAAAACACTCATGAATAGAAGCAAAAAGAGGAAGAAGAGGCAGCCAGAGTACCATTTTCTCCTTTGAGAGTCTGCATCAATCACCTATCTTCCTCCCATCACACCCGTGTCTTTGAGATCCCACCACCTTCTACAAGTGTCACATTTGGATCAAGTCCAAAAGGACTTTTGGGAGACATTTAGGATACAAACTCTATCCAACTTCCAGCATTTCAGATCCCACCACTCTTGTCAACATTCTAGACGGAGAAGAGTAGCAGTGAAGACCAAAGAAAGGAGATTTATTAATATGGCACCAGCATTCCGCAGGAAGAGGGCAAGTGTGCACTTCAACCCATCTTCAGGAGAGGAAGAATTGGGTCAGGGATATATATATATATATATGCAATCCCAGTCAACATGTGTCTGGTTGCTCATGATCTATGGTCTGCAGAATGGTTTGAAGAAGTCCTTACCCCTAGAGGGGAAACAATCTTTAAAATAATTGGTTACATTTTTGTTATCTCTAAGTAGTTGCATGAAGGACTTAGCATTCAAATCAGTTTAGGAATGCAGGGCATCTTGATTGAGGTCACACCTGTCATCATTCTTCTCCATCCATCCCAACCTAACCCCTCCCCTCATAGTTCTTAATTTCAAAGGATGTGCATTGAACACTATGGCTGCATTCTCCCCTGCCCCTTCCTCTCTCCATCCATCTATCCGAGGGGAGCACTCTGACCCCCATGGTGTAATTCTGTTTGGTCTAGGATGCAGCTTCATCATTATGAAGAGTCTATCCTCAGCTGGAGAAGTGGACTTTCCTTGAGGCTCATTGTTTCTGGGGTGATTTCAGTCCCTTGTCAAAAAGTTGTTAACAATCAAACAACCAGTCTTACTTTTCCGAAATCCACGGTGACTGATCATCATTCCTCGCTGTCCCTTTTGGGATCAACTCACCTGGCCTGTCTTCAGCCACCGTCCTGTGCTGTTGGTCAGCCTGCATTTCCCTGAGGCTTGATGGATCCTCTTGGTAATTTCCCATTCATTCAGCATCTGCTTGAGTGCTATAAATCCCTCCTCATCCCTGCTGTATTTACAATGGAGCTCCATTCTACACGGAGGACAAATCATCCTGGATGAAGTTGGCCAGTGCTGTTTTAACTTTTGTCTGCCTCTGGTTTCTTTACCACTCAATTAGTGTTGATTTGATATTTCACTCACATATATCAGCTCCCTCTCCCTGCCTCGGAGTTACCTGGGAGTGCTTGACGCACAGGCAATCTTCAAGAATGGGAGATTTCTTAGTTGTGGGCCTGATGGACAGTGACAGGAAGAAACTGGCTTTGTGCTCAAGTCCTGGCCGTTCCGCACACCCACGATTGCTCTGGATTCCAGAGCCATGCTGCAGTGAGTGCTGTCGCCGGACCGATGGACTCACTGGCAGGTACAGGGTCGTTTGCCTCGCTCAGCTTGCCCCTGTCAGTAGCTCGTTGCAGAAGATGCACTGCTGGCTGGAGCAAGTTCAGGAGCCAAGGCGCTGGGCCAGCAAGCCTGCTCTTACCCCGAGCGGTCTGATCTTGGGCGAGCCCTGCAGCCTTCCTAACAGCTGAAGGGTGAGAATAGAAATTACATTAGAGTGACATCTGTGACAGAGAGGGCCCAGGGTCAGACACTCAGGACAATGAAGGTGAGAGAAAAATGAGGGAGGAGGTAACAAGTTGGATAAGAAACGTACTCACTACCTTACCTATGAAACTGTAACCCCCTCTGTACATCACCTTGGCAATAAATAAATAAATAATAAAAACAAAGTTTCAATTCAATGAAAGTTAGATTATGAGTACAATGCAGCTTGATTGTGATCAGACATTTTATTCAGGGGTAATATTTGTGGGGTAAATTTATGGGATATAAGAAGTAGATAGATGTGCTCAATGTATAATTACCAAATCAGTATGAAAAAATGCTCCCGTCTTTTCAAATGTTCAGAATTGGGAATTTGTTTTCTAGTCATTTTGAAATATACTGTGGATTGTTGTAACCATTGGGCTACCATAATTCTGCTATAGAAAATCAGAATTACCCTTTCTCTTAATTGTGTTTGGGTGCCCCTTTTTCTAATCTACCCACCGTGACATTTCCCAGATTCTAGTGGCCATTTCCCTGCTCTGTTCTTCGCTGAGGAAGACTTTTTACTTTCTACCCATAAAGTGCTTGTCTTTTTGTGCCTGGTTTATTTCACTTCACATAATATCTTACAGTTCCATCTACATTGCTGCAAATGGCAGAATTTCATTTTGTTGTGTAATTTCCACAGTATGTATATATGTGTGTGTGTGTGTGTGTGTATACACATATGTATATATACCACATTTTTCTAATCCATTCATCTGTAGATGAAAATTATGGAGAACTCAATGTCTGAGCTCCTACACACCGTGGTGCAATAAATCTGAGAGGCCAAGTTTCTCCCTTCTAAGAATTTTATCTCCTTTGGAGAGATGCCTGGTAGTACAACTGCTAGATCCTAAGACAGGTCTGTCTTTTGTATTCTAATAGCCACACACATTTTCTGTGGTTTGGTTCATTCTTATTTCATGCTAAGTGTTTTGATCCACAGGAAACCAGGCAGGTGGATGTAAGTAGCCCCACTTGACAGCTAAGAGGCAGAGGTACCTGACTAGGATTCCTCATGCCAGGGCTTCCTGAACACATTGGATTTTACATTTTTACTGCTCTTCAGAACCTTGAAATGGTGTTTTTCTTTTTTTCTTCTTTTTTGGCCAGTCCTGGGGCTTGGACTCAGGGCTTCAGCACTGTCCCTGGCTTCTTTTTTTGCTCAAGGCTAGCACTCTGCCACTTGAGTCACAGCGCCACTTCTGGCCATTTTCTGTATACGTGGTGCTGAGGAATCGAACCCAGGGCTTCATGTATATGAGGCAAGCACTCTTGCCACTAGGCCATATCCCCAGCCCTGTGTTTTTCTTTTTGATGGTCCTTGGATTTGAATGCAAGGCCTTGTGCCTTGTCATAGTTGGCACTCTATTATTTGAGCCATGCCTCTAGCCTAGCCTTTTGCTAGTTAATTAGAGATAAAGACTTTTCTTTGTGGGATCACTTCAAACCTTGATGCTCAGATCTAAGCCTCCTGAGTAGCTAGGACTAAGACATGAACCACTGGCATACAGCTACAATCCTTTTGTCTTTCAGAAGTTCTCCTGGAAGGCAACCCTGCTTTTTTTTTTTTCTTTTAACCTTTGTGAACATTTCTTTTCTTCTTTTTTTCTTTTAATGAAGATACCAAAGTCATTTTAAGACATTTATAGGTTCTAATCCCATGAATTTAGACACAAATGGATGGAAATTAAGAAAATAAAAAATTAACCTGTATCTGGTTTGTACTGAGTAGCTTGACCTATGGGTGTTTACTTCTATACTTCACAGGTAGACCATTTTTAGGGCAATATCCCCTCCCCCAAATAATACAACATAAAACCAACTTATATAGCATTTGCATTGTACTGGGTATTGGAAATAATTTTGAGATATTGTAGGGGAGGGGAACCTTTTGTGAAAAGGACCATTTGGCTATTTATACTATCATATGTGAGACTTACAAAATAACCAATACAGGTAGACGTCTGGAGGCAGGTGAGAAGAAATTGACAGGAAGCACGCGTGTCTGTTATGTCATGTCCTGAAGGCTCTCTCGGGCTTTATACAGCCCGCAGGCTGGAGGTTCCCCACACCTGGCCTTAAAAGGAAGGATGCGGGTCGATTTTACCTACCATGCCCTTTTATATAAAGGTTCAAATACTCATAGATTTAGGTATTACTGAAGTGTCCTGGAACCATTGCCCTGGGAAATACAAAGGGATGCTTACGGTTATTCTGGAAAGACTGGTAGAGGCAAGCACGACTCCAGTAGATCACTGCTGGATGGGATAGGAAGTCGTCACAGGAAGCGAGTCGAGGCACAGGCGCTCATCAGCCTGGCTGCTTCCAGGGGCTTTCTTTGTGCTGGCCAGGGGTGGGAACACTTGCGTACATAAGGAACTATTTTGGGCTTTTCACCTCACGCAATCTCTGACGCAGCTTCTCCGGGCAGTTACTCGACTCTGTTTTGTTTTTCTACTGGATATTCTCTCAAGCACTTTAAAAAGCTTTAAGTCAAATACCAAGTTGGAAAAACCTTTTCTCTTTTTGCCTGGAACAACTTCAATCAGCTCTAACTTTGGATGCTTATAAGAGGTGAGCTAGTGAAAAGCAAGACTGGCTGTTGCCGCGTATACCTAATAACTTTCAAATCATAGTTCACAAAATCTAAAGCAAATGTGTATCTGGGGGCTGGATAAAGTCCACGATTGTTTTAATATTGTAGGGTTGGGCTGATGTGTTAAAATTGCTCTGTCTCCAGTAAATCAGACATGAATGTAAGGTATTATCAAGAGGTGGGCAGCCAGGCTGACTCGGCTAAGTGAAAAAAAAAGATGGAAAGGACTTCGGTGGAGTTTAAGCCATTTGTCTTTCATAAAGCAGGAGGCTGAGAAAGGACGCTATTTCTAAGTTACTACATTATTTTCTACAAAAGGTGTATTGTATAAATAATTCTGATAGTGGCACTTATTAGATCGTTATGATAAGTAGTGAATAATGGGCTTCTCGGGTTTGTGTTTATTGATCAGTAAACACAGCGGTGTCCACCCCTGAGCCACTGAGGATGTGTTCCATGGTCCTCCCTAGGAATGTCTGAAACCGGGAACAATACTAAGCTGTGTATGCTCTAGGACGTTCCCTCCACCCTACAGTACCAGAGTCAATCTGTTCTTCAGAGTTCTAAGGCCTTATCCTCCCCTTGTCATGAATCTTGAACTTTGGGGACATTGTTAGGTGATCCCTGAGATCACACCGCAGTCAGTTTGGTTTCAGAGACTGCTACTAACTTCAGTGGAAAACGCATTGGATTGGTGGCCTCTGCATGGTGGCCTGAACAAGGGACTCATCTTTATCCCAGAGGGAGGAAGAAGGCTGCAAGGTACTATCGTGCTGCTCAGAACAGTAGGCAATCTCGCTCATGAGTTGTTTATTTCTGGAATATTCCACTTAGGATTTTCAGGACATGGTTGACTGCAGGTAACTGAACCCACAGCAAATGGAACTTCAGATGGAAGGCAATCACTATAGTCACATCCACTCTTTTCCTTTCAATATGAAAACGAATACCTGGGGAAAATTTAAAGGACACAGTTTGCAAACCTCTACTATGGTAGTTAATGTGTCAATATCGATAGGGCAAAATGCCCAGGTATTTGGTCAAACATTATTCTAGCTAGCTCTGTGTGGGTATTTTCCTTGGATGATATTAACACTTAAGTCAGTGGACTTTGGGTACATCCTGTTGCCTGCCATAATGTGGGTAAGGCCTTATCCAACAATTTGAAGTCTGGAATAGAAGAAAAACTAACCTCTCAGAAAGAACTCTGTCAGCAGTTGGCATTTAGAATCTGGATATTTCTCTGCCCAGGGTCTTCAGTCTGCTAGTCCATCCTTGGGAAATGTTGACTTTATTAAGTTCCACAATGGCATATGCATATTCTTTAAAATAAATCTTATTCTCTCTCTGTATCTGCGTGTGCTTTTAGTTGTGTGTCTCTGAAGAATCTAAACTTTATTTTCTTTTTGTTGGTCATGGGGCTTGAACTCTAGGCCTGGGCACTGTCCCTGTGCTCTTCAGCCCAAGGCTAGGGCTCGACCATTTGATCCACAGCACCACTTCCACTTTTCTGGTGGTTAATTGGAGATAAGAGTCTCATTTACATTCCTGCCTGGGCTGGCTTTGAACTTCAATCCTCAGATCGCAGCCTCCTGAGTAGCTAGGATTACAGGCGTGAGCCACTGGTACCCGGTTTGAACCTAGACTCCTATACTTATCTTCTAGATAGCTTTTTGTTTAAGAGCAGAGCAAGCTAATGAGAATTTGAAGGGAATAAAGGAGATGGTGAGAGAATAATCAGACTTTGGTGATAAGAAACTTATTTCTCCCTGTCAAATGAGTCTTTATAATCATCTTAATCCTAGCTACTCAAGACATGGACATCTGGAGAAATGAGTTTGAAGCTAATTGGGGCAGAAAATTCTGAGAGATTCCATCTCCAGTTAACCAGCAAAAACCTGGGCTGAGGGGTAGATCAAGTGGTAGAGTACCAACCATGAGCAAGTGAGCAAGTGAGAGGCATGGGTTCAAATCTAGAGGCAGGCACACACACACACACACACACACACACACACACAAAACACACATTAAATTACATTAAAGTACTGAGGATAGATCAATTTCTTTTTGCTGGGATCTCTCCATTTTCTTCGCATACAATGACAGAGAGGGAGAACTTCGTGGCAGAAATTTTCTGCTCCTGTGCAAGAGAGCTGGGTGTGGGAGGAGACAGAGAAGAGAAAGAGGGTTAAAAAGAACAGAAGAAGAGGAAGAGGGGAAGGAGAGAGAGATACACAGAGAGGAAGAGAGTTTCTTTTATTAAACCCAAAAGGGAAGTAAGAGGGGAAAGGGGGAGGATGGAAATGAAGGACAGTTTTACATTTCCTATTTCCAAATTGAAGAGCATCATGGGAAGTCTCAGGGTCCAAAGGTTAAAGGACTCAAACTTGACAGGGGGAAGAATAGGAAGAGGAAGGGTGTCTTGAATGCAGAAGGGAGCTCAGCCCAGGCAGAGGCCTGAAGAAGATGGATGAGGAGGCAATCTCAGTCAGCCAGGTAAAGAGGCTCAGAGGGCCCCCACACACTGCTGAGGGCTGGGTGTACCGGCAGCTCTTCCAGTACAAACATTCAGGAACACGTGGAAAGAAAGAAAGAAATGCTAAGGAACATCTTTTTAGTTTCGAGGGCAGCTTCGGGCAGAAATATGGAAAGGATATGATTCAGAGTACTGGGAGGGGAGGCTAAGTGCCAGTATTTCATACCTGTTCTCTATTTATTCAAGAGACTGAGATCTGAGGATCCTGGTTTGAAGTCAGCCTGAGTAGGAAAGTCCATGAGATTCTTACATTCAATTAAGAATCAACCTGGAAGGAGAAACAGGGAAAGTTGAAAATAAACCCTATGTCCTGGGTGTTAGGAAAACCTACATTAACACAGGCAGCATCTCTGGAGTAAGATGTAGGGAGAACAGTGCATTTTATTTTTTTTTTTAATTTTTTTTCCAAATTTTTATTATTAAATTGATGTACAGAGAGGTTACAGTTTCATACGTTAGGCATTGGATACATTTCTTGTGCTGTTTGTTACCTTGTCCCTCATACCCCCCTTCCTCCTCCCCCTTTCCCTTTCCCCCCTTGAGGTGTTCAGTTCACTTACACCAAACAGTTTTGCAAGTATTGCTTTTGTAGTTGTTTGTCTTATTTTACCCTGTGTCTCTCAATTTTGGTATTCCCTTTCAATTTCCTACTTCCAATACCAGTATACACAATTTCCAATATACTCAGATAAGATTACAGAGATAGTGTAGGTACAACCACAGGAAGGGGATACAAGAACATCATCAATAATAGAAGCTACAGATACACATGGGACGTTGAAAGTAGTTACAACTGTGATGTAACAATTGTTTCCTTAACATGGAGTTCATTTCACTTAGCATCATCTTACGTGTTCATAAGGGTATAGCTATTGGGCCTTGTGATGCTCTGCTATGACTTGCCTAAACCTGTACTAATTATTCCCAATAAGGGAGGCCATAGAGTCCCTGTTTCTTTGGGTCTAGCTCACTTCACTTAGTATAATTTTTTCCAAGTCCTTCCATTTCCTTACAAATGGAACAATGTCATTCTTTCTGATAGAGGCATAAAATTCCATTGTGTATATGTACCACATTTTCCTGATCCATTCTCTACTGAGGGGCATCTGGGTTGGTTCCAGATTCTTGCTATGACAAATTGTGCTGCGATGAACATTGTTGTGCTGGTGGCATTACTGTGATTTTGTTTGTGGTCTTTTGGATAGATACCCAAAAGTGGGGTTAGCCTTCTGAGGAATCTCCATACTGCTTGCCAGAGTGGCTGAACCAGTTTACATTCCCATCAACAATGAAGTAGGTTCCCTTTTGGCCACATCCCCTCCAAAAATTGTTATTGTTAGTTTTCTTGATATATGACATTCTTACTGGGGTGAGAAGGAATCTCAATGTTGTTTTGATTTGCATTTCTTTTATGGCCAGTGATGTAGAGCACTTTTTCATACGTCTCTTGGCCATTCTCATTTCCTCATCAGAGAAGTCTCTTTGTAAGTCTTTAGCCCACTTGATGAGGGGGCTATTGGTTCTTTGCGGTTTTCTTTTGGAAGAAGGTAATTTTTTTAGTTCTGCATATATTTTAGAGATGAGGCCTTTGTCCGTTGAATGGCCAGTAAAGATCTTCGCCCAGTCTGTGGGCTTTCTGTTTATCTTGCGAGCTATGTCCTTTGCCATGCAGAAGCTCTGCAGTTTGATGCAGTCTCATTTGTCCAACCTTTCTTTGATTTGTAGCCTTTCTGGGTCTTTGTTAAGGAATTTCCGTCCTGTGCCAAGGAGCCCAAGTGTTTCTCCTACTCCTTCCTTTAGTGTTTTCAGGGTGTCTGTTTTGATTTTGAGGTCTTTAATCCATTTGGAATTGATTTTGGTGCAGGGTGATATATAAGGATCTAGTTTTAGTTTGTTGCATGTGTTGAGCCAGTTTTGCCAGCACCATTTGTTAAAGAGGCTAACTTTCTTCCAAACTATTGTTTTAGCTCCTTTATCAAAGTTTAAGTAGGTGTAGTTCTGTGGGTTCATTTCCGGGTCTTCAATTCTGTTCCATTGGTCTTCAGGCCTGTTCCGGTGCCAATACCAAGTTGTTTTTATTACTATAGCTTTATAATACAGCTTGAAGTTGGGTATTGTAATTCCTCCAGCACCATTCTTTCTGCTTAGGATTGTTTTTGCTATTCTAGGTCTTTTATTGTTCCATATGAATTTCTGGATTGCTTCTTCTATTTCATTAAAAAATGGTGTTGGGATATTAATGGGTATTGCATTGAATTTGTAGATAGCCTTTGGCAATATTGCCATTTTGATTATATTAATCCTCCCAATCCAGGAGCATAGGAGGTTTTTCCATTTCCTTAGTCCTGATGTAATTTCATTTTTTCAAGCTTTTAAAGTTCTCCTCAAAGAGGTCTTTCACTTCTTTGGTTAAGGTTATTCCTAGGTATTTTATGTTTTGGGGGGCTATTGCAAAAGGAGTTGCTTTCCTGATTTCAGCCTCGGTCTTCGGGTCGTTAGTATAGAGAAAGGCCGTTGATTTCTGAGGGTTTATTTTATATCCTGCAACTTTGCCAAAGTTTTGGATCAGCTCTAGTAGCTTGGGGGTAGAGTCTATGGAATTCTTTAGGTATAGGATCATGTCATCTGCGAAGAGAGGAAGTTTAACTTCATCTTTTCCTTTTTGGATCCCCTTTAGATTTTCTTCTTGCCTAATTCTCTGGCTAGGAATTCTAGTACTATGTTGAAGAGCAGGGTAGAGAGTGGACATCCCTGCCTTGTTCCTGATTTTAAAGGGAATGGCTTTAGTTTTTCACAATTTAGAGTTATTCTTGCTGTTGGTTTGTCCTAAACTGCCTTGATTATATTCAGGAATGTTCCCTGGAATCCCAGTTTTTCCAGGGCTTTTATCATAAATGGGTGCTGGATTTTATTAAACGCTTTTTCCGCATCCAGAGATAAAACCATGTGGTTCTTTACCTCGCTCCGGTTGATGTGGTGGATTACATTAATTGACTTGCATATATTAAACCAACTTTGCATCCCTGGGATGAATCCAGTTATATCATGGTGTATGAAGAACAGTGCATTTTAAGAAAGATACTGCCTAAAAGATCTGTTGCTAGAAGCAGGGGAGAAAACAGTCGTTAGGCTGTATGGATGCTAGGCCTCCCAGGCATGAGGAGTTTACAGGCTTTTTAAGTTCGTTGGCTAGGTTGAGAAGATCCTTGTCTATAATAGCCATTAAAATATCAGCAGTTAAGAGACACAGATTTGGTGTACATTTCAAAGAATGCCAGTATGTTTAAATGAAAGTGTACACCAATCCAAAAATAAAAACAAAAACACACAAATATAGTGCATGACAACACCCCACACACAACTCTTTCAAACCAGCTGTCTATAAGTGCATGCATCCTTTTTCATCTTTTTTTTCTTGATGCCAGTCTTAGGACTTGAACTCAAGGCCTCAGTGTTGTCCCTTAGCTTTTTGTGCTCAAGGCTAGCACGCTACCACTTGAGTGAAGTGGCTAATTGGAGATAAGGGTCTCACAGACTTTTCTGCCTGGGCTGACTTTGAACCATGATCCTCAGATCTCACCCTCCTGAGTAGCCAGAATTATAGGCATGAACCATTGACATCTGGCAGCCTTGTTGATTTAAAAATCTTGGTGTTCCTGTATAAAACAATGGAGGAAATTGGGGAGCAAGCACCGATACCAAGAGCCTGAAAGCTGTCACAAGGGTGAGGAAACTAGAAGGGAAGAATCCAGCCTTTTCTGTGCCTACTGATAGTTAACGTTTTCAGTTTCTAAGTTTCACTGACATTTAATTTTTGAAGTAGCAGAGATGACTTCAGACTAACATTGCTGGGTACAATATAGATTTGTGTGTGTGTGTGTGTGTGTGTGTGTGTGTGAGAGAGAGAGAGAGACAGAGACAGAGACAGAGACAGAGACACAGTGAGAGATCTTTGTAAGTCAGAAAGGAAGGAAGGAGGCAAGAGGGAAGGAAGTAGGGTAGAAGGGGAGGAAAGAGAGAAGAAAGGAGGAAAAAGAAGAAGGAATGAAAGGAGGGGAAGAAGGGATGGAGGAAGGGAAATAGGAAGGAAAGAAAGAAGGAAGTAAGAAAGTAAGAAAGGAAGGGGAGAAGGAAGGAAGGAAGGAAGGAGGGAAGGAAGGAAGGAAGGAGGGAAGGAAGGAAGGAAGGAAGGAGGGAAGGAAGGAAGGAAGGAAGGAAGGAAGGAAGGAAGGAAGGAAGGAAGGAAGGAGGGAAGGAAGGAAGGAAGGAACTTCTCTGTAGGGCAACTCTTTGTAAGCCAAGGCCTCTGAATGAGCACGGTGGGACACATACACTTTGTGTGTAATCTGTAGCAAGCTCACCCTGCCCCTGGAGACTTCCTGTCCTTCTCATTAAAAGGTCCTTGCCAGGGACATGGTAATATGTATTTGCTTCAGGGCTGGTGAGAAGAGCAGCCTCCTGCCTGTGAGAGATGTTGCTAGGCCGCTCCCCTTGGCAAAGATTGTACTGCAACTTTTAATTAAGGCATCTGAATGCTGGCAGGTCAGTATTGTTAGGAGGGATGTCTGATTAATTGCTTACTTCTTTGTCATAGCTATGAATGGGATGTCATGTGGGTATATGTTAGAGTCCCAACCACTTTCCCCATCCTAAGTAAGTGAGTGGACTCAGGGGCCATTCTTTCCTTCTGCTTGGCGTGTGAGACAGCACCGAAGCCCGCAAATTACTGGCAATCCGTTGATCCCATTTAAAGATGTTGTAGGTTAAAGCTGCTTCCGGGTAAGGCATATGGATGGCAGGCAGGGCAACTCTACAAGGGAGCCAGTAGCCCAGAAACACAGGGGCAATTCAGCAGGTAGACACTGCTGCTCTCAGCTGGCCAAATTAATAAATGGGCAAATAGAGAAGGATGTCAGAGCACTAAAGAAACATCTGCTAACTAAAGGAAAAAAGTAATGATGATGATGATAAATAGGGAAAGACAAAAGGGATTTCTGCAGCAGGCAAATTTCCATCCAGCTGCACCACTCTTCAAGGAGCAATCAGAGCAGCCCACGAGACTCCGGTGGAACAACACTTAGAATGATATCTTTCAGTGTCCAGGTGATAGACTTTTAGACTACTGACACCCGAGAACTAGATTAGCAGCCACTGGCAAGCAGCCTGGTTCACTCCAGTCCCAGATTTCTCAAATATGGTATGTTGACATTGGAGAGGTTAGCTCAGTTCTGGGGTGGGGCCAGTGTGCTTAGCAGCACCCCTGTTCTCTACCCGCCAGATACCCGCATTCCTCCCTGCTTCCACCAGTCATGCAAACAACAATGTCTTCTGGTATTGCCATACATTCCATAAGGGGACAAAAGTGACCCTAGTTGAAGACAATTGCCCCAATAGAATCTGCTGAAACACTTTCCTCTTTGGGAATGTATACTGCTGGACAGACTATACTGGTTGCTGCACAAGAAAGGATTTATTTGTGATGTTTCTGCATTGTAAGCTATCAGGGCTAAATTGCATCTAGTGAGTCACATGCATCAACTGATAAGCCTTCTTAGAAAATTCAAACATGCACCTTTCAGAAGACTGGGCTCTGGTGCACATGTGTAGGCACAGTGTTCTGTTTGCAAGGCTTTATCTTTGCTCTCTTATGCAGGAACTTGGGAATCAGACCTTAGCAAAGTCATGGGTTCAGGTTTGCTTTTCATGAGGCAATCTGTCAATGATTTTTTTTCCATGACATAAAACCATGGGAAAAAATCTTGCAGCTCAACTATTAGAGAATCATAAGGTCTTTCCCAGGAACTTCCTGTTTTGAAACATCATAGTAATTACCAATTATAATTATGTCCTGAACCCCTACTACCAGACATCTCTGCTTCCTATTGTCCAAGAAGCAGGTAAAGTAGTACTATATTCTGGAATTTATGTCAGTCACCTGGGAAAATTCAAAGCTCATGGTTTACCAGAAATCTTGCTGTTATCTATGAGTGCAGTTTATTTAGACAATGATTTTTTGTGCATCATATTGTTTATAATTGCGCAACATATAATTGATATCTACTTATATTTTTGCCACATCATGAAGTTAGAAGATGGCCAAATGAAGTGCACTGGTATCTAAATATGTGTTATCCTATAGTTGTCAGATTTCTCATTATTAAAATAGGCCTTGGTCATTATTTTTGTTAATAAGGTATTAAAGTCTGAAGTAAAATCAATCTAAGATCTAAAAACTATTCTGTAAGTTCACTAAGGAAGCAATCCTTCTTTTACTAGTTTTCTAGCCGCTTGAAGTTTATTAAAATATTCAGTTTAGGAATATTAGTGCCTAGTGCTCTTCACCATGCCTGTAATTTTAGCTACTTGGGAGGCTGCGATCAGGAGAATCACAGTTCTAGGGCATACATGTAAGATCCTGTCTCAAGAGAGCTGGGTGCTGTGGTATACACCTGTCATCCCAGGTAGATAGGAGGGTAGGAGGATGGGGTTCTAGGCCAGACTGAGCAGAAAAGCACATGAGACCTTATCTCAATGCAAGAAACCTAGCATAGAATCAGCTGCCCATTATTCCAGCTACTATGGGAAGCATAAAGTGGGTGGGTTAGGGTCCATGCACAGACTTGGGCAAAATTTGAAACCCTACTGAAAATAAACAGTGTAAAAAAAAAGACTGGAAGTATAGCACCTGCCTAACAAACATGAAGCCCTCAGTTCGAACTCCAGTTCTGCTGAAAGAGAAAGAAAAAGGAAACTGAAGTGCTAAAACCCATGATGAAGAGATACACAACCCAGCTCCAGTTGTCTGAGATCCAGTCTTCCAGGATGTCTCAAGCTCCTGTGCCCATCACAGTGGTGAGCCTGAGGAGAAACTATAGTTCAGAACTTTCAGGCAAGTCAGATTCTCTCTCAAATCAAAGACTTCGTTGGGCAAAAACACGCCCTACCTCTTCAATAGCCAACAGTTGCAGAACATGCTTTCATTTCCTACTAGATAAAAATATACTGAGACACATGAAGAACAACTCTACAGAAAAATACAATACTTAGCATATCAAAATACACTCATATATGCTTCATTTGAAACCAAATGTGACAATTGTTTGTATCATTGTGTTCTGACAGTTGGCTTTGGGGGGTGTTTCTCGTACACTTTCTCAATTAACTGAGGCACCTCAATGTTTATCTTTCTAAGTCCATAGGAGAAACAGCAGAGGATAAGTCATTCCAACATCTTGTAATATTTGTAAGCTAAACATTGCCCCAGACCAATTCATCAGAAATTTTGACAAGATTTGAATAAGCAGCCAAACTTCAGAATACTTTGCCCAAATGTAGTCTTGTACTTTCCCAGCCCAATTCACAGGCAATCCTTTCATCATGAATTACAGATCAGCGAGAGATGCCCAAGTATTTATCAAGAGTCTGCCTACCCTTTGTGGATCATGGAGATACAAAAAATCATAAAGCCTTATGCATAAGCTTGTTGACTATTTACCCATGAACACACACACTACACACACACACACACATACATGTGTATATATTCTGTTACAAAATCACAAAAACTTGTTGAAAATTACAATTTGATGGGACTACTGAGGAAAGCAGTGAGTCACAGAATTTAAAAGCATCTTGAAATGTATGGGTAAAATCTCTCAAATTGCCTCCCCCTCTTAGTTTTTCTCGAAAAGACGGGTAGGCTTCTTAGTTGTGTCTTGGGCATTGAGAGATTTGCTACTGGTATGATGGAGGAATTTTCCTGTGACATCTATCCCCTTGTAAAGGTCTTAGTGGCTCTGGCTGTGGTGAATCTGATTGTGTGTGTGTGTGTGTGTGTGTGTGTGTGTGTCTGTGTGTGTGTGTCTGTGTGTATGCGTGCTGCTACTGATGCTTGAACCCAGGGCTCTTAGCGATTTTGCTCAAGGCCAGCACTGTACCACAGCTTCACTTCTTGCTTTGTGCAATTTAGTGATAAGAGTCACATGAACTTTCTTTCCCCAGCTGGCTTCAAACTGATCTCAACCTCCTGAGTAGCTAGGATTACAGAGGTGAGCCACTGTCACCCAGCATGGTGAAAATGATTTATTGAACAATAATTCCTATGAGTACAAAGCCAAAAACATTTGAATTGATTGGCTGTGGTCCACTGTTGGCTGGTGAGAGAGCCAGGCTTTTGCAATGAGTGAGAAACAGCTGTACAGATGTGGGTCAGTGACTATAACCTCCACTGTAAAGACTGGCCAAGAAAAGCATTTTTTTCCTATTGCCATTAAATGATAATCTGAGGTTAAAAGAAGAGTATGCTATTTAGCAAATGGAGCCAAGATTGGAAAATGTCTCTTGAGGACTGAGATACACACCAACTAAGGAGTTGAACCTATCAGAGTTGCAAAATGATAAAAACAATTCACTCATAGTGTGATGAAGAGGAAGCACATAGTTCACAAGTGCACAAAGTTCACAAACATTGTTCACAGGTGCACAGAGTTCACAAACAGGAGTGAGTGAAAGGCTAACAGAACGGAATCTGTGGAAAGAAGCCTTCTGATTATGACTGGAAAAGGAAAGAAGGAATCTTGGGAAGAGTACCAGATCAGAGCACATGAAAAACGATTTCTTTTTTGGCGGGAGTGATGTGTTCCTACTTTTGATGGGAATGGTGTATTAGTCAGTTTTCTGTTTCTATGAGACACCAGAGTCTTGCTGCTTTAACAAGAAAGACTAAACAGCATGGTTCCAGCTGAGGTGAGTGCATCGAGTCATGGTGGATAGCATCACAGTGAGGAGAGCGCATGCTAATGGGACAGTCACACAGTAGGTCAGGAAACCAGAGAACAGATGGGGTCCCAAGGAGACTACATTAATCTTCTCCAAAGGCTCACCCAGAGAATTGAACAACCTCCCACTAAATTCTACCTCTTCTAGCTTGCAACACCTCCTAACTTCCAGTCTGGGGACCAATATCCTAACTCTCAAACCTTTGCATGGTACACTTAAAACAGATCCCAGCCATAGAGCAGGTGGCCAAGAAGTAAGCTGCGATGGAGAGAGACTCATGAAAATGTGCTAACATTTGAGTTGCAGTTGAGCTCCCGCACTAACTTTGTGACTGTAAGTTCCTTCACCATTCCTCCCATCTCAGCACAGGTAGGAGGGAGGAAGCCAGTACTTACTTTCTTCTCTAGGCCCTCCTTCCCTGCACTGGGTGGGCCTGGCTTAAGATAAAATGCAATAATTAAAAACAGCTGCAGCACAGGATCTACATCAAAATCCTCTAAATGAAAAACCAGGATTTTAGTGGTAAACCACCATGTAATTTAAAAAAAATCGCATGCAGGAATTTATTATCACCCATATCTCCAAGCACTGCGTTTGAGTAACATTGATTTATTAGTACAGTAGAATCCTACTAATTAGCACTAATGACAGGGAAACCCATTGTGGATTATAGACTTTTGCAAATTAGTGAGTACATGAATAAACAATAAAATCAGGAATCCTGAACTGGAAAATGTCCTTTTTTTCCACTTATTTTGACAGTTAATGTTGATTATTTACAATAATTTTTCATCAACCTTTCCTAATGTTGGATTTTGTTAAAAAAGGGGGCAGTTGTGAGGGTTAATGGGATGATGCTTGAAAGCATTTTGGCAAAAGGAACAATACAAGGTCAAAACATTAGAAGGGGGTAACCTAGTGGAACTGTAGTAATAGATACAGGGAGAATTGGAAAGTCGAAGAGAAGTGCAAGTGATTATTGGAATTGTGAGCTTCCTTGAAAATGTACAATTTTCTAAGCTTGGTGGCTACAGTCTGTAATCCTATTTGGAAGGAGGAGATGGAAGAATCAAGGTTTGAGGCAAAAGTATTCAAGACTCCATCTCACCCAATGGCTGGTTATCCAGGCATGTGTCTGTTATTCCAGCTATGGGGCAAGCACAATAACTGAGTGTAGTAGTGAGCCTATGTCATGCCCAGTGACAAAACAAAGCACAAGTAAAACAGCAATCCCGGCCAGCTCGGGTATAAAGTGAATATAGCCAATGCTAAAAGGAATTGGAGGCATAGTTCAAGTGGTAGAGCACTTGCCTTGCAAGCATGATGCCCTGAGTTCAATCCCCAGTACCACCAAAGTAAAGAAGGAAAAATATATAATCCTCCAATATTCAATATTCAAGGTCTTCACTTGTGTTTTCCATTGAGATATGCAGATGACAAAGTACAGCATATGAACAACTGAGAATAATCTCAGGAAGTACTATCTCTCAATAATACAGTTAGGATATAGTTAATAGGTAGGAAGTTCACAGATGAAAAGGCATTAATACTTCACTTAAAACTCTTTCTATGAGAAAAAATATGTTTTTACTTCAGGATTTGATATTTTCTGTTTAATTTAAAATCTTGAAAGTGTCAGGGATTGCATCTAGATTAAGTCTTGGATACTCTGATTGTGATGGAATTAACTATGCTTTAGTAACGATGAGTTAGATTGTCATGTGGTATTGAATAAGCACCAAAGCTGAAGGGGAGGCATTCTGGTAATTGAAGAAGTGAGACTTAGTGTCAGGTGTGATTGTTAGCCAAATCACACTTGAAACAAGATATGAGTAGGCTACAAACATTGCCTCCCTGGTGCCCAGTACCAGTAGAGAATAAGGACAAGACTTACATTTAAGTCTGACTATACACAATCATCCACATATTATAGACCATGGGCAACTCAGTTTATCAGGCTCATAATGGATATACTAAGTTGTGACAGCTGCCTTTTGGTGGTGACACACTCATTAGCATGTGAAACCAAACTAGTCAGATCATGATTCTATGAAGATAGGAGGTATCCCTGCCTCAACTTCCTTTTACTCTACAAACCTGCCTGCATTTTTAACATTAGCAGCCTTGATAGACCAAAAAAGTGACTATCACTAGTGTTGCACAGTAGGCATACAGAAGGGATGGGAACTGAGGTCCAGATGGGCGAATTCTCCAGGCTTTGGTTTCTTTTGGGGTCCTGGGAGGACTCAACCCTTCTCACAAAGCACAGTAGCCAGGCAGGAATGCACAAAGAGACTCATCAAAGCTTATTTTAAACTCACAAAGTTCATTTGTATTTGAAAATTGAGAGCAGATACCTGTTTGATCTCAGTGAAAACCTGAAATACTTCTATAGCTTTGGGCCTTCCATTTTTAAGGGGTAACACAAAAAGTTACTTTCAGAGATATTTGAAAATTAGGATTCTTTTTGTCTTTCCAAACAAGCGAATAAACAAACAAATTAAAAAACAAATCCATCACCAGACAAACAAATGGAAAAGCATTTCAAAATGGAAGGATATTCCGTGATAAAACTCTTATGTATTTTTAAACTGTTTTTTTTTATCAGTGTTCATTTGAGTTAGACGTTGTTAGATCCTAAAGACTAATGTAGCTAACAATGTGTAATGTAAATTCTAGATTATTATGAGTTAAATATTTTTCTAATTGCTTTGCCAATAAAGTTATAAACTATGTTTTCTAAACTAGGTGTGGTGATTTATAAGGACAGGAGACTATGAACCTCGATTGCTTTATATTTCTCCTCAAAACATCACCCCTGAATTCCTCTGCTGACTTTGTATCTGTTTAACAAGATTTTTACCCTAGAAATTAGAAAATTAGCAAGAATAAATGAGATTGTAACCCACAAGGCATTTATCAGGGTTGACACCAATGCTTTATGATCCTCTATGATGTCAGAAAGTGGCAACATTAATTTTTCTTCCATAATGTATGTTTTCCTCAGAATAAAGACATGGTTCTTAGAGATCATTGGCTCCAAGCAAAGCACCTATAGTAAGCAATAGACACAAAGAGACATTGCCTTAAAATCCATTGACATTTTTGAAATAAAACATTAAGTTTCACTCATGAGTTCTAATAAGTACTCATATCTGGTAAAAGAGATGCTATTTTTCCACCCCTTGGGCCTTGTTGAAGGGCTGACCAGGGATAATCCTTTTGTTTTGCTGCCATGCAAATAATTGCTACCAGTGACTTCAACGAATGCTACAGCTGTTTACACCCCCAAAGGACACAGGGTACTAAAACTTCACGCCATTTTAAATGCAAAATACTGAGACAACAGGGTCTATGACACTCATAACACTCATAGTACACATACATAATCCTCACAGAGTGCATAGAAATACCCATGTGCATACAAAGGAAGCATCCTACATGATATGTTCGGATATGCTTTCTGGTGGACACTGGTAAAGAGCATGCTGGGATTTACAATGTTGGGAATCCGCCCCGCCCCTCTGTAAGCAAAACCACCTGCTCAAAGCCTTAGTCCTTTGCCACAGTTTTCTCCTTTGCAGATCAGGCTTCATTCCCAACTATGTATTTCTGGGCAATGTGTGAATTTTCAAAGTCGTTGAGTTCCTTCTTTTCAGGTATACTTCTGCCCGTGAGAAGCAAACATGAATCATTATTATGCAGAATTCTTGGCATTCAGAAAGCTACTGCTGTGAGACTGAGCACTTATTTCACCAAGGAGGGAGCTGCAAGCATTCTGGTAAAGAGGGTTCTGCCTAATTCCAAGTAGAATTTTGTGGAATAGGGTAATGTACTCAGGAATCATTGTGCATGCAAGTTATGCTTTTGCAGGAAGATTGAAGGAGGATTGAAACCACGATTGGATTGTTGATTCTTTAGGTAGTGCAGCCCCGTTGATAAGCAGAGACGGAAGACGTGGTTATGAAGCAGAGATGGAGGAAGTGCTTGCAGGAAGGGAGTCAAAACATAGCCCAGTTCCTTAGGCAGCTCCCAGACTTCATTATTCTCCAGGTTGCTGTTGAAACTTTCTCTGGTGGGCTTCTCATGCCAATACAAAGAATGGACTCTCTGCTGTAAACAATGCAGTTTGCAATCATTTTAGCTTAGGCGTTCCTCATCAAACGTTTTCAAAGAAGCACAAAGACCATTGAAATCCTTCAGCCTTTCCCTGGCTATGTTGAGGGAAAATAAAGGGAGAAGTATGATTTTAGAGATACTTTATTGGGGAGCTCTCCTTCTAAGAGAGGGAACAGATCTCCAAGGCACTAGCAATAACTGAAGATAGTGATAAATAGGAGTTCCTCATATCTAAATCCCTACTTGTGAAAGCCAACTTTTTCAGTTATTCATTCATTCACGTTCTTCTAAACATATATGACAATCAGGTACTAGAGGACAATGATTGTCCTTTGAAGGTTTGATACCTGTTTTTAAAAATGCATTCATGCAGAAGCTATATGTACAGGTCATACATACAAATATATGGCTTCATTTAAAGGATATCATATTTCAACTATATTGGAGGATTTTTAGAGTAATTCTGTAAATACTCTTATTTAAAAGGTGAAAATCTCACTGTTGAGAGAATACTCAACAATATTTTTCATCTCTCTTTTCGCTGACTGCTTCACCAAATCCCGGATAGAGAACCATAGGCTGTTGGGAATAATCCCTGAAATCCCTGAAATCCTGACTGTTATGTTAGGAGATACCATGGTCACCCCCCCCCCACCACTTCCATTTTAAAATCAGGAAATAGAGGCACAGAGCAGAGAATGAACTTGCCGAAGAATGCCCTGCTTCTCATGATCTGGTTGAAGTTGGACCCCTCTGTCTTACTTCTGGGTTGTGTTCCATTTCTCCATTGAGAAAGGTTATGAACAGATTCCTTCAGCAGACCTTCCCCATGCCTAATGCTGGCCAGGGAGCCATTCACCTCATTCCTGATATTTTCCGGGTTCTGACATGACACACAGGGGAAAGGTTTGGGAGCAGGATTAGAGTTAGATCTGCAAAAACCAGAGGAACAGAGTAGGGTTTGACCTATGCCTGCCATGGTTTGAGTGACTCTTCTAAGGATTTGTGAGTTGGAACCTTGAGAAAATGGCACCTTCAAGAGGCTGTGAGACCACCCAGGGAATGATTGAGTTATGGGCATCATTGGCCTGGATAGGAATTGATGTAATTTTTAAAAATTTGTTTTGGTACTGGGGCTTGAACTCAGGGTCTCAGTGCTTTCCTTTAGATGTCTCCTAGCTCTATACTTGAACCACACATTTACTTCTGGCTCTTCACTGGTTAATTGGAGATGAGACTCTCATGGACTTTCCTTCCCAGGCTGGCTGCAAATCCCAATAGTTCTATCTTAGCCTTCTGAGTAACCAGGGATATGGGCATAAGCCATCAGCACCGCTGACGTAATTCATACGACACTCATTATTTCCCGAGAGGCAGTTGTTATGCAGGAGCAAGTTTGAATAGGAACTTTTCTGTGGCTTCCAGCGTTACCATGTGACATCTCCTTTCCAGATGTGTCAGTCATGAAGCCCTGTCAAGGACAGGAAAGATGTGGGATGGGTTTCCATAGACCTCCACAACTATGAGCTAATAAAACATCCTTTTTAAGAAAACTTTTACTAGCTTGTAATTTTTTTTTTTTTGAGAATGAAATGATGATAGAGCTTTCAGTGGCTCCTTTCTATTTCTTTTTTTATTGGTGAATTTTTTATTGTTATTGTAAAGGTGATGTAAAGAGGAGTTATAGCTACATAAGTCAAGTAGTGAGTATATATCCTTTTTAAATTTTTTTTTATTTTAAGTTTTTATTATCAAACTGAATTAAAGAGAGGTTACAGTTTCATACATTAGGCATTGGGTACATTTAGTATATATCTTTTTGAACAATGTCACCCCTCCCCTTGTTTTTTCCTAGTTTTTACAAGTTGTAGAGCTCATTTCAACACTGAATCTAGTGAGTATCACTGCTGCATTTGTTTGCCCTTTCTCCTCCCATTTCTTTTCCCCATTCCCTTTCCCAAAACAAAGAAGCAGACAAATGAGACTAAAGGTACAGAAAGAAAAACAGACAAGGGAAAAACAAACAAACAAACACTCTCCCCACCAAAAAAAAAAATAGCCCTCTTGTTTCTGGTTCTTGGAGTTCATTTCAATAAATATCATTTCATATGATCATATACAAATAGCTATTGAGCCTTCATGATTCTCTTCTAAGAATATCCTCCTCTGGTCTCACTGTGAGAAAGTCTAGAGTTCTATATAATTTATCATGCCCAAGTGTACTTTATTGTCTTTTACTATCCAGCATATTTACTTGTGGATTTCGAGGCACATGGAATTCTATGCTTTTTCAGAAAGAATGACATTACACCATTCATAAGGAAATGGAAAAACTTGGGAAAAATTATATTTAGCCAAGTAAACCAGACCTTCAAAAAACATAGGTTGCAAATTGTTTGCTGTATCTAAAAAAAAAACCCCAAAACGCTTTTCTTTAGCCATTATTCACCCTTGGGTATTTTGTGAGAGCCATGGCATTTCGAGTGTCCAACAAGTGATGGATACTTCCATTAACAGTAAGACTTAAAAAATAGGAATATGTCCTCACCAAAAAAAAAAAAAAATTTTCTGGCATGATGGCTGAAGGGAGAATTCTGAATGGTTGGTGGGATTTAAGAGAGGCACCCTGGGTGATATCATCCAGGCAGAGAAATGGAAATAAGGAGAATAGAGAAGCCCAGGAAATAAGTATTTTTTAAAAAATGAACAGACTGATTTAGCAGCAGAATGAGCTTTAGGCTGAGTAGTAAGGCGGCAGAGTAAAGCATCATGCTGGTAGGAACTGGTGAGGGCTGGTTCAGAGGCCCACAGAGCCTGACTAGAGGAGACTGAGGGGCGGGAGGTGGGGGGCACGGGAAGGCAAGGCATCTTCTGTAAGATGAGAAAGGGACATGAACCAGAAGGCTTTGAGGTCTATTCCGTGATTGGGTGGTGGATTCGATTGTTTGCTATGAGGGAGTAGGAGGCAAAGCCATAGGAGAGCCCACATTCTGCTATGCCATGGCATATCATTTCTGCCATGACAGACAGAAATGAAAGGTTCAGAGGAGGATTCTGGGACCTCCTCCTGGCTGTGAACTTCTGAGGTTGGCTGTCAGTGGGACAGCTGGATGGGCAGCCCTAGGGGTGGCTGGAATGGGGGTGAGCATGAGAGGGTCAGTCTTCTGGGCATCACTGATTCAGAAACTGTGACTGGACAACTGTGTTGGAGCCACCCTGGGCTCTGCCACTGTGGAATGGGCAGAATTCTGAGCTGAAGGAATTTGAGGATGAGGTCGTTTTTTGGGTTTTCTCCTGACTATCCTTCTTGGCCTAATAGCAAAGTGTCCTAGAATTCAGTTTGTCCTGAGCTTACTCCCTTGCAGTTCACAACCTGGGAAGACTGACTCCTACCACTGCCATGAGGAGTAAGTAGCAGTCCAAGAGACATTGTCATGGAACTGTTGGGACCTGAAGGATCCCTTTTCCCCTATCTCCCGGGGAAATGCCTGAACCCCAGAAACTATGGAAGAGCACTCGGCCTTGTCTTCCGCCAGCAGAAGGCAAAGGCTTACCCTCATGGATTACACTAAGTTGAGGAAAGGTTGCTGATGCCTCCCCTCCCCCCGGTCCCCTCACGTTTCAGGAGCGCGGCAGAAGAAGACATAAGGGAGACACCTTGATGATTGAATGGGTCTCACAGGATTTAATTGGGAGGGGGGTTTATATAGCGGTAATGGCGGGAAAGGGGGGGGGGGACTGGCCAAAGGGCCAGTCATAAGGCTAAAGACCGTGTCCATCAGGTGATGTCATGAAACTTCCTTTGTGGGCTGGACAACCCCCATCATGGTGGCACGCATGTGTTTGCCTCCCCCAGGGGCGGGGTCTTCTCTTCTGGTGGGAGTGGCTAGCTTTAACACTGTCCCAGGGCTGGGGGGAAGGGCAGCGTCTCAGGAGCTCTTGTCCTCCTTCCCCCATTAAGGCCAAAACTGAGTCCCCAACATAGAACCATTGTATCTCTCACGTGCTCTCATAATGGCCCAATTACTTTTACCAAAAGTGATTTGCTTTCCTGCTAGGATCATCTGGCATCATAAGGCATATAAGCTTCTAATTCTGAAGTTTCTAGGCATATATATCCATACTTAATATATATTATTTTTGTAAACTCTTAGGTACTATATGAGTAAGACATCTGTCTTTATTTTTCTTCTGAATCTGCCTTATGTCAGTTTAATATGCAGAACCCAGTCTAAAGAGGTAAAGGAAACCGATTTCCCTCTTCTGTGTCATCCTTAAAGAACCAACAGGGAGTCATGTCATCTCTTTCTCCAAACCAGAACAAAATTCTGAAAATCCAACATTTAGCTTCTGGGAAATCTTTTGGTTCTAAGTCAATAATGCACAAACTCTGCCTCATGGGATAAACCTGAAAATAAAGTTTTATTGGTATAGGGCCTGGCACAATTATTTATGTGCTCTCCGTGGTTATTTTCTCAATATAACCATGGAGCTGACTATTTGTAAAGAGAAACATAAAGCCTAACAATTACCTTTGGCTTTTTATGTTGCATATGAAGTATTACAGATTAGGGATTTTGATGCAGTCTAATATAAAATCCTTGCCCCAATGAAGATGAACTTTTATTGGAAATGAGATACAGCGCCAAAGTCATCTTCATCCAGCAAGGAGTAACACAGCTACTCCAAACTGGACTTTACCTGGACTGCTTTCAATTTAGAATGATTCAAAAGAAAGGGAAGACGAGGAATGAGAACCTGGTGATGTAGATGAAGCAGCCCACCTCACCTCAGAGAGCAGCCAGGTCCAGAAAATCTTCACATCTATCAAGATCACTGGAAGTGTTATTCTTGTGGAGGTGGGGTCCAAAACAAGGAGCAGGCATCGTACAAGGGTGACAGCCATCAGCTTCCAAGAACTGGGGATTTAGCATCCAGAGCGCACCAACTAATTTGTCCTCCATCTATTAGTCAGGCCCCTCAGGCCCCCAGGAAGGACTGGCCTCTCCCTATTCTTTGGCTCTGTCTGGCAGTACCATAGGTTTCTTTAAGACACAGGGGGGTCCCCTGTGCTTGCAGCCTTCCCAGTATTGGTAGCACAGTGGGTGTCTGAGGTGGTAGTCCTGCTGGTTCACATCTGTCCCCCTCCACATTCACACTGCTATTGTCTCACTCTGGTGACAAATGTAAATTGGGTGGCTTTGCCCAAACACGCCAGCCTCATTAGCAGGTGATTTTGATTGGCACTAGGCACTTGCTGCCCAGTTTCTTCTGCTTTAGCTCCACCCACCTTGGAGTGGCTCAGCCTCCAGGATTGCTTCTAGTGGGGAATAATTGTGAGGAACACATAGGAAAACCTTCCTGAAAGGAGGGAAACGCCTGTGTTTCTCATGGATTGTTCTTCAGGTAGCAGATGGATCTATGCTGGTCAAAAAACTGAGCAAATTCAGGCAAGAACAGACCTTATCTTGACAGAAACTTAAGATACTTAATGTGGGAGCCTCCCGGGCAAAATAGCTTACAAAATTACAATCCTGTAGATAAAAAGGAACAAAATACAGACTTTAAAAAATCTGTTTTAACTCATACTTTCTGAGTAAAACCTATTTTTTTCAATTTTTTTATTGTCAAAGTGTGACACAGAGGGGTTACCGATTCATATGAAAGGCAGTGAGTATATTTCTTGTTCTACTTGTTACCTCCTCCCTCATTTCATTAAGAGTATAATCAAACCCTCACAACCTTGCTTTTTGTTTTATTTAATGTAATTCAATCTATACCCCTATGTCATTATTCTCTGACTCTGTCTCTATTTCTGTCTCTCTGCATATCTGTCTGTCTGTTTCTCTCTCTCTCTCTCTCTCTCTCTCTCTCTCTCTCTCACACACACACACAGACACACACACACACGCTGGTAAGAGGGTAGGGAGGGTGCTTGAACTTGCTTGCTTATGGCTTGGAATGCTACCATTTGAGCTGTATTATCAGCCTGGCTTTTGTTGAGTAATTGGAGATGGAGTCTTCAGGACTTTTCTGTCCTGGAAAACTGAAAACTGATCATCTAGATCTCAGATTTCTGAATAGCAAGAATTACTTGGTGACTGGTTAGTAATTTTCTCTCTTATACCAGGTATTCAAAAAAACATAGAGTAGCTTCTGAGTTTCTCTAACATTTGACAGTGTTATTGTGATAACAAAACCTTAGAAATTCAATTAAGGGTGATATTCTTGTCATTAATAAATATCCTTGAACCTCTAGGTGTTCTAGAAAGATTCAGATTGTTTTTTGTTAGGGCAGAGATTCTTTATAGACTTTTTTAGGGCAATAATGTATTTGCTTTGTAAACATAGATTAACTTGGAAGTTCTAAAGGAATTAGCAGATTAAACAAAATATGTGATAGCTGTAATGATTTTTGCTATGCATTTTGGACAGTATGTACTCTGCAATGGCAGACAGTCATTTTTTTCCTGCCTTGAATGAAGGTTTTTAAGCTAGTTAATAAGGTGATATCATTATAGTGTTGTCCTGACTGGAAACAGGGATACATAGATATGCCTTTTAAATTTAAGGTTAATGTTTTAACTTTCAGGTAGGAATTTAGTACACATCTTCTCATGTAAGTCAAATTTTGAGTCATTTTCCCAAAAACTCTATAAAAGTAACTGAATTGAATTTCTATGGCATTGTATTCTTGTTCTGTCTAGTTCTACAAAATAATCAATAAGCAAATCAATTATATGATTTTCTGGAATTTTCTTATGCTTTCTTTTTTATATTTATTTACATTATGTTGCTCAGTTTTGTCTTGATTTCCTGAACTCAAGGGATCATCCTGTCTCAGCCTTCTGAGTGTCTGGGACTATAGATTCCTGTCATTACAGGCAGAATACCTTATGCTTTATCTTCATGAGGCAAATAGACAGGTAAAAATTAAGCAGTTTGGACAATTGTTTAGAAGGTCAAGAGTACAAGTGTTTGACACCAGACAAACATCTGAATTTCCACAATGATTCCAGTCTCTGTATGTTAGTAGTTTCTTTTATGGGTTTTATGAAAAATTCCTCATCTTAATTGAAACACAAAACCAGAATGGTTAATTGTTGGCATAAGTATATCTGTATATCTCTATCTCAACCTATCTGTCATTTATCTTCCTAATAACTATCATATCTCCTCTCTCTCTATTTCTCTCTGTCTATCCTTCTATCATCTAGCTATACGTTTGTCTGTCTGTCTCTTTTTGTGCTGGCACCTAGGCTTGAACTCAGGGCCTGGGTGCTACGTTCCTTAGATTTTTGCTCAAGACTGGCACTCTACCACTTGAGATACAGTTCCATTTCCGGCATTTTTTTTTTTTTTGCTAGCTAATTGGAGAAAAGAGTGTCATGTATTAGCCTTCCAAGGCTGGCTTTGAGCTGTGATTCTTAGACCAGCCTCCTTAGTAGCTAGGACATGAGCCACCAGTCGTTGGCATCTCTCTTACATGTTCTTGTGATTCGATATGCACAAGGCAGTATGTCAGTTGCTCAGTGATGTCATGGTCCTTTATTTCCTAGAGGAAGATGTCATCCTGAGTGACCAAGATCTTGATCTTGAGTTGAACCTTTCCCTGGCCTTAACCTGGAGTCAACAGGAGAGAAATCATCATTTGCAAATTTAGATTTGAAGAGTTCTTATCATATGAAATTTTAAGCCTCAAGGGCAAAAACCTTTTGTGTTGGCTTTACTACCATGGCACCACCTGAATCTTTCATAATAGCTTTAATGATGTCTTTCTTCTTTTCATTTCCTTGTCATCTTTCTTTCTAGACTTCCTCTGTTTTTTTTTAATCCTTTTTCTCCCTCTCAACTTCTTTCCCATATATTTATAAAGGTGTCCATGAGCAGATGAGAAGAACTCTCATCTCATCGCCTTTTCAAAGTCATGAGGTGTGTGGATAATTTTATATTTCTGCATTTGCAAAAGTGAAGAAGAGAGAGCAGGTCTGGGAGAGTATGTTGATAGTTGGAGAGAGAAAGGCAAATGGGAGATGTATAAATTTTATGCACAAAATAGACATTTTTCAAATTTTAATGAGGAAATACATTTTCCATTCTTAAGTTCAAAGCTAAATAAGGAATAGGAGTAGTAATATTTGCCAGATTTTACATTTATAAAAAGCCAGGATAGACAGGAATAATAGCATAACTCAATATTTATGATGCTGAAACTTCTACATAAATATTAAAATGAGCCAGTTATCATCAGAACTATTTGTGGCTTGTATTTGCTTTCAAATTTTAATAAACACAACTGCGACTGACGTGATAAAGTTCAATACCTGAGAACATAACTCATTTGTCCATTAAGGAATCCAACCATAGAACCATCATGGGAGAAAGTCACTTTTTAAACTAAATGATAGTTTAAAAGATAAAGAAAACGACTTCTGCCTGTGGGGAGAGGGGTAGATAATACTTTTCCCTGTTCCTCCTGCTAAAGGAACTAAAAGCCACAGACATTGTATATGCACCAAACATCAAAGTACAATTGATGTGTGCTACTACTAACTCTGAGAAATGATATATGATTACTCTGGCCTTTTTAATTTTTTAAAAAAATTTTTTGGCTTATTATGTTCTAAACTAGATACTGGATAGGCAGATAACCTGGCAACTCCACAAAAGATCCAGAAAAAAATAAAAAACACCCAAAGGTCCAGGAAAAGACAGAGTCACCTGGCTCAATAGAAAACATCTAGATAAATGCTGTCCCACAGACAGAGACAGCTCAACAAAATTGACTCCATCCACCCTTTTGGCAAACGGTGAATGAAGAGAGTCTATATTTCTCCCTTCCTGAGGCTGGAGCAAAGTGCTTCTCTCCCCACCCAGTTCTAATTGCACCAAAGACAAGAGTGGATCCTTCCCTCGCCAATGTGGGTTTGATCCCTTCTTACTAGAGCACTGCCTGCAGTGATTAGTAACTCGATAGTGAGCAAGGACCTCTCACTTGCTTACTTGAGAGTCAGTTATTCAGAATTAACCTGCAGAGAAAGGGACTTTCTCCCTTCCCTTGTGATGTTCCTTAGGGAATAATAAGTATCCAGAGAAGTAGTAAGCAGGGAC
Organism: Perognathus longimembris pacificus; assembly: GCF_023159225.1. NCBI lineage: Eukaryota > Metazoa > Chordata > Mammalia > Rodentia > Heteromyidae > Perognathus > Perognathus longimembris. Next base: position 7,475,749 of record NC_063168.1, on the reverse strand, counting down.
CTTCATCCTCCCAACCAAGATGGGTTCAGTGAGTTCTAGTGAGCAGATCTTCCAGCAGCAAAACTTGAGAACAAAAATGAACCCCATCAGCTGTGAAAGGAGGCTGAAGACTGAACCTGCTCACCAGAGCAGTGCTAGATGACGCCTACAGAAATACAAGACATTAACATGATGACAGGTCCTGTGAACAAATCGCCCAAAGTTCTCAGGCTTTAATCTGGGATCACTAATAATATGTATCAGAAAAGCTATAAATGGAAAGAGAAAAGATCAGCAGCCAGGTTCCAGTGGCTCATATTTTACAATCCTAGTTATTCAAAAGGCTGAGCATAGATGTTAAAGGCCAGTCCAGACTCTGATCTCCAATTTACCAGCAAAAGGAGGGAATTCAAAGTGTGATTCAACAGGTAGAGTCTCAGCTGTGAGCAAAATAGTAAAGTTAGCACGCAAAATTCTACGTTCAAGCTCCAGGATTGGCATATAAAAAGGAAGGAAGGAAGGAAGGAAGGAAGGAAGGAAGGAAGGAAGGAAGGAAGGAAGGAAGGAAGGAAGGGAGGGACAAAAAAGGAAGGGATAAAATTAGCACTCACTAATGTAGAGATGGCAAAGATATTGAAATTACATGACAATGATTTGAAATGAGTTATCTAATATGATTCAGTGAGAAGGTACAAACATGCTTGAGACAAATAAAAACTGGGAAATATCAGCAAGAAGATACAAAAAAATCAAAATGGAATTTTTGAGCTGAAAATATAATCACAAACAAGAAACTCAATAGATGTAATCAACAATACATAAAGAAGGCAGAGGAAAGAGGCTATTGGCTTTGAAGATTTGTAAATTGATATCATTCAAGCTGATAAACAGAGAGATAACATATGTGAGTGGGGAATTTAGGGCCTCAGTGATACATTCATATAATAAAAGGTCTAATATGTATGTCACTGAAATACCAGGAGACATGAAATATTGATACTTAGACACTGATAAGCTGTAAGTGTAACATCTAAAGCAACCTTACACAAGGGTATTACAAACATGACAGACTGCTAGGCATCCACATCTCATACCTGTAGACATCGTTATTTAGAAGGCCAGGATCACAGTTCAAAACCAACTAGTGTAGAAAAGACTCCATCTCTAATTAACCACCAAAATGATGGACTGGACGTTTGGCTTCAGTGGTAGAACACCAACCATAAGAAAACAAGCTGAGTGATTATGAGGCCCTAAGAAACAAAGCAAAATAAAAACAATATACGCAAATCAAAGCCTATTTCCAAATAGTTTAAGTAAGTCACAGGAAGGTGGGGGCAGGGGGGGATGATAGAGAAACAAAACATAAAGAGTAAAACAGAAAACAAATAAAAAATGGTGCACTCGAATTTTACTACATCAACAAACAGATTAAATGTAAAAAGCCCAAATATAGAAATGAATAAAAACGTAGCACAATTACATGCTTTCTTCTAGGAAAATCATCAAATATAATTACACATGTGGGGGCCAGAATTAAAAGGATGGAAAAGATATGCCATGCAACCTTCAATTAATGAAAAGTAAGAGTGGATACATTAGTAATTAGGTAAAACAGATTTCAGAACAAGAAAATTTCTCAGTATCAGAGAAGCATATTACATGATGATTAAAATGATAAGTAAATAACAATTCACCAAGACGGCATAATAAAGTAAATGTGCATGTACTAAAAAGGAAAGTTGAAAAATACGTGAAACAGCCAGAGATCTGAGGATTGAGGGTCAAACCCAGCCCAAGAACAAAAGCCAGTGTCTTATCTTCAATTTGCCAACAAAAGACAGACGCTCAGGCACATGGTCCAGGCACTGAGTTCAAGCCTCAGGACAAGCACACACACACACACACACACACACACACACACACACACACACACACACCTGTTCCATCCTCCAAACTCCAAAAACTAATAGACTAACACATGCATGTTGTTGAGGACATCAGAATTTGCCCTAAACAGTTGATAGAACCAGATAAAACTTAGGAAGACTACAGAAGAACACAGGATACAAGCAGGAACAAGCAGGATACAATGGGTAGTTGTAATAATGTTCCACAGAACACCTAAACATGTACCTTTTTCAAAATGACTATAGTACAAAAGTAAGATAAACTATATGCTAGAAAAATGAAACAAACCTTAAAATGTAAAAAAAAATTGAAATCATAAAGAAGAGAAAACTCAACAGCTGAAAATAAACAATATACCCCAATTACTCCATTAGTCAAAGTAAAAGCATCAGAGGAAACAAAGCATATCCATTATGCATGGAATTAACATTTGTGAGATGTAGCTAAAGCAGCCATGAGAGGAACATCTGTAGAACTAAATAATTAAAGTAGAAAAGAGGTGGTCTCAGATCGATAGGTATAACTCCCACCTATGTAATATAGGGAACAAAATGAGTAAATAGACCTAAAGCATTCAGGACAATGGAAAAAAAGTTATAAAAAAGAGGGTAAGCCAAAGAAGTTTGGAAGGGGAAACTGGATGGGCCTTTACAGGAGAGAAATGCATGACAAATGGGCCACACATGAGCTTGCGGTGCCCACTTGCTAAAAGTGTTTTTGTTTAAGCCAGAAGATACACTGTATAGATTTCCATGCCATGTGCAAATCGCTACATTTTTCTTCATTTTATTCTCTTACTACATTGACTATGTCTCTAGTTCTGTTGCTGGATAGTAGTGAAGAAGATGGACTTCCTTGTGATGTTTCCAGTCTTAGGGGAGAAAGTTCATTCCAAGAGTATTATATTAACTGCCTATTTTTAATGGATGTCTTTTAAGATGATAGAGACTTTTATTACTTTTCTGAGCACTTATGTCAGACATGGTGTTGGACTGGTGACATGATTTTATTCTGCAATTGTTGGAGGAACATGTGAATGTATTTTTTTGGCTTGTTAAAGTAGTAGATCCCATTGATTGAGTTTTGACTAGTGAAGAAGCATGACACTTCCATAATAAACTTCACTTAGTCATGCTATATGCTGTTAAAATTCAGAATTAAGAAAAAAAAAACACCCTCAACTCATCCACGTGTACAGTGGGATAAAGTCATCAGGAGCCATTTTACCCAATGATACACATAAATAAAAATAAACACGTCCAATGTCACCAGTCACTTGAGAAATGTAAATTAAGACCACAATGAGATGTGACTACATATTTATTAGAAATGGCTAAAGTGAAAGTGGTAAAATAGCAAATGCTGGGTAAGATACAGAAAAAGCAAATCAATGTGTTGATGGGAATGTAAGCTTATTCAGTCACTCTAAAAAATTGGCAGATGTTAAGATTTTTATATAAAATTTCCAGCTCCAGTTTAGTATATCAAAGGCAAGGACCCCAATGCAACACTCAGAGATGGAACCTTCAGGAAGAGGTTATATCATGAAAACAGTCATTTCATCATGGACAGAGCCACTACAGAGTGAACCAAAATAAACCCCTTATCACTTAAGTTGGTTATCTCAGTTGATGAAAAACCTAACAGAAGATTTTTAAAAAAAAGCCACATACACAGAAAAAAAACCTTAAAGTATATGTGTCATATGGTATAGCAATTGTACTCTTTAGCATTTATCACAGAGAATTGAGAACTTTTTTTTCCCTACAGAAAGCATCTTACATGATTGTCCTTAACAGTTTTATTTATATCTCCAAACCCAAAGCTACCAAAATGTTATTCAATAAGTGCTTGTTTAAAGTATTGTGGTGAGTCCTTACTATGGAATACTACTCAGATCAAAAGGAGCAACCTACTGATGTAACAACTTATATAGATTTGGGGATATAATGCTGAGTGAAAAAATCCTGGCCAATTGTCACATAGCATATGATTCCTTTATATCACAACCTTGCCATGATAAGATAATTGAGCTGAAAACAGAGTAGTTGTTGCTAGCATTTAGAGGATAGTTTGGAAGAAAAGTGAATATTACAGGAAAGAGGAACTGGAGTGGTGACAAAGGAATAGTTCTACATGTTCATGTGGTTTCAAGAATAGCCCTGTGCAAAAGAACACAACCAGACATATGTATTTTGTCACTGCCAATTTCTGGATTTTTATATCATAGTCTAATTTTGCAAGATCTTACCTTTGGAGAAAACGAGGTAAAGGATACTTGAGATCTTTCTGCTCTGTCAACAGAACTTTGAGTATATCATTATTGAAAAATTAAAATAAACTTTGGAATAACTCAAACTTTTCTTGAACCATACTAAAATAGAAGGAAATGAGATTTCTATTTGTGAATCTATACTATTATCTTCATCTGGTATTACAGAACATATTATAACTGAGAAACAGGATGGCTGAGTGGATAAAGAATGGAAAGATAAGTACATGGATAATTAGATGGAAGGATGGATAGATGATCATACAAATAGACGAGTGGATGGATGAATAGGTGGGTAGATGGATGCATGGATGCATAGATGATTAGATTGTCCAGTTCTCAATCTGCTCACCTTTAACTAAATGTTTGATTATTCATTTCCTGTTTAATGTCTATTCCATTTTTCCTTCTCAGCAGCTAAAGCTACCAAAGCACACTTCTGTGGAGACTTACTTAAAGATAGGAAGAACATCATCATAGCCTTTGGTTAAATGTTGTGAGAAAGTTCCAGAAATGAAATGCATAATTGCTAATAAAGCACCTTTAGACTTAGTACCACACAGAATAAGAAATCTGAAACAGTCCTATCTGATCATTGGTTCATCTGTAACTAAGGATACATTAATCAGACTGAAATACATCCATGGTAGGAATCTTTTCAAAATGTGGCACTAAGGCAAATCTTCTTAATTTTATTCTTTACAGCATTTCTAAAGCCCAAAATGAAATGATCATTTCTGACTCCTACAGCAACTCAGTGGAACCTGAGCAGAGAAGCCTCAGCTCTAATGTCATCCTGAAGAAAGGTAATGAGCTCTCTTGAGTAGCACTGAGTCCTAAATTATGCCAGCCTTGCTTTTGGTACACAATGGTTCATCATCTCATGGCTGTGTCAAAATCTATAATCAAAAATTTTAAAGGCTGGATTGATTTTGGCTCATAGTGTCCGGGATCTCAGCCCATGATCTCTTGGTTTCATTGTTTTTGGAGCCATTTGCTGTACTGAGTCAGGACATCACAGCAGGGAGTACAGAGTGGGGCAAAGCTGCTCACCTCACAGTGGCCAGGAAGCAGAGTGAGAAAGAGAGAAAGAGCCAAAAAGGGGCTGCAGTTCCAGCATGCCCATCAAGGGTACGTCCTTTGGGCACCTCCCTTAGGCCCATCTTCTGAAAGTTCTACCACCTCCCCATAGTGCTGCAAGCTGGAGGCCACTTCTGTGGCACCAGAGCCTCTGAGGAATATTTCCAAACCATAGCAATAGCCATCTAGCATGGAACCAGCCATGAAGACCCTCATTCAGTCCACGCATAATCCAATTCTCTATGACCGTAGAGCTACCTCCGCACAGCCACTGCAAGAAGCAAGTGTGAAGGGTCATGTGTTTACATAACATTTTCATCTTCTATTTTTTTCTAGTGGTACTCAGATTCAATTCCTAACCTGTGACTTTTAAAACTACAGTAAGTTCCCCTACCTGATCCAATAGAATGAGTGCTCAAGGAGAAGGCCAATGTAATGGACAGCAGGAGGGAGGGGAAGCAAGGAAGACAAAACAATTAGTATTGTGCATCACTGTAGCAGTGACCATGATTGACAAGAGGAAATCTCCACAGTGATGGCCACAGCCACCATGTAAGTTAACCCTCTGCAGAATAACGTCATAAAAACTTTAACAAATGGTTATTGTTACCAAGGACATGTCATACTGGAGAGGATATCTACACCACCGAAAGAGATATGGCATCTTTAAATTACAAGTAACGTAGATAAAGAGCTGGAGCTCTGCCAAGGTAAAAGTTGTAAAACTGGATTGATTTTTTGCTACAGCTTGTGAAGGGCTCCCCAGAGCCCGGATGCAATGTTCAAATATAATAACTGATACCCTGAAAAAATATTTCTGATCAGTACACAGAGGTAATGCAGAGCCTGGCCTGAGATGAAGTGGGTCTTTGTGCTTCAGCAAACCCTCTGAGCAGAGTGAACCACACCCACTGCTCTGCCATTCAGTCTCTGATTAGAATCATGGGCTTTCAGTTCTCCTCTCTCCCTCCTCTCTAGCCTTCTCTCCCTCTCTCTTTCTTTCCCTCTCTCCCTCCCCAGCATCCATCTCTTCCTGTCTTCACTGCTGATTCCTTCTCTCCACTTGTAGAGAAAATGGTCTCAGCCTTCAAATAGGGGCATTTGTGAAAGGCTGTTGTGGAGGAATAATTATCCGACAATCAGACCTGTACGTGTGGGGGAAATCACATTTGTTACGCTCACCTGGGTAATCCCAGGGGACAGAAGGGTTCGTGTTAATCTGACCCCTTTTCAGTCTTGCCTGGTGAGCTGACCACCCAAGCTGTGAGTGTGTATGTCGAAATTGCTTGGGATTCAATTGAACACATTAAAATTTAAAAAGGATTTAACTGAAATTTTTCAATAGCTTCTGAGAGGGGGGATAATTTATTAGCTCGGAGTAAATTAAAATCTCAAGCAGGGGTAAAGACTTCGAAGATTGCTTTAATACATTTTATATGCTTTCAAAAGAAATGTTCTTTTAAATGGTCCAAAAATCAGCTAATTTTGTCCTATTTAGCAAATTACCTCCTAAGGCCACAATGTTGAAAAACTTAACAATTATTTTTTTTTGAAGGCAAGAAATAGAGGAGGGATTGAAAAAAAAATCATACACCTTCCATAGGAAACAGCCCAACCCTAAATTGCTATGTGTTTTATGTGCCACAGTTAGGATCAATTTTTTTTCTTTCTTAATTCAAAAGTCAGAGCAACATTTGCCTTACCTTCTGCCAGGCTACACAGGGACCTTTTTTGCCCCTGATGGGTGTGTCATGAGGAGGGTGGGAGGTTAATGCAGGGGCATTGGAGGGTAAGCCCCATGTGTTACGCTGATAATTTATACCCCTGTTTCAAGCCATATTCACCTGTGGAGTGGCCAGGCCAGGGAGGTGAATCTGATTTGTTGCCCTACATGGCTCATAAGCTAGGTATCCTGACAAGGATTTCCTGCCTTGTCGTACCTGTATAATGAAACATGTCATCCCAGCCACACCCAAGAGAGTCATTTCCCCACCCCCCACCACCTTATTCTTTTCATGCTTTTCTTCTTTTCTGAAGCTAAATGCTTTTTAATGTTTGTGGATAATTTCCTTTTTTTGTTTTTTAATGTGCTATGTGGAGCTCCTGGTTGGAGTCCGTTGTGGGCTGTCTTTTAACTGGTAAAACTATACAGAAAAGACTTCTGGTTTCTAAGGAGGACTCCTACTATGGGATTCCGGGTGAAGCATACTGGATCCCTTTTGGAGAATTTTAGATATGAAGCAATTTGAAGGCATGTCTATGATTACTCTGGAGGCCATTTTGGACCAACATACATCCGTTAGCTAAATATGCATGTTTGGGTGTGTATGAATATGTGTATGTGTATATACTTACATATCCGTGTGATTAAAGACATGATAGAAAGTAATACAGAGAAAATAAAATAAAGAGGAATAAAAGAAGAATGAACTAGCCACCTTCAGATGCTTGTTCTTTCTAATGAAGCGTTGGTTGAATGCCAAGCCTCTGTTCTGGGCATATGTGAATTTTAAGCCCATGGAACAGACGATAAAAACATCACCTCTACCGGGGCTGTACCTTCCAGATTGTTCTATGTAGTCTAAACAGTGCCCACTTCTGCCTAAACTCTGCTAAGCATCTAAGAAGTACCCTAACCTCTCTATTTGGGACCAATGTGGGAACGGAAATGATCTGCCAGTAGAAACAAGTATAATGGTTTGCGGGGTGGGGTGGGTTGGTTGATTTAAAGCACACTTGAAATGTTGTGCCTTTGTAGATAGGGAGAATAACAAATTATAAGGATCCTAGACCTAACAACTCTTCTAATGTTTGGCAACTCAGGTGTCATGTTTGTGAAAATTTCCCAATTCTCCTTAAATGTCAGAGATTTACTTACAAAAGTGATGACTACGTCAGGTTTCTCCATCTACTTGATTACTTCTGTGTTTTCTAGTTCACTAATACCTGTCACCTTTAAATTGTTTCCTTCTGTTTCTGAAGATTCATTCTTCATTTTTCTGAATTAGCTTTGTTAAGTTAAACAGTTAGCTCATAAACTTTTTATTGTAATTGTTGGTTTATTTGGATATGTTATACTATATCATATTTCCTAATTTTGTGTTTCTTAATGCTTTATTATTTTTTTAATTATCTGTAAGTAGTTGTATCAGGGGATTTGAATTCAACAAGTCACTTTGTGAGTACAATGTGTCTTGATCAATGTCACCCCTTATAGGTCAGTGTCACCCTTTAATGATTTCCATTGCTGGCTTCTACCATTTGTTTGATTTCTGTAGTTTGGTTCCCCTGTCCCCCGTATCAGCACCAAGGACCTTGCTTGGCCTAGTTATTCAGCTGACTCTATCACCTGAGCCATGTCTGCAATGTGGCATTTTGCTGGTTAATTGGAAATGGAGTCTCAAGGACTTTATTGGCTTTGAACTGCTATCCTCCAGGTCTCGAACTCCTGAATAGCTAAGAGTACAAATGTGAATCACCTTACGGCCTTCCTGGGTTGGGTAATTCTTCTAGAAGTCACATTATTCCAAGTGAGTCTACAAAAAAGAAAGGATCATCATCCTAGCCCCTTGTGTTCATGGAGCTCATCCGAGCTCTAACATTGTTGTTTGTGTGTTTTTGTAAGACTGAGAACTTTAAGGTGATTTTCATTTTCTTCCTTAAAGAGAAACGAGTATAAGCTCCATGTATTGTTTATGCTTCAGGGTCCAGTGAAGCTGGTTTTGCAATACTTTTATAGTTTATCAAGTATTGTTGATGTGACAGCTTTGTGACAGCTTTGATATTTGTCAACATTACTACTTGGAATCAGAGAAACAGAATGCTTACTTCTTACTCTGCCTTGTTTTCATGTTATCATTGGATAGTATTTTATTATTATTTATTTATTTATTTATTTATTTTTTGGCCAGTCCTGGGCCTTGGACTCAGGGCCTGAGCACTGTCCCTGGCTTCTTTTTGCTCAAGGCTAGCACTCTGCCACTTGAGCCACAGCGCCCCCTCTGGCCATTTTCTGTATATGTGGTGCTGGGGAATTGAACCCAGGGCCTCATGTATAGGAGGCAAGCTCTCTTGCCACTAGGCCATATTCCCAGCCTGGATAGTATTTTAAATCTGTAATTTTAAGCTCTTCTGAACCAAGTATATGATTTTTTTAAATAAGTCCGTGTAAATACATTAATATTTATTTACATATTTATGTATTTTTAACCTAATGCTTCTTGCAACAAACCCACTGTTTCCCCCTTGAATTTGATTTTATAGTTATTTCTTAGATAAAAGAGTGTGAGTACTATAGTACTTATGAATCCACCTGAAAATATATTATTTCCGCATGTAAGTAATTTGTCTTGTGCTGGTACTGGGACTATCCTCTTCTTAGTTCAAGGCTAAAACTCTATCACTTAAGCCATGCCTCCACTTCCAGCTTTTTTGGGATTAATTGGGGATAAGACCTTCAAGGACTATTCTGCCAGGGCTGGCTTCAAACCACAATTCTCAGATCTCAGCTTCCTCAGTACTTCGGATTGCAGATGTGAGCCATCAAAGCCTGGCTATGAGTTTTAAGTTCTCTATGGATTATCATATTAGTATACTTTTCTTTGGCCACTATTGGGCATGATAAAATGCCTGTATCTAGCACTACAGTGTTTATGTTTTAGGTAACCTCTCTTTTCTAATTAAGGATGCTTGCTTTGTTTCCATGTTTCACTACTCTGATGGATCTATGTGTAAATTTATTTCATGTTTCTTGATGATTTTGGTTTAGTCTGAAGCCTGGTGGTTTCCTTTCCTTTGGGGAAATAACTACATCCCTTAAAATTTACTTTACTTATGTTCATTTGGTAGCACTGTTGCTAGTTGACTAGGGAACGTGTTCTCTGTTGTTCAACTCCTTTCAAATTTTATCTCTATTTCTTTTTTGCTAAATTCTTTGTGATTTTCTAAATTTTTCCACCTCATGGAAAAATTCTAACTTCTAACTTGCTGTTAACCATCTAATGTTTTATAAACATACTAAAGATTACATTTTTCTATTGTTTACAGAGTCTCACATAGTGGTGTAGAGGGATATAGAACTGCTGGAAATTTGTTACGCTACAAGGATTTCTTATCTTTCATAAACTTTCAGCAATTTCTATGTGCTATGAAGAGCTATCACAATGTTAAAGAAATGAGTCATATAGATATTGATTTTTATTGATGTACAACATATGTAATTGTATCTGTTTATCTACTATTCAAAATATACCAGGTATTATCCTGGGAACTGCACTAAAATTAAATTAATACCAACCAAACCATGGAAAGGAGATGTTCCTTCCTCTTTGTGAGTAAATTTTTTGCTAACAAAGGGACCACTTCACTTTTGGCTTTTGGTGATTAAGTGAAGGTTAGAGTCTCCTAGGCTTTTCTGCCTGGACTGGCTTTGGACTGTGATCCTTGGATCTCAGCCTCCTGAGTAGCTAGGATAACAAAGTTAAGCCACGGGCTCAATCACCTTTCTGTAAAGGGAATATGTTTGTGTCCTTCTTTACCTAAGTAAGTGCCCGAGATGAGTTTCTCAGCTAAATAATTGCTCATCATTCTGTTGTCTGGCACGACCTCATTTGATGACATATTTTTCTGGGCTGTAAAACGAAGTGGCAGTGTCACAATTTAGTTACAAAATCCACTCCATCGTGTCCATACACGCTCTCAGTATTTCATTTGTGGAGTTCCTTTGTCAGCCACGGATCTGGGTGGATTTCCCAGAGTCATGATGAATTCGCAGTGATCTAGCTGAGTCTTTCACAAGGTTTTTCCCTCTTCCCAGAGGTATACATTTTCCAGACAGGTGGCCTGTGCAAGGAGCAGTCTGGGGACATGAAGAAGACAAAAGCTAAGTGGCCCACATGGGCACTGAACCCCTAACCTCCGCCTCATTAGCACGATGCTCAGACCATCTGAGCTTCCCCGCCACGGACTAATGAAGTGTGCAGGGAGGCCTAGCCACATCAATCACATTTTCTGAAGCACAGCTCACCCCCTCTGAAAGTAACTAGAAGAACCATCCGCGCAGATATGACCACTGAGGGCCAATGCTGTCCTAGGGGGTTTCTGGCATGCTCCTTTTCTACAAGTCCCACATCCTAGAAGAACTGGGAGTTTCCTAGGAATTCAAGCAGTTATATCACACTTCTTACAACGTATCTGTTTCTCCTTGCTGGGCACTCTCGCCAGAGGAAAGTACCCTGTGATTCCAGTCTTCCAGTTGGCAAAACTCTGAGACCCCCTCACAGGAATTCTTACTGTGCCCTTTGCTGTGATTGTGCCTAAAGTCTCAGACAGCTATTGATTTCCTGTGATTGTAGGCATTCAAGGAAAAGAAAAGTATGTGTGTGTGTGGTGGGGGGGGGTGCGTGTGTGCATGCATGAGTGTTTGTGTGGGGGGAAGTAAGTGATGACATGTATATTATTTTTCTCTATGGAGAACATTCATATTTTCCTTTAGAATGTTAGATTTATAAGCCCACTCTGCAATGGATAGCCTTAAATTAACGAAGGAAATAAAGGTAGGAGCAGAATGCATTTACTTTAGAGAAGTCATTGCTGCAGAGTTTCTAAGGATGGACTAAAAATCAGGTTGGTCCTATGAGTGTGTGTGTGAAGGGATGGTTTGTGTGTGTGTGGTGAAAACAACCAACCTGCCAATGAATGGCAGGACCTCAATGAGCCATTGCCCCTTGGGCACGCTGGTCAGCAGGGGCAAAGCAGAAGTATTTGCCCTCAGCACCAAATCTATTCTGGAGGGTAGAGATAGTCTTCACAGAAAGCTGCTTCTCATATTAGCCCAACAAGTCCACATTTGAAAGGAAGGGAAGAAAAATACACTTCTGCCTTCCTCTGACACGTATTCTAGAAGGTTCCCAGAGAGCCTGTGGTTGGAATATGGTAACAAATGGAAATCATCAATATAGAAAGAAACTTAGGTGGAGGAAAATTATCTGCAAGAAAGAAACCAAGAGCCGAGACACATATTGTTGTCTTAGCTACACAACGCAGGCCAATTATTCCAGCCCAGAAACTCAAAGCCAACCTGGGAAGCAACTTGAGACTTCCTCCATCCTTTCAGAAAAACCCCACACAAATAATAAATAAAAGAAATAGGTGTGTTTCCAACAAGCTAACCTGTGGAGGTAGCTGGACCTTCATGGGAATAATTGAATGCCAATGACAACCCTATGAGCTAGCCTCATGATCTTATTTCACATTTACCAACCCAGGCAAGTAATGATGCAGGTAATGCAACCTTATTCCTGGAATCAGATTTTGAACCTCGACTGGCTACTCGATCCCTGGCTAAGGCTCAGCAAATGGTGGTGTACGAGGCAAACCCAGCATGCTGTGTACTTCTAAACTACAGTTCATTAAAGGACTGTAGACATTACTATTTGCTTATATATTTTAAAGGTGGTGTTCCTAGTACAATGGCATAGCTGAGGGTCTGTATAGCAACTGTCTGATTTACACAGACAGGACCCACTGCAAGATAAATAATTGCTCATCATTCTGTTGTCTGGCATGATCTCATCTGATGATATATTTTTTTTCTGGGCTGTAATATGAAGTGACAATGCAAGATAATGACATGAGTCTCTTGTTCATGTTTTTAGGAATGTAAACACAGTGAAAGCCAAGGTTTACCCAAGACAGATTGTGTTAAGGATGGAGCTTTGGATAAAGTCATAGATCTCTTGTTCATGGAGACAATTCCATTCCTTGACAGTACAGCTCAGAACAATCTTGTCTATCTCCAGTGTTTTCCCATTTCCAGCCCAAGATGAAGTTTTGCTGTTCCACAGATGAGATCAATGGATGGAGCTTCTAAACCTCTAGAATTTCCAGGTGTATTCAACATGAATAAACATTATTTAGTTTGATGTTCTTTTTTTCTGCTAAAATACTTCTTTTGATGAAATAGGAAGAAGAATAAATAGTAGACATTTGTTTGTCTTATGTCCTTAATTGGGAAAATAAAATGTTTACTACCTCATGGCAGGGATCTAATTTAAAAAGGATCACTGGTAGAGTGGTCACTGGAGGAACATAATGTTAAATGGATGGCCTGAGAAAGGCGTGGTGTGGAGAAAAACACAGGGGACATCTCTCATATGTGTAATTAAATACATGCTCCCTCTCTCTCTGGATTGCAAAGATGGACAGAGGCAGGTCCACAACACTGACTGAAACTTCTGTGGCTGAGAAGGAAAGGATGTGGAAGCAAATTGATATTGAAGAGAAAAAAAGATGAAACATGACAAGCACTTTGTGCCAGCTGAATTTTCATAAGATAACTAGAACTGAGACACTTGTGAACTGAACTTTTCTATACAGAGATCCAAACACGAAATGCCCTTGCACAGATAATGAACTTCAACTTGGGATATATTTCCTAGTGCTCAAGTCTCCTCCTTTCCCTGTTGCTCACAGAAAGCTCGAAAAATAACGTCTGAATAGCAGTTTAATATGTGAAGCTGCTTCTTTCTTTCCTCCTCCTCTGATTTTTTTTCTTCTTCTCCTCACTCCTCCTCCTCTTCTTTATTTTTTCTTTTTCCTTCTTTCTTTGTGGGTGCCAGTCCTAGAACTTTGAACTCGGCCTGAGTGCTGTCCTAAAATTTTTATTTCTCAAGGCTGGCACTGTACCACTGGAGCCAGCCTAGACAAGAAAGTCCATAGAAGACTCTTATTTTCAATTAACCCAATTAACCAGCAAAGAACCAGAAGTGGTGACGTGGTTCAAGTTGTAGAGCACCAGCCTTGAACAACATACTTAAAAGTCAGCACCCAGATTTCCAGTCTCTCAGTTCAAGCCCCACTACCCAAACACACCCACACCCACACCCACCCCGCCCCCCACACATGATAAAACGAATAAACAGAAGACAAAAGTGACTACCAGGGATGATTCTAAGTTTCCTCAATGGTGCTTAAATCTGGTTCTCTCAGTCTCCTTAGTGGGCTTGCCACACTGACACCTTGCAAAGAGGGGCTCTTGCTCACCACTAACTTGACTATCCTTGTGCACTGTAACTTGATTCCTGTCCTTTGGAAAATCAGTGGCACATATTCCCATACTTAACATCAAGATGGTTATTAACTTCTCTACCCTTTATTGGGCTAGTTAAACGAAGGTTCTTTTTCATTTTCTCATAGAGACTTTCCTCAGTTTTATTTTTTATTCCTCTGCAAGCTGTACTCCCCAGTCCCCCACCCCCTCCTAGTTCTGGCTTGGTTAGTCAAGCTGCCTGTTATAGATATGAGGGTTCAAATCATTGATCCCAAAGTGTGGCTTCTACACCAGCATCAGTGTCACCAAGAACAACAGAAACAATCAACAGAAAATAAAATTAGGAAAGGAGAGCCCTTTAGATATGAACCATGGTAGAAAAGACCAGAAGGACAAAAGGAAAAATTCTGAGACAGAGTCTACATAGATTCATTCATATTTGAACTCTTTTGCTCATAAGTTCACCATGGATTCACTGTCTTTACTTTCCCTTGATCTGGTCAGTTCTGTATAGAATATTTATGAATGACTCTGCTGCCTGGACATTTTTTTTCTTCAACTTCTATTTCTGCAGGATTCCTTTTAGGTTTTCCAAATAAGGTCCCATCTGCCAAAACAATCATTCATTATGCATATGGACACATCTACTTAATGGAAATATTTTCTGAAAATATTCATCAATTGATCCACTTTTAAGGAAACTATTATTTTTATTTATATAAACCAATTTGGTTTTCTTTCATTTACCTTTTATCCTCCCCCTCCCTTCTCTTTATAAACCTTCTCAGGTTTATACTTACTAACAGCTATTGGATATAAAATTAGTAAATATTTTGCTTTTTCAAAAAAATTTCTCCTCTATGCATCCTCTACAGAATTTGTTCTTAGTATTTTACTGATGATAGCTCTTCTAACTGGGATGAGATGATACCTCCCCCTGTTCTTGAGTGCCTCAAGACAGGTCAGGAATGAGAATAAAAATGAACAAAGGAAATATGTGAAATCTTTTTTCTTATAGTGAGATAGAATTTGATATGGTTACTGAGGTGAAGGGAGTATAGAAAATTTTCTGTACTCATTATCTTGATGGACTATGACAATACAAGCTTCAGTGAATCAGGTGGTTAAGAGTCTAGAAAATTCAACAGTGGAAAGCACAGGAAATAAAGAAACCAATGCTTTCTGGAAGAAATTCTGTAGAATTCAGAAGCCCATTCTAAATAAGATGGAATATAGTGTTCAATGGAAACTCCAAAGCATCTGACTGAAAATATAGTTCTTTGAAACTGGAGGTAAAATTAAATCTGTAATAGGAAAGGTAAAACCATTTAGAAGTTGCTTACTTGCTTCTTCAACAAACAAGCCAAGAACTTTCATGTGTTTTCTGAAGATGACTTTAACTATAGCTCCTTTATCCCACATGTTTATTAATCTTGCAACATTCATGGTCGCAAGCAGAGTCAAATCACCTGCCACCCACACTTGCAACTGAACAAGCTTGTGACTTACTTATAACTATGAGAATGCAGTGAAACGGACAAGCATGAAGTCAGTAAAGGCTTCATAAATCTGCCTTGCCACTGGAATACTTCAACAGAGAACTTTGGCTTATCATGTAAATAGTCTTGCTGACCTAAGGCAGCCATGCTATAAGGAAGCTCAACTAGCCGAATGAACAGAGAATGAAGTCCAGGAAGTCACTAGTTGTTATATTTCCAGTAACTACATGAAAGATGTTGAGGTAGAACTCCTGAGACTATGGGATAGGAATATACCATTCAATAATTTGGGGCACATGGGAACTGAGATATAAAAAAATGATTACTGTCTTAAATGATTTCATTGGAGTGGCTGTTATACAGCTTTGAGTAATCACAGCACTAGTTTGGGGTGGGACACTACTTCATATAGGGAAATACGGTAGTTAGAAAGCAAACATTCCTGGTTTTCAGGAAGTTCACAGATCAGTTAGATAAAGAGAACATGAAGGTAATTTGAATAAACAAAACACCTGCCAAAGATATTGGATGGGATGACTAAATGTAATGGTAGGGGAGAATATAGATGATGAAGTATGGCAAGAACTGTCTAAGTGTTTGGAGTGAAGAAGAAAGGAAAATATTTTACATGCAAAACAAGCATTGGCTCTTCTCTATTTACTTGCTGCTGGAGACAAAAGAATTGAGAAAGAGAAAGTATTAGGAAGGAAGAAGTGATAGCGAAAGAAAAAAAAAACAAACAGGTTTCAATGGAGACAAGAATAATGTGAAGGGAACAAAGGTGTCTCCTGTCAGTTCTTAGAGATAGTTTTAATGCTGTTGCAATAATCTCCCTTTGGGGGGCACTCAGGGGTCATGCTTCCTTCCAGGTAGGAATTGTTAAGAGTGGGTAGAACCATCCCCCAGTGGAAGTATTCTGATGCCAGAACAAAGAGCACAGTACGTGTATAACCTCTCCCTTCCCGCACATGTAATTTCTGGTGTGTTAATCCTTGTACGGTCTCCCTTTATGAATTGCATATAGAATTATTTAATGATGTGTGTTCAATGAGCAATTTTTAAAGCTACTTAATTTACCATTTATCTCCTTAGTTTTGCAGAGAGAAGTACCACACATCATACCATACTGGGAGTAGCCTGGATGCGATAGAGAGAAAAATGAGTCACTATCAGACACTTCATGCTGAAACAGGGTCTCTGAACCCTAACCATCATGACAGAATGCTAGGGAGTTTCACAGATCCAAGAACGAGTGAGGGAATCCTGTTAAAATAATGTCATCAAATAGGTCTTAGCCCAAGTCTTGGTGTGCCCCCTCATGGCACTGAAGATCCTGTGACATGAATGGAAGAAGTTTTCCAAGGTCAGCGCCATAAATGAAGAAGCGCAAAGGATGTAATCTTAAATTGATTCAGTAAGCTAGAAAAGAGACACGGAGAATATGTTCAGCCAGACACCAGCGGCTCTTGCTCGTATGCCTAGTTATTCGGAAGGCTGAGATTTGAGGATTGTGGTTTGAAACTAGCCTGGCAGGAGTGTGTGGGAGACTCTTATCTTCAATTAATCACTAAAAAGTTGGAAGTGCAAAAAGGCGGAAGTGCTGCAAATGGCAGAGTGCCAGCCTTGAGCACAAAAGTTCAGGGACAGTGCCCAGTCCCCAAGTTCAAGCCCCAGGACTGGCATACCTATACATAAGAATTAAGCTCAGTAGCACTAGAAAAAACTTGGTTCTATAATAAGCTCAGGAGTCACATGTGCAGATCTCTGCCAGTAATGAATATCTATTAGTAAATCATGACAACTATGAATATTCAGTATTGTCTTCATTCGATCAACCACAATGATTGACAACCATGATGACCAATTGTGAGGCATGTGATGAAAATGGGTGGAAATAACAGGCTGAGCAAGCAGGAGGAGCTAAGCTAAGTGTTCTAGTCAGGAACATGCTTGCACACACACTTGCACACACACACACACACACATTCACTCCTGTTAGCGCTGCTTCCCAGACATTTCTCCATCAGAGCAGTGACAAAGCTGATGGATAGAAAGGGTCGTGTCACACACACAAGAAATATTCCACTTCTCCCAGGCAAGTTAGAGAAGCTCATCATGTTCTATGGCAAATCACTTTCAGAGCATTTATTCACTGCATAAAGCAAACCAGTGGGTCCCCATTTCAAATTCAGGTATGTAATAACTGAAGGGCATTCTCTCACCTGTGAGAGACTTCAGATGACCTCTGCAGGCTTTCCCTAAGAAACGAAGCTTTAGGCTCAGCTCAGTTCTTCCTCAGGAGATGTCTGCATCCCTCTGTGGGAGATGATGAAACAGAAGGAAAAGGTAGACACACATCCCAGGTACCCTCCCTTCGTCTTGATAGATCGCAATGATGCCACTGAATCTGGTCATTTGGCTGGAAGACTGCAGGCACCTAAATCGTCACTGGAGAAGTCTGAAATTCAAAGTGAAGTGAGAGAGAGAGAGAGACTCAAATTAGTAACGAAACGTGCCTCTGTTTCCTAATGCTCATTCAGACAGAGGTTCAATGGCTGGAAATTATTGAAATGAGGCAGATGTCAAGGGATGCTGCGAATACAGCTTCTCTCGGCAGCAGTCAGTGTGTGCTACAGTTGCAGAATCCTCGTTAAATCTCCACATTGAGAAGAGTTTCAAAGTACCTGCTGCTGCAACTTTTCGTTGTCACTGACCTGAACAATGAAGGGAGTTTAAAGCCCTTGGACTTGCTTGAGGCTAGATCTAAGCTCCATTTCCCCATCTTTACATTCCTGGAAACCCTCCTGCCCACCTTCATCCCAACCAGAAGCATCCTTTCTGAAAATGATGTGCTTTGTGCTGACTGTGGTCTAGGATGAGAGCCAGCCTTGAAATACTCAGTTTCCATCCCAAGTACCATCAAGACTATCTTCTGTTAGTGGAACCAACCAGTATAAGATCTCTAATAGCTAGGCCAGCAGTAGGCCTAACCCTGGGGATTTGCTTCTATTGCTGCATTTGAAAGGTGGCTCTAGTCCAGGCATTCTCAATTCTGAAAGATACTGAAAGTTGGAGGAGATCGATGCCCTTTGTTCAGATGTAGAACGATAGAACTGCTTTGTAATTTTTCATTGGTTCTGAGGATTCTGGCATTTAGTGAAAAAGAAATTTGATCAAATATTTTATTTGGTTTGGTGGCATATCATTGGGACTATGTAGAGACAATGAGCCAAGACAGATCATAAAACCAAGGTTTTCTTGAGTGGAACAATGCCCTTTTGTTTAGCCAGGATGCCTGAACAAACACAGGGAATACTGGGCAAAGCAACTCTGTGAATTCCAAATTGCTGCTACATATAAAATGTGGATGTTTTCTTATTTCAAACTTGTGCCATTACCAGGGCCTTGGGAGGACTCTTAGGGAAGCAGCTTTAAAATCCTTTGCCGGTTTCTCCATCATGGAGTCATGAGACTAGGATAAGAAAAGATAACCAGGGCTTCAAAATCTCTGCCCACACATTTTCTAAGTTAAATTTTTATTTTATTGTAAAATTGATCTACAGAAGGTTACAGCTACCTAAGTAAGGTAATGTCGAACAGTATACCCCCTGACTCATTTTCTCCTACTTTCTCTCTCCCTGACCCCCTCCCCCAAGATGTCAAGTTCATTTCCAATGTAGTATCTTGTGAGTATCACTGTTGCATTAGTTTACCCTTTGTCCTTTGTCTCATCATTTTGTTATTCTCCTTTGCTTCCCCAAATCATATGTCTTATACATATACACACACACACACACTCACACACACACGCACACACACTCACATATGACACAGGGTACTAAAATAAAAAACAAAAACAAAAACAGTGACAACAGGGGATAAGCCAAAGGGGGGAAATGAAAGAAAAAATAACTTTATATATTACATTAAAAACAAACAAAAAAAATCCTGTTGTTTCCATATCTTGGAGTTCATTTCGATTAGCATCATTTTATGTGGTCCAATGTACATAGCTACTGAGCTATTACAATCCTCTGCTAGGAATACCCTAGACCTATACTATTTATTACACATGAGAAAACCATGGAACCTGTGTTTCATTGGGTCTGGCTGCTTCACTCAATATGATTTTTCCAAAGTCTTTCCATTTCCTTACAAATAGGGCAATGTCATTCTTTCCGATGGGAGCAGAAATTCCATTGTGTATATATACCACATTTCCTTGATTCATTCATCTACTGAGGGGCATCTGGGTTGGTTCCATATCTTAGCTATGGCAAATAATTATGCAATGTACATAATTTTGCTGGTAGCCTTGTTTGTGATCATTTGGGTAAATGCCCAGAAATGGGATTGTTGGATCATAGGGGAGCTCTATGTTTAGGCTTTTGAGGAGCCTCCACACTGCTTTCTAGAGTGGCTGAACAAGTGCACATTCCCACCAGCAGTATAGTGATGTACCCTTTGGCCACATCCCTGCCTGTATCTATTATTATTTGTTGTTGTGACAATGACCATCAACTAGGGTGAGGTGGAATCTCAGTGTCGTTTTGATTTGTATTTCTTTTATGGTCAGAGATATTAAACATTTATTCATGTGTCTATTGGTTATTCTTATTTCCCCTTCAGAGACATCTCTTTTTAATTCTTTAGCCCACTTACTAATGGAGTGGTTGTTTCTTTGAGGATTTTTTATGAGGAGGATTAATTTTTTGAGCTCTAGGTATATTTTTGATTTGAGGCTCTTGTCTGATGATGGGTAGCTGTAAAAATATTCTCTCAGTCTGTGATCTTTCTGTTTATCTTGCTAGCTATGTCCTTTGCCATGCAGAAGCTCTGCGGTTTAATGTGATCCCATTTATGCAGCTTTTCTGTGATTTGCTGTGTTTCTCCATCTTTATTTAGGAAGTTTTGACCTATGCTCTATGTTAACCATTGAAATTAATCTCCGTATTGAAAACATAAAAGAGAAAAACAGTTTGCCTAATTCAGCACCTGACTCCATGTCATTTTAGGGCAAGATTGTAAAACTAAAGATAATGTCATTCTTAATATTTACATTAGATTTTATTGCAGAGCGAACATTACTTTCAATATGTGGGGTTCCTTCTCTCCTCACCAAATAGAAAGGAAAAGAATCTCTTATATTATTTTGTTTATGCTTGAAAAGATTAGGTATTTTTAAATGTTAAACTTTTAGGTGCAATGTAAGAAATAAACAAGACACGAATATGCTTTTGATTTCACAAAAGAACCATTTTATAATCTTGCAGGACCCATTCTTGAGGGAAGAGCAACTTCTGAATTATTGCTCTCCTACATCATGAATTAGTTACTGTCTGTCCATCTGTCGGGTTCACTGTCTTTGTTTTTCTTTTCATGTACTTTCAGTCCTCTGAAAAGTAAAGGACAGATTTCAGATTCAAATCAAAAGGAATTTTATTCTTAATGGTAGTAAACTGGGCAAATTTAGACTTGACGTATGAAACAACTTTTACAAGCTACTGAAAGCATCTGGCTTAGGTAGTTGGGTACAGATAACTTTGGATGTACCATGGATAATCTACTGGAATCATGTCACTTCAAAGGGATTGTATCCATTTAAGTAGGAAAACATGCTAAGAATTTCTTAATCCTGGAATGTGTTTGTTTATTTATTTATTTAATTCTGGACTTGTTTTGCCTCATATCCTCTCAGCTTCTTTTTTTTTTTTGCTCAAGACTGATGCTCTAACACTTCAGCTATAGCTCTACGTCGTGCTTGTTAGTGGTTGATTGGAGATAAAAGTCTCACTGACTTTTCTTTCCTGGCTGGCTTCAAACCATGATCCTCGGATTTCAGTCTCTTGTGTAACTAGAATTACAGCCACCAGATCTCTTCTTAAGCATATAATCTTTGAAGAGTTAAACATGTGAAATTTTTTAAATTTTACTACTGAGCTAAATTACCTACCTATATGCTGGAAATTCCTTCTGATAGTCAGCAATCCTTACACAATGGGTAGAATGGTAATATACTGTTCCTAGGGGCTTGCCTAGACATTGTACCAAAATACTAGAATTGGGGATGTTACAGGTAACTTTGGTGGCATACATCATGTTTATAAATGATTGCTCTTTTCTTAATTATTCTCTGGTTGTATAGCTTAATGCATGTAAGAACCAAAAACAGGTATAAAGATTCTCAAACAACAACAACCTGGTCATGGAACAGATTGGAATTTGGGTTTTAGTCATCAAAGATGTGATAAACTACACTGGGCATTAATGCAGAAAACAGATTGAGCTTTTTAATGGAACATCAAATAAGAGTTTATTAGCATCTATTAGGTTCAACCCAAAGCTCAGGAAACAGCATTAATGAGAATCATATATCAGTCTGTCTGTTATTAGATAACAGTATCCCTTAAAACAAGCAAGCCATACAGTACTTTCTACTTTTTTTTTCCCTTTACCTTTATCTTTAGAATTAGCTGACACTCTATCCTGTTACACTGGCCTTAGTATTAGTAATAGTGAACCAATTTATAAACCCATTAGTGACACTTTTTCCAGAAGATAAAAACAGTCAAAATTATCTGGCAGCAATTAATCTTAATGGCTGTATGCAGTAAACAGCAATGGGCTAATTCCAGCTCTGTCAGCCCCATCAAACAATCCCGCATTAGGCAGCTTTTCAGTGATCCATTAAGCATATTCAGAACAACAACAAATTCAATGCTGAAGGCATATGCACTAAACATTACAACAGTGATCTTCTGAAGCCATCATTATCTCTTAAATAGTACTTCCCCCATGTATTATCATTATGCTGTACATTAGAAATACTTTGATTAAACTCCCTTAATTCATAACAGACAGCTGCAGACCATTTATGCAGTTCATCTCAACACAACAGCTCTTGAGGAAATATAACAAATGAAGGCTGCAAACTGGAAGTCATTACTATGAAAGATACTGGTTTCCTAGCCCTCTCAGAGCAGAGTGCATCATCAGGATGGGTTTGAGGCCGATGATAATAGGGATGAAGCTATTAATGACCTTCCACTTTCCTGTACCATCTGCCCCTGGGGTTGTGGGCCCATGGGTGGGGGGAGGCTGGGCATGGATAAGCAGCTTAGACTAGGCCATGTTTCCTGTGCGTGGACCAATTCAAGGACTCGACAGAGAAGAACCAAGGCCATGTTAGCCATTAAAAACAGAATAACCCCCCCCCCACACACACAATTGAGGTTGAATACAAACAATCCCATTGATTGCATTGACTCTTAAAAGATACGGGAGAACAACTCTGCTTGTATGCTATCATTAGGAATAGCTTTGATCTTTTTCCTCAACAAGTAGTGTCATAGTACTTGAGTTGAAAACCTTCATACTTAGATGAAAATAATTCCTACTTAATTTCTGATACAAATGAGCTTTCTCTTTCTTTTTTCAATTTCTTTTTGGAAGTTAGTATCTATTTTTTAAATTTTAGTTATCATTTTCTTCAAGTGGTTGTACAAAGAGGTTTCAACTTAGCAAATCCGTTTATGATGCGTTTTAGTCAATATCAACCCCTCCATCACTCGCTCCCATTTCTCCCAAATCCATTCACTCCCTCCAGTTACCCGGGTCCATTTTCCCATAGGCACGTTGAATGCTATCACTGCATTCACTCGCTCTTTCTCTCTCCATTTACCTGTCACCTTCTTAAACATTCCTCCCCTCTACCTCCTCTCCAACAAAACATTCATTTTGTTAAACTGCTTCCTGTTCAGAGAAAGTTTCTTTTTCTAAGTGACATTTTTACATAACAATTCAGAAAAGTTTTGCATGCAGAAAAAAAATTCCTCCCTTCAAATTCAAGAGGCCACACCCCGATTTCATGTTGAACAGAAGCAAATATTCACTGCCTGAATGTGAACAAGAAATCTGTGTCAACTCCTTCCCCTTCCCACTGTACCGACACGGCCTCCTTCCTCTTCACAGGTAGAGAAACCATAAACATGGGCATGAATAGGCTCTATGTGCAAGGGCTTTCCCCCTCTCATATAAGGTTTATTTCCAAGTCCTAAACCACAGACACCGTGTCTACTTTTTGATAAAATGGTCATGTAATTAAAACATAAATTTAAAGTCTCCTTGCCAAGTCTGACAGTATTTTCTGCTTTGGGGGTTAACTTATATGAATTAAATATTGATTTAAAATGTAAAGCACTATCATTGTTGGGTCTAGTTTTCAGAGGGAAACACCAAAGAAACACAGCAAGTTTGGAAACACCCAACCCTGTGTTTGATTATATTGACTGTCTAAGGAGATGTCCCCAATCATGGCTAAATCTACACATCTCACCAAGATGCCATGAGCACAAGGCTATGAGTGTATCTTGGTCCTTTCAGATGGTCTTTGGGTACAGACCTCTACCTCCCCTTCCTCCCTCCTACCCATCCTTGGAACTCGGTGCTTTTAATAAATGACAACGCTGAGGAACTTTTCTTAATTTTCAAACTTTTCCCTTAAATCTGTTTGAAAGGCGTAGCTGTGATGATTGTGCTTGTGCCCCTTGTTTCTGAGGACCTTGCATGGGAACAAACGTGGCCAGTCACTCCTGGCACCTGCACAGCCTGACTTGTGCAGGTCTGAAGTGAGCAGGAATCTGACAGGTTTTGAGAGTTCGTAGGATTCTGAGCATAGGTTCCTGCCACATGAGCTAGAAAGCTCCACTCCCAATCGCTGAAGCACCAATAAGCTTGAGAAATAATGCCCCCTGCCCCAGACGCTTGCAACACATGGCAGCATAGTGAGGTCTCAGAGAAGCTGTAGAGAAAGGAAGCCTGTTAACTGTGATTAACTCAGCATGCCCAAACCTACCCAACCGAGTTTGCATGTTTGCTTTTTTAATAGAACAACTGTTACAGCCTATAAGGCACTGATTTTTCTTTTTACCAAATATATTTAGGGACACATTTTTCTAAATTCATCCTTGTAGTATTTAAGCCCCAAGATTAATATATGGCAGGAAAGACCAAGTTTGTAAATCAATTAATTATAATTTTTTTCTAACTTTTGCTTGTGAGATTTGCTCTACTTAATGGTACACCACTGTTGGCAGGTAGTTGCTGGTAAATGAATTAGGTTTGGGATCCATACGTGTGCTTGACTTCGATTCTTGTCACTCATTCTGAGACTCTAAGTTCAATTAATATAGAAATACTTCAGTTTGAAACATGTTGTTTTCTTTAACTAATATATATATATACACATATATGCATACATACATATGTTTGTACATATATCTCTATATATACATATTTATCTGTGTATACATACATATATTTGTAACTGATACAAATGGATAATTCACAAATACATAGATGATTTCTGCTGTGGAACATTAGCTGTAACATAATTATATTTTCTAGATCTAGAGTTCTAGCTGAGCATTTGCATATGCCTGTATCAAGAGTTCTATCTAGATATATTTACATATACCTGTATCAGTTCTCATTCAGGAACTGGCAAATTGTGGGTGGGTACTTGCATATGCTAAAATTAAGTATGTTAGTAGGGGAGGGGAGATCTTAGGATGCATTTTTCCAAAGGGATGTACTATAACATTGTATATACAAAAGGAAAACGGTTTTGCATTCTCCATCTAACTCTAAAAGTCTGTTTAATTCTCTGCAGATACATAGCCTGAAATGCCATGAATTCTAAGAAAATTAGCTGTACATCCTATGGTTGCCCTGTTGGTAAGCTAAACCAAGGTGGATATGGGCAAGATGATAACATGGACTAAGAAATTCATTGAAAGGTTTGAACTAGAATGCAGGCACTTGAAGAATTGTCGACTTAATTTTGAAAGATGAGCCTGAAAGTTACAGATCAAGATTTGTGTGCCCGAGGGCATGTCTCTATTCTTGGTGATAGAACGTTCTTGTTGCAATATTTCTAAAAATTCTTCAAAATTCATGCCCTCCTCAGTCCTGCATTACACAGATTATATATCATCATAGCAGGGCTCTCTCCAGGAAATAATGCCAAGAATCCTGGGTAGAAAAAAATGGGCTCCCTTACTGCGATTTGCTGCATCAGCACTCACCATAAGAATGTGGTAAGAGAATAATGAAATAATAGGAGAGACACAGGAAAAAATAATTTCTTATGAAACATACATAAGAATTGGCAGAAGTAGGGAAAATAAAGAGATGCTTTTATAGTTTGTATGTGTGTGTGTGTGTGTGTGTGTTTGAAAGAGAGGAAAGATGAAAGAGATATGGGAGAGGAAGAGAAAAAGTGAAGTAAAAAAGGAGAATGGGAAGGAGTAAGGAAGGAAGAGAGGAAGACAGAGAGGAGAAAGAGTGAAGGGGTGGATGAAAAGGAAAAGGAGGAAGAAAAGAAGAAGGAAAAGGACAAGGATGAGAAAGAGGAGAAGAGGAGGAGGAGGAGGAGGAGGAGGAGGAGGAGAAGGAGGAGGAGGAGGAGGAGGAGGAGGAGGAGGAGGAAGTAGAGGAGGAGGAGGAGGAAGAAGAGCACAAGGAGAAGGAGGAGCAGAGAAAAGGAGAAGAGAACAGAGCAAGGGAGCTTGTGACTCACTATAGGAACGAGTTGAGAACCTTGGGGGGACAGCTGTGCAGCAGCCTCTTCTGAGGCTGACCTTTTGGAGAAAGATGTGAGGAGTAGAGAGAAGAGTCTTGCTGCCACCTGCCAGGGAGCCCATTTGTCTTGAGCTGTGACTCAAATACCTGCAGAGTCATCAAATGCAACCTTCTCCTAAGGCCTGTTGTAGACTCAAGCTTAGGTTCTGTTGTCCTTTTTCCGTCTGCTGTCCAGTTCACCACTGAGCTGTGTCATGTGCTCAGAGTCTCTACAGCTTGTTAGTCCTTTTCCCAGAAGGCTAGCCATTGTCCCCTGTGCTGCCCTATCCCTTGAATGCTTGACAGCACTGCTGCCCACCTGCTGTGAGCTTCTCTCTTTCTTCTCTGTGTGGCACTGACCTTCCCAGTATGCCTCCCTCTGTTGTGCGTTTCCAAGGACCTCTGACCATCACTGCTGTCTACGCCAGCATTGTCCCCACACTTCCCATCACTAGGCTCAGTATCATCTTAGCCAAAGTCACTAAAGACTCCCGGGATCCCTTTCAAGGCCGGGCCTGACAAAATCCTTCACTCTGAGGAGGATCCATCCTTATCTACCTCTCAACTTCATTTTCTGCCATCTGAGCTGCAGTTAGGCCAAACTCCTGTCTGTCCCTCACACCCATCAGCTCTCCTCTCTCCTGTCTTCCCACTTCTTGATTCCCTTCTAAGCGTATTCCCTGTTAATGGCCTCCCACTCGTTTGTACTAAGTTCGTGTAGCATATCTTTGGAAAATCTTGCACTGTGGATAAGAAAGGTGAATTCTAATTTAGTGAATTGAAAATGCTTTTTTTGTACCTTGTTCTTTCTCTTTTGGAATTGCTGTTGTTCTTCTTGGAATGCTTTGAGGATGGAGACGCTTTCGTTTCAGACGGTAAGCTAGTGGCCTAATTCTTGGAATATAGTAGATATTTCACATACCTTCATGGAATGAGTGAACCAAAGCACACACAGGAAGCAAAGCAGAGTGTCCTCTTTGCATTCCAGCATGGTGTTGAGCTGCAGAGTTCATAACTGGTTCACAGTTACTATTTAGTAGAAATGAACTGTAGATCCTGAGTGTGGTGGTACAGGCCTACAATCCCAGTACTTTGATGGGAGGAGAAGCAAAGTGATTGTGACTTTGAGACCAGCCTGAGCTATGTAGAGTTGACTGTTGAAAACAAAAAAAGGAAGGAAAGGAGAAAAGGAAAGAAAGAGGAAGGAAGGAAGGAAGGAAGGAAGGAAAAGAAAGAGAAAAACATTATATCCAAGAGAGAAAAAGTAATAATTTGGATCTACACAAGAGTAGCAAGCCACTGATCTATACAGTGGACACAGTTGATTTTTTTGTATGTGCATGAGTGTTTTGCTTAAATTTTTCAAAGAGCATATTTATTTGTTTTTGGTGGTACTATAGTTTGAACTCAGGGCCTGGGTTTGCTAGGCAGGCACTCTACCACTTTGAACGATACCCTCAGCCCTGATTATTTTTCATAAAGTGTCCTGGTTCACAGCTTTCCAAAGGCAGAATGCTAGTGCTGGCCTGTGGCTCCTGAACTCTTTAGCTTCTCTTGGTTGTTTTTCTCTCTCTTCTGGGTTTCCCCAGTTGGTTTCAGGTGGGAGGTTGGGTCTGGTCTTTGTGGTATGTGGTTTATGTTTGGATGTGGGTGGGATGTTTCCTCTTGGCTATTTCAGGGTTTAATGTGAGCACATCTCTGTTAAGACCCTGCCTGTTATTGACCAGCTGGTTCTCATTGTCAAGTGTCCCATTCCAACGCTGTGGTGCTTGGGATTGCAGTAAGTGCCAAATGGCTCAGTTTCCCAGCATTCCTGGGGAAGCATTTATTCTAGAAGCAAGAGAGTCAGGGACAGCCATTCTTTCCTCATAAGACACACTGTACCTATTTCTCCTAAGGAGGTAGAGTGGTTGGTTCACCAAAAGAAAATAAAGGAAGCCAGCCAACCTCCCCACACACCTCCTTCCCAAGGGCAAGTGTGTCCTGAGCCTTTCCCTGGATCATTAAGGCAGCACCTCTGCCCACCACGGGCGGAGTTGTGAGTCCAGCCCATAAATGTTGTTGACGGCTAGGCTTTTGGAGCTCTACTCAATGGGTCTTTCATTCCTGTGAAAGCTAGAAAATTCTCTTAAATAGCAATGTAATATTTAATGCTTCTTTTCCTAACTCTTCCTCTACAAACTTCTGGAGGAAAATTGGTCCCCTAGTCTAATGCTATTAAAAATGATCAAGAAGAGAGTGTAATGACTCTTGGAACATGCTAGCCTTCTGCATCCATGACAACACCAGAGGACTACAACTTCTCTCTAGGACCTGAGACTTCCTGATAGGCTAAGTTAGTTAAGCTAGGCAAATACTGAATGGATGCCCCATATATTCAAGGCACATGCTGGAAGTTTTGGGGGGAAAAAATCAAGAAAGAACATGATCCTTGTTCTCAAGGAATTTGGAATATGGTGCCTAGAAATGAGATACTATATAATTCTTGTCTTGACTGTAACTCAGCACATAAACACTTTTATTTCTATTTGCCAACTTGTTGTCTTTTAGTTGAGATTTATTCTCATTAAATCTCGAGAAGTTTAAATTTACACTGTCCAGGCTTTCAGCAAGTTTCTCTTTTTGTTCTTTGAATTCTCATTCATCAAATTCTTGCTTAGTGAAAGGAAGTGCTTTAAAACAAAGAAAGACAGTAGAAACAAAGCTCAGTACACACACACACACACACACACACACACACACACACTTCTCACATATATATGGGAGGTATTTTCACTTGTATCCTTGTGAGTATGTGTATACTCACATCTGCACCTATGAATTCAACCAACTAAAACTCAAATTAACTAAAAAAATCATACCTGAAAGCATCACATACATTTCACATTATTTTAAGAAATAGTTAATTATGCATGTTAACTATATAAAACATGGTGTTCCAAAGCCCAGGATCATAAAGGAATTTGCTGAAGTCTAAACATTATGATGCTATACCATGAATAAAAGCCTACAATAAAAAGAAAAAAAAACATGCCTGTGCTGTATACATACTGAGATTTTCTTGTTAATACACTCTAAACAATATAAGTTTTTCGAAGCATTTACATGTATTAGGTATTGTAAGTCATCCAGAGATGCTTTAAAATATATGGGAAGATTATATAGGTCATAAGCAAATATATAGAATTATAAGGGACTTGAGTATCTGGATTTTTGATATCCATGAAAGAATGTCCTAGAATTGATCTGCAACAGTGTATGTATGTAAAAAAAACCCTCAAATGTTTATGTATAACTATGTGTGTATATTTGTGCATGTATATTTGTATCTATGTAAGTATATATATATCTGTATATACATATATATGTGATTATATTCAACAAATATATGAACATATGCACTTGTGATCATTATATATGTGTGCATATGCTTGTATATGTATGTGCATGTATACATACTGCATATACTATATCTGATTTTTTGTGTATTCACATGTATATACATGTATACATATGCAGGTATCTAATTATACGTGTGTATGCCTGTATGTACATACGTGAATATGTGTTTGTATACATATGAATATAAACACATACTCACAAATGTTTATTTTCCTCATCAAGAATTAATAAGAACAGAGAGGAAGCAGGGAGGAGGGTAGGCCAGAGAGGGTGAAGCTGAACTCATACACATGCGTCAGGCAGCCTGTCTGAGCAACAGGCATCTGGGTGTAGATATTTGAGGAGAGAGCCAGCCAGAAGTGCAGGCTGCACAGCAGGTAAAGAAGCCAGAGGCAGAGAGCGGTGGGAAGGACTGAAGAGAGACTGAAAGGCCTGTGTGCTCATGGCAAAGAGGCTGAGCACGTGATGGGTTGTAGACAAGGGTAAGCCGCGTTGGTCAGGCTCCAGACAGCACAGCCTGTAGAACAGGGGCAATGGGATGGGTTCTGTGCCAGTTGTGGATAGTTTTGAACATAGAGGTATTCTAACTTGACTGGATTTCATTTTTTCAAAACATGACTACTCTGTGGAGAATATCTTATTGCTCATGCTGAAGAAATGAAAAAAAATTGCTCCATTTTTTCATTCCTATGACCCAGCTTATCTGCATAAATGTACACTCCAATAATGTGTCAGTGAAATCAATAATATCAAAGAGCAATTTCTACCTAAAAGATTTTGACTCAGTCAAAGCACAAACCCTGTAACAACGAGAATTTCCCAGCAATGAGCTCCTGTTTCCAGAGATATCCAAATAGACCATCCATCATTCAGGGCAGAATCAGGTCCTGACCCTGGATTTGGGTGACTCTGAAAATCCTGTACTGCTCTGAGAGTTGCTGGTCCTCTGGTTTGCAACAGTCCAGAACAGGATGCTAGGTGAAGATATGACCCTGTGTAATGGACAGTCCAGTGTGGAATGCTAGGTGAAGGTATGAAGGTATGACACTATGTAATGGCCATAGTGCTGTGATCCCACCCCCTTTCCTGTTGGACTCAAAGTCCCTTCTCCTTGCTGGTGGGCAGGTGACCACTGGCAATTCTCTGCTCTCAGCTTTCCTTGAATTTGTCCTTGACTAGAAATTGCCAACTGGGCCAAGGTCATGCCTCTTACTAGCATACCCCATATTTCAGCAACTGGTGGAAGGGATGTAAAGATATGACCTGATCTGACCTCTTGGTTCAACTGGGGCAATTTGGAAGGAGTTTTCTGGTGCCAGCTGTGACTTTGCTGAGATTGTGTAACAGCCTATTGTGTCTCTGCCTCCATCCTGTTCCATTCTTTTGCTGTATACCGTGTTGGTCCTGTCAAGTTCCCCATTTGATACCTATCCTGTAAGCACCATCTCTGGATCTATATCCCAAGAATGCAAACAAAAAGAACCTTTGAACAAAAATAAAAGCAAAGCACACTTGATGTCCCTTAAGCAAATGGAGTGTAAGTCTCTTGCTTGTGTCCTGTAAAGCTCATCTTCACAGAAGATGAAAGACCTACACGCAATCACATTTTCTCACTCTATATTTAGGAAAAGAGACTGCTATGTGAATGTATAAGTACAATCCAGAGAGGCCCATGGAGTGCTGATTGTAATGTGTGCAATATTAGGAATAAATTGATAGCTCACTAAATAGGTGCTATAACTGATTAAATACAAATCATTACCTTGAATTCTGATTCAGACAGTTCTGTCTGCCATCCTGAGCAGCAAGAGCCAGTGATGGACCAGGTCTGAAGGTGAGGGGTGATTTCCGCTGGGCCTCTGTCTAAGGCCTGTGTGTGTGGCAGCAGAGATGACCATTCGCCTCCCATGTGCTCTGTGAAGGAAGACTGGGCCAACAAGCCATGTGGACCAGGGAAAAGGAGGCTCAGCATGTAAAGATGAACAAACAAACAAAAATACCTACCTTGAATTCAAGTACTGCCATTGATGACTTCATAATTAACTTTTAACCTGTGTCTTAAATTTTAGCATGACATTTGAACATATTTTCCTGAAGTTCTTTGAGAACAGATTTTTTTTTCTGAGTATCTTTCTTTGAGTTATCAGCCAAAGTCAGACGACAAATGGAGCCCTCTTACAGGACTTCATTGAACATGGCATGAAGCGTGTGTATGTTACTGGGACCAAGTCCATTTTTTATTGTATTTGAGGGTGAGGCTAGGGGAAATTTTGTAGAAATTAATTTGAATTTTGTACCTACACTAGGTGACAAAAAAAACCCAAGTGGATATACTGTCTTAAAATTGTAAAGGTATGGGTACTGGTGGCTCATGCCTGTAATCCTAGCTGCTCAAGAGGCTGAGATCTGAAGATTACATTTTGAAGCCAGCCTAGGCAGGAAAGTCTGTGAGACTCTTATCTCCAATTAACCACTAGAAGACCAGAAGTAGAATTGTGGCTCAATGTGGGGGAGCAGAAAAGCTCAGGGACAGAGCCCAGATCCTGAGTTCAAGCCCCGTATCCACTACCACCACCGCCACCAACAACAACAAAGTGTAAATTTGCTTCACTCATTTACAACAGGTTTTTATTTTGCTTTTGTTTCGGGTTTTGGTTGTACTAGGGTTTGAACACAGAGCTAACTTTCTGGGAAGGGGCTGGGAATATGGTCTAGTGGTAAAGTGCTTGCCTCGTATACATGAAGTCCTGGGTTCGATTCCTCAGCATGAAATACATAGAAAAAAACAGAAATGGTGCGCTGTGGCTCAAATGGTAGAGAGCTAGCCTTGAGGAAAAAGAAGCCAGGGACAGTGCTCAGGACCTGAGTACCAAGCTCCAGAACTGGCAAAAAAACAAAACAAAACAAACAAAACTTTCTGGGAAGACATTCTACCACTTGAGTCTTGCCTATGTTAGGCAATTTCTCTACTAGAAAGCTACATCCTCAGCCTACAAGTTTTAATATGCCAATTTCCTCATTCACTAGTGAGGATGAAATTATTAGATTCCAACCTATCAGATTGCTTTGGGAAGTTAATACACTAATTTTGAGGAAAAAAATACAACAAAAACAAAACAACTCAGTGACACCACCTAAGCCCCGAGTTCAAGCCCTGGGACTTACACAAAAACAAAAATAGAAACAAAATCCAGAAAACAAAACCCAAACAACAACCAAAAAAACAAGAGAAGTACTAAAGTCTGTTCACCTATTCAGTTTTCCTCCCACTTGAGAAAATAAAAAATCAAACATTGTGCAAGGGAAGGCAGACACCTACTCATTACACATCCTGTCAGGCAAATATCCTTGATTTCTTCTGCCATTCCCATCTTTGTAATTCATTTATTAGAGCTTTGGCAAGAAAATCTGACAGTCATCTTATTTCTCTTCTTCCTAAAATGGGCACAAGACATGTTACTACTTAGAGCCGAGGGCAAAGTATTTGCTGAATAGAGTACTCTGCATCCAACAGCAGCTGCTTGCTATCAGAAGACTGGAAGGACATTGACACTGCAGGGGACAGTCCTCACCATCTGCATTGCAGCTTTGCTCCTTTGAAGCTGTGGCCCTGGTATCACACTGGGCTTGGGTCTATCTTCCCTACTCTAGGTCCTTACCTGTTTGTTTAGGAGGCCACCACACCTGGGTGAGACCCATTCTGGTCAAGCTGCTGTGCTACATATTCCTTCCGGTGGTATCTGGTACCTTTTGTGACAGGGCTGCTGGGAATAGGAAGGAGATGGTGGGCAAGGCAGGCCCCAGAATGGTCAGAACCAGGACTCAGAAACTGTGGCTTCTTCTTTTTTCTCAGGCTGAAGGTCTCTTGCAGGCCTTAGATCACCAAAGCTAGGATATTGGTTCGTCATTAAGCACTTCATTCTTAATCTCTGAATGCAAATTTGGGTAAGTTATTTCCAGCCTGGATCCTGGAATAATGAAGTGTTATCTGTTGACACAAGCCATCAGTTATGGTTTTCCTCTGGCATGAGTCTCTTTTTGATCATCTACCTTTTCCAAATGTCTTCATTCCACCAACAAAACAAGCACACACAAACAAGGGGCAAAGATTTTTTCCCCTTCAATTCCCACAGTTATTTGAAGTTGGAATACTCAAAGTTTTCTGATTTTTACTCGGTTCTCTGAAATGGGTAGGATGATGATCAAATTATTAGGATTTGGACACACTACTGGCTCAGTATTGTATGTTTTACTTGAGTTACATCACTCATTTATTAAAAATAAATGGCCTTCTAGAGACTGGAGATGCATGTCTATAAAGAGGCCCTATTATGGGCTGTGGGGGAAATAGTCATTATAATTGCATCCAAGAGCAGGCAAGGAAATTGAGAACCATGGGCTAATTATCTTTTGTTTTCCCCATTTTTTCCTGTTTATATCACTGCTTTTTTCTGTTAGATTGCAGCTACTGTGAATCTTGACACAGATATTTAATATATCAATATGATGGCTTTTTTTGTGTGTTACTACACCAAGTCGAGTGGATACTGATGCTCAGTGTACTATATATACTAAAGTAAAAGAATATTATAAAATATTACTTCCTAAATGCTAAATTATAATTTCTTCAATCTCAGAAAAAAATTCTCTCTTATGAATGCATTTTCTCCACTATATTCACACCATTTTTTTTTTTTTTTACCCTTACCTGGACTTTATGAACATTCAGAGCGCTTATTCACAATGAAGAGGGATTCTTCTGGAAGGTGGTGCTCTAGATTTTGCAGTCTTTTCTCTCCAGTCAAGCTCATTTCTTCCTGTTTTAAAGCTACAAAGCTACAAGCGTGTTTATATTCCTATGAAGTATTCCAACAATTCATAGCTAATTTATCAATGACCATGCAGCTGCAGGCAGAGAAGTTTAGAAAAATATACTCACTCTCTTCATGTTTACATAGGCTGAGCAAGCCTGAGACATGGCAGGGTAGAAGCCCCTGGAGTCGTTAGAAAGGTACGCTGGAGCTCCCGCCTCTGATGGTGGGGGGATGTTTGCATTATAGTCCAACACATCATTAAGGACACAATTGTTATTTAATGTGGCACAATCATCTTTCTACTCTTCATGAAATCCACTTAAGTAATTACCTTCTTAGCTCATTGGCTCTGTGAGCTGCCTGGTTAGAAAGGGTTATATCTAAGGAAATATTAAAACTTCAGCTCACACAATTGCCCCCTTTAAGCTGATTTGTATTTATTAACATATTCAAAATGAAGATCTCGCTTTCTTTTTATTTCCTGCCCCGGAAGAGTGAAGAAATTCCAACGTAAATAAAGGCTATGGAATCCTAGCAGAGTGTAGAGAGTAAGGGCACGTTCACTAGATGGAGTCTTCTCTGCTGTCAGACATTCTTAACAACAACAACACAAAAAGCTGATACCCGCATAATGCTTTGCTCTCTGTAGTTTCGGTTTGACATCTGTTTTAGCCAATCGATTTTTCATTAAAGTCAAAATGCCGTTTGAAAATTTGCCTTGCCTTTTTCTTTTCAAGACAAGAACAAATTCAGGATGAAAACATTCATACACACACACACACACATATACACATATAAATATATATATATATACATATCAATGAAACAATGCAGTAGCTTACTAAACTGTGCGGATCTTCATGAGTAACACAGGTTTGGAAGACTTACTTGGAATATTCTAGCTATTAAGAGGAAAATTGAAAGAACATACAAAACTTATTTTGAGAGCACATTTAAATGCCTTTCAAGCACATTAAAAAAGTTATGACGTGTCCAAGATGAGTCTACAGAGATTTAGCATCCTTTAAAGAGAGCTGCACCCAAATGCAGAATTGAAAGGACTTGAGAAAGCACATCTGCATTTTAAACTTTAAGCTTGTTTTCCAAATCCACTGCACAACCCATGTTTACTATAAATACCATGAGGTAAGTCTGAAATACCTTTATCTTATTTGGTATCTCTGTGTCTGAGCCTCTTTGTTGGAACAGAGATGTCAGCTGTATTTTACTTTATTATATAAAAAAAGTTTCAGAATTTAATTAAGGGTCAAGTACCCGCGGTAGATCCATACAACAGCGAAAGCATATTTCTGATCATTTCTGAAGTCTGCAATCATGAAAATTATTATCATTGAGTGAAACTGGTCTCAATGATGGTGACTGAGAGATGGATGCGCATTGCTCGGCTGTCATTTACATAATAATGGGTTCCAGTCCTCATCAGCACCTTTTGTTTGTACAGTGCTTACTGCTACAGTAAATTGTCAAAATGTCATTCCTCTCCAATCAGCCAGAAAATATCAACAGTAAACAAGGCACAGGAAGAAATTCTCTGATTAGAAGTGTGGCATCCGAAAGTGTGGGACGGCAGTTTCTGTGATGGCTTGAAACATGTTATTCTGGTGTTTCCCCGTAATATAGTCGCCCGGCGAATGACAATTGCTTTTCTCCCTGGGCCACCTCCGCCCAGCCCCTTTAATGAAGAAATATCACTCTGCTGCTGGGGTCACAAGGAAACCTCAGGGCGATCACCAGAGACAGATTTGCATTGGGATTTGTCCTGGCCAGCACGTCCCCTCTAAGGGGGGGTGGGGGGGTGGGGTGTGTTTCTCCTCTTTTAAAAAAACAGGGGCTAGAGATTCCTGAGCCGGGGTTCCCTAGAGTGTACCATGCCCTTGGCTCTGCTGGTTCTCTGGCTAATGGCCAGTGAAGTTGCAAAGAATAAAGGAGCTGGAGAGAAAAACCAAATGGGCCCTTGACCAAGCCACCATCACTTGGGAGACAGCTATCAAAAGGGTTCCAGGAGCTGACTGACCAACCCTCCTGTTTCAGCTAACCAGTGGGGGCAGCAGTGACTCAAGGCAGGGAAGAGCCAGGCGGTTGTAGCAAGGTTTTCCACTCTTCCTCTTCCTACTTGGCCATCCTTTGAACATAGAGACCAGGAATGTGCTAACCAAAGTGAAAGCCAGAGTGCAGACCCTCGGGCCTCAGGCAGCCTGTTCCAAATTCCCTTATACCTATATATACCTATATATACATATATATATATACCTTATTCCTATATACACCCAACTCCTCTTCCAACACCGCAGTCTTCTTCCTCTTGCTACATGCCAGACCTCTTCCCCTACCCTGGCTTCTTTCTGAACCCTAGTTATCTTGTGCAACCCCATCTTCTTTCTGAATCTTAGCCCCCTTCCTGCATCCCAGTCCACAACTCGTACCCTCATCCTCTCCCCCAAACCCTCATGCTTTTACACATTTTACAGTGCACAAGACACGGGGAGGACCACCCATCCCTCCAGCGGAAAGGATGAGGATGAATTAGTACAGTATATGCCTTCTAACCATTATAGTTACAGAGTATATTAAAATTAAAGACTTCACATTGTGTCTGAAATAAAAATGAATATAGTGGCGTCCTGCCAACAGTCCCCGAAACCACTCTTGTGTGGAATTGAAACATTTGGCTCATATAGTACTTAATTTATTTTTATGAAATGACAAGTTATATAAATGTATATTTAAAACAGAGGGGGCACAACAATTTTGGGGGGTTTCTTTGTATTAGGGTTGATCTAGTTACATGTAGTTTGGACTCACACAACAACAACGTAAAGCCAATAACTTCTCAAGGTTTTGTGTTTTTTTTTAAGCCTATGTGTTTCCCCAAATATTTCCAAACATAATCATGTACTGATGTTGCCCAAGTACTGATGTTGCACGCCTTCCAGTACCTTCCTTCGGAGCTGAATAGTAGGTTTTAAATCTATTGAAATGAAGTGTTGACATCAGGGAATATTTTATAGTACTTTCAGGTGTCTAGCTATGCACTTTATTTTGCTTGGCTACTTTTTAATTCTTTCGCCACAACCCGACTTCTTCTCTTCAAAAATCTGACATTGTCCAAACCCTTTCGATTAAGAAGCTTGGTTGAATGAAAGCAGGGCGAGGTTGTAGGGGTGCATCAGCAAACAGGGGGGCCCAAGAAGCTGAGCAGCCCACAGAGAAAGAGGTCTGATCAGTGGTAATTACTGTGACACCTCATGCAGTACAGGGAATTAAGTCCTAGGACTTTGGGCCGAATGAAGAAGAAGTTGATGTTTCACGTTGTGAATGCATCAGTGCCTGAATCCATTACCAGTTTAAACGGAGATGGGAATTTACTCTACACTTTTTGGGGGGCGAGGTGGGGGGGTGGGGTGGGGGATGGGAAGCTTGGTAATGTAGAGGGCTATGCAGCAAATGAGAAAGTAATTCAGAATGCTAAAGCCACAGCAGTGCGTGTTTTTATTAAGGCTATTTTACCTCTGATTCTCTATCCTATCCACATGGGGAAATAATACAAAAGGGCCATGGCAACCATTGTCTCGAAAAGCAGCATGCATTGTCTGAAAGAAGAGGTTAGTATGCCATCAAAGTAGGTGAAGGTATTCTGTGATGGGCCTACAGAAAGGAAAGTGCTGGAAAACACAGAGCAGAAGGGAGCACACTGCTCAAAAGGCAACTAGTTAGCAGCTGCCACGATGACCTTTAACTGCATCCATGGTAACTGGGCTAAAGATGGAGTTCCATTTTATTATTCTCACACCCACAATGTTAGGCCTGTGAATCCCATTGCAATTTAATGGCTAAAATCAGAAGGCAGATCTGTGTTCATTGGACCAATGCCGATACCCTCTTAGCTAATGAGAGCAATAAACATTTTCATGCCAGGAAACCAGTGCAAGTGGAAATATTATGCCATACAGAAATGTATACCCAAACACAAAGAAATGGTCAGTAGTAAAAGCTAGTCTTTTACGGATATTTGCATATTCTAACATTCAAAGCTCATCTTTTAAGAATAGGAAAAAAAAAGCTACTAGACTATTAAAACCTAAGGCGCGCACACACCACACAGCTTATTGTGAATAAGAAATCTGAAGAGTTATGAATCTAGAGTTAATGACTATTACTGCCTGTTCTATTATTTTCCATAATGAATCTTATTATTTGGAAATGCATGCTTCTTTTTATGTGGCTCTAATATACTCCGTGCCTTTTTCCTGACTATAGACTTGTATCTCCAGCTGAGTGAAAAACAGCATAAGCGGTATCCAGTTTCTTTTGGTGAAAGAGAAGATGTTTCATTGTCAGTTTGCCTGCTTAGCTATTTAGGCCACAGTTCTTCAAGAATAAACCACAAGAGTGTGGTCTTGTGTGATGCAATTTGTAAAGGTGCACCACTCATCCCAGGTTTTGATTTTTGGCCAGTGCTGGGGCTTGAACTCAGGGTTTCATGCTCTTGGCCTGAGTTTTCCACTTGAGGCTGGCTCTCTACCACTTACACCACACCAGTCACAGTGGGTTGTTTGGAAATAAGCTTTTCATGGCCTTTCCTTTCTGGGCTAGCTTACACCTGTGATCTTTAGCTCTCAGCCTCCTGAGTAGTTAGGATTATAAGCATGAATAAACAGCACCTAGCACCAACTGGTTTACTTTGAATATTTTTCTTTATTATCAATGCGAAGTACAGAGGGGTTACAGTTTCATATGTAAGGCAGTGAGTCCCACGGTGGGGGGGTGGGGTGGGAAATGATGCTCTCAGCTGCTGCTCTGACCATTAGATTTTGAATATACACCATCCCTGTGAATCAAGGATGGCAATGTTTTGGATGAAATCATGCCAATTTCAATTTAGAATGCGCTAGTAACTGAATCTGAGCTTCTTACTTTTGGAAATAAACAATTTCAAGCGTGATTAATACATTTTAGGAATTTTAAGTGCAATTTTCCAGTTTTTATGCTCTCTGATATTTTTTTTAAATGAATCTTACTTTGAACTTTGGCAATGTGCTTTTTGTTTTGAAGGATCTCAAAATTATCTTTAAACCCTTCTTTCTTGTTTTTATAAGGCACAACAACATAAAAATACAGAAGTGTCTGCACATAATGTTAGGGAACCTTGCCACCATTTCCTTCTATTATTTCCCCCAGTCATTCTAAAATACCTCCTTCAACATAATTTTGGTGTTTAATTGTTTTCTGAGCAGAGATGATGGGTTAATAATTTTTCTTACCATTAAACATATATTCTTTACTCCTGGAACAAGGTCAGATTTTCTTTGTGAGTAAAATCTTCAACTGGTTTTTCTATTAGAAGTGATTGACTGGAAACTTCCAAGGTCAGAGAAAAAATAATTTTGGTGCATTTTATCTTTTAAAACAATGTCATTTTCAAAATTACCAGAGAGTTTTAGGATGGTTAGAATAAAACCCTGAGACAAAGGAAGTAAGAACTCAAAGACCTGCATAATGACACCTGTTTACTTGACTTCTGAAAGGGCAGGATGTACTTGCATCAGTTTAATAAAAGATGTTCTATCAATTTAGACAATTATACCAAAGATTAAGAATGTCAGGAAGCTGATGAAATCTCCTAGGTAACATTAAAAAATAATATGCTTTTAGATCACATCAGATATTAAATGACAACTGCCAATTTTTTTTTAAAGAAGAGTACTCAAAATTCCTTAGTGAATGACAATCTGAAGTTAAAATACTTTGTTCTTAACAGTTAACTTCATTGACAGGAAGCCTCTGCTTCTTTACTCAGGAAACTTAGCTAATAAGAGCTTTTTTTTGTTGTTTATTCAAGTGAAAGTGTATTGCAAACTATGGTATTTTCTGCTCCCCCTGTCTGCATCTCTGCTTAATTAAAGCACACATAAGAAATGTTTTGCTACCACATGGCTTGATTTGACATATCTACATATGATGTATGGTTAAATGTTTACCATTTTCTTGACTTGGATTTTTGAAAATCTCATTGGCTCTAGAACAAGGGCTCTTCTTATCATTTGTTTAGGAAAAGTTATTGCAGATTTTTATTAAAGAAGGGCCAGTAGTCAGCTTAGGCAAGATTAGAAGGACTTTCACTTGTGGAAGGGGACTGGAGAGAAAAACTGGGAGAGAGGGAGGGAAGGGGTGACACCGTACAAAAAGAAAAGCACTTATTACCTGAGTTATATAACTGTAACCCTTCTGTAAATCACCTTTGTAATAACAATTCCTTTTTTTTTTTTTTTTTTAAGAAGAAGAGCTTTCAATGATCCTGGCTAGACTCAGCACTGTGGGCAACCAGTTGCAGAGGCAGAGACAATGTTTAAAAGAGGATCCCCCTTAGCCCGTCTGGTTAATGTCACCATGGCATGGAGCCCAACTTGGGGGCTGCTGTACAGACACCCCATACGCAAGGTGGCTTGTTCCTCAACGCAGAAGTAGGAGAATCTAGAATCATCTATCCAAGTGCTTACATTACACCTGAATGCACATTACCGCCAGGCCTCCCAGCCTTTTGCCACTTGGAGCCCCTGGGCTGTAAAGCCCACCTCCCCCTTCAGCTCCCCATGTTTGGGCCAACCAGTGAAGTCCCTTCATATCACCGGTGACCCAGTGTCAGACGGCACATGGAAGCTAGACACTGGTGATAAGATCTAGCAGCAGCCAGGGGCTCTAGACTCTGTCATCTCTAGGGAAATGCTGTGACCACTCACTCAGATTTGCATGATTTCGACTCGAGTATGAATGTCATACGCCCATGGTATTTGAAGCCGAGAATTTGGGAGGTAGTTAAAATTAATTAAAATTAGATGAGCTATGAGGTTGTAGCCCCCAGGTTGGCTTTTATGGACTTATAAGAAAGGGAAGAGTTCCAAGTATTTGCTGCTCAATGCCTTTCAACAAACTAGGACACAAAGAAAGAGGCTCTTACCAGAAACCAAGCAGTTGTAAGCACCAGGTTCCCACCTTCCCAGGGTATATAACTGTGGAACAAATCTCTTTTCTTTATAAATTTGTTAAGCTCAAGTGTTCTGTTGTAGCAATAGAAAACAGACTAACACTAGCTTCCTTTGTCAAAATCTTTTTTTATTTTTTCTCTTGCTCTTCCACTTCTATACATACACTCCCACCCCACCTTCTGGTCTAGCTTCTTGACTCAACCCACTATACACTCCGGGGTAGCACTGAAGCATTAGTAGTTGTGAAGAGGCATAAAAGGTCTTTTGTCAACTCTTTACTTAAGGGGAAGAAGGGAAACTGCCATGATTACTATCAGCAACAGTGGTACTCATTTGTCAGCAATAAACCATATCCATTTATCAGGCCCTTACGATGCACATTTTGTAAACTCAACTAGTTTAATCCCTATAGCATTAGTATGAGGAATCTAATTCTATGGGGATTTGGTGAATTGCTAGAGATTACAGGAACAGGACGTTATTTCGATGAGTTGTGGTTCTCAGAAAGACCAACTGTGATGACTGTAAATAGATGTTGTTGTACACTCTTCCCTCCCTATATCATGGTTCACTTATTGTGGCTTCACTGTATCACGGGTTAAAAAAAATACATAAATAGTGATCCCATATCTATCGCGGGACTTATTGCAGAGACTGTGCGAAGAGCCTAGATTGACTGCTTAGAGCATGTAAAGAGTGTGTGTGCCAAATGGCCAAACCTTAAAAAAGCATGCACAGGGCTTATGCCTGCAGCTGAGCATCAGCAGGGGGGTTATAATAGAGCAGAATGGAGCACTACTGCACCCCATCAGCCTGTGACGTGCTTGGGAGTGCCTTGTGAACTCTCCATGAGCCACGACCCTCCTGGCCTATGGCTGGACCTATATCAGAGCCATGTCCACTGGGTCAGTTGATTAATGGTAAGGGAAAAATCAATGCATTGGTTGCTTCCAACAGAACGTGGACGTGGCAGAGACTTGTTTCTACGTTGGTCAGTGGATGTAGTTGTTATTTACCTACATCAATTGCTCTGTACACTCTCCTCAAAGAGAAAAACCAGTGGTAATGTAGATAACACCTCAAAACATTTCTTCAGAACAACTTATAAGTGAATGTATATTGACTTTACAAAAATACCCAGCATGGGTTTGGGGTTTGTTTGTTTGTTTTTTTTTTGGTGGCAGAAAAGAGTTTATTTTGGGGGGAGAGCAAACTGCCAGCCCTCACAAGATGGAGGTGTGGGGAGACAGAGGGGTAGAAGAAAGAAAAAGGGAAAGGAGAGAAAGAAAGAGGAAGAAAATAAAGGCCCCATCATGTTTTAAAAGCACACTTGGAGCTTTGTTAACATGAGTGTCATCTTCCATGTCTATCCTCATGGCCCCTAAATAAGAAGGTGGTGCTTGTGAAGGTCTGAATCAACTAAGAACATAGCTAGGCATCTTTCTCCAAATGGAGAAACTTTTCAGTGACTACAGGAACAATTCAGGCTCGTAAAGGGTCTACTCCAATTACTCACTCTCCTCCCAATAGCAGGGGAGGAACAGAGGGAGACAGGTAAACAGGGAGACGCCATTTTCTAAACGTATCAGTTCTTTGATTGTGGACAGTAGCAAGTGAAGTGAAAGCCACATGTTTCAAACGTAGTGCAATGACAAGCTAATGCTGGAGAGCTAGGAAAGGCCAAGGACAAATAGTAAGCAACCAAAGAGAGTTGAGTGATGCATTATGGGGCTCAGTCAATAATGTTGAAGGAGTTGAGCAATCATGTAAAACATAGGACCCTGATCCTTGGGTAAATAATAAGGCAATTTGCACGCACTGGTGGCTCAAAATGGAATTCAATGGAGAGACAATCAAGTAAGATTCCAAAGTGAAAAACCATCCTATCCTCCAATAGAAACATATTACTTCTTGTCAACTAGTATCAGGTACCAATCAGTTCTAGTCAACATAGAGCATAGAGGGTTGGATTTATGATTCAAAATGAATCATAACTGAAGAGTAAAGATGATTTTCCTATACCAATATCAGAACCCCACATGTTGTATTAAATACTTGGCATATTTTGGTATTCTCAATATTATCACCATTATAAGATTTCATTATAATTTTTTTTCCACAATGAAAAAAATCAAAATGATAGGTAGACTAAAAAGAGAAAAGTATTCACAGGATAGATTCC
This sequence comes from Perognathus longimembris pacificus, assembly GCF_023159225.1. Taxonomy (NCBI): domain Eukaryota; kingdom Metazoa; phylum Chordata; class Mammalia; order Rodentia; family Heteromyidae; genus Perognathus; species Perognathus longimembris. Next base: position 7,431,937 of record NC_063168.1, on the reverse strand, counting down.
GATATCCAATATCAACCCCACATCAATTTCCAGAAGAGTAAACATCACATATTACTATGTAAGATAAAATAAGAAAAACGACATTATAAATAAAGTTATTTCCTGCTCATCTGTGGAATATATTTAGAGCTGTAGGAGTATAAAGCTCATCAAAGCATTATTTCTCTGTAGGAAGTAACTACATGGTTCAGGTAAGTATGATAATTGTATTTGGTACAAAAAGAGGAACAGAGAGAAGAGGAGAGAGGGAGGGAGAGAGAGAGAGGGAGATTGGCCATCTCAGATATAATCAGTTTCGCTGTGTGGCACTGTCATGGAGAGGGTAAGAGCGAGGAGGCCATGCCTAGTGCCTGACGCACTAGGCCCTGTGTCTGCGGCTCCCGTGCATTCACATCTATCCCTTCCGGGCGGGACTCCACCATCAATATCTGAGAAATGCATTCACTCAGCTACAGACTCATATAGGCAATGATCATTTCCAATCTGGGAGGGAAAACGGCCTGTAGGCAATTTATGGAGGGCTAGTATCAGGCTTTACTTTATGGTTGTACATAAAGACATTGTTTATAGGATGCTTTAAATCATCTTGTTTCTCTCTTGAGCTGAAGTCCTAAGTAAGATGTGATTCTACCTTACATACCTGTTCACCATAATAAATCAAGTAGAGTACAGGTAAACCTTTTTTTTTTTTTCAAATTTGGGGTCATATTGCTACACCAGCTACATGAGGTAATGTTTAATCTACTAATACATCTGTTTTTACCATGTATTGTCATTTACATTTTGTTTTTAAGTGTATAGTCCAGATGTGTTCATCTATGAAATGATCACCATGAAGCTTGCTCATATAATGAATATATGCTAATTTTTCAAAAGTTCAGTTCCAAAGGAATTTCAACATAAATTCTGTGTAGGATTTTGGGATAATAGCATATGCATGTTCAAGGATAATGAAATATTATTTAATATCATAAATTCACAGGCACATGGAAATAATCCAGGCTCTTCCATCAAGAATGACTTCTAATTGCTATTTCAATCTCTTGCCTCTTTCTTTTTCACCTGCCTGTGTTTTTCATCATAATGGGTATGAGCTTCTTGTGGCAATTTGTATTTGTTTTAATTCTTTAAAATTAAATGTAGTAAAGATGTCAGTTTTTCAGTAGCCAGTCCCTCTGCACGTTTAATGTAGTTAGTGGTTACTACTTAAGGTGCAATGGGAATCTATATTTTTATTAGAATTGAACTACATTGGTGATTTGAAAATTGAATAAACTTTACACCTTAATGAAACCATCAAGTTGCATTTCCCCTGAAAGATAAAAATAGATGCATTTCTAGGAGATACTTCTCAGGAGTTAATGTAATTCATCTGTTGCTCTAATAGATTATCTGAGACTGAGTGATTTATAAAGAAATTTATTAGTTCATAAGGCTAAAATTCCAAGGCATGGTACAGCCATCTTTGGTACTCAGCTTTGGGTAAGGGCCACATCCTGGAGTAGACGGGGAAGGAAAAATGTCTACATGCAGAGTGGCCAAGTGCATGGGTGGCCTCCTCCCTTTCTCACAACACTCTTCCTGCAACAGTCAGGTCCTGGATTATCATTCCCAATCCCTCCTAATGACTTTATCACCTCTTAAGGAATCCATCTTGTTTCACCCCTCAAAACTCCAAAATTGGGAAGCAATTTCAACCTGAGTTCAGACCATTAGCAGGCATTGTGTTTCTGCAGCTGCAGTCTGTCCTCTGTCTGTGGATTTTGCATCCAGGATTGAATTAATTTAAGATGGAATTGTTTTTAAATAGTGCCTGAAGTAAAGATACAGGACACTTTATCTTGCCATTATTCCTTGATCAATATAGTAGAACAACTATTAACATAGCTTTTTACTTTGTATTAAATACTATGCTCCACTGTATACAAAGGGGCATGCATAGGTAAAATGCAAATGCATCATTTCTTTGGGGCATGTGCCCCCCAGATAGTGAATTGATGATAGGAGTGGAAAACAGGATCACACATTTTTCAATAGTGCTAATTCCTTTGGGTTTTGCTTCTACTTTCATTTTGTTGTCTTGAGATTTACATATTTGAGATATATAGAGACAGCGAGATTTGAAGGTGTGGGTGATTTGAATTTCATAGACTTCCATACTTTGTAAATATTTAAAATACATAGAGCAGTTGCTGGCTTTGGGGAATGGTAAAATAGGTAGTAGGAACATTGCTTCTAGGATAACAATGATAAAACTTGGTCAAAATTAAAACATGTGATCCCACAACCAAACAACTTGAAGTGATCTTTGAGAGATGGACAAGAAGTAGAGGCTTATCAGAAAGTAGTTTGGCCTTGCCAGACATGGTACATCAGGTGAGATTTGCAAGCTGGTGGCCTTTTGCCAGATGGCATCCCTAATTGTAACCTGGTTCTGGTGGCCGTATTGGGCCATAAATCATAAGTCATAGCCTTACTGAGACAATGTTTGGGATCAGATAAGCAGCCAGAAATCTGGGCTGAAATTCTGAAATGGTGTGGTTACAAGAAATTTGAAGTTCAAGTAGGTGTAAAAACTTCTCATTCAGATTTCAGTCATGAGAGGACTTTGAGAACTCACCAAAAACAACAACAACAACAACAACAAACCACAAAAGCAACTAGAAGCGAAAGCAGTTGCGCAAAGGTTTCATTGGTCATCTACTATGGAGAAATAGTTTTCAGTTTGAGTTCAGCCAAATCAGCTGCATATGCAAAAGTTACTCCAACATTACAGAATCAGAGCCTCTATAGTATATATTTATTAAAGTCTAGTATGTATGTATGTATGTATGTATGTATTTTTTAACATTACTAATTGCATGGTGAAACAAGAAAACATGTTCAGAAAGACAAGAAAACACTTCCAGAAAGACAAAACCAGCCAATAGAAACCTACCTTAAAGTGACTCAGATGTTATAATTAGCAAATAAAATCTTTAAAGTCATGAATGTATCCAAAACATACAGAAACATCGAAACTGTATTGAAGAGCTGAATGGAAATTCTAGAATTTGCAGCATGAAGACAGAACAATAACTGGGCGAGTTTAAGAAGATGATTGCACATGCTAAAGGAAAAGTTAGTGAGCTTGGCATACATCAATGGGAATTAATCTGAAGCACAGAAAGAAAAAGAGTTGAAAGAAAATGACCAAAGACTTAGGGGACTGTGAAATAATCTCCAACATCCTAATATACATCTGATTTTAGCCTCAGAAAGCCAGGACAAAGAGAATAGGGCAGGAAATACACTTGAAGGCATAATGACTAAATCTTTATGTGATACCCTACGAACACCAATGATTAGAAATACTAATATATGAAAGCTAGCATGTATACACATTTAAACTAAACATTACAAAAATGACAACTAGCAGAGATAAAGTGAAAATTTACAATAAGGATAGAATCAGTACGAGAGATGAGATAGTTCTATTGTGTACTTATTTATATATATGATTACTAATAATAATTGCCTAGGAATTAAGACACAGCTAACAATAGAATTTTAATGTTAGCAGACCTTGGAAGTAAAAACAAAAATCGAATTTCACAATAAAAAAAAAAGTTAAAGTCCTAGTTAGCTGCTGTTCTTATGCCTATAATCCTAACTGCTCAGGAGGCTGAAGACTGAGGGTCATGCTTTGGAGCCAGCTTGAGCATGCAAGCCCATGAAAAGATCACCTCCAATCAGCTTGCGTAAAGGTGGAACTAGAGGCCTAGCTGAAATGGCTGAACACCATCTGTGAGTGGAAAAGTCAGGCAAGAACACAAAGCCTTGCATTCAAGTCCCAGCACCAGTACACACACACACACACACACACACACACACACACACATACACACACACACACACACACACACAGAGTTCATATCCCTTTCTTGGTAAATGATTAAAAAAAAAACTAGAAAAATTATTTCATTTTCCAGAAGTAGAAAAATCAGTGTGAAGTATAAAACATGAATGGTTTGTGAATGATTTTGATGAACCTGACATTAATAGACCTCAACATACAACCATTGCAGAATGTATAATCTTTTCAAGGCAGATAGAACGTTCATCAAGGTTGGTATAAACTGGGAATGAATCTTGAATCTTGGAAGTCTTTCCTCTTATGGAACATATTATTTGAAAATAAAATCTAAAAGAATTAAATTAAATTACATGGTAAACTTCTTCAGAAAATCAGGGTTTTACATTTTTCCAGAGTACAGATTATAACATTCAGGCGGAATCCACCAAAGCATTTTTGGTATTGCTATAAACAAAATTGTAATTAGGCTTTGTGCAGAAACTGAAATGTAATTTGTCATTTGAACAAGAAATCTCAACATGGATTTACTGGACAGAAAGCTAGGATTGATATAGCTCTAACATGTTAAAATTAGCTAGTGCCACTAGATCTGTCTATATTAAAAATAGATAAGTGATACTGCCACATTTTGATAGAAATATAAAGTGAAAATGTTTTCTAAGATAATTTGTCAGTATGTTTCATAAATCTTGGAATCAGACCTCTTATATCACTTTCAGAAGAATACTACCCAAGGTACTGATGATCTATCTGAAAATCCAGGACAGTTATTAACAATAGCCAAAGCAACCTTTTCAGTCTTATGGTAGGTCACTATTCACATAGTAGTAAATTTATAATATGTTGCTGACCAATTATATAGATAGATAGATATGCACAGATGTTCCCCAATTTACTGAGAGGCTATATTACAAGAAACTCATCATAAGATGGAACTATGGTAGCTGAACACACACATTGACTACAACAAATCTACTGACTTCAAGGCGTAGTGCCATAGCTCACTGTATATACCAGGTGACTGGGAGGACAGTTCTGTCACTGCCTAGCATCATGAGCGAGCATCTTATCACTTATTTCTGGTTTGGGAAAAGATCGGCATTCAAAATTTGAATTTCAGTTTACACTGAGGATATAGTACTTTCATATCATTGTCGAAAATGTCCTAAATGGAGCCATCAAATGAGATCCATCTGAATACATACTATAACACAAAGAAAGAATGAATATCAGAAACAAAACTACTTTTTGTGTGATTTTCTTAAACTCTTAAAAAAATGGTACTATTATACTTTCTGGCCAAGAATGAAGTCTAGCTGTGTTATCAATATGGCAGCTAGCATACAATGGCTACTCAGTGTGTGTGTGTGTGTGTGTGTGTGTGTGTGTGTGTGTGTGTGTGTGTGTGTAAGTATATTCATCTTGCTAATCTTATATCAGTATTAATTTTTATTTTGTGGCTGAGCACGTTGAGACTAACAGAAGGATTGAGTAATTTGCTTCAAGTCACATAGGCACATTTTGATTAAGTTGAGATTTGAACTGAAGAAGCCTGACTGTTGCTCTTCCAGTCTTGATCTACTACTGTGAGCTCCTGTGCTATCAGAATTACTCAAACACACGTCCATCAGTGGCAGAAACATCACAGAAAGAGCAAACTGCTCAATAACTTGCATCTCTCAAGAGATCAGCAAAGAAAAGTAAATGCCAATTTCCAAGGCCAGTGGGGATGTCTCCAGACTTCAGGAAGTATAGAGAATTTTGTTGTTTATCCCTCATACTAACGGTAAAGTTACTTTCCACACAACCTGAGCTATGTAAGAGTATTCTGAATAGTAATGTCTACTGCTTATTCCATCAAGTTTCATGCTCCTGTACAAGTCATGCTGGCAATTAGCAACTATTTGCTGGAGTTTGAAGACATCTTTGGCAATTCTCGAAAGGGGAACCTAGTGATGGTGAACGCCCTTAGCTTTTGTTTGTCAGGGAAAGTTTTTATTTTTCTTTCATTTCTGAATTGCAGCTTTTCTGAGTAAAGATTCTTGTTTGGAAGTGGACATTTTTTCCTCCAGCACTTTGAATATGACACCTCAGTCTCCTGGTTCTTCAGTATGTGATGCAGTTCTTATCTCTTACTATCCTGAGAAACTCCTCTGTGTATTTACTTATTTATCTATTTACTTGCTTATTTACTTATCTTCATGCCAGTCTGGGGTTTGAACTCAGGATCTGGCCACTGTCCCTGAACATTTTGCTCATGGCTAGCATTCTGCCATTTGAGCCACAGTTCCACTTCCAGCATTTCTGTAGTTAATTGGAGATAAGCATCTCATGGATATTCTTCCTTAGGATGGTTTAGAAGAAAAAGTCTTCAGTTCTCAGCCTAGGATTACAGGCCATAGCCACCGGAACCCAATTGTGTTTTATGTTTGATGTGTTGATTTACTACATGGTTGATAAAGTCTTCTTTTAATTCAATTTAACAGGTATTCTCTATTCTCTGTACTTCTTGTACCTGTATTTTAGAATATATCTCAATATTAGGAAAGTGTTTAGTCATTTAAAAAAATTTAATTTAATTTTATTGTAAGGGTATGTACAGAGGGGTTATAGTTACATAGTATAGTTACATACGTAAGGTAATGAGTACATTTTTTATTGAACATTGTTAACTCTTCCCTCATATTTCTCTCACTTTCTCTCCCTCTGATGGCTTTCCCCACCCCAGGGAGCTCTTATCCCCCCTCCAAGTTGTAAAGTTCATTTCCAACAATGTGTCTTGTGAGTATCGCTGTTGCATTGGTTCAGCCTTTGTCCTTTGTTGCACCATTTTGTGATTCCCCTTCCCTTCCCCAGATCAGCTAAACATATAAAAAAGACACAGGGCACCAAAATAAAAAAAAACAACACAGTGGCCACAGGGAATAAACCAAAGGGAGGAAAATGAAAGAAAAAGGAAATAAACTTCATACAGTACATTAAAAACAACAACATTAAATAAGTCATCAAGATATACACAGATCAAAATGATGTCAAGTCAGATATTAAAAGCATAGCATACCCAAGCATTTGGGTTGCTGATTGGCTGAGATAGCCTGGTTTAATCATTCCACATTGTTTCAAAATGCTTTAATATCATATCCTGAAAATATACACAACTATATTTTTCCCCATAGAATAAAAATATATGAACTTTTAGCCTAACAATAATAAAGAACCCAGGATAAAAAATAAAGAGAAAGTAATTCCTCGTGTAAATATATGAGAGTGAAACAATACAACAAAATAGATATCATCAGAAAGCAAATGCAGTTAACACAGGTCTTTGTTCTTTAACTACAGGTTGTGAATAGCTGACTTCTCAGTGGTAACAAATGGCACCAAGGAGGGGGAATACATGGAATCATCAGCCCTAAATTCCACACACAGCCAGCTCATTGTTCAATGAGATACTTCCTTTCAGAATTCTGAAATATGAAACAGAGTTTATTGATTCCAGACCTTAGTGGAAAAAATTCCAATAATTCACTTTGTCAGCAAGAAAATAAATAGGGGTAAGAGTAAGAAATTTTTTTTTTTTAATTAACCAAAACCAGGTTCAAGCGGTTCATACCTGTACCTCTTAGCTATTCAGGATTCTGAGATCTGGAGGATCAAAAGCCAGCCTGGACAGAGAAATCTGTGAGAATTTTTCTCCAAAGCCAGAGCTGGAGGCAGGGCTCAACTAATGGGGCTGATTGAGTTTAAGATTGTAAGTTCAAACCCTCATAACGCCATCCAACCGTCACTACCACCACCACCACTACCATCATCCTCATCAAACTATAACATGGCATTCTCTTTCCTTTTCTCCCTTCCTTCCTTCCTTCCTTCCTTCCTTCCTTCCTTCCTTCCTTCCTTCCTTCCTTCCTTCCTTCCTTCCTTCCTCCCTCCCTCCCTCCCTCCCTCCCTCCCTCCCTCCCTCCCTCCCTCCCTCCCTTCCTTCCTCCCTCTCTCCCTCCCTCCCTCCCTCTCTCTCCCTCCCTCCCTTCCTGTCTCTTTTGTCCCTCTATCTCTCTTTCGTTTTCTTCTTTCTACTTTCTTCTCTCTCATTAACTATCTCCCTCTCTTTTCTAGTTTGTTTATTTGAGACAAATTCTCACCATGTAGTCAAGGCCAACCTACCTGGGCCTTACAGGCATTGGCATTATACCAGTGCACCATCATGCTCACCCCCTCTTTTCTCTTGTTTTTAATGGTTTCCTAATGTCTAAAACAGTAACCAATCATTGTAACATAGAAGGCTGGAGAGAGAAGGGGTAGCATAGGGAAGTGAGAAGAATAGAAAATAAAAGAACCAGCTGGGTGCCAGTGGCTTGGGCCTGTAAATCCTAGCTATTCAGGAGGCTGAGATCTGAGGACTATAGTGCAAAAGCAATTTGGGCAGAAAAGTTCATAAGACTTTTATCTCCAATAAACTATTCAGAAAATGCCAGAAATGACACTGTGGTTCAAATGGTAGAGTGCTAGCCTTGGACATAAAGAGGTTCAGGATCAGTGCCCAGGCTCTGAGTTCAAGCCCCATGATGGATACGGAAATAAAAGAACCATTAATCTAATTAGAAGCTCACCAAGTGCCCACAGCTCACACCTGTAATTCTACTATTTAAGGGGCTGAGGTCAGCGTTCAATGCCAACAAAGGCAGGAAAGTTTGTGAGACTCTCTTCTTCCATTAACCCACTTTTCAGTTTTTCAAGCGGAAACTGGAGCTGTAGCTCATTGGTAGAGCTCTAGCCTTTAGCACCAAACTCAGTGGCCAGCCCCAAATTCAAGACCAGCACCTCTATATCCATCCTTGCAAAACGCATGGAAATGAGGATTGGAAATAAAGGTAAGCAATATGAAGAAAAGAACTGTAGCAAAGCTAGTTATGAGTCATTGTGATGTTTATAGATTAAATCCATTTATTACACAATTATCATGAGCAGAGTGAAGTTTTTAAAAGCATGACTCTTTTGCTTAAATGATGCAAAGCCACACAGAAATAGTAAAAGACAGAGGGAAAAAAGCTCCAAACAGAAATAGTTCTTATAAATTTCAAAATAAGAGAAGGGGCACTCCTATTGGAAGACAAGGCAAATGGCTGCAAACACGCTAGCATTGCAGCTGAAACCTTCCTATGTTGTTCTTGATGGTACTAGAGTTTGAACTGCAGGCTTGTGCTTGCTCAGTAGACACTCTGCTATGCGCACTAGACTGTCAGCCCGGGAAGAAGGGTAGAGGGTCCCCCACCCTCTACTGGTTGGTTGTTCATCACACTGTTTGGAGAGCTGGGGCTTTTTGTTTCACCAGAGACACAACTTGATGGTAGGAAGCTGCTTAAAGCAGGGAGCTGAGATCCACAGCCCCCCTTGCGGGACCATTGAGGCAGAGAGAATAGTAAATCATTTTCTAAAGTCTCAAATGGAAAAATAATATCAAATACAGGCTTAAAGTGCCTTATTTTAACACCTGGAATGTTGGCATAAATTTTATTAGGAAACATGGGAGAAATCATTCAAATATTGTAAGCAATATGTGAAGCCCTCTTAAACCTCAAAAAGAAAGTGACACTTGGGTGTGACTTAAAATACTTCCAAATTTAAAGAGTCGTTAAATTCAACCAGAGTCACAGTAGAAAGTACACAGTAGACAAGGATTAATAATTAATATTTTAATAAAGAATGTATTACAGTGATACTGTCTCACCTAAGCACCAAGTGTAGAATAAAGTTTTATTTTAGACTCCAGGAACGTGTGCTTTTTGCCAAGTTAGGAATGGAAATTTAGGAGCTTGTCTTAGCTCTATTTTCAAGAAGCTCTACAGAATGCCTGGAACTGAGTAATTTACTAAAAACATATTTCCCAGGCTTCCAGAAGCTGTGGCGTTCAGGGTGACAGATCTCACATCTAGAGAAAGGCTTTATGCCGGTTGAACCAGATGGCAGTTGGAGCAAGAAAGAGCGCCAGTCTCACAGGACCATACCAGGTCTCTTTCCATTCATGACGGTGCGTCCCCCACAACCTAAATGCCTCCCATGAAGCTCCACCTCTCAGTGCAGCTGCACCAGAGATGAGGCCTCCAACACAGGCCTTTTAGGACACACTCCAACTTTGCGGTTGTTCTATGTCCTTTCTCCTCCTGGTCTCCACAAAGCGATTGGCGCTAGAGATTTTCTACTTCTAGTTTGAATCTTGCTTAAATAACAGCTGACCAGTAGCTAGTTAAAGGAGAAAGAAACTATTTAAATTCTTATACTGCCTTTTATAGTGATGATGTTTTTATTATTTTGATGTGGATCAATATTTGGTTCGGTTTTGTGGGTCCTTGATCTTCTTCAAGCTCCCTTTCAGAAGCAGCACAGCCGCCACTGATGGGTTTGGAATAAAGGAGGCCTTGGAACGGATGAGAGTATCAGGTCCAGCACACAAGCACTATTTACTCCTCTGCAAGAACCACCGGGAGCACTGCTCTCAGACCACCACTTCCCAGAACTCAGGTAAAATATTTGCTTTATGACAGCCCGGGAAGAAGAGTTGAAAACCAAACCATGAGTCGATTTCCACAAGTCATTTTGTTATAAATAGATTTATATTAATATTAAGCCCCAAGGTGTTTTGGGTAATGTCACTCTTGATTACTGTACATGAAATAGGGAAAATATGTATTTAAAAATAGCCTCATCATACGGGCAAACTGTATTAAAAATATAAATTCTAATTATTTCTTACAATCAATGACTCATTTGGGTAATGACAACTGTTGTTTATTGGAGGGTCCCATTTGTGAGATAACTACACGTACATTTTTTTTTAAATAGCCCTTTTTTAAGAAGGAGGAAGGAATTTACCCTTGGAATAAAATGGAGCAGTGAAAATATTTGCTGTAAAATAAGCACGTGTGATTAAAGAAAACGTAATGACTAGAGACTAAGATTACTGCAAAATTAGTATTTTTATGAAAATCCTGAATTCAAAGGGTTTTGTAGGATTCTTTAGGTGATATGCACACACACACACGAGCACACACACACTCAAACACACACACACACACACACACACACACACACACACACACACACACACACACACACACTGACCTTGTATTCAATCTCCTAACTTTCTGGGTATTTTAGTGTTTGTGTTTCTTTTTTTTTTTCAACGAGGCCTCTTGGGAATAACTTTTTTATTTTTTATATCTTTCAGACACAAAGCTTCTATAAATAACTTTGTAGCTCTGTATCAGGTGAGAGAACCCAGTATTCCATTGCATGAACAATGTAAAATCTTAAATACAAAGAATTTTAAAATGACATTTTGGTTTCAATGGTGAAATTAAAAGCAAGAAACAAGTCACAGAAGAGAGACAAACAGATGTTTCTCTGATAGCTGGATTCCTTAGAAAAATGACTATAAATTTTGTGAAGATAATTATTAACACTGGATTATATAATCAGCATGATTTGGCTGGTTATCCACAAAGTCATTAAAAACTGTAAGGAGAATCAAATGTACATTGTATACTGAGCAGAAACTGCTGCTGGTCTCCACTAAAATCCCTTCTGTAAATCTTTTTGTATAACTTAATTAGCAAAGTTAAAATTAAGATGAGACTCCAGTGTGTTTAGATGAGACAATTTCTATGAGAGGGCACTTCATTAAAACATTTAATAATGCTGTAAACTCTCAGTTATCAAAGAACTCTCTTAAAAAGTATTTTTTGCCAATTAATGAAATGATTCAATCTAAAATATTTATCCAGTTCAATGAAAGTCCAAATAGCACTCCTGCCATGTGTACATATGCCAGGTGCCTCTAATAGGTTGTGCATTCATATTTGCTTTCTAGTTTTCATAGCAAAGCTATAACAAGAGTGTGCTTATCACATTATTGAGTAGATCTACTACATGCTACTATTCTAAGCTCTGTAGGAACAATAGTAAATGGGATAACATACTTCATGAGGCTCATATTCACAGGAAGACAGACAATATGCAAGGAAACTAATAACACATATATTTGTTATGTTGGTAGATTTGAGCAACCATAATCCCAACCAATTTTAAGATATCTGTCTCACTCAGAAACAAACTCTGTAGTCCTTAGCAGTCATCTCCAATTCTCCTAGGCCTCAGTTCTAGAAAATCAGCTATGTGTTCTCTGTTGATAGATATAGGCATTCTGTGTATTTCATTAAAATAGAATTATGCACTATGCAGAGATATACAATATATGTTCCTTTGTAAATGATGTCTTTCATTTGCATAATGTCAGTAAGAGTTATCCATGTTGTAGCATGAAGGTATATCCCTTCCTTCTTACTGTTACAGAGTAATCTATGATATGAGCTTTATTGATCCATTCATTGTTTGGTTGATATTGGTGTTGTTTCCACAGGTATACTTTTTTAAATATAATTGCTATGAGCATTCATGTATAAGTTTTTATCTGACTATATCTTATTTAACTTAACCATATACCTAGGCTACAATTGCTAAGGGTTAACATGTGTGTGTATTAAAGTTTCTAATGAAAACTGTACATTTAACTAAATGTCACACTGTTTTCAAGTTATTAAACCAATATGGATTTTGAAGGACAATGTATGAAAGTTTCCGTATCTTCACCATTGTGTCTTCAGTACAAGTTATAACCTCACTTTTCCCTAGTGTTTTGTTATAGCTTTGATTTGCATTTCCTAATGAGTAATGATGAGCAATATATTTTCATTTGCTTGATGACCACCTGTCTTTCTTTTTTCTTTCTTTTTTTTTTTTTTTTTGGCCAGTCCTGGGCCTTGGACTCAGGGCCTGAGCACCATCCCTGGCTTCTTCCAGCTCAAGGCTAGCACTCTGCCACCTGAGCCACAGCGCCCCTTCTGGCCGTTTTCCATATATGTGGTGCTGGGGAATCGAACCGAGAGCTTCATGAGTAGGAAGCAAGCACTCTTGCCACTAGGCCATATTCCCAGCCCCCTGACCACCTGTCTTTCATTTGGAGAGATGTCCATTGAGCTTCTTAGCTTATTTTTACACTGGGTTGTTTGTGTTTATATTCTTAGGTACTAAGAATTCCTGTTTCTGTTCTTTTACTCTAGATGTGTCTCTTGTCAGATATATGACTTGTAAACATTCATCGTCTCTATTTGTTTTCATGATGGGGTCCTCTGAAAGCATAATTTTTAGACACAGGACCTGGGTCCCAGGATGCTGTGTGCTTATCAGGTGACCTCACAGAAATCAGTTTGCATCTCAATTATGAACATGCTTCCATCATAAGCTTGGATGTCTAATCTTCTCATGTGCTCTGGTACTGGGGCTTGATCCCAGAACCTGGGTGTTGTCTTTTAGGTATTTTGCTCAAGGCTAGTGCTCTACCACTTGAATTAGAGCTCCATTTTCATGTTTCTATTGGTAAAAAATTGAGTCTTATGGACTTTCATTTTTTTACATTTCTTTATTGTTAAAGTGTTGTTACAGTTTCATATGTAAGGCAGTGTGCTCATTTCCTATGCAACTTGTTACCTCCTTCCCCATTTCCCCCTGCCTTTCCCCTCCCACTTCCCTTCCCTCCATGAATTGTGCAGTTGGTTTACACCATATGGTTTTGTAAGTATTGCTGTCACATTGGTTTGTGTTTTTATCCTTTGTCTCTCGATTTTGGCATTCCCTTTCCCTTCCCTAGTTCTAATCCATGTATATACAATATCCAGCCTACCAAAATCAGTAACAGTGGTATCAGGGGTAAAATCAAGGGAAAGAAAGACAGAAGAAAAAGGTAATAATTTTACATGGTATGTTGAAAATAACAATTTGTAAGGAAATGGAAAGTCTCATGGACTTTCTTGCCTAGGATGGCTTTGAATAGTGATTCTCAGATCTCAACCTCCTGAGTAGCAGGGATTAAAAGCATAAACCACTGGTGCCTGACATGTCCACTTTCATTTTTCATTTTTTTTTTTGTTTTATTAGATGTTCCTAAAGCAGAGGGCCAAGACTTGTCCATTTTGTGGCCCTCAGAGTCTTTATGGTTCTTGCCTATGGAAGATGTTAAATAAATATTGAATAAAGGAATACATCTACACATAGGCTTCTGTAGATTTTTTAATCCATATACATGCTGTCTCAATGCTTTGAGGTAACTAAACACAATCGCAACCAGGAAGTGTCTTCTCTTTTCTCTCTTCTCCCTGTTTCAACAATGAGTAGCTCAAGTCGTCCAGGGTCATCTGCATCCCTTGCTAAGGTTAAGAAAATGGAGAGCAAGAGCAGGGCCGAGCCACCAGAAACCAATTGCAAGCAAACCTTACCAAACAAAGAAGTACTCTCTCTGAGCCCTTCTTCATTCTTGCCACAAGACCTAAGTTTCCTCAGATTGGAAAGAGATAGTTCTATATATGAATATGCTAATTTTTCAGAGCACACACCCTTAACTCTAACTAATATGACAGTCCCCCTTAGGTATGGCTCTAGTTATTTAAGGTCAACCATGGTCTGCAAATATTAAATGGAAAGTGACAAACATCAACAATTCCTAAACTTTAAATATCAAGATGAATCTTGTACTCTTTTCCTCTCTGTCACAGAAATTAAAGCCCTTCTTTTTTCTCCAGTGTATCTATACTTTACCCAACCGGAAACTGTCTTAGTTACTAGTTAAATTATTGGGATAAAACAGCGTGTGCTCAAGTGCTTATTTAGTTAATAAGTGACCCCAGATCACAAGAGTTCTGATGCAGGCAATTCAGACAGGCTAAAGGGAATCCTTAAAGGACTTGCTGTATAAGTGAAAAGGCGAAGGTGTCTTGTAGACAATTACCTGTATAGGAGAAATACAATGAATACGCACATGCATATATGCACACATGTGTGAACATATATGTGTATATATGTGGTAGAGAGCTATCCTTGGTCACAGACATCCACTGAGCATCTTACATTGTACAGCACAAAACGGCACAGAAATAGATGGGAATATTATGCACACACAAACAAGTTATATATATTTTCTGGCTACTCAAGCACAGATCTTTCTCCAGATATTCTGGGCAGACCACTAGAACTAAGAGAGTGCTACTTGCTGGCACTTAAGGGACAGACTTAGATAGGGCCAGAGAGGTCCTCACAGACAGTCTCCTGTCCTTATAACGACATCGTATTCTTTGATATGACATTCCCTGCCTTTTTGAAGAGTACCTATTTAGGGCATGAACAGTGCAGTTATCTTTGCACGGGGCAGAGATATCTGGCTAAGAAAAGTAATCATCTCAGCGTTCTAGGGCTTCTCCATTGCTTTGAGGGAACCAGGGAATCCTCTAGCAGCCATAGGTAAGGGTCACTTTAGCCATTGGAAACAATGATTAAGCAGCAAATTGTTGGCAGGGGAAATCCAGACAGAAGGTAGCTTAAATTGATGGCTTCTGTGGAGGCTAAGGGAGTTTGAATTGAAATTTACCCAGGATTTTGCTTGGCCAAATCACCTTTATACCAAAGCTGAGATGCCCATATGAGGTCTATGGTCAGTATTGCCTGTAACTACCTGGTTGGCTTGGTTAGTCGTCAGTTGTCATGGTGCATGAATTAACCTAGTGTAAAAAATGAACCGGTCCAGCTGGCATGTGGATTCTGCTGACAGTAGAGGTCATTCTCACTAGGGTCTCTGGAATCGGAGCTCTTTCCTGCTGTCTCTGAGTCCAGCTCCTGGTTCTTAATCCCCGCAGCCTCTATGAGCTTAGGCCCTGCAAGGCTTCCTCTCTGACTTGTGGCCAGAAAGTAACTAAGTTCCTTTGACATATGTGATTGGGCCCTTGGTTATGTCCTGTGCGTCGTCTCACTCCAGCACTCCCTCCCACTGCTCCCTTTGGCGTGGGTCTTACTGAGCCACTCCTGGCTCTCCACGGGGCACAGAAGCTCTTTTGTCCTCCACTACAGTGCTTGCACTGCCATGGTACCCTGTGTTTCCGTGCCAGCCATTCCCCAGAGCCTGGGGCCTGCCTGGGACTGAAGGTTGCTGTCTCTCTTCTTGCAGCGCGGGTGTCCCAACCCCTTCCCATCCTTACTGCACTCCGCAGTAGTATGGTGTCCATAAAAATACCTTATTCCCAGTGCCTCATTAATTCCAGAGCACTATATATAGTTAATGTAAGTGACGCTCCAGGAACATCATCCACTCCCCCCCCAAAAAAAACAACAACAACAACAACAACAAACAAAAACCCTCCTGAGTGTCTTTGCCTGGGTATTTGTTGATTGTGTTTGAAAGTCATGAACTTGAACCCAATCCTGTTATACACATCTCTCACCTCCTTAGGAAACTAGTTCCATTTGTGGAGACTCACATGGAGATCCTTTTCTTGGAAAGCAGCTGTGATTTCTAAAGGTTTACTATCCTGTGCAACACAAAGCACCGGAGTCTCAGGAACAAACTTAGCCATTGTCCCAGGGATATACTGGATAAATGCTCACTGGGAACGGAGGTGGGCGAAAACTATTCCTTTGACTGCACACAGACACTTCACACTTTTGCTCTGACTTGATGCCCAGCTGCAAAGGTCTTCCACCATTAGCGCCTACCCAGCACTACCTGCATGTACCCTGAGAAGAGGGAGGGAGGTAGAGTAAATCCTTGAACCCAAACCCATACCATAGAAACTTCTAGGAATGCTTGTCAGGAGGAGGGTTTTTGTAGTTGCATGTGCTACATTACTAAAGGAAGCAAGCACATGCCATGCTTCGGGTTTGGGAAATAGCAAATGAAGGAAGAAAGGACGAGAACAGAGGAATAGGAGGTCTCCAGGCTATTGTCAAGAGAGTAGCAGGTATTTCTCATAAACAGTATCATTTTCAGAATTCAAAGTAGATTATCTCATTTTATTTAGAAATTATACTTTGGAATCTGAAAGGTCCCATGGCACAAAAATTTCTGTAGTGATGAAAGTAATAAAAAGTTCAGTACTGGTGGCCCATACTTATATTGCTAGCTATCCAGGGAGCTGCGATCTGAAGATCATGGTTCAAAGCCAGCCCAGACAGAAAAGTCCCCGAGACTGCCATCTTCAGTTAAGCAGCAAAAAACTAGAAGTGGAAGTGTGGCTCAAGTGTTAGAATGTTGGTCTTGAGCAAAAAGGCAAGCAGGAGTGTGAAGCCCTGAGGTTAAGCCCCAGTACCAGTATGAGTGCGCGCACACACACACACACACACACACACACACACACACACACACACACACATCAGGAGCTTGCTGTGTGGTAGATACTGTGATTAACATGTTAAATGTACTATTTAATTTTGATATTTTTTCTTTCCGTAGAGAGAAAGAAGGGAAAAGTCAAAATCAAAATCATGTAGATATACAGAAGAATTTTTTCCCTCTTCCCTTCGCCCATTCTTTGTCCTCTGGCATGTTTAGCAATAGCTGGCAGGTTGATCTCAGAATGGGACCAGCACAAAATGCTAAATTTCATATTCACTTGTTCATGTCTTTGGGTAAGCTTATGGGAGCAATGGACCTCTATCTTGAAATGGCTAATTTGGGCAGGGGACACTCATCTATCTATCTATCTATCTATCTATCTATCTATCTATCTATCTATCTATCTATCTATTATTTATCTATCTATCTATCTATCTAGATTTTATTGTAAAGGTGATGCACAGAGGGGTTACAGTCACATAAATCATGTAACGAGTACATTTCTTTTTGAATAGTGTTACCCTTTCCCTCATTTTCTCCCACTTTCCTCCCCCTGAGCCCCGATCCCCAGAAAATTGTAAAGTTCATTTTTTAACATAATGTCTAGTGAGTATCACTGCTGAACTGATTCATCCTTTGTCCCACCATTCCTGTGATGCCCCTTTCCCTCCCCAAACCAGATAAACTTATATACAAGACAAAAGGTACAGAAATAAAAATTCTTAAAAAGTGACCAAAAAGAATTAACCAAAGAAAGAGAGAAGGAAAGAAAGAGAGAAAGAAAGAAAGCTTAACTGCAAGCAGTGCAATCCAATGGAGAGTAAAAGACAATTATACCTGGACATGATTAATTAAACAGCACTCTAAGCATTCGAACAGTGAGAACACAGGAGGATGTTCTTAGGAGAGGATCACAAGGGCTCCATAGCTGTACACATATGACCATATAAAATGATGATTGCCAAGAAATGGAAACAAGACAACTCCCTTAAATCAGCGTCATAGTCACAGTAAGTGGATATTTTCACTTTTAATTATTTCTGTCTCATTTTTAATAGCTATTGAACCAGAAGGGGAAGGCAGCATTCTTGTTTTTCACCCTAAAGCATCTTGCCAAAATTTGAGCCAAAACTCAAATTCATATACATGAGAACAAAGTTCATCAGAGTCCCTTCTCAACCAACAGCTGGGTGCAGTCATGTACACCTGTCACCCCAAGCTAGGGGGAGAGCTGGAATTGGGAGGACTGTAGCTCCAGGCCAGCCCTAGCAGCGAAGCCCACGGGATTCCCTCTCCACGGAGGGAATCTGGATATGGTGCCATGCACATAGGATCCCAGGAATGAGAAGAAGCCAAAAGTAGAAAGAATTGGCACTCAGTCGTGTATCTTGGCAGGTAGCTCAACAAATTCCTAAAAAATAATCAGTGAAAAACAGGGTTGGAGATGTGGCACAGCAATAGAACATCAGCCTAACAAGTGTGAGGTTCTGAGTTCAAAACCATGCCCCAAATGCAAATTCTGAATGATCAACTCCACACCAGTAACATATTCAATAAATCCAAAGAGCGAACACCATACACTTGCTCACGAATGCATTGATCAGACCAAAGTAACCGGAAAGGAATGAGATGGAGGAACATGTGTCCCTCAAATTGTTCTTCAGTTTGGATAAGAAGTAGCTTCAAAGTCCACGTGGTAAAGGGACTGATTTCCAGCAGTCTGCTATTGTCAGGTAAAGGAAACTTTAAGAGGTGGAGTGTAGTGAGAGGTTTTAGGTCATTAAAGCATGACCTTGGAAGGGCCATGGGGCAGAGATCACTTGCTTTTTCATTCTCTTCCCAGGTGTGTAAGTTGAATAGCCTTGTTCTGTAATATGGAGGTCAGATCTGGCCAGTGAAAGAGGGCAGAAGCTGACCCCATTTTCACTATCTCCCCAGCCCCCCTGCTCAGAGGCCGGGGAAGATTCCCTCTCCCTGTAAACAATAGTGCTCCATGCCCCCCTGAATCAGCATGCCAATTCTTGATGGGCATGTCTGGATTGCTACAGGAAGGGAAGCCCCATCCCCAGGTAAAGGGAGTACCTGAATCCCAAGAGACAGGGCGGGCATATGGCCTATAGGTTACTGAACCTGTCTGTCAAGTGCTTGGAACAGGGAGCTCCCTGTGACCCAACCCAGATGGAGATAACAGGAAATACCTGAAGTTCCAGATGTCCCCTCAAGCTAAGGATGACACCCTTGCAACCCAACCCAGATCATTTGTCTAAACCAATCATTTCGAACCCCATAAGCTAGCCAATCACCTTCACCAGGCCTGTTCCCGCCATTGATTAGGCCAATCGTTCTTAAGAATTATTTTATAACTTTCCCTCAATACAAAATGATTTGCTGTGTGATGATGTGACACATGGAATGTTCCCCCAAGCCCTATAAAAACCTGGTGTAATCTGTGCTCGGGGCTCGGGGGCCTTCGTCCATCTTGGCTGTGTCCTTGTAGGCGTAGGTCCAAGCTCGAGCTTGCTAATAAACAACTCTTTGCTTTTGCATCGGAATCGGCTTCTCAGTGGTCTTTGAGGAGGGGTGTCTCGAATTCTGGGCATTACAGTTCCACACACGTTCCCACCATCAGATGCTGTCTTGTCACAGGCCCAAAGCACCGGACTGACTGTGGCCTGAAACTTCAAACTATGTTGCAAATGAAACCTTTTAAGTTATAGCAAGAAATAATACATATTAGATATATGTTAGATAATATATATTAGGTAACATGTATTAGATATATTAGATAATATACTACATACTAGATTATATATTTTATATCATATTATATATCTAACACATTATACATTTAATACATGGTATATATTATAATATAGAATACATACATATATAATAAAATATATAAATGTATTATACTATCTATTGCATAAGAATATGATAATACAATACATATCATATGTTAAATATAACATAATATATAATATGTTAATAACATAATAACATAATATCATCATATCATGTATCATAATATCATATATTATGTTATATTATATGTAATGTTATGTATTATTATATATATTAGAAAGCTGACTACTGTATTCTTCTTCTGAACAGAGAAAAAAGATTGGGTTGAGAAATATGGATATCCCCAAATCTTGGCTTGTCAATGTAGCCATACTCTAAATGTATGAGTCTATCAACCTATGTAAACAATAATTATTTTGAAAACACAGTTTTTTCTGATTGGGGAGTAAAATGGAGATTTTTTTTTTTTGGCTATTAGAATTGGGTTATTCATTCCTCTCTGTTATTACCTCAAAAATGGAAGACAAATCAATTCAAATATCAAATAATGAATCTCTTTCTAAGTAGCAAACTACTAATAAAATCTAGATGGTGACATATTACTCGAAGACTCTTGTCTCTGTGTATTGTCTAGAAGTATCTGTCAGAAAGACAGACAAGAAATGAGAGAGTTTGAGAAAGAGCCTGTTGTGCAGAAGAAACCAAAGGTCTTTGCTGCGTCCCTGCATGAGAATAACCACAGCTCGGAAGCCCAGGTGCCCACATCGGGCTGCGCAGAGGAGAGCAAGGCCTTCCTTAGGGCAGAGAGCCCTTTGCCAAGGCACACTGAGCCTGCTTCTTCCATGAGCTGGGCCTGGAAACATGGAGATGTGGAGACTGCTCCCTGCGGCTCTCAGGAACTCCTGGAAGGAGAGGCCCTGCGGGGAGAAGCCGAAGGAAAGACACAAGGACAACTTCCTCACCCCAATCCTCACAGTTATTTCACAACACCATAGAATTTGCTATTTGTCTTTTACAGTTTTGTTGTTTTTTTAAATTTCCAGAGCTGAGGACCGAGCTTGCGCTTGCCAGGCAGGCACTCTTCCCCTGAGCTAAATCCCCAGCCCCTTGAATTTATTATTTGTCTTAAAAAAATTACTCTGGTCACCTACACACTTAAATGAAGCAGCAAGAGGTAGATGTCCAAATTGTCTTGTTCTGAGTAGTTCACCTATTGGTGGCCATTCCTGTGGACTTGGAGCCCATGTGTTTGATGACACAGAATGCCAGCTATGTGGCCCATATTCCGTCTCTCAAAGCTTCACAAGAATATCAATAAACAGAAACCTCTCACTCTTTGTATACAAACAGTTTCCACTAGTCTCACACAGGTCAAATGATTTTTCCAGGTTTACTTTCTTCCCTAATTCTAGAAATTTAGTCATAGGCTTCTCCATCTTCGGAGTGCTACTTGCGTTTCTCCAGAGTCAGAGCACAGGATTCCAAGACAGAGAAAGCCAAGTAGAGCATGCTTCTGGGCAATAAGACATTATACAGTCTCTTCTCCTTTCGTCTTAGAGTACAAAAGGAAAGTCAGAGGAGGTGGGAGATCACAAGGGAAATTCCTTGAGAAGTAAACTTTTCTGTACAATGAAATGTTGCCATCAGAGGAGTCAAGGAGATAGCCCTCTCACCCCAGCTCAATGGGAAACTCCAGTCCACTGACATTGGCATTGGCAGAGGGCTTCCTCGATGATTGACATAAATTGCTATCTTGGAAGAACTGTGAAGAAATGTCATTTCCAAAATTAAATAGCTCGAATTCTCGTGGCCAGGGGGTGAGGGGCATGCAGAGAGCCACCCACAGCGGGGAGCTAGCTCACTTGGCATTTAGCTAGGTGTTACAACATGCTCTGCACATAAACATCTGAAAAGGAAAAGAAGGAAAAAGAAGGGAGAAGCGATTCCATTGCTCAGAAAATTGAAACCTTACCACCCACAAACCAGATGGGAGAAGGAAGGCTTGTCTACATGTATGCCTTGCCTTGCTTTGCATCCTATTTCCATCATTAAAGGACAGAAAGGAGAAGAGAGTTTGCTGGTAAATGACCTGGTGTTGGGAGATGGTGAAAGAGAACTGTCCTGGCAGAAGGAATGCTGACTATGAGGCTTGCAGCATCCTTTGGGAAGAATGGGGACAGGAGCACTGAAAGTTAACTCACTAATGAGTAAGATTGCAGCATTGAATTTGCCAGCTTTTCATCCTGTCTTACAAGGTATTAAGAAGGAATAAAACAAAGGCAGCTTTCACAGAGAGAGCGTGGCAACTGAAAGGCAGTGTTCTCAGGGCTTAGATATGAACTTTGTTCTTTGTTTGCACGTTAATTGCATTGTGTTAACAGAAGCAATCGTTGTTAGGGGGAAAAAAACATATATAATTGTATTTCAGATGAATATGATACCCTGAATCCAGGTGTTTAAAGAATGAGAAGTGATATAACAAATTGCTAACATTTTAACTTGTGGAAGAAAGCTTTTAGAAAATGAGATGTGTACTTAAATGGTGTTAAAGTAAGTGTCAGATTTTACAAGGAATCACTGTTCCATTGACAAGTATATTTGGAGACTGGGGGTATGGCTCAATGGAAGAGCACTTGCACAGCAGGTATGACATCCTAAGTTTGATTTCTAGCTTTGCAAAATAAAAAGTATATTTTGGGATTTTGCTTGGTGTCATTTTATTTCAAGATTCTGGAACATTATCAGAGATATTAGGAGAGGCGAACACTTATAAACATCTATAGGTACTGTTTCATCTTTCTAGTGGGTAGTGCATATTTCTAGGGAAAGTTGTACCAGCTAACCAGGAATTGCAAATATCCTAATTTCAAAATCTTTTGATCAAACCTAGGCTGGCAGTTTTCAAAACTGTTAGGTAAAGTTTTCAGATATTCTTGGAGGTCTAGCAAATATCTTCATAAATCAGTCATTAAACATAACTATTTTGTTTTTGTATGCCAGTACTGGGGCATGAACTCAGAGCCTGGCACTGTCCCTTTGCTTCACCACTCCAGGCTGGTGTTCTATCACTTAAGCCACAGTGTCATCCACAACTCTTGCTGGTTTATAAGAGATCATAGCCTCACTGACTCTTCTACCTATGGTTGCCTTTGAACTGTGATGCTCAGATTTCAGCTTCCAGAGTAGCTAAGATTATAAGTAAGAGCCACCAGAACATAGTGAAAATAACAATGACTTTGATGCTTGCAGATACTCTATGGCGTGGGTTAGAAAATCAGAAAGGACATATGGATGCATGTTTACTTCATAGTATAATAATAGCTTTTCCTTTGTTGGTCATAACTCCTTGTGATTTTTTCTTCATTTTTATCATCCTTATGTGTTATATAAAGGAATTTTAATTCAACATGTCAGTTTTTGAGTACAACGCATTTTGATCAATGTCATCCTTTCCACCATTTCCCCCCATCTTTCTCAACCACACCCGTACCCTCAAATTATCTGTTAAAGGCAAGATAGCATTTTTAAAAAATGTAAATGGAGGGTAATATATATTTTGGCCCTTTGTTTTTCAAATTACAAAGTGTACCTTTTGAAAACTCAAACCACTCAAGAGCCATGATCAGTGATGTAGGATTTGTCTTTTTTTTTTTTAATTTTTGAGACTATTAAACATGAAGATGAACCAGTACTGTGTTAAGAATACACCACAGTGGAGAAACTAAAAGCTGAAGCAAAGTTCCATCCAGAAACCCAGAGCTGGAATGGTACATGTAGATTTGGGGGCAAACCTGAAGTTCATAGTTGTACACTGGGCATATATAAATACCCTCATACTCTGGATGCAGAGAACATCACTGATGAAGAGTCATTTGTATTTGGAAACTACAGAAATTATCATCAAAAAAAGGTAAGTAATATATAATTCTGACTATGGCATTCTGGAAAAAGGCAGAACTATGGAGTCAGTGAATTGATCAGGAATGGTTAGTGGGGAGAAAATATGTAGACTACAGAGGATTTCCAGGCCAGTGACACTAGTGTGTCTAAAACTATAATGATGGCTGCTTACTTTTATATTTGTCAAAATCCACAAAATATACACCAAAATGTATTCTAAAGTGAAGTGGGGACCTATCCATGTGTGTGTCTGTGTGTCATTTTTTATTAGAACTGTAGCACTCAGATTTCTACAGTGGTGACTGATGTGTATGTGTGCGTGTGTGCATGTGAGACAGAGAGAGAGAGACAGAGAGAGAGAGAGCAGAGAGAGAGAGGTGGAAAATCTTTATATCTTGGGCTCAGTTTTACTGTGAACCTAAAACTACTCTAAGAATAACTTTGTCCCTTGTGATCCTCTCCTAACAATATCCTCCTTTGGTCTCACTGTGTCCATGTTTATAATCCTGTTTATCATGTCAAGTGTATATTTTTTTTTGTCTTTTACTATCCATTCAGTTTACTTGTAGATTTATAGGCACCTGCTAATTATTACAAATGAGGGAAACCATTACAAGGGTTCAATAGCTATGTGCATATGATAGTATAAAATGATGATTATCAAAATGAACTCCAGGAAATGGAAACAAGAGGTCTTTTTATTTCACTGTGTGTGTGTGTGTGTGTGTGTGTGTGTGTGTGTGTGTTGTCACTGTTTTTTATTTCTAGCCCTTTTATCTTGTATGTAAGTTTATCTGATTTGGGAAGACTAAGGGGAAGCACAGAAATGATAGAAAAAAGGGTGAACTAATTTAGGAGTGAAACCCTCTAGACACTATGTTGGAAATGAACTATACAACTTGGGGGAGGTGTAGAAGGGAAAAAATTGGGATACAATGAGGGAGGGGATAACAACAAAGAAAAAGAAAAGAAATGTACACATTACCTGACTTATGTAACTGTTAAAAATATTTCAAACAGAAATACACTCATTACCTGACTTACGTAACTGTAATCCCTCTGTATATTACCTTTACAATAATTTTTTTTGAAAAGTCTTTTTGGTTCCTTAAGAAAGACATATTAGGTGAATCCATTTGACATACAATTTGGAGAACAAAAAGTTTGCTACTCAATATAGGGCTTCATTTGAAGCAACATGGTAACGAGTAAAGGCTAGTTGGTAAAAAGATTCCACAGCAGTATACATCCCTGTTAATAAAAGTTTGAAGATTTCTCAGAGAAAAGGCACCCTCTCCGGGTGGACTACTGGAATTTAGGATATAATAATGCCAGCAAGGAAGACCGTCTGGCAAGAAAAGCTGGGACATGGTGGTTTATGCTAAGGAGTACTCATGAGTAAACCACCTCTGCAATTATTCAGTGTGGCTGGAACTGGATCGACTCCATATGGCACCTTGGTGTAGGGCATCTCCCCTTTCACAGAACTAGCGAAAGGAGGTTCTTCAGAGAGCATTGGAAATGATAAGAGGTGTGAAAACGTGACCCATGAGAAAAGGTAAAGGGAACTGGGCACATTCAATCTCTATAAAAGAAGACCTGAGGGAAACATTGGTAATAACTGGCTCACTTGACATAAAGGGATATGATAATGGGGATAGGGACAAATTATTCTCATTTGTCAATGGGGACAAAACAATTAATAGGCTCATGCTGCAGTGGGGCAGAACTGAGTTAAATATCAGGACACACTTGCACACTTTGAATCAGAGTTAGACAAGATAGGGATGTAGATGTAGAGATGGTTGAAGTTGGACTTAATTCCTTATAAATTATGATCAGGTTGTAAGTTTTAAAAAGCATGTTTTTCACTGATATATGTAGCATGATGTGTCATTTAATTCTTTTACTCTACTTCCATTGATTTGGTGATCTATGAAAATGGAAAAAGATATTTATATATGCCTAAGGGCTTTCCATTGTACATCTTTACATTAAGGTGTCGAGTGAAGGAACACTGCTCTTAAATACACGTCAAAATACATTTATTACATCTGTTATTAGAGAGTGCAGTGTACTTGTTCATAATTCCTGAAATGTACAACTTCCATCAACCCTTGAAGTGTTTTACAGAAACATAACACTCAATAATGTCTAAACAAGCAAGTGACAAGAACATTGAAACATGATTTCTATATGGAAGAAAATCACATCACTGGTACTAACACATGGTCTCCCTCTCCCCTGCTCACTTTCTCTGTTTATGTCTCTCTGTCTTCTTCCCTCTTTGTGTCTGTGTTTCTGTCTTTGTCCTTATCTCTGTCTCTCACTCCCTCTCTCTCTGTCTCTATTTCAGTCTGGTGGTAGAAAATCTTTCACACCTGCAACCCAAGAATGTGCACCCCCAAACACTCACCCCCTACTGTGGTTTATTGGAATTTTATCTGCCTAAAGATTGGGTGAGTTTACTTCATTATTTCCCCAGTCTCTCATTGGCCACAAAGTTTGTCGCCCTTGATACATCTTTACATGGAACCATTAAGTGAAACCACGCTAATGAGTGTCTTCATAATGACTCATTTAGCTCTTCCACCAGCAGCATGCATATTACTTTAGCAACACTTCACCTACCTGATTCCAGCAGCCAGCAGCTCTGGCTGCCTTCCTTTATGGATGGAGTCCTCTAGAAATCTTTGGTTCTATACACTGTTCTTTTAGCTTCCCATAACCTTATTTTTTTTTTTTTTTATCATAGGCTGCCTTGAGAAAGCATTGAGATGATTTGAGAGAACACTTTGGCTTTGGCCAATTGTTGATAAAAAATAGGTTAGTTGGAGTTAGTCATAAGAAATAAAATTATTTTCTTGCTAAATATATATAGTGATATATCTATATCCATCTATTTATATCTCCCTATCTGTCCATCCATCCATTCATCCATCCATCCATCCATCCATCCATGTATCTATCTTCCAGGGTACCTTTGGGAAAACAGCATATTTTGAGATAATTCAGCCTTCAAATAGATGGTTCAAAGTGAGTTTTCATTTACAACTATTGATTCCACAATGCAACACCCGCTTTCATTCTAGCAATAATTTCTCCCAGGCAAGTGGTGAAGTTGCCTTTTCTCATTCATGATGCTACAGTTGTTTCCTATTTCCAAGAATGACTGCCACAAATCAAAGGATTCTGGCAAAGAAATGATGAAACTTACCTAATTTTAGGTGCTAGCCATGGTTGTACAGTAGAGTAATTTGTTATTTTAAAGGAGCATTTATATGGAGACATAATATTGGGAACCACAGTAGATACAGGAAAGAGGGAAGTTGATTTAGGAATCCTCAAAGCAGTTTGTTTTATTTGTTTAATAAGAAATTAGTAGTGTCAACTCTTTAGAGATGTTTTTTATGGGCTACGCTTAGATTGCTTTTGGAGTCTCAAGGAAGTAATCCTTTATATGTGTTTTAATTTCATGAATTTGTTGTAAGTATTTCAGCGCACAGGATTTCCTTCACTATGTTAACACAAATTAACTGATGCAAATTATTTTTGGTTTGATGTATTTATCATGTTTTCTACCTTGTGTGAATGAGGTAGGAAAGTGTAGAATAATAGTTTAGTTTCGGACTCACCTTAAGTCTCCGTCCCCAGTTCAAAAGGATTGGGAGACGTTTAAGAAGCTGGAATCAAAGAGAGGTGCTGGTGGCGTAGGCCTGTAACCCTTGCTACTGAGATCTGAGAATTGTTGGTCTGAACCCAGCCCAGGCAGGAAAGTGTGTGAGATTCTTATCTCCACTTAATCACCACAAAACAGAAAGTGGTGCTGTGACTCAGTGGTAGAGTGCTAGCCTTGAGTGAAAAAAAACTCAGGGACAGCACCCAGTCCCCGAGTTCAAGCCCCATGAAGGATTTAAAAAAAAAACAAAAAAGAAATTAGGATCATGATGACAGTCCCACTCTCCCGAAGGCACTGCCCAAAGTGAATTACTTTCCTTGAGAGCTGATTGTATAAAAGGCCTGGTCTCTTCTGCATAGATCTACTTGCTTTTGCACTTTCCTCTATGGGTTGTAGTGTCAGCAAAATTCATGTAACAGAATCTGATAAGATACCAAGTTCATGTTCTTGGATTTCCTATCCTGGAGAACCGTAAGTTTGAGTATGATTGTTTCCTTATAACACATCCTGTCTCAAGTATTGTGTTACTGTACACTAAAAGAAGTGGCGTGAAGTGCTCGGTGCTTATTTAGAGACCTTGGTATTTACATTACTTCTTCTTTCATGAACTCAAATTCTTTGTCTCTCTAGTGCTATTGCACCACTCCATCCTGGAGGTTCTTTTGTCTCTCCATCAGTTGTGATATAAACGTTTGATGTTGGAATGTTTTCTAAATCATTCTATTTTCCATACTCTTTTTAGTCTTCCTCTAGGTCTAGTTGATTTTGTTATGATAATACCACATCTTTCTCTTTTTTGTTTGTTTTCCCTGCAAGTACTGGGACTTGAACACAGGGTTTCACACTTTCACTTGGCTTTTTTTCTTCAAGGCTGACACTCTTACCACTTGTGCCATGTCTCCACTTCCTGCTTGTTGCTGCTTAGTTGGAGGATAACAATAACTCGGATTTTTCTATCCTGGCTGGCTTGAAACCTCTAGGCTCTTCAGATTCCCAGGTATAAATCTCAGCCTCCTCAGTCACTAGGATTTCAGATGCAAACCACCAGTTTCTGGTTTCATCTTTCTCTTTTTGTCTGCCTTTTTGAAAAAAAAAAACAATAGTTGTGTTGGTTACTGTACTGAGTTATTTGCCAAGTGGTCATTCTCATCCATGCTGATACCTGTGGTTTAAATATTTGCAGCACCATAAAGGATCGGGGTTGTTGGAGTCTATGTAATTTGCAAGCCTGCCTGTATGAAAGGCACCTGGTAGCATAGGAATGGGGGCCTTCTTCACTCCTAGACCTGGCTTCCTGTCTTCAGCTGCCAGGGAACCCAGCACACAGCTTTGTCTGATGCCAACCGGTTGGTTATGTGGCTGCCAGAGATGTCAGAGGCAAGCCATAGGAGGTGTGAGTTTCAGCCTTAGGTGCAGAGCTTTGGGTACCTTCAGCGCAGATGCACAGAGCCCTGGCATTTTCCAGCTTTGAAAGACACAAAGGCTATTGTGTACTTATGGCTTATTTTCTGCTAAGAGAAAAACTTAGTAAGCATTTTTGACACATGGATGAAGTATGTCTGCATAGCAGCTGGAATGACACAATGGACCCTAATAGCTTTTTCAGGTTTTTTTTCATACTGTTTTGCACACTACAGTCCCCCCACGTCCTGCAGAAGATTTGCCTACAAGCCACTACCCTGGGTAACGTTGGATTTGGCTAAGTGACATCTAAGAGCCAGGCAACTTGTAAGGACCCAGCCATGAAAGGAGATACATTTATTCCTCCGGAAGTCTAAACATTAACTAGGTAGGTGATTAATTTTCTCCAAATTCAGATGATGAAATAGTTCAAGGTGCAAAAAAAAATCATACCTCTGAAGCTTGTATGTGTCTGTCCAGTTATGCATACTGCCCAGTGATCTGGCTAAGTGCATTGTGAAGGTGGTTATACTGTGTGTGTTGGGGGGGGGGGGCAGCACTACCATGGTTGTGCTTGAACTAACACAGTGGCATTTTGTAACTCAGGAAAAACACATTTCCCTGATGTGTATTTGTGGCCGGTAGGTTTGTAAATGAAGTAGATGAAACAATGCCACCCACCCC
This sequence comes from Perognathus longimembris pacificus, assembly GCF_023159225.1. Lineage (NCBI taxonomy): Eukaryota > Metazoa > Chordata > Mammalia > Rodentia > Heteromyidae > Perognathus > Perognathus longimembris. The sequence continues at coordinate 7,402,402 of NC_063168.1, read as the reverse complement.
ACCCCCTCCATTTCTCCTTGTATAGTTGTTGCTTTGTTTGCTGTGCTTTGGATAGAGGGGGATTTGAAAGACAGGTAGGGATGTGTTCCTAGATGTTTATCATGTATAAATAGAGTGCAAATTGAACATGCCATTTCTCCATCAGCCGTGATATAAATGCTTGATGTTAGAATGCATTCCTCTGCCACAGAGTGTCTTTGTGCTTTGTTTATACCATCTTTCTGCTTTTAGTGCAGGGAGAGAAGGGGGGGAGGGGAAATGCCTAGTGTGAAATTGGAGAACCACAGTTGCCCCAATGACAACTTTCTTCTCAGCAAAATCTAATGACAAGCCACAGGACATTACTTTCAATAGATCTATAACAAAAAGAGTTTTAAAAATTAGTTCTTTTTGTTCTTCTATGGCAAAATCACAACTTCAGCTTGTATTTCAAGATGCATATTTGCTCGGTGGGTCCCACAGACTTAAAAGTGAATTTGCAATTAATCTCAGATGGATTATCTGTGTGATACAAACATGTGGGCATGAAATGTATAGAGACTACATATGGCAGGCCATCTGATATAAACAAGTAGGACTCAGAAATATACATACATGCTGTGATTGATTTGTTAGTTCTGTATGTAAATGGAGCTGAAAGCCCACTTTCAAGCATGACCTGTGAGAAGCGAATGCATAAAAATACACAATAAACGGAGATAACACAAGAATAACATCAATTAAAACAATTATGACAACTCCTAGTCATCACGAAGTATTGTTTCAGCTGCATCTTAACACAGGAAAAGCTTCCAATTGTTCTTAAATCGACTGGTAACTGATTCCACATTTGTGGGCGCCTGACACAAAAGGGCTTTTGTCCCTGGTCTGTATTCATTTGAGGACATATGAATTGCAAAGCCAAGAAAGGAAGTTGTGTGTGGCTTTCTGCTGGACCCACAGGTGGAAGTGAAGCTTTGAAAGACTCCTTTGATTGTATTATTGAAAATGCACTTCCTGCCAGGTGCCCGTGGCTCATGTCTGTAATTCTAGCTACTCGGGAGGCTGAGATCTGTGGACTGTAGTTTGAAGCCAGCCTGGACAGGAAAGTTCATGAGGCTGTTTCTACAATTAATGGCCAAAAAGGAGGAGGAAGAGGAGGAACAGGAGGAGGAACAAGAGGAGGAGGAGGAACAGAAGAAAAAGAAGAAGAAGGAGGAGGAGGAGGAGGAGGAGGAGGAGGAGGAGGAGGAGGAGGAGGAGGAGGAGGAGGAGGAGGAGGAGGAGGAGGAGGAGGAGGAGGAGGAGGAGGAGGAGAGAGAGAAGAAGAAGAAGAAGAAGAAGAAGAAGAAGAAGAAGAAGAAGAAGAAGAAGAAGAAGAAGAAGAAGAAGAGAGAGGAGGAGGAGGAGGAGGAGGATTGATAGAGGAGGCGGAGGGGGGGAGGAGGAGAAAGGAAAGAAAAGAAAGAAAATACACATCTTATAATTCTTTGCCCAAATGAAAAGAGCCTTAAATTCTCAATATTAATGTACTTAATGACTATTTTGGTGTCTACCAGCTAAAATATCTGAGACCCACAATTTTGTTCGTTAGTAAATCCATTTCCATTCATTTGTGGTATAATTGAATTGAGTAGAAAGCAGAGTAATGGATTTAAATTTTCTAAGAGAGAATTACAAGGAATTTCTTCTTCCATGACATACAATTGTTTTGTTCGTGGGTACGGATGTACAATTAGCCCCAAGGAAGAAGTTATTTTGTCCCCTTTCCAGAGAAATATCCCCCAGTCTCAGGTGCACACATTAGGCACTCTGTGTGTGTGTCATCTGCTATTTCATTGGAATGGACCTTCCTTGTAGAAGCCCCTGTGCTCCCCAGCAGAGGGGAATGTGGATGATTCCCCCTTCCAATCCACTCAGGAGGCTATGGACGCAGGACGACTAGGGGCTTTGCCAGGCCCCATCTGACGCTTCCACTTGGCTCAGCATTAACCGCATCCAAGAAGAAGAAGTTTCTCAAGAAGCAGAGACTGCACCGGTTAAACCATTTTTGCAGTCTACGAATCCAAGATTCCAAATTCCAGGCAGTTTCCAGGTATCAATAGGCAAAATGGCAAAATACGAAGCATCACCATTCAGTAGTTTCAGTGATTTCTTAGGCTATCAGAGCCAAATACAGTGAAACAGCCTTGGTGAGTCTGTAGGAAAATCTCTCCTCTGAACCCTCTTGATGCCATAGTTGATCCAGCCACTTCCACTGAGCCGCTGAATGGTGGTCACTGTCCACAAGCGCTTGTTTCCTCCCTCCAATTTGCATCTAAATCTCTTCCAGGAAACAAAAACACTTCTGCTTCTTGGACTTCCACGATCAGTCTGGTTTCTTTGAATTCTCCACTGACTTTACGAGGACCAGGTTGAAGGCCAGTGGTGCTGTAGTCCTAGGTGTTCATCCTCTTTCTTCTTGCTCATTTGAGAGACAGAGTTGACTACTTCCTTCTGAAACGCACAGGTGTGCCAATATGACCACGTGGGACAGAGTCTCACTTCTGACGCAGAGTCTAGCTGCTCTGCCTGTAACACGGCTGTCCAGAGCACTTACAACACATGCGCACCATGCTGAGCTCTATGAACAGCCACCATACTCTTCCTCTCTTTATTTGCAGGGGTTTCAGCTCTCAAGTTCTCAAGGCAAAAGACATCTCAAGGTGCCTGAACCCAGCTCTGGCCCACAAAGGTAATGTTTGTGCACGTACCCTCTGGCTCAAGCAATATATCTAAGTTTACTTGGTGCCATCACAAGGGTTATAAACACAGCTTTGGATGAGAGTTCTTATGTTGGGTGACAGTATTTTTCTAGAGGGAAGAAGTATGATAACTGCAGACCAATATTGCCTTAAGGTCTCTGACCAAAATGATTATTCTAAGAGGCAACCTCCATCCAGAGTTACCAACAGTCACCAAACAGACTGAGCATTTTTCAAATGATATTTTGCCACTTGGATGGGGAGAATAAGAAAATGTTGTTCCTAGATCACATCTGTAAGCAGAGGATATATACTTTCTGCAGGTCTCGGGAAAATTAACCTCTGTTTTACTAGTTCAGCTTCATTGACATGGAAAGAAATCTCTGGCCATAAGCAAGTATGATGTCATGCTGTTTGGGGGAAAATATGGATGGATTCATTGTCAAGTAGATTCAATACAAAGTCAGGGAGAACAGGATAATAACTTCAGTACATTCACAGAACCAAGGCTAATGACAGCACTGTTTGTTTTTGTTGTTGTTTCTGTGGTCCTGGGGCTTGAAATTAGGGCACTGTCTCTGAGTGTCTTTACTCAAGACCAGTGTTCTACCCTTTGTTCCAAAGCTCCCTCCACTCCGGCTCTCTCTCTCTCTCTTTCTCTCTCTCTCTTTTAGTCGTTAATTGGAGATCCAAGTCTCATAGGCTTTCCTTCCCAGTCTGGCTTCAAACTACAGTCTTGAAATTTCAGCCTCTTGAGTAGCTAGAATTGCAGGCATGAACCACAGATGCCTTTGATGGAGACACAGTCCTCCCAATCAAAGTAGAGAGATGTTGAAGTACCAGAAGGAAGGTCATGGCCAGCCTCACTCACTCAGTATGTCAGGAGACATAGAATGGATGGATGGACACACGGCCCACCACTGACACCCTGTCCTCTGAGTTCCTGCTCGCACAGGTGCCTTGAAAGAAGCAAACTGCACTTGTACAAAATGCCAGAGTTACGGTTACTAGTTGTTCAAGGCCCCATTAGAGATTACTCTAATTCATACTGAGAATCAAAGGAAGGTCATATGGCTGAAGATTTCATTGTGGAAAGCGGAAAATATGTCATTACTTTGTGGAAGACTTCAATCCAAGCATGCCACCTGACTTGGAGCTGGAAGAGTCCGAGTTCTTCACCTTTAGGATGGTTCGAGCTCTTCCCTTCATGGAAGCTTCACTGAAGGTGAGGGGAAGAACCGGAGGCACGAGGAAAGCAGGTGGATCTGGCGCTGATAAGCATCAGCAGACCCAGACCCGTCTGGGCACCTGGGAATCATGCACAAACATCTCAGGCAAGAGTACTGAGACACATATGGTATGTGGAATTTTGTGAGTCTGGGAGAAACTAGCAATGGGACCGAGGTCTCATCCAGGTTTGGAGCCAGGCGAGTTTGATCCATCAGAAGCTGTGGAAGCCTAGTCCAACCTGAAGATGAGCTAATCTGGCCTAAGTAAGCAGCAAGGCAACCACACCAGGAGACCTGAAGGCAGTTCCCTGAAATAAGGTCCTGGGCAGACATGAATAGAACAGAATCTTGCGAAATGAATGGAAGGAATCGACCCAGCAGACACAGAGAGTGTCCTCTTAGAATTGTACCAACCAAGGCTTGCACAAAGTCTGATGGCACAGCTGGGAGTCAGATGTGTAGTTTTCTGGTAGGGAAGTTTCTACTAGATGTAGCTTGAACATCCCCTCCTTTGCTTTCCTTTCCTTTTTTCTTCTCTACTTTTCCATCTCCTTTCCTTTCCTTTCCTTTCCTTTCCTTTCCTTTCCTTTCCTTTCCTTTCCTTTCCTTTCCTTTCCTTTCCTTTCCTGTCCTTTCCTTCCTTCCTTCCCTCCTCCTCCTCCTCTTTTTTCTTCTTCCTTTTCTCTCTCTTTCTCTTGCATTCTTTTACTTTTCTTTTTTTTTTCATACTGGGGGTTGAAGCCAGTATTGACATCCAGTATTTACTCATGCTAGACCTGCAATCTACCACTTGAATTGTGCTCTATGTGCTTAAATTTTCTCCAACAGAAGAGCTCTGAGTTTTGACTACTGTAAAATGGGAATCATGGAATTGCTTCCCATATGAAATTCTTACAAGACTTGGGTGACGTGATGAATGTGCCATATTCAGCTCTGTGTCTATAAGTGATAAATAGTTAATAGATCTCAGCAAAAAATGGAGTAATGAATTTTTTATGGTTAAACAGTCATCCTTGACAATGTGTTTAACCAGAAATCATGCAAATAGTGTGGCTATGTGAAGCTATAAATAAAACTTGTCCTGATACTTTAGGGCAAGTATAAAATCTGGCCTTTTGAATTCAGATACCTCTAGTTCTCTTGACCTGAGTTATTCAGGGAAGCAATTCAACTTTCTGCCTTAGTCATGTTTTGCTTGGAAAACACAAAGGCTGCTAACATTATGGTTCTTTTATTACACAAATCATAGGGGACCAAGCTTTACAGCTGTCAAGAAGATAGTATGGCAAATGATCTCTTGGTACCTTCCAAAGTTTACTATGATTATACTGTTTTGTGCACACAATTCCAGAGTGAAGAAATTATAGGACAATAAACTTTCCATTATAATGACTATTATGAATGCCTAACCTTCACAATTCAAAACAATGCACTTAGAATCTGAAGTTAAGGTCATTTAGAAGAATGACGAGAGGAACAGATAATACTTCATTTAGGTGCTGTTTGTATGTATAGTCCTGTTGGGTTTGAAAACAGAGTAAGTTACACAAAGAAGTGGGAGTTACCTAAAAATAACTCAAATAATTGCTATCATTTGTAGAGAAAGTTTGTATGCTGCTGGAGACATTGCCATATTGTCTTTCATGAGGGAACTAGTCATAATGATAAAGCTCTTCACAATTCTCAATGTACAGAAATCAAATGACACAATCAAAGCTTTTTGTGGTTCAAGGTACCTGGCCTTGACCAAGCACTGGTGGCTTATTAGTGATTCTAGCTACTGAGCAAACTGAGATCTGGAGAGTTATAGTTTAAAGTTAGCCCAGGAAGAAAAGTCTCCTTCTCCAAAATAACCAGCAAAAAAGTTAGACTGGATCCATAGCTCAGTCATTGAGTGCCAGGCAAACAAGCCAAGCAAGCATGAAGCTCTGAGTTCCAAACCCTAATGCAAGCAGAAAAAAAGATACCTGGCCTTTGTAAAAATACATAGATTCTAATTCTGTTAGAGTAAGATAGATTTATTTATTTATTTATTTATTTATAGTCAGAGCCTGAACTCATGCTTAGGGCTTTTACATACAGCTGGTGCTAAATGACTTTAACCATGCCTCCAGTTCAATGTTTTTGCTGGTTAGTTGGACCTTAGTGTCTAGAGGGCTTCTAACTTCAGGCCTCAAATCTTAGCCTTCTGAATAGTTAGGATTATAGGTATCTAGCTGAGATAAATGTCTTAAATAAGATGTTTCAGAGAATGAGCAATTTAACTTAGTAAAGCTTTAAGTATACGTTGTTGTTTTGAAACTCTTCTGTAGTTTTCCTTCTTCCATAATACATTACACTGAGATTCATTACCTCAAGATTTGGTGTTTGCCAAGTAAATCATCACCATAAGCTCAAACACCCATGGCCCCTGCCTAGACAAATGAACAGAGGATAATCGAAGCAAGAGGCAGGGCGGGTATAGTGCTGGAAATACAGGTGGCATTTCAGGACAGTTAACAAATTCGAATTAGATACTATGCTTCTGATCTTGAAGAAGACACCACCAGTAAGTTCTCACTTTTCCTTTCTCAGAGAGGATTGTTCTTCAATGAAATACAAGAAGATATCTGGAAGAAAGCCACTTTTCCAGCTGAGAAGAGCAAGCACAGGTTCCAAGTAAGATGGACAATATCCATCTGATTTCCGTGTTTCCAGTCTTGAAATAATAACCTCTAAAATCATTGATCTGGGAGATCGGGGCAGGTTCCATCAAGCAGCAGAGCAGCAGGTTCGCCAAGCCTGCTTTTGTGCATGATGATATCAGTAGCAAGAGCCCAAGGCCAGAAATGTGCCTTAAAATCATCTAGTAGTAGATGGTTGTGTGGCTCAGTGTTAGCGTGCTTGTCTAACACGTGTGAGATCTCTAAGGACAGAAGAACCAGGATTGCAGTTTACACGACAGCTATAATGCTAAAGTTATCAGAAGAAAACCAAGTAAATTATTGTTGTAATGAGAAAAATAAAACTAAAAGAAAGCATTATAGCAAAAATGGACCCAAGCATATAGGGAAAATGGAGCAAGTATATCACTTACGAAAGTAGGTGAAAATTAGAAATATTCCCTCTCTTTATTGTGTGTGTGTGCCAGACTTAGGAGTTGAACTCAGCACTTTCCTGAGCTTGTTTTACTCAATATAAGCACTTTAACACTTGAGCCACAGCTCCACTTTTGGCTTTTTGTGTTTACTTTAAAAATAAATAAAATAACAAAGAAAACTTTGATATTATCCAAACAACAAATTATCTTCTAATAGAGCAATAAAGTTAGAAATTAATAATGATAATGTAAACAAGTACTTGTAATGTGTGTGTGTGTGTGTGTGTGTGTGTGTGTGTGTGTGTGCTTATGCTGGGATTGGAACTTGGGGCCTAGGTGCTGTCCCTTAGCTTTATTCAGTCCAAGTTGGCACTCCACCACTTTATCCATATTTCCATTTCCATCTCTTTGGTGATTAACTGGAGATAAGAGCCCCATGGACTTTCCTGTGTAAGTTGATTTTTAACTGCAATTCTCAGATCTCACCTTCTTGAGTAGCTAGGACTACAAACCTGAGCCACTGGCACCCAGAAAAGCTTACCTTTTTAGTAAGTGCAAAAACTTCTAAATATTGCATCTAAAGGTAGCTATAGATTATATGATCAATAATAAAACTTTAATGGAGTGACTTTTCAGAGGATTATACTCAAAAACATTATGAATGAATCAAGATGGAATCCTAAGAAACTGTGCAAGCATTCAAGAAGGCACAAAGGATGAGAAATAAATAAGAAACAAAAAAACTGCCAGTGTGGGGGCCTATCATATCATATGTCTAAATAGATCAGTTAACATCCAAAAAGTGCTGAGGAGGTTCTTTAAGAAGATCCAATGATATGTTTTCTCTCAGAAATTCACTTCAATTCAATACTGTATATCAGTTGAAGTATGAAGAAGAGACAGGACCTGATGATGTCATCTGGGAAAGTAAGTGACTATATTAGCATACTTTGAAGTGGGCTTCAGACTAAAGGGGAATTTGTCCAACAATAAAAGGAGCAATGCACACCCAAGGCATAATCATCTTAAATTTCCACCTGTCTGATACATGAAGCCTCAAACTACAGGAAATAAAACCAACAGCGTTGCAAAAGGAAGATAATAAATCAACAATGATAGTGCAGACTTCAACAACTTTCTTAGAAATGGCTAAGCCAGTAAGACAGAAAACCAACTAGGATATAGAAGAAGCAAACAACACAGCAAACCATTTGGAAGATGCGTGAAGATTCTGCACAATCATCAGTGAGGAGGACTATATTCCAAGTCATCTAGAAACATGTTTTAAAAATGAAAGAAGGCAGAATATGTTCTCTAAACATTCTGTAATATGACAAACAGTTAGAAATAAACAACATGATTTACATAAACCACGGGGAAAAGAGAAATATAAAATAAAACTTTTAGAAAAAGAAAATAGAAAATGAAAAATAGATGTCCACTCTGTGAGATAGAGGTAGTGTTGAGAGAAAAATTCATAGCTTATAAAAGAATAATGGTCTCAAATTAATAATCCAAGTTCCTTCATCAGAAATAAGAAGTTTATAACAAAATGTAGAGAAAATGAACAGAAAGAAGGAGGAAAAAAGCATCGTGGAGAGAAATAAATGAAATTAATAAGAGACAGCAATGGAAAAAACAACCCAGAGACCAAAACAGGTCCTTGGGTATATACTCCCAGAAAATTGACCAAGATAAAAAACAGACATTATCAATAGAAGGAATTAACAATGGCTAAGGCTGCTATAAGAAGGAAGCAAGGTACATTGGGGGTGTAGCTCAGTGGTAGAGAACTTGACTAGCATGTGCAAGTCCCTAGGTTCAATTCCTAGCACTAGAAAAAATAATTCTAAAGAAAAGAAGGGAGAATAAAGACACATTCTATAGTAATTTTAGCTCATAATTTCAACAACTTAGAAGAATGGACTAATAACTTAGAATGGACTAAATACAACAAACTATAAAAAATAAATCAAGATGGAATAGACAATGCAAATACTTACAATCCATGAAAAAGTTTGGTTGGTTAAAATGCTTTAAATCACTCACTAACACCAGATGATTTCACCCGAGTCTTATGAATATTTTAAGAATAACACCAATTCTAAAAATTACTTTTTTCCAAGAAAACACTTCTTAATTTACTTTAGTTATTTATTTTTTCTGAATAATTACTTTTTTATTGTCAAAGTGACGTACAGAGAGTGGTTACAGTTTCATACGTAAGGCAGTGGGTACATTTCTTGTACAATTTGTTACCTCCTCCCTCATTTACCCCCTCCCCACTCCGCCTTTTCCTCTACCCCCTAGTGTCCACACCTGTAATAGACAAAAATTAGGCTGAAGAAAGAGAGCTAGATCTCTCAGGAGCCAAACCATTAAAAGCCTCAACAGTATATTAGCAAATTGATTTAAGAAATGGATAAAAGTAATTATAAACAATGACCAAATGACATTTCTTCCAGATATGAAAAGCTGGTTCAACATTCAATAATCAACCATGTCAAGAAAGTCAAAAGAAAATAATTGATTTGTATCAATTTGTGTGAATAAAGCTTTAGACAAATCCCAATACTATTCATCATTAAAATACTCAGAAAAGTAGGAATAGAGAACAATGACTTCATTTGATAAAGGACATACAGCAAACAACTATAACTGCCATCATACTTAATGGTGAAAGCCTGGATCTGCCCCACAACCTGCAAAAAAAAAAAAAAAGCAGGAACAAGAAAGAGATCTCTTCTCACTCCTTATTTGATATGGTATTTATGAAGTTCCACCCATGCAAATAATAATAAAAGGGGGAAAATCCTACTTGTGGTTGACTTCTATGTAGAAAATCACAAAGAATTGCATTAGTATTTTAATAAACTAAGAGCAAATGAGCAGAAACCAATATTAAGACAATATAATCTATAGTTTTATAAGTAAAATATTATTTGTCTATGTGCTTATGTCACTGTCTATGTATCTATGTGTCTATGTCTATAGACAGAAAGATAGATAGATGATAAGTAGATAGATAGACAGATAGGTAGATAGATAGAAAGATAAATAGATAAAATCTTCCTGTTGAAAATTATGACTCACTGATTAAAAAGTCAAAGACCTAACTAAATCAGGAGATATACAGTGTTCATGGATTGGACAACTTGACAGTAAACGTATCAATTCTTAACTTGTTATTTGGATTTAAAGCAACTCCTACAATCCTACTATAGTTTCTATAAACAGAGACAAATTTAACTTACACTGAAAAGCATAGAGTTTAAAGTCTGTGCAATCTTTTTACTAAAATATGTGATCTTCATTAGATTTTTTAAAATAATGTTAAAACAGAGTAAGAATTTTTAAATACTCAATGTACAACTCTTGGAGAATTCAATTTCCAGACCTCTGATTCTTTCCATTAATACTGCTTTTTTTTTTTCAGTTACACTGCATTTGATAAACATTTGACATTATAGGTCAGGATCAGTCTCATAGCAAAGGAAACTGAATGACTTGGAATTCTGTAGATGAAGTAGACATAAATACTCAGGAATCACTTAGACTATTGTCTATAAAATCTTGAGCAAATCACCAACACTGAGAAACAAAAAACCCTGAACACAAAATAGATTTCTTTCAATCTGTATTCATGGCATTGAATCAAGTGATCTCACATCCCTTGAGTCAATGCAGTTTATTTTTTAGCTTTTTTATTCCTGCCCCCATCCCCCAACCCCTCCCCTCCATGAGTTGTAGAGTTATTTACACCAAATGCGTTTATAAGTATCGCTATTGCAATGGTTTGCCTTACTATCCTTTGTCTCTCGATTTTGATATCCCCTTTCCCTTCCCTAGTTCTATTGCACTTATATACAAAACAATGTAGTATTGGTGGAATGATGGACACATAACAGTCAAACAGAAATGAGAATCCAGAGCATTCCCATACGCATACAACTGGTTGATAATTTGTGGAAAGTGTAAAAGCAAGTCAAAAGGGGAAGAAGAGGCTTTTTAATTAAAGTGTTGAACCAACTGGACATCATACTCAGTATTTATTCTTTACCTTTGCTTTCATTGCATCAAAAATTTCTGCAAGCTTAGAAGAAAAACAGTTGAAACTGATTTTCCTACTGTACTATCAAGAGAAACCTCACTTAACAAAGGTTTAGGAGAAAATTCTGGCTTTGGAAAACTATTTACTAATGGCATGGAAACTTCAGATGAAGAAGAGAAAGATTATTATTTCTCAAACTCTGACTCATAGTAAGAGTGAGAAAATACGACTTCCAGGATTTTTACCATGAAGCTGATAGAGAGTGGGATTTTCCTTTAACAGAGCTTCCTATGAAAATGCAGGCTGTCTTCAGATTTTTATGTTTGAATTCAAAGTAAAATGTGGAATATTCCTCAGTGCTCAGCTTACCAGCAATAGAAGGAAGACTTTTGCTTGTGCAGATACTTGTAAATCTTGCTTTTTGTAATATTAAAATAGTTGTCTCTTATGAGCTTCTAAGTCTGTTTACTTTAACAAAGTCATGTCCCAAGTACATTTTAAGTGTTTTCAAGAATATGTATTACCATTAAGTGGGAGAAGGCAGAGGGATGGAAGAGGAAGGGCATTTGCTGCCACTTGATGTTACATTGACTTAGTGTTTAAATTACATTGTTGAAACTATTTAACATGCTTCTCCCTTGTCTTTCTCAAATCTCATGAAGGATCTACCTCTGAAACCTATATGAATTTAATTCATTCCTTTTTCATTGACTTACTAGGTAGAACCAGGATATATATTGTATGGATTCTCCAGCCTAACACACATGCAGCAGTAACTTGAAAGATTAGACCAGATTAGAGAAACATTCACTTACTCACTCTAAGGAGCCATTTTTACGTCATTGTTAACATTTTGTCCATTCACTGGCAGCTGTTTTATGAATAAAGTTTTTGGGGTTTTTTTAGCTTAAAAATGTCTGCAAGCTTAAGGTAGTAAAAATATAAGGTATGTATTTTAAACCTCAGGAGAAAGCTCTCTGACTCTAAGGCTAAGTTCAGAATTCTTGGGCACGCACTGCATCAAAACTAAAATTTTTGCTTTTGCAAATACCCCGTTAAGAAGATGAAAAGACAGTCCAGACAAACAATCCAGTTCCAATCCAGTCCAATCCAAACAATCCAATGGGCAGAAGATAGGACCAGACATTTCCCTGGAGAAAATACTCAGATGGCAGGTAAGCACATGAAAAGATATTCATTATCACTAGCCATTTGGGAGATATAAATGGAAACTCAGGGAAAGCAGTACTGCATATCTAGAAGAGTAATTTCACCAAACTCTAGTAAAGGTTCAGAGGAGGTGAACCACTCATCCATCACTGCTGGGAACATAAGAAGGAAAGAGCATGATGACTGATCATGGCAAAACTAAATATATGTGAACCACCAGTCCAGAAATTACTCTTCTTTAAAAAACATCTTTAAGTCGTATAAAGGAATTGGCATGCAACAAAGCACGATATGAGTACAATGAATCTTGGTCAACGTCATCCTTTTCATTATTCTCTTCCATCCCTTTCAACATTACCTTCCTCATAATTTTCTTAATTTTATACAATATGCTTTGAGTTTTTTTCCTGTCTTCTTTATAAGCCTTAATAATAAAGTCTTAAGTTCACAGCAAAACTTGTACCTGAATTCTCTTAACAGTTTTGTGTCATAGTAGCATGAAACTAAAAATAGTTTATATGTCCTCAACAGGTGAATGGTTTAAAAAAATAGTGGTATATCCATGCTATGGAACACTACTGGGCGATAAAAAGGAGCAAATCATTCATACATGCAATGATATGGATGGATTTCCAAGGAGTTAATATTAACTCAGAAATGTTACAGACTTTATGATCCTATTTACATAACATTCATGAGACTGAGATAAGAAAACCATATACATCAGGAATACATTGTTACTGTGAAACTGGCAGAGGTAGCCAGGTGCTAATACCTCATGCTTGTAATCCTAGGTACTCAGAAGGCTGAGATCTGTGGATCACTGTTCAAAGCCAGCCCAGGCAGCAAAGTCCATGAGACTCTTATCGACAATTAACCACCAGAAAACGGGAAGTGGTGCTGTGGCTCAAGTGGTAGAGCACTAGTTTGAACTGAAGATCTTAGGGACAGTGCCCAGGCACAGAGTTCAAGCCCCATGACCTACCAAAAAAAAATTAGCAGAGGTGGTCCTAATGGGAGCACTGTCTCTTAGCACTTGGGGTGTCATGGGAATCTTTGCTGCCCATCAAGCCCTAAAGAGCTGACCACACATTCGTATAGCAAATACCAATAAGGTCGACTGATTTTGTTTTCATTTTAAATATTCTACTGTGTCAACATTGTGCAGAATTTTACTCAAGGAATATGGCGTACCATTTCAGTGTTATCAACTTGAATTATGTCTTATAATTATATATCAATCTATAATGCTCTTAATGTTTGGGAAGGATAAAAATAGATTCTTGAGGATGTTTTGTGGTAACCAGATTTTTTACTCTCTTGAATTAATATTAGTAGAAGTCTCATAGTGAACCATAGATCACATCCTAGAGTAAATCTCTGTAATACTAGATTTGAGGGGCTTGGTCTTCCCATATAATTTCAGATTTTTTTATATGCTCACTTGAGTTTAGCCTGTCATTCTGTTTTGATGTTTTGTATTTTTTTTAACTACCTTCCAAAAATGACTTGGGAAGCTTTCCACCTTTCACTGTCCCGTGAATTAGCTGGTACTCTATAGAACCTCTTTGAATTTTTGGGAAGAATCCACACATAGAGCTCTGCTTATAGCATTTTATGGAGAAAATTCTTTGAAGATGGTTCCAGCTTCTTCCATGCTTATTTTGATGTTCAGTTTGCCAACTTCTTCAGCTAGTGCTGCTTTTTGTCTTAGATTCTTCAATATGTCTGGATGGATTAGCGCTGAATTTTTAAAATCTTATTTATATGCAGTTTTTTGCGTGTGTCATTTTCAATGAATGTTTGCAGGTAACTGAAAATCAACTGAAGTGATTTTGGTGTATGGGACCTTGTAGAATTCTTGGTTATAAAAATATGTTAGCCACTTCCAGAATATTAAAAGTGTAAATACTTACCAGGCATTGGTGGCTCATTTTGGTAATCCTAGCTACTCAGGAAGTGGAGATCTGAAGATGGTAGCTCAAAGCCAGCTTGAGCAAGAAAATCTGTGAGACTCTTGTTTCTAATTAACAAGTAAAAGAAAGCTGAATCCGAAGGTGTGGCTCAAGTAGTACGGTGCTAGCCTTGAGAGCAAAATGCGATTTTTGGAAATGATTTGGCATTTTTGTTTTAAAAGGCAAACCTATGCCTGTCATATGATCCAGTCATTTTGCTACTACGTATGAAATAATGACTATGTAAATGTCAACCTGCCCCTAAGCTTGCAGACCAATGTTCATCTACCTTTATCTGGAAACAACCCACATATTCATAAACTGCTTCACAAATAAATAAAAGGTAGTATACTCCTGCAATAGAACACCACTCTGCAGTGACAAACAATGGACTCTGGATACATGCCAAAGTATTGATAATTCTCAAGTGATTATGGATGTTAATAAAATATTTCCTATATTTAATTTATTCTTTAGAGCTATTAATGTTGGAAAAACATGCCCATTCTCAGATTGAAATTTCTCCCTGGATAAATTAGTTTGGAGATGGTGTGTAGTTTGAAAATGTTCCCTTGATCAAATTCCATTTTCTGATACCACTCCGTTCTTCTGAGCTGGATTTCATTTCTGCTCAAGACACAAAGCCTAAAATATTTCTCTGTCCATGGATACCTCAACATTTTCACCTTTAGTGAAACTAGTATTATACTTTTAATAACTTTCTTCAAAATCTTCAGGTCTGTAATTAGGCAGTTCGATTTCCCTGTCTGCAATACTGTGGTTTCCTGCATACAGGTTGCCCCGCTGTAGGGTTCTTTGATTTGTGTTGCATTGTGACCATTGCTTCTATCTGCCTCCAAACTATTCTTTTCTTCAACAAATGTCTTGGGGCAGGTCCCTATTTGTGATTACAGAGATGCAAAGCAACAAAATACAGCCTTCTTTATGAAGCTGTGATGGTCTCCTGGAATGAGAAGAGAACAATAAACCAGACCCAGCCAGGAAACATGTATCAGAGGCCTGAAAGGAGATCAAATCTGACCATGCCATTGATAATTCACCAGTGCTAGTGACCAAATATCCGGATGCATTCTATACGTGGAATATTACATGCAAGGAAACAAAACATACATATGCAATGGATCATTGAATATAGAAATAGTGAAGCCTGCCATTGTTCTGAAAGCCCGATTCCTGTCTTTGCTGTGTTCTCACTAGGAGTGAAATCCCAACATTTCAGACAATGATTCTGATTGTTTACCATGAACAAGTGTATTGAAGCAGAGCTATTTCAGAAATTCTAAAACAAAAATCTGAACCTACAAGAAAGCAGGGAAATTGAAAGGGGAATTAAAAAACACAGAGACAAAAATCCCTACAAGAATAATAATGAAGGTAGAAAGTGGATAGCCAAGCTTACTCGAAAGCAATGGTGATGCACTTATGGTGGTGTCCATGGAAGGTAGGCAAAGAGCTCTGGTGCAGAATCAGGAGTCACAAATTTATAATTCATGGAGTCTTTATTCATAGAGACAAATGAGTCAATCTTTCAGATAACACATTCTTTATCATTGTCATTTAGAAAATTCTTTCTATGCTCCATGCCAAGAATTCATTCTCTTTTAAAATGTTTAGTTTTGATTAGAACCCTGTTCTCTCTGGAATACACTTCTGCAAACAGTGTGAAGTAGACACCTAATTTTGTCTTTTTGATCTCTTTTCCTCCCTGTAATTCTCACACCATTCATTGACAAGTCAATCATTTCTTTCCTTATTTGGTGTCTTAACAGCACCCATAGAGTTCTAAACTGAGCCTCTCTCTCTGTGTGTCTCTCTCTTTGTGTCTCTCTATGTATAGGCACTCCTTTCTCACCAATTACATAAAGTAACTCAAAAGAGGTTGAACATTTTAAATGGAAGGTTTGAAACTATGATTCCACTAGAAGAAAATGGTTGAGGACGTTGACCTGTAGGAGGATTTTGGGGACAAGACTCCCCAAATCACAAGAATAAAAGATAAATGGTATGGTATCAAACTTAAAAGGAACCATCAAAAGAGTAGAGATAACTTTAGAATTGAAGGGAATATTTGCAAGAATTACTTCTGACTAGTGATTAGTATCCAGAACCTATGACGAATTCAACAAAATCGAGAGCAGAAAAAAATTGAACATCATTCCATACTGATTTTAAAAAGGAATAGTATACCTAAAACATTTCTTATTTAAAATAAGTACAAAGATTCAACAAATATATGAAAAAAATCTCAACCTTAGAAACTCTCAGGAGAATATGAATAAAAACCACAGGAAAAATCTCATCAGTTCAATAGGAACTGTGACTATCAGAAAGGATGTCAAAGACAGAAACTCATGCACAGCGTTGGAGAGAAATAAATCACCACAGTCATTGTGGAAAACAATTAACTATTTGAACTACCACATGCTGCAGCAAGTTCCCAACTAGATATATACCAGAAGAAATGAAATCAATGCACTAAAGAGACATCTCCATTTACATGTTTTTTATAGCACTGTTTACAATAGCTAAGCAAGGGAAAAATCCCAAGTATCCATTAATTGTTGAATAGGAATAAAATGTTGACACATACTATGAAATATGTACATATTCCATACATATCAGCCACGTAAAATAGTTATATCCAAGCATGAGAACAACCTTGATGGAGACAGAGGTCATTTACATTAAGTAAAATGATTCAGGCATAGAGAAAACTTTACCACATTCTTTTATTCATATTTGGAGAGTTAAAAACAATAGATCTCATAGAATTTAAGTGCTGAGTGCCCCAAAGGCTGTGACTAGAGGAGGAAAGGGAGGGTTTTGGTGCTTTCACTGTACAGTGTTCAAGCTGAGAGCTAGTGACTCATGCCTGTAAGCACAGCTACTTGGGATGAAAAGAACAGGATTGCAGAAAAGTCCATGAATGCAAGTTTATGAACATTTAAACAATATAGATGATACTACATATTAATGCACATTATATACCATATGTTGATTTATATTGTTAGACAATATGTATTGATTGTGTATTCCATATATTATATAGATATATGTGGAATTACCACCTACGACATGAGGAACACCTTTCGTTAAAAAGAAAAGCAGAAGCTCTAGAGTTAAGCACGTGGGTGAGTGAAAACCTTCTCAGCACGGTAAACTGAATAGCAGAGTTGGTGTGTCTCAGTGGGGTGTGGGTTTTGGGTGTGGCTGACTTGAAATCCATGCTGTGTTCACAGGGCCACAGAAGCATGATGAAGTGTAATCTCTAAGCTAGGCCTTATTATTACCCAGGGTGGGGTTGTGGCAACCCCGAGGTGAGCAGAATCACCACTGGATGGCATTCATTCGTTTAACAAATGCATCCTCAGGGCTTAGGGTGGTACCAGTGACAGGAGCACTGCTACGGTGCTCTGTGCCCTGAAGCGAAGGCGCTGTGAAAAGTTGCAAATGTCAGCTCTGGGACTCAGCCCCAGACTCCAGCCTTTGTGCGCCTCACTACTCAGAATTACCAGAAACACTTAGGCCTTCAGTAGTCTTTATTTATTCCTGGCTTTGTTCTCTGCAGTTGTAGTTACTCATTGTCGGCTGCACTCCAGAAGGTATTCAGTGGGAAACACCACACATAGACACTCCCTAAACTTTGAATCCAGTGCTACTGTGAGCATGAGGATGCCATCTCTCGGGCCTGCCCCTTGTGCAGTGGATGTACGCTACCCTCCCATTAGCCCTTCTGCATTTGCTCTAGCTACCAGATTGGCTATCATAGCGTTAGAGTGCTTGACTTATCTAATCCTTATTTTAATGAATAATGATTGCAAAGAGAAAGTGTGACGATGCTGACAGGCCATGTTGTGGTCTATTGTTAGGAATGATTGTTGCCAATCTCTTTGCATGTCTAGTTTATAAGTTCAACTACATGGCAGGTCTATGCATAGAGGAAAAGGGAAGAGAGTAAGGTCACTACTACTTGAAATTCCCGGCATCTCCGGGATTCTTGGAACAGGGAGCTCATCGGTAAAGGTGAACTCCTGTATATTTGTGTAGATATATGTACATGTATTTACATACACGCACATCTATATATGGCCTGTATATGGATGTCATTTATAGGGTAATTGGGGTTTAAAAGTTTTAGAGGATTTTTGAAGATGTGCCCTTTGAAAATGCTATGTATTTTTGATTTGCAAAATGACTCCTGAGAAGTGATTTTGCTTGACAGTCTAAATGTTTCTCTCAAGGAATATATGAAAAGCTGTCTCAAAAAAACATTGTTACAGAATAAGAAACAGTAAGACAGACATGATTTTCTTAAAGTAAAGAATAAGATGGAAGAAACTTTAAAGGACATAAAGGAATTTAGAGAGATTAAATATTTTCTTCAATTAAAAACTAGAATCAGTAAGAGTTCTGTTTTAAGAGTAGATATTTTTTCTTAAATAAAAAAAAAAATAAAGCAAAGGCCAGGCACCTGTGGCTCATGCCTGTGATTTCAACGACTTGGAAGGTTGCGAATAGGAAGATCAAAATTCAAGACCATCCTTGGGGGAAAGGTTTGCGAGTCTGCTTCTCAATGCAGCAGTTTGCGCAGTTGTGCATGCCTATCATTCTGAGCTAATAGATACTGAGAGCAGGAGGACTGTGGTGCTAAGGCTAGCTGGGACAGAAAATTCCAGAGACACCAGCTAACAGAGGGAGGCAGGCTGTGGTGACACATGCAGTATTGGGAAGCCTAAATTAGGCAGATCACAGCTCCGGTGAGCAATTAGGGAGAGAGTGAAACACAGTCCTAAAAATAACCTGTGTGAAAACAATACACTAGAAAAACAGGGCTAGATGTAAGCCCAAGTCCCTTAGTTGAAACCCCATAACCGACTGGCAATTGCCCTCCGTAAGAGGTTTGTCTTTTGTCCCATGAAAAATCAAAGTGCTCACATTTGATTTTCCTTTTTAACTCTGAACAAGCTCACGTAGACACACGGACCAGGCAATCCCCAGGAAAAAAGCCATTTGCCACACGGAGCCAGGGTGATCTTCACCCTGTCTCTCCCATCTGTGGGCACCACCATCCCTCATTTGTCACCTGCAGGTGACAAATATCTTAGCAGAACCTGATTTTGTCTCCCTCCCCATCTCCTTCAACTTGAGAAATAATTGTGGGTCTTTGTTCAGACTTTAAGCACAACACGTACATCAATTGTTGAAGCTCGTAGATACTTGACTTGCAATGGCATTAACTATAATTTGTAGGATGAATGTCTTTTTCTTTTCCTTGTCAAAAAAATCTTCGGCAATTTGAAGCTGATGGAGCTTCAGTATGGGGACCTATTTGTGTGTCTGAGATAGACTGAAACAGTTCATTCAGGGTGCTTGCGTGTGCACGTATGCTTGTCTATGTGCATGTGTATTGAGTATCACGCATGCCTGTGTGTGGACTGTGTATTTATGTGCCTGTGTGTAAATGTCTGCCTGTGCACACATGTGTCAGGAGGGAGGAGAGAAGGGAGAATGGAAGTAGCTTACTAGGGCCAGCCATTTGCTTGCTGTCAACCTAATTCCTCTCCTTTTTGTTCAAGTTACCCGGATGCAAGGTATGGTACCTATGCCTCTGAGGTTCCTTGTCATTTCCTGCATGTTTCTGTCTACTTAGACTCAGGACAAGACATCAGGGCCCAGGCAGCTTTGGGAAAAGCTAGGTCAGTGGGTTTGAACCCCATATCGGAGGGCTCACACCCCATCTCCCTCTCTCCACCTTCCACCCTGACACAAACCCACACTGCCTCTCCCCTGCACAGGGTGGAAAGCTGATGATGCTGAGTTCCCTAGAGAGACTTAGAACAAAACGAGAGAGCAAGTTTCTGCTCATTACTGGCTCTTCCGGGTCACAGCCCCCTGTCCCGCGGGTAAGCGCAGGTCCGCTGCCCACCTGCACAGTGCACTGGCATTTGAGTGCTCCTTTTGCTTTGTAAGGTAGTCAGGACTTGGACCACTGCTCCTTGTCACTTCCCACCCTTCTCTCCTGGAGTAAGGACAGGATGCAGACCCAAAGAGTTCTGAGTCAAAGACACAGGTTTGTATCCCATCCCAGAATCGTGTACCTCGGCTTTAGTTTTCTCGCCTTCCATACAAGGATAACAAGAGGTGCCTTCAAATTTCACTGGGACATTAATACGTGCTAGGTGCCTGGCACACACAAAGTACACGGTACTGCCCAGATCCTGGACGGTAAACCATAATTCTCTTCTCATGACAATGTGGTATATTGGAGAAGGCATTCTCCCATTATGCAATATATACTGCTGTTTTGAAATGTAATGTTATTAATCTATAACATTATGCAGTTAGAATGAAGATTTGCAAGCATCTGAAGAAATCAGAGTTAGCAAAAACACTCAATCCTTAAATTTTAAATACTAGTGTTTATTACATTCTAGACTCTTTATTTTTCAGATGGGATTCATAAATTAAGATAGAGACTAAGTGTAAAACTTACCACTAACTTACTGGATGAACCAATTCCTTACACTCACAAATACAGTGCCCTATGCTTGCAGATAACCTCTTATTTCAGGGTTAATTTATTGAACATAGTTTTACATTTTCCCTTCTAACTGCCACACAGTAGCATTTTCCCCAAAAATCACTCAGCAAAAAGATGCAAAGGAAGTGACAGGTAAAGAGGAAGTCAACATACAAATACCTTTCTTTTTTTTCTTTTTAAGTTAAACCGAAAGAACAGAACAGAGATTTTTCTGCCGCTTGTTTGAAAAGCTAGAACATGGAGCTCTCTGCCAACACGCACAGCTGAAAGTGACAGCCTTTTGCTCCCCTGCTCCATTTTCTAGGAGAATCTAGGGGGTGCTGGAACAGGAAAGACAGGTGGAGCCTTCAAATAAGCACTCTTAGCTTGCCTGTGTCTTTTTCCAGAGGAAACACAAGTGGGAAGTGTAGCATCAGTCTTGTTCGAGCTGATCTTGATCGATCAGTCTTGATCGATTCAGCTGGGGCTTGAGCTGGGATCTAGAAGTGGCATGGTTGTTGTTTTTGTTTTTTTTTTTTTTCCCCTCTCAAAAGGCCCTTTGGCTTCTGAGTCTGTGGAGTTTTCAATCTGTAATGGCATGAAAATGATTAGGGGGAAAAAGTAAAAATTCCTGCCAATAGCAAAGTACTCACAAAGCTTCCAATGCTGTTCTGTTTTGTTTTTTAAAGCAAAGAACTTCCCTTTTAGTTTCTCTATCCAGTCAAAACTGAAAGGTATTTAACAAAAGGGAAGACACCAGAAATGGTGAGTGTGCTTGTTTGGAAGGCCAAATCCTGTAGGTCAGCTCTGTCCCCCAAAAGCCAACTGTCCCCTCTGCATTCTGTCCCTGTGGGGGAGAGGCTAACCCACACTTCCCCCTCTTCCACTCTGCTCTCTCCCTCCCAACCAAAGGACTATGCATGATTTCCTCCAAATTTACACAGTGCATGTTAAAACACTGGCTAGGCCTCTTCTGGGGAAAGGTCTGGTAGATTTACAGAACACAGAGTCCACGCAGGACTTTTTTTAAAAGAGACAAAAAAAAAAAAAAACAAAAAAAAACCAAAAAAGCATCCAAAACTTTCCTTTTGACCAGAACTTCAAACCCCGAATCTTACACACCTTGGTAATAACAAACCTTCACATTCCACGTGGTTGTGGGGGTGACTATTTTGCTGGGTGTGGAAAGCATTTTGCAAATAAGTCCCACTGGGGATGAAAATGTAGAAGAACTTCCATCTTAGGTCCAAGTAGTATCCCAAATCAGCGACTGAAAAACAGCACACACACAAGTGAGTCTACGGGATACATCCTGATTGCCTTGTTGCTGGTATGCAAGCTCTAATGCGTTCCTTGAAGAGAGGCGAAAGACCTCTTTACTGTGAAGGGGAAATGGAAGGAGGAAGAGATGTAGAGTGCATAGTTACACAGGCTAGGTGTATCAAGGGTGAGAGCAATCCGTCAGATCCACGTGGTAGCCAAACCGCCACCCATCAGAGTCAAGGCAGCCAGCAGCCACGAGTGCTATCAGAGTATCTGTGCATCTCTAGTCTCCTGCGCCTTCTTTCGCTTTCCCCCCAGGTTCACCTCTATGTCAACATCAGGACCTGAAACCGGCTGCAGCTCACATTGTCTCTTCAACACTTCTACAAAAGCACTTGTTTACTGTCCACCCTGAATTTTGATTTGACATTTGAATACTTACACCTAAAACCGAATACGCTTTCCCTTTTTTCCTTTCTTTCAGCACATGGGGGCTTTAGGGTTCACCTGTCTTGCTTCTTTATTTCTTTATCAACAAAAAGGCACTATTTTGGTTACTATCTGTATCTGCTTCTCCGATTTAAATTTTAGGGGCGGGAGATTTTTTTAATATTGGAGAAAAGACAAAGCTCAGGGAAAGATCCTGTGAACTGGAAGCTATAGAATGAAAAAGAGCAGAGGTCTCTGCAGGAAAATGACTACTTAAATGGCAGGTATCTGGGCTTCCTTTGAAGGTCGTGGTGTGTTCCTTGTACTGGTATAATAATGGAACTCAGCTCCGTTTGTGTTCTCTTCCTTCTCAACTCACCAATGCCTTTGCCACGGGCCTTTATTCAGCATATACACTACACCCAATTATACATCCCCCATAAACAGTGTTTGCATCCTTTGGCCCCCTTCTCTGTGAATTGCATAAATTCCAATAGGATATGCGCACAGAGAATTAGGAAGACAACAAACCTCTTCCCTTCAAACAGAAGCCCAAATGCAACCAAAATAGCGAGGAGTGGGCAGAAGCGGGGATTGGGGGGGGGGGGGGCAAGCACCTTCCCATCCCCCACCTCTCATCATTAATAACACCACACCTGACAGAAAACCCGCTGGAACAAAACTACATATTTAAAATATCTTTTATTAAACAACCCATTCTAGAACTTAAATCATTAAACTGCCTCTCCATGGGCTCTTCAGAGGGACTGTGTGAGGGAAAATAATGGATCGTCTGCGAACTTTTATCTGAGCTATTTATTGCCTCCAGAGTTGTGCTCTTTAATTATTAAAATGTGGTATTAATGAAACATGCAATCCTGGAAAGAAAACTACTTTTATCACCGCACATGAAAGGCGAGAAATTTAATATACCGAGTCTACTGTATACACATTACAAATATATTTGCATCCACCTTCCAAACAGCATGCCTGCCGCCGGCCCTCCTCCCCCCTTCTTCTTTACAGCTGCTCAATCTGCAAGAATGTGCACAAGTAATTTATCTGAAATGGCCACTATTGTTCTTGATTCTGATTTGATTCCAAAAAAGCCAAATAATAGAAACCATTTTGAACATCTATTTTGTGCACCTGTTGTGCGGCATTATGATACTCTGCGATTTCCATTGACGTCAGATCTCTCGACATGCCTCTCAGGGACCGCGCTGCTTTTGCTCCACAGAAACCCAGGGCGCCAGTAACCAGAGCCGTCCTTCAGCTGGGAACAAAATGGCAAAGGCAAGCACTACGGCATGGTGCTCTGCTTGGAAACAGGGACACATCCACCTGACTGCTAGCCAGGGTCATTTCAATCCCACGACATGCATTTAAAATAGCTTGGAGACCAGCACAGGCGTACACGCCATTACTATTGCTGTGGATTCTATTGTGTGAGCAAAGCCAAGGCACCAGGCCTCTCTCATCTCCCATTGCTTCTGGGTGCTTTGCCTTGGAGTCCTGCAGGAGTTGAGAATCTGAACGGGGGTTTTTTGTTTGTTTGTGTGTGTTTAGCTGTTCAATTGGATGTGTTGGGGCTGATTTGTTCTTCGATTAACTTTAAAAGGCGTGGAAGAGTGCACTGGCTGTTTGTTGTTGTTTAAATTATGTATACCACCTTCATTTGTATTTTGGTGTTACAGCTGTGACAGACACTTCCCGAACTTCCTTAACTGGTGCTCTCTCATACAGCTCTTTGTACAGTGATACCACAATTCAGTGAAGACTCCTCACACTGGCCACCAAGTGTTGAATGCACAGCACCAACAAACACATGGACTTTGATGTCTTCAGATATCCACGACTCTGTAGCTGCCTTTCAGGTTCATTAACAAGCACCCGAGGCTGAGAGAAGTTACATGCTCTTCATGCCTAGCTGTGAATAGTCTCCTTCCCTCTGTCCAGAGACTTGAAGGTCTAGAATTAAGGGCAATTTTTAAGGTAAAGTCTATTGGGTTTCTTCTGTGGTATTAATCATGTAAAATGACTCCTTTCAAACATGTGAAAATGGTAAGGATTCTCTGCTTCATAGTCTTTTTTTTTTTTTTTTTTTTGTCAATTGGGAGGTTTGAACTCAGGGCCCAGGCACTGTCCCTGAGCTTTTCTTGCTCAAGGCTAACATTCTACCATTTTCAGCCACAGCTCTATTTCCGGTGTTTGGATGGTTAATTGGAGTTAAGAATCTCATGGGTGCTTTTCGGCCTGGGGGTCTGGGATGGCTTCCAACAGCAATCCTCACATCTCAGCCTTCTGAGTAGCTGGGATTACAGACATGAGCCACTATTGCCTGGCTTCATGAGTTTTTTTTTTTTTTTTTTTTTTTTGGCCAGTCCTGGGCCTTGGACTCAGGGCCTGAACACTGTCCCTGGCTTCTTCCCGCTCAAGGCTAGCACTCTGCCACTTGAGCCACAGTGCCGCTTCTGGCCATTTTCTGTATATGTGGTGCTGGGGAATCGAACCTAGGGCCTCATGTATCCGAGGCAGGCACTCTTGCCACTAGGCTATATCCCCAGCCCCTTCATGAGTTTTTGTACAGCATGAAACTCTAAGGTTAACTCTGGCTCTGTCCTGATGTGGAGACCCCATTCATCCCTCACCATTCCCATCAAAAGTTCTTACCATGCTCTGTCTGACATTCTACTAGAGGCTGAGTACTCTGCATTCCTTATGAACAGCCCTAATTGGTAGGATTCCTACACATTGAGCAGAAATATCTGGTATTTGAAGTGGAAGAAGGTGAGGAAGAGGATGTCAATAGGGGTGCTTCATGGAGGTGAGGTAACTATTGTCACACCAGGTTCTGTGCTTGGCTTCAGATACTGCTGTTACTGTCCTGACACAGACTCTTGATCCTGGTAGAACAAGGGGCCCACATTTCTATTTTGTCCACAAGCTCTGCATCGGATCCTCATTCTAACTGTGACAAGACAATTTTATACAGCAGCCCCATGCCCGTTTTTTTGTTGTTGTTGTTTTGTCAGTCGTGGGGTTTGGACTCTGGGCCTGAGCACTGTCCCTGAGCTCCTCAGCTCAAGGCAAGAGCTCTACCACTTGAGCCACAGCGCCACTTCTGGTTATCCGGCGGTCATTGGAGCGAAGAGTCTCACAGACTTTCCTGCCTGGGCTGGCTGTGAACCCTGATCCTCAGATCTCAGCCTCCTGAGTAGCTAGGATGACAGGTGTGAGCCACCAGAGCCCAGCAAAGAATGCTCTTTTTATTTTTATTTTGGTTGGTAGTGGGGCTTGAACTTGGGGCCTGAGCTCTTTTGCTCAAGGCAAGCTATACAACTTTGAGCCATAGTAACGCTTCTGGTTTTCTGGTAATTAATTAGAGATAAGAGTCTCATAGATTTTCCTGCCTAGGCTGGCTTGAACTGATGTGAGCCACAAGCTCCCAGGTACATCATGCCCTTTTGAAAGTATTTGATATTCTTTTCATATATATATGTATATATATACATATATATATACATATATATATGGTCATCAAGATGACACAATCTTGTTTCTACTGATTTGCAAAGCAAATTTAAACTAGTATAATTTATGCACTTCCATGTGCTTTCTTGCATGCATCTGCCCTGATTTCACTTCATTCAGTGGGTGCTAGGATGGAATAACAAAACGTGAAGCTGGGTATTGGTGGGTCATGCTTGTAATTCTAGCTTACCCAGGAGGCTGAGATCTGAGGATCAAAGTTGGGAGCCTGTCAAAGTTAAAATGAGAGCTGCCTATTGTACTCCTACTTGAAAGCCTACATCAGCAAATATGGTGGAAAATACCCTAGGTGATCATGAATCTAAAATTTCTGTTGCGAGGCACAAGTTTGTTAAGCAAGTCATTGGTATACGTCTCTAACTGTATTTTTCTTCTATCAATTGGTTGATGAAAACAAGTTATAATGAAATTAACTAACTTTTTGATGCTGAAACATAAGCATCTCTTACTAAAAAATCATGCATATGAAAGTGTCTTAAAATTATGTTTCCATAGAAAAGTGCTATTTTATCATCATTTTGAGATGTTCATTGCCTCAAAGAAAACACAAAAAGTTAAAGATTGGAAATTTTTAGCTACAAATACAATTTTTCCAACTGAATTTGAGTGACCTTGAAATTTTTCCAGTATTGCTTTATGTTCAGTGATACTTCAAAAAATTTAAAGCTCAGATTCTACATTTGAATTTTATATACTGTGATTGAGGATTGGGAATTTCTTACAGTTTTGGAGACTAGAATGTTGACTGGATTTGCAAGCACTCTTAAGAGAACAAGTGAAAGAGCTGGAGAAGGAACATAACTAGGTGGCATTAGCCTAGCAAGTACAGAGTTCTGAGTTTCAATCCTAGTACCACCAAAAAAGAAAAAAAAAAAAGTACTTCTTGTAATGGTGGCTCCCACCTTTAATCCTAAGTACTCAAGAAGCTGAGAGCAGAAGTCTCTAGGTGATGAGACAGGCTGGAGTGAGACCACTACGAATGACGAGCACTTACTTGGGCAGGGGTGACAGAATGTATTGCGTGGCGCCATCACCAGTAAGTACCGCACAAATCTTAGCTCAAGTAGCAAGTTTCCCGAATAGATGGCTTGGTAGTGCTGAGCTCTGAGATGTGCTTGTCTTTGTGCACAAACATGTTTCAGGAGAAATTTCTCCATATAGGGGGAGATTTTTAATATTTTTTTTTCTAGAAAATACTCATTTCATGTGGGAAGTCAGAAAGATCTCGACACAAGGAGGAACTGGAAATGGAGAAAAACATATGAGATACACAAAATGCAATTTTAATCTCCTCCTTCTTTTTCCTCTCTCTTTCTCTCTCTCTCTCCTTTTCTATCTCTCTCCCTCCCACTATCTCAGCACTATTGTGTTTTTAACTCAAAGCTTCATTCTTACTAGACGTGTACTCTGCCATTTGAGCAGGACTCCAGCCTTTCTTTCACACTGGTTATTTTTGAGGAAGGATCTTTGTGTGTGTGTGTGTGTTGGGGGGGGGGGCGTTCTTTGCCAGTCCTGGGCCTTGGACTCAGGGCCTGAGCACTGTCCCTGGCTTCTTTTTGCTCAAGGCTAGCACTCTGCCACTTGAGCCACAGCGCCACTTCTGGCCTTTTCTCTATATGTAGGTGCTGAGGAATCAAACACAAGGCTTCATGTATACAAGGCAAGCACTCTTGCCACTAGGCCATATTCCCAGCCCTTTGAGGCAGGATCTTAATTTTCATCTAGACTGGCCGGGGTAATGCTCCCTCTGTATATGCTTCCTGTCTGTCATATTTGGGATGCCCAGTGCATGTCAACATGCCAACCTGTTTCTACTAAGATGGAATCGTAAGAGCTCTTTCCTTGGGGTGTCTGGGAAGCACAGTCCTGATCATAACTCTCAAATAACACATGCTTCACTATGCTTAGCTATTGGTTGAGATGGGTTCTCACAAACTTTTTACCTGGGCTGACCTTGAACCATAATTCTCGCAATCTCTGCCTGAGTAGCTAAGATTACAGATGTGACCGTTCTGCCTGCCCAAATAATCTCTTAACTGTCCTTTCCCTCTCCTATCATCAGCCCACCGCACTCACCAACACGTCTTTTACAAATTGCTGTCCCCTTTGACCTTGGATTACATTTATAGCTGCTGGTTGCAAAGACATTAAACAGTTCAGGTGAAAGAAGGTTGGTGCCTGTTGGTCTCAGCCTGATAGAGACACAGTCAACTAAATAAAAGCTCTAAAATATCAGATTTGTCTATGCTCACATTCCCGGGACATTCAGCCTCTTTTGAGTTACCTTAGAAAACAGAGCATTTGAGGGAGGGATGTCTGAATTTCATTACTACCTCATGGCTCTCTACATCTCATCTGCTCAACAAGTAACATATAGAAGTGTCTTGTCCATTTGCTATAGCCTTAACAGAACACCAGACACTTGGTAATTTACAAGGGAATAATATTTATTAGGGCTTATTGTTTTATTGGAAGGGCCTCGTGCTGCCTGTACCTGTGATGGGAAATGGAAGGGCAAGCAGGTGCGAGTAGAAGAGACAAAACACAGGGTTTACAGAGTTGCTTTCTAAGAACAAGCTCATTTGAGCACAAAACTCCATGAGAACAAAGCTCATTCTCTCTTAAAATCCTAACCTCCCTCAAAGGTCCCACCATGGCTACGATAGTGCTTAGATCTTGACTTAACTTTTGAGGAAACAAATCACATCTGAATGAATCACAATAAAGTGTGAGTTCATGCTCTGCTCATTTCTGGGCATATTTATTTAAGCCAGAATAGAGAAATGTTATAAAAAGAGACAAATAGCCATGTTATGAAAAAGTCACTTGTCTGGTTGCTCCACCTTTGACTTTACTGAAAAAGCAAAGTACCGCATGACATCCATATTGGTTTCTATAAACCTAAGAAAAGATGTCAGTCCCTCAAGTAGAAGACATTTATCATAGGAAGGTCATTGATACCAATGGAAAACTGCCTTTTTAAGATTCGGTCGAAGTATCCAAAAGGCTGCTCAGAGGAGAAGCTGAAGAAATACTTAAAATGTTCACTTGGGCAAAGCCGAAGCTGAATAGGGCAGACCTGAGTGGCTTTTCTCCTCTCTCACCATGCCGGATGGAAGCTAGAGCCCATAAAGGCAACGAAGGTGAACTTACTCATTCCACACAACAGGGTAGATGGCTCACCACGGGGTGTCCTTGATGGTGCTCTGTCCACTCTAATTTTAAACATCTAAGCAATGGGAGTCCCACTACTTCTCTTGGAAGATTACCCTACAGTCTAATAGGCCTCAACATTAAGAAGATTTTCAATTGGTAATTGGTAATCAACCTAAATTTCCTTTTTCTTAATTTCATGCCATTACTCCAAACCCTATCTCCTTGTTCCCCCTAGTTCCTCATCCTCATTAGTGTTTATACTCTCCAAATACTAAGAGATACCTGGCAAAAATAAAAAAAAAATTAAAAATATGCATCCTTGCCCAGGAAGGAGCTAGCCCACAGATATCTATTGCTTTGAAAAATAAGCCAGTTCCATGTAGTTTTCCTTCAAAAAATAAAACATCATTTAATATTAAAAGATTGAATATTTTTCTCAATAAGCCAAAAAAAAAAGTCTGCAAATGGAAAGCACAGCAGTCTCTAATGGACTAAAGGAGAATAAATGCTTCCTTAATGGGAGTGGTGTTAATGGTAGAACTTACTTCACCTTCTTTGCCCTTTATACACTCATAGAAGACACTCTTGAAACAACCAGATAAAGCTCAGTCTTAAACTAGTATATTATGTACTCATTCTTTTATGGTGCATCTATGTACATATTGCTTGTAATATAATATTTAATATCCAGTATATGATATACATAAAACATAACTAAAAAAGTTATGCCACTGTATAATGCCTAAAATATTATAGGGTCATCTTATAGGAGGGGACTAAGATTCACCATGTGATTGATTCAGTTTGTGTAGTTATTGCTGAAATCATGGTTTCAAATCAGGGACTCATGTTCTGGCTCAGTTTTCTTGTTCAAAGCTGGTGCGCTACCATTTGAGCCATGCCTCTAGTCTAGCATTTTGCCGGGTAATTGAAGGTGAAATTTCACAGACTTTTTTTTTGCTCAGGCTGGCTTCATATCACAATCAAGTATTATGATGACAGGTGTAAGCCACCAGTGCCAGGCTCTTATGTTTCATTTATGACATAAAATTGCAAATTTAAATCATTTTGCTTTTTTTTGATGTAATGGTAAAGTCAAAAGACTGTGACTCAGTAGCGAACCTGCAAAACAATATGCTTTAAAATTTGCATTTTCCCTTCCTTTCCCTTTAGTTTTCCAACTCCTGTCTCCATTTATAAAATAATTAGATGTCTGCTGTATGTGGCTCTCTGTAGTAATGGCTTGTTTCTGTCTATCCTTCCATGCTGTGATACTTCTCGAATTCTAAATTTGTTTTCAATTTGCATTCAGCCTGACACAGGTTTCAGAGAAATAACCAAGCCAGTGACACATTGGAAACCTTTATACAATGATGCTGGGGACATCCCAGCTGGGGTATACTCTCTCTTTTGTAAGATTGTGTGATGCGATAAGCTCCTGGCATTCTTGATAACATTTTTTGCTACCTTGTAGAACACTTCATGAAATTCTAGCCATTTTCAAGTAATCGCAACACAACAACCCTTCCATTTCAGTATTTGGACATCCAAGATTTTGCAAGTGCTTACCAGCCCTATTTCTCCTTTCGAATAATGGTGGACAGCCCAGAAGGCTGCAGTAATTTCTAAGAAGTTCTGGTCCACATGTATTTTTTGGCTGAGTGTAAGGTTCTTTTAAAGTTGAAAACAACAGAGATAAACTTTAGCAAACTTAAGCATAAGGGAGGGAGCTGGCTGCGATAAACACTCATGTATTTCAGGGAACTCAACAGGAGTTGACCAACCATATCTGTGGAAGGAGAGGAAAGCTGGCCATCTTCCAGCGTGCTAAAATCCAAGTGCATTCTGTGATGTCACTGTGGTTCTAAATGTCCACAGCAAGTGGTCTTCCATGCTTTCACTCTAAGTTCCTAGGAGAGAGAGAGATACAGCCAGCAATTGAGAGAGAGAGAGAGAGAGAGAGAGAGAGAGAGAGAGAGAGAGAGAGAGAGAGAGAGATCCTATTTGGGCCCCTAGTCCATGAACCAGGCTAGGAACTTGGTGATTTGGTTTGGTTTATTGTATATCAAATATCCTTTCAGAAGACATGACATTATTTGGGAGAAATCCATCCACCAGAGACATCTTGTTTTCCAGAGTTTAAGTTATGCTGTGGTCAGGCACTGGTGGATCCCGCTTGTAATCCTAGATACTCAGGATACTGAGATATGAAGATTGCAATTTGAAGCCAGTCTGGCAGGAAAGTCCATGAGATTCGTATCTCCAATTAATCACCAAAAAGTTACAAGTGGAAAGGAGTACAGTGCTAGCCTTGCGTGAAAAATCATAAACAAGTGAGAGCTTGAGGCCCTGAGTTCAATTCCCAGTATGAGGACCACAAAAATAGTTGCATTTTGAAGATTAATTTGGCATATACCATCAACATTCATTCAATGTTCTTTCTTCCCTTGTTTTCCCCCTGAGGTTGGCTTCAGAAATCTCTAGCATTTCCTTGGGTCAATGACAATAGATAGTTAAGTTAAAAAAAAAAAAAAAAAAAAACTAAGATCTTTCAAGTGTTTCTGGGCTGCAAAATTCCAATCACAATACAATTTGAATGGATCATGAAATCACAATTTATTTATTTTTTTACATTTTAGTCCTTCTTCATGAGTTCTCCATCAGGTATAAGGATAGGGGAGATAAATTAATTAAATGTCCAATCAATTTTAATGCTGTCAGGCTTGATAATTTAAACCATCTCTCTCAGTTGATGTTCATTCTTCCATATGGATAAAATACCAACTCTCTAATGTTTTTACTGTCTACTGCTTTTCTAAGATGATACCCTGGCATGTATGGAGAGTGAGCATAGTTCCTAGATCTTAGAGGCCTTGGGACTAAGTAGGGATTCTTGAGTTCATATGGCACCCTTGTATTATCTTCTACCTTCCTTCTTGCTGAATCCTGCCCTTCTCTGATCTCTACTGCTGCTGTCTTCCTGAGAACTCGCAGGACCAGGCCAGCCTCTGGGCCTTTCTGTGGCTCAGTCAAAATGATCAGGAAAGAGCGTGCAGCCTCAGTTTATTTCCTCAATCTCCAGAATCCTGAGGGGTCTACACACATTCAGTGCAGCTCACCAGCCAGATGTCTATTCCCAGTAGCTGCTACACAGCCACGTTGGCTGGAGAGGAGCGCAACACAACCAAGGGTAGCCACTGAAGCTCATCTCAAGAATTTCCCTTTGTAACAAGGACAAGGGTCCGTTCTTCATGTGGACTTTGTAGGAAAGGTTGAGCCTGTTCTTCCACACTTGGAAGACCACATTACCTGCAGACTATCTATAGATCTTGAGAGTGCAGCTACCCTGGACTTTAAATCTTAGATCATTTCTATGTGTAGCCCAGCTACAGTGAACGGAGCCTCTCTGTCTACACAGCTTTTCATCTGATAGATCAAGTGAAAGTCTTCTCTTCCCCAGGAAAATTGAGTTTGAAATTTTTCAAGGGCTGACCTTACCAGATCTTCTGTCTGAATCACCTGAATGTGGAATTTTCCAAGGTTGCCTAAATAGAAACAGAGAATCTGAATGCCCCCAGCTCTTGACATAATTTCTGGATCTACAGTGTTCTTTGTTTTGAATTACTATACACATTTAAGTAGAAGAATTTTTTTTTCAGGATAAGAGTGGGCATAACAAATGACCTTTTATAAAAATCAAAAATAACGGTTTCTATTGAAGCCATGTAAGCAATTACAGTCTAAGCTTTGGGAACTAATTCCAATGATGGCTTTTCACTGGAGCTATGAGCCTAGATCCTGGCTTTCATTTTCTCATTGTATCTGATTTTCAACTCTTTTGCCTATTGAAATATAAAATGGGCTTCCTGTTTGACTGTTGTTGATTTTTGAGCAATGCTAATTCTCTTGAGTGTCTTACATTAGGTGCTTTGTTTTGTAACCATGAAGTAGCTGCAGAGAATCAAGCAAAGCTTCACATTCTCCTTTCTCACCACGTGTACCACTTCTTCAGCTAGACCCTATGTTCTTGGAACTCAAAGGGCCTTATAATTTGGAGTTCTAAGTTAGTCCTTCTTGAGCATATCATTTATTTCCCCCAGTTTTCCTGGGTGATCTCTGTGGATCTTAGATGAGAATATGCATCTTTCAAATCCCCTCCCCCCCCTTTCAAATGATAACCCCTGGTGGTGAGGATACAGGATCTGTAACTGTACGTTTTCTC
The DNA here is from genome assembly GCF_023159225.1 of Perognathus longimembris pacificus. Classification (NCBI taxonomy): domain Eukaryota; kingdom Metazoa; phylum Chordata; class Mammalia; order Rodentia; family Heteromyidae; genus Perognathus; species Perognathus longimembris. The sequence goes on along the minus strand of NC_063168.1, from coordinate 7,369,032 downwards.
TTTGCCCTTCTATCTTCTTAGTCAGTATCCTTAATTTTCAAGTTCATTCCTTATACAATAAGCTTGAGTATCCTTACCATTTCTAAGAGGGAGGAGTGAACAACAGAAAAAAGAATTCTCTGCCTTTGGTTCGAATTTACATGGAACTCTAACAAGAGTTACTTTCAGAAGAGTCCCAGATAATGAAATATATAAAGGTAAGGTCTGACCATCACATCAGCAAAAGTATGTGTGGAAATGAGAAGAGGACATCATAGTATATGCCTATATGCCTGTAATCCAAGTGACTCAGGGGGCGACAACTGGAGCAATTGCAGTTCAAGGCCAACTCAAGCAGAAAGTAACTGAGACTTCATTTCCACAAGCAAGCCAGAAGTATGGGCTCAAGCCCGTAATCCCAACTCTGTGGGAGGCATAAATAAGAGAACCACAGCTCAAGACTGGCCTGTGCAGAAAGTATGAGATCCTATCTGAAAAATAACGTACAAGCCAAAGAGGAAGCTTCTCAAGTTGTGAATCATTTGGTTTAGAAAATGCAAGATCCAAAAACAATTTAAGTGTGGAAATTAAATTTACATGCCGAGAGCCTCAGTTATAATAATCATTCTCAGTGTTGCTTTCATACAGGCATGTGGACATAACATATTTAAAACCTGGAACAACATGAATGAGTCATAGGGAATGCCAGCCGCAGGTCTATAATAGGGAAAATGCTGGTTCTTTGTTGATATCCCCGACCCCAAACTTCATAAGTCAAATCATACTATCATCATTGGCCTCCTTTAGATATATGCTCCAGTTAATAAAAATATCCTATTGCTTTGGGGTATAATATACCTATATCATAAGTCAAAACATTGCATAGAATTTTGTCTTTTAGACGTTTAGTCCATTTCCTTCTTTATATAATTATCTAAGTATATATTAATGATACATATATATACATGTACACTAAAAAGTTTTAAGATATTTGCCTATCTTTTCATCGATAAACAAGTGTTCCTCGAATGTGTTGTGCTTGAGTGATTTTTCTTTTTCTTATTTGTGTTTGACAATGCTAAGGTCTAAGCTCAGAATGTGGTTTTCTCCCTTAGCTTTTTCCACGCAAAGCTGGCCCTGAACCACCTGAGCTCTGTCTCCATTTCTGGATTTTTGCTGGTTAATTAGAGACAAGAGTCTCACACTTTTCTAACCTGGCTGGCTATAAGTTGCAACACTCTCAGCCTCCTGAGTAGCTAGAATTATAGGCATGTAATATATATATGTACATATATATGTATTTACACACAAACATATATTGCTCTTGATAAATAACTATAGTCAGATAAATGCCAGTATAGCAGCATGGCAAATTTTACATCCTGAAACTCATAGTACCAGGAGTCCCTAAAATTTTAGTATCCCCTAAAAGCACATTTGAAAAATCTGTCAAAAGCTCTATTTGTACTTCTCATTATTGATCAATAAACAGTCATAGAGTAACCGCATGATTCTCATAGTTACGCTAGGGCAAACAGCCTCACTTTGAGGGCGATTGTAGAAATCATACATCTGTTGATTCCAATCTTCCTGCCACGCTGCACATTGCCACTTTCCTCTTCCCTATGTAAGACCACCAGATGACGTTTATATTCCTGCTACAATTATGCACTATCCCTAATATTCATTCTGTTCTTTCCATTTGGTGTCCATGTTACATGGCTAGCCTATCATCAAATATCTAAAGCTTTTGCTGAATCTCTTCTCTACAAACAATGAACTTGGAGGTGCTGTGGAGCACATCACTTAGTGGGAAGGCAGAGAGCTCCCCCACTGCACTTCAGCAAGGGCACCAACAGGTGCCCTTGGAGCCCCCAGTACTGGGAAGGCTGCAGAGTTATGGATTTACAAAAATTATTTTCTGACCCTAAACAAAGCTATGTGCCATGCCTTCCTTGGTGCTGCTTTGGGGGGAGGTAGTAAAATCCCTATGTAGCTAATTAGGATTTCGACGTGTTAATCTGTATGCTAGCTAGGTAATGTTACTTACGCACAACCCCGAGTGGGAGTGAAGTTGCCTGCTGCTCTTCTCTCTTCTCATAGGCAATTTGTTTTGCATTGATTCTATATCTTTCCTTACCAGCTTGCTATAATCTAATTGCGATTAAACGTATGTCAATAGGTAACCCAGGGGGGTGGAGGGGGGCACATCTTTTTCTTATGGGACGTGAGGTGTTGGTCAAGTGTAAGGAGAAATGTGGGCTTGGAAACTGCATTCCCATGACTGTCACTCCCCTGGCGCTTTGCCATTGTCTCGGAAGCTCCTTCTAAGAACGTCACAGCAGGCCGTCCACTGGTCACCAACGGGTTCTCCAAAAGGTGGAGAAAGTGCAAGAGCGTTTGACACAAGGTGGCCTCCGGGGAGATGATTCCAAAGGAAGGTCATTGTTTAAAAGGGAGCCATGGCGAGGAGCAATTCAGGCATTTACCACAATGCTTTTTGAGAAAAATACACCAGGATGGCCACACAATTCTCTTCCATTATTTTATATTTCCCCCCCTTCTCTAAAGTGGGCGATTGCTTTTCTGCCAAAGCGGCTGCAAAGGGCCCTGAAAGCTAAAGTCCTTCAAAGCTGTTAAATGCATCTTCAAATTTACAATAAAATTCAGCATGGCAAATCTTCCAGTAAAATCTCTGGAGCATCAGAGCAGCACTTACACAATTTTCCTTTCAGTCAGTATTTTAGTATTCAACACCTTGAGAGCCACGGAAAGCCAATGTGGGCGAGAAAAGCAGAACAAAACAAAAACCAAAATAGAGAGAGAGGGAGGCAAAAAAAATCCCAACCACAACAAAGACAGTGAAAAAAAAAAGAAAAAAGAAAAAAGCAAACAGCACCCAAGCTATTAAACATATGCCAAAGTAAACAATCGGTGAGGGTTTGCCAGGGCTCTGCCCTGCAGGTAGAAGACAGGCAGGGAGAGCAATGGAAGGGAGAAAGAGAAAGAGGAGCAGGAAGTGGAAATCCTGGGAACCAGGAGTAGAGCTGCCTGACCCTGAGCTTCAAGACACACTACCAGCCATGCAAAACAGGACATACCTTTCTGGCTTGCTGGTTCTGTCGGCTGAGACAAAGCAGTCCCATTCACAGCGGGAGGCCAAATCAAAATGAAATTTTATTTAGTCTGCACTGTCCCCAGATTGGGTTTCAGAATGACTGCTTTAGGAGATAGCATGGTTGTGGCTGATGCATGCTTTGCATATGAAACTGCAGTAGGAAAAGAAATCTACATAATCAAAAAAATCTGTGCTCTGTGTGTGTGAATGTGACAAAAATCCTGGACTTGACTGCTTTTGCTGCTGTGTGGGTTTTGAGCAGGACTTTTTGAGGTGAAATGAATTTAAAAAAAAAAAAAACCACCCAAAAAACCTTAGGACTATTATCCACAAATATAAATAAGCCCATAACCTACAGCTTTAAAATAAAGACAGTTTTCTAGTTTCAGTTCAGCCACACTGAAGTAATTGTGCCTCCTGTTAATTTAGGAGTGAAACAAAAAATTGAGTTAAAAGAGAAATTGGATTTTAGAACATATGCAGGTTACTTTTTTGTTTATTTTATTTTATTTTATTTTTGGGGGAGGGAGGGAAAGGAGTTCGAACAATGCCTAGATCCTCTAAGCCTTGATAAAATAAATTTAAAGCTTAAGTCTGAGGCAATTCTGAAATAAATCCCAAGAGTCTCTTTTGACTTTTCTTTGGGGAGAGACTTAAATCATGCATATTTAGACAGTATTTTTAAGACTATGGAGAAAGTCCTTTAAGATGCTTTTTTGACATTGAAAATTATATTTTTAATGAAGCAAGATCACTGTAAAAAGTACATCCAATACATATGAGGAAGTCTTTGAATATATATATATACACATATTATATATATACATATATATATACATATATAGTATGTTTTTAATGCAGCGTCACCTTGGGCAGGATTGAGATGTTCTATGTAGGTCCTGTGAAACAAGGGGGCAGAAGAGAGCTTATTGATAAATATGTATCATTTCTCAGAGGAATGCTTATTCCAGTTTGGGCTTGTTGGTTCAGGTCTTGGGAATGAGTGCTGCCATTGGTTTTCTTTAAAAAAGGAAATAAAACTAAAAAATAAAAAAAAGAAAGAAAACCCAAATGGAAGCAAGTAAGAGAAAAACAAAAACAAAATACCCCCCCCCCCCGAAAGGCAGACATCCTCCGCACCTACTACAGAGGGTTCTAGAGAACGTGGACAATCAGGACAATTACCATTGTTTTATGGAATATTTGCAGGTTTGGGCAGGGCCACATAGGACTTGTGCCCTCTTAGATCTCTGAGGAGATAGTCTCCCAGCTATGACCCCTCCAAACTTCTCACCCCAATGAGATACAAATAGCTCTAACAACGTTTCCACACACAGCCCTAGCAGAAATCGCCAGCACAGGAACTATGGACCTACACCCCCTAGAGAAAGTCAAGTTCCTTGTGTGATTCCAGTTGGGATAGAATTTTCTTAGAGAAGCATTCCGGTGATTCAATGTGGATTGGCAACCAGTCAATGATAACGTTTCCAAATGTAAAGGTCTCCTTAAATGGGTAATTCTGCGTTAGGTACCATGGTATCCAGCTTGGCTGTGCACGCCATGGGCATAAATGCAAGCCTAAAATCCAATGAGAGCAAATGAAATTCGTTTCCTTTAAGCCTCAGAATCACTGCTCCCAGGTCTCTCTACAACACGGGCAGCAAGATCCTCTCTTGCCTTGCCTTTCTGTAATAATTATCCAGATAGTCATTAAGGAGGAGTTTTGTCTGCATATTATTTTTTTAGTGACAAGACCCCCCTTTTTCTGAGTAACAGAGAGACGTGGCTTTTTTAGCAAATCCTCTGTTCCCCAAATTCAGTGCACCTGGCATTCACTTTCTACCTAATAAGCATCCGTGAATATGCAAATGCTCCCTGTCTCAGTCACCTCATTAATTTATTCCTCAGGCAATCATAGATTGGGAGCCAGTCCCGGTGTCACTAGTCCTGGATCTGGTGGGATCAGGGCTTCGGAAGGAGAAGAACGCTCCTGGCTGCCTATTGAAACACTGTTTCATCTCTATTCTGTTGTTTTGGTAAGCTAATTTAAACAAAGACTCTTACCTTCCTCTACTTAACTGACAGCCAAAAGCAAAAGAAAGTTGAAACAAAATAAAAGAGAGGGAAAATGCCTAAGGTTAATAATACAGATCTTTCCTCCACTACCAAATACAAATCAGAGGTGATTCATGGTTTGAACAAAACCTCCACAGCCCAAGGATCCCCAAACTGCCCAAGCTGTCTTATTTTGCTATTTATTGGGGGTGCCGACTAAGGGGTGGAGCAGAGGATGACCTGGATTTCATGCTGCAAAGCAGATGAGTCATCCTCTCCCTTTGCCCACATTAAAAACCCTGAATAATGTTTATAAAATGTTAGGGAATCCCGGTAGGTTTCCTATTTAACAAGCCATGTATGACAAATCACAGTGTAATGTACTACGTTCTTAATCTTTAATTAGAATGTGAATATCTGCTAGAAAACGCAGTTAACTTTGACACATTAAATCTTCTGGTTAAAGTGCCTTACAGGAAGAGCAAAGATGAAACACTAACAATCTCCCCTTCTCTCCATTCACCCAGGCAGTTGGGGAAGGATGATAACATCTTGTAATACCTGCTCTGTAGTAATTAATCGCTGTGGTATTTAGGACCATTCAAGTAGACAAATATGACAGAGACAGGGACAATTAGAAACCTTGTTCAAGCTACATTAACTTTTCCAGCTATTATCACACAGCAGCTCAAGTTTGCTTGTAAAAGCTGCAGAGGGATTGCTATGCATTAGCCGTGCGATTATTAATGAAAGAAAAGGAGAATTGTGTTTATTGTAGTTTGAAAATTGCAAATAAATTTCAATTATCTGCTATGTCATTTTGTTAAACATGCACTCTGGAAATGCCTTTGTACTCTAAATCATGAGCTACTTAGAGCAAACTAATACCAGAATCCCTTAGGGAGATAGGAAGTCAATATTTTTTTTTGAACTGGACTTTTTTTTTTCTTTTCTTTCATTCTTTTTTCCCCTCATTCTTTTTTTGTAGGTGAAATTGGAGATGGGCAAAATCACCTGAATGGGCTATTCAGGCAGTGAGAGAGGCAGCATTCTGGTGTGTTCTGGGACTGTGTGGTAGTAGTGAGTCATCGAGTCAGGTGTCACAAGCCACATCACAGGCATCAGGACCACAGTCAAAGCAGACTAAAGGTCTCGCTCCTTTGAGAACATCCTCCAAACATGTGTAAGAAATCCATTATGATAACTAAATAATGCCTGCCATCTCTATGCCTTTTAATAACAAAGCCAGTGTTGGGTAGATACAGGAAACCAAGGAAGGGTTCTAGTCAGCTGTAGGGGTAATGTAGACTCCTCCTTCTTCTTCTTCTTCTTCTTCTTCTTCTTCTTCTTCTTCTTCTTCTTCTTCTTCTTCTTCTTCTTCTTCTTCTTCGTTCTTTCTTTTTTGTGGATGTCTCATGTCCACTGCCTTCCAGGAGGGTAAGTGCTAATTACTCTGAATGGCAAACCTGATCTTGAAACCCACACCGTGCCCATAGGCAGGCACACGAGAAGCATCCACTGAGCCGCTGCTTTCCATGATATTACTTATTTGCACAGCCTGCAGACATACGCATGCAGGAGCAAAGCACCCCTGGGTGCACCTAACCAAGAACACACCACCCTGATTCAGGGGCTGCTGTACACATCTCCCCTGGCCCAGAAGACATCTCACGCCTCAACTCTCGCCCCACCATGCTATCTTTCCAGTCGGGCTCAGCTCACATCGCCTGTCTCCCCCACTTGATTATCCGTGTTACTGTCCATCAAAGATGGAACAGGAAAAAAAAAAAAAAAAGAAGAAGAAGAATGCTGGAAAAATAACACCCTGGAGCTGGCGACCTGATCCGATTGTCTTCTGCAAATCAAAGAAAGACCAGCTTAGCATGGCACAAATCTGCCTCCCCACCCCAGAATCTGTTGTGTCACACACACACACACACACGCACACACACACACACACACTCCCGCTTAGTGCTCAGGAACAATCTCCCCTCTCAGCCGAGCTGCGATGATGTCAGCTTTCTGATTACAAACTGCTTATTTATGCTTCAACAGCTGCCAAGAGCAGCGAATAAGTGGCTAAAAGAGTGTCTAGACCAGGCTTTCAGGCCTCTATTGTCTGGGGGTTGTTACCTGGTTGACAGCGATGGGTCCAGCTGCCTGGTGTAAAAGGGAGCAGGGATGGCGGGCTGGTGATTGACAGGAGGGCCCTCTGGGTCAGCCCCGTGGCCCCATGTCTTTATATCTCCAGCTCCAAAGGGAAAGCCAGGGTCCTGCCTAAAGGTTGGAGGTGAAAGGAAATGGAGGATAATGAAAAAATCTCGTGGCCAAATTTGCGATCATGAACGCTTCTACCCTGGGGAATCAAAGCCAGTTCAAGACCATGGTGTGGCCTGAAATCCCGGGCACCTGGAGCCCCGGATTGCCAGTGGTGTCTGACAGCCCTTGCAGCCCCTTGGAGGGCCAGGGAGGAGGAGGAGGGCTGGGCACACATTAATTCACGTTCTTTCTTTCCCGCCCCCCCCCCCCTTTGCATTTTATTCTCTGGTGCCAGATCGACCATCTCAAGCATATACCTTTATGGCTACTTTTTGAAACTCACCCTCCCCAAGGACTGATGGGCATTTCAGAAGCTTTCCCTTTTATCCTTTTCAGTGGAAAGGCGGATGACTATAGCACGCCAACATTTGGGAAAAATAGGGGCTTTGCAAGCTGACGTCAATGTCTAATTAGAATTTCCCCCACCACCACTTGTAACCTTTCAATGTTCCTTCTCCACTTGTTTCCACCAATCAACTCCATTTTTTTTTTTTTTAACACTGTTCAGGGCAAAATTGAATGTACCAACTCTCTGCCTTCTTCCCCAGGCTTACAATCCACAGCAGCTGATTGACACCAGACCTTTGTGGTTTCATTTTTGCTCCTCAGGCCCAGCCCGCCCTGTCTTACAGGGCTGGGGTTCCTGGGAAGAGAAGAATATTGTTAGTATTGATCACAGGGAGATGCACACTTGAATGAGAGTAATAATAACAACAAAATGACTTTCTCCATGGAGCTCCTCCCCTGGTCATTGGTGCCCAAGTGCTTTGCAAGCGCATTGTTCTGTAGCCACTATTGTTCCTAGAAAAACACTTTATAATTCAGTTGGGGGAGGGGTGGCAAGTAGCACTTGTACTTCCACAGTTTTATTTTTATTCACTTTACCCTGTACCCTCAAGCATTGGAAACATTATTATTCCTTTCAAATTCTGACCTGGGACCTTAGAATCTGATAGATAGTTCTGTAGTCTTACAAATGGTTGCATGTATGTATGCATGTATACTCACATAGGTGTATGTGTTAATATATAGGTGTGTGTGTATGTATGTATGTTTGTATGTATGTATGCATGTCCCAGAAGCTGCCAAGTTTGAATGAAACACAAGAGAACACCTGAAGAGCCAAAGCCTAATTTGTGTATACAGTTGGCTTTCTTCATAATATTGGATTCAGACTCTGTAACGAAAATGAAATCATGTTAAATTAGCTGTAAGAAATAAGTTGATTTAATTAAGCACAGAAAGACTTAATAGATATAATAAAATGTTAAAAAGTCAAATGATGTGCAGTTACATTTCAGTTAACACTGCTCAACAAATGTACTAAATTTATTCCTTTCAATAATGATGTGTTTTGAACATTTAATTAGATAAATAATGTCTAATCACTTCAGCAAATCTGAACTGGAAAAAAAAATCCCTTGTCATCAAAGGTGATTCATGCTTGCTAGACCTCCTTTCTAAGAGAAGATAAAACCCATGAACTTCAGCTTGTTTTAAAAGGATGAACAGAAACCAAAGTAAAGTCTGTCTTTCAAGTCTCATTAAAATTCAGGGTTTACTAAACAAACTATTATTTACAGTAAGAGGAGCATTTTAAGGAATAGATTTTTACTTATTTGCCTTTTTTATGAAAAGCATCAGAAAATATAAGCAGCTGATAAGAAAAGGTATCCAGTATTAGATGTCCTATAATTCATCATAATACTGTTCCCTTTAATAACTACTTTGCTCAAGTGATTGGCATGATTACAAGAAAATTACTTCAAATTATTCATCTCTTATCTTTCCTCTAAGATGTCCTAAGTTGGATGATAGTTAGCATAATGGGGCCCTATTAATTACTAATGTGGAAAATCCTTCACAATTTGGATAGAGTTTGTAGCCCAAATAAAGAAAATAGTGCCAAATGCAAACTTACATCATCTGCTCCTTAAGATGGTGCCACCCACTGTCTAGTAAATGGAATGTCAAGGACATTTCCTTCTTCATCTGGAATTTGCTAAGATGAGCCCAGCTTGTATATGAAAAACAGATTGGCAATTAGAAGCTACAGTATATGGTCTCTACAGCACATACTGATTGATGCATGCTTACAAATGAACACACACACAAATACACAAGCACAAAAACACAAATACACACACACACAGAATCACATACCCAATGCACAAAAGTATTGATGTATTCTGAAATGTAGAAGATGATTAACATAAAATTACCATTTCAAGCTTATGGTGTTAATTCATCCATATCTTCCTGGAAGAAACAATTCTTAGTAGAGAATTTCTCCATTTCTAATACTGCCTTAAATAATGTATTTGGGGAAATACACCTATAAATCTATTTTGTTCATTCCAAGCTCTAATATAGTATGAAATTCTATTAAACTAGAGACTTCTGAGTTTTTAACTAGATCAGTGTTAACAAACATCATCCATTTCTTCCCTTACTTTGAGGAGAAGAAAAGAATAAATAGGACAAGGCATACAAATTAAAAATATTTTAGTAATCTTTCTAAATAGCCACTCTGTTTAAATTTTTTCCCTATATACTGCTTTGGAAAACATTGGTATTTTATGCTATTTTTATGTTTTAAATATTTTTTTCTCTGAGATCTTCTGATTTTTATAAATTCATGCCGAGAATCTAGAATCATGTCAAATGAAACCTACCAATGGAAATCTAAAGCTTACTTTATATATAAATAACAACACAGCTATTTGGGAGTAATTTGTCTTCTCGTTGCAATGTTTGCAACTTCGAGCTCTCACAACTTTTCACCTTTTTACTGTTTGCTTAAACATTGAAAGTTGTTTTCATATGGATTTGTAATACATACACAAACATATCCACATGCATGTAGGGTTCAACAAGACAATTAAGAAGAAAAGAAATATAAACATCAGCTACAGAAAAAAAAACAAGCAAAACGACCATGTGCTGGTTCTATTTATAAGATTTAAATACCTCCTGGTTAGAGTTCACCTGCAGCTGTGGTTATAATATACTCCATCCAGCTTCAAATCCTGTTTACACCTGCTGACCCAGGTCACATGACCACAATCCCATGACAACCTCCTGTCATGCCAGGGCCTTTCTCTTCCATTCCAAGTTCCTTTGCTCACATGGCTGAGCCCATGGTTTTTACAAGCCTTTGAGTTTTCTGATCATCAACTTCTTGGCTTTTTTGCCCCATTTATCCTTTTAGTAGTCACTGGGATTCTCATATGGGAGGCCTCTTTTCGGGGACTCATCAATTGTAGATCAAATTTCAGTTAGCAAGTAAAAATGGAAATGTAAACTGCAATCTATTGTGAGTCTCCTAATCAACTATACCACAAGGTAAAGGATTTGAATACCCACACAAGCTCTCATTACATTATGTTGTCCACATCTTTGTCATTTAGAGAACATTTATGTAAGAATCATTCGTGAGCCAGTATATTCTCCTTCATAAAAAATGATTGCAGGGCTGGGAATATGGCCTAGTGGCAAGAGTGCTTGTCTCCTACACATGAAGCTCTCGGTTCGATTCCCCAGCACCACATATATGGAAAATGGCCAGAAGGGGCGCTGTGGCTCAGGTGGCAGAGTGCTAGCCTTGAGCCGGAAGAAGCCAGGGACAGTGCTCAGGCCCTGAGTCCAAGACCCAGGACTGGCCAAAAAAAAAAAAAAAAAAATGATTGCACTCATGGAGAACAGTATGGAGGTTCCTCAAAAAGCTCAGCATAGACCTACCCTATGACCCAGCCATACCACTCCTAGGCATCTATCCTGAACAACAGGTCTCAGGATGTCAAAAAGACATCTGCACATCCATGTTTATTGCTGCTCAATTCACAATAGGCAAAATATGGAAACAACCCAGATGCCCCACTACAGATGAATAGATCCAAAAAATGTGGTACCTATACACAATGGAATACTACATAGCAATGATAAAATATTGGTATTCGCAGGGAAATAGTCAGAACTTGAACAAATAATGTTGAGCGAGACAAGCCTATAACATAGAGAACAAAGGGGCATGGTCTCCTTGATAAATGACTGTTAGGGTTGGGGGGACAGTAGAGACCAGGTCTGTGAAACAAAAAACTTCTTTTCAAATGGTATTTCCACAGGTTTGGGTCAGCGACTTTACATTATGTATCTAAAACCAAACAACTACTAAACATAAAAAGATCTAGAATAGACATATCTGTGGATCACAATAGCTCAACAGCTATGTACATATGATCATATGAGACGAGGATAACCAAAAACAACTCCAAGAGAAGGACACAGGAGGATTCTATTGTTGTCGTAACATTTAACGTTTTAGGTGAATTTCCGTATGCTACATGGTTACTGTATATAATTTTGGTACACTGGATATTGCATATATGCCTCTCTCATCTAGGGAAGGGAAAGAAAAATGAGGGTGTTAAGATATCACAAGAAAAGTATCCACTGCTTTATTATGTAACTGTACCCCCTTTGCACAACACCTTGTCAATAAAACATAATTTAAAGAATGATTGCACTCAATATGCAAAAGACATTATTCATATTTAATTATATATTGATTATGTATCAGAGATGCAGATTACAAAATGTATATAGCAGTAAAATTTCTATCTCAGAAATATTTGCACCAAACATTCTTCAATTTTCCTCTTATAAATGGGGAATGTTTTATGTACTGCTCTATGTCTTGTGTTCTTCTCATGTGTCCATCTGTGTGCCTATAATGTAGGATCTTGCGCAGTAAAACTTGGAATTTTGTGCTTACTTGTAAGCAATTTTAAATCTCTGTTTAAAATTCAGGAAAGTAGTCTTGTTTGGGTTGCTTTTTCGTGTGTAAGTTGCATAGTCTGGAACTTGGCCATTCTCTGGAATAAATTACATTCGAAAGTCCAAGTAAGCAGCTAGCTTAGTCATGAATGTCCTTGGGCTTGTTGCTTCGTCACTCTCTGCCTTACTTTCTTCATTTACAAATGGTGTTTCTAACCCATCTTTCTTAGCAAAACTATTTTTAAAACCTTACACTTAGGAAAGGCACTTACATGCTTCAGGAAAAGAAAAGAAGAATGTATTTTATGAACTAGCTATTTTAGAATACAATACCCTAGAAAAGAAAGTAGAGGGGAGGGAAAAATGGAATTTCATCTATTATTTGAATGGGCTGATTTAAACTCCTTCCTGCTCTCCATAAATTAAAACATTAAACTAACTAAATAGGATAGGAACAGCAAATCTGTTGGGAGAAAACTCCCAGGCAGAGAATCAAAAGGCTGCACGTTCCCATTCTGATGTGTCCTGTTGGTGTCACTCCCAGGGAATCCTTCCCTCCTGCCAGGGCACCTCATCCTCCATGCAGGAGCTCTACTCTGGAAGAGACAGACACGAAGTTTAAATTCAAAGCAGAACCTAAGGTAACATGAAGATGTGAAACTACATAGTGTGTGTGTGTGTGTGTGTGTGTGTGTGTGTGTGTGTGTGTGTGTGTGTGTGTGTGTGTGTCAGTACTGGCACTTGAATTCGGAGCATGGTTGCTGTTCCTTAGCTTTTTTTCTCCAGGTTAGACCTCTACCACTTGAGCCATAGCTTTACTTCCAGCTTTCTGGTGGTTAATTGGAGATAAAAATCTCAGAACTTTCCTGCCCAGGCTGGGTTTGAATTGTGATCCTCAGATTTCAACCTCTTGAGTAGCTAAGGTTACAGGCATGAGCCAGCCACCAGTGCCCAGCCAAAATGGTTTTTTTGTTTATTTTTAAGAATGAAAATGGTTTAAATACGATCATTCATCACACACTAGATTAATTTGAACAAAGCAACAAGCAAAAATAATTGTGTTGCACAATTTGAGAATATAGAAATGAGAATAAATATGGAACTCGTATGGTTCTTTCCGAATCTGATACAAGTTCTTTGCCATCTCTATGGAAAGACTCTTGGCATAGAGAGGAGGATAGGAATGAGAGACACAGATAAGTTCAGGTTAGAACATCTTGCAATCATCTCATCTGGCCCATTTTGGACTGTGCCTCTAACTCATAGGCACGATCCTTTTGGTATTCCGCTTTGGGAAGGCAGTTTTCCCAGTGCTACCAGACTCCTTTCAAAACAAAGTATTCCTGGAATTTTCCTCAGGTAGAGAGCCTGCAGTGTCACATTCATTAATCAAGGAAAGCACCAGTGTAGCAAGGAGCATGAATAGAAAACACAGGGAAAATTTAAAATTATTTCAAAGACCGGAGACTGTCATGAAATCAGTGCCAAGTTTCATCTCAGTGCTGCTTCTTCAATCCCAAAACAAGTTTCCTCAAATTCAGTAACCCCACCAAGCATTAGAGAGAGTCTACATCTTTCATTTCCAAGAGCAGAAAAGAAAAGGAAAGAAAACTTTATGTACATATTTATCACAGTTATAATTTAAAAATATATCCATTTACCTCATTTATATCTTCCATTCAGTTATTTATTACCTCTCCCAGATAACCATCTTGTAAATAGTAAATAAGTAATTGAATTTCCATATGTGTGTTCATCGACATATTGCATAACCATTTAACATTCAGCTATTAAGTTAAATTCAAAATACGCAGTAAGAGTCCATTCAATGTCAGAAGCAAGCCAAGAAACAAAATTTTGAATTTATATCCAATTGAATGAGCATTATCCCAAATTAACCAAGATGGTAGATGTAATTTAAACCGATTTTTATTTGTATGTTTAGCTGAGGAGATATGGAGCCACATGAATATTTCAAAGGGAATGGCAAGCTATATAAATGCTACCAATTTGACAATCTAGTTTCTACCTACTCATTTGACAAACACATACTGGATTTCTAAAGGCCATAGTGTCTTGTCTATTGCTAGAGCTAGAAAGGGCTCTTTCACATTTTCCTTCTTTCATGTTTAGTAAGACGGACCCTACCTTTCATGAGTCATGCAGTAAAAGTGAAAATAGAATTAGAACTATGAAGGCCCATAGCTCCTCACTGGGGAAGGAGTCAGCAGAATATTGCTAGGAACGGCCCCAAGGAGTGTGTGCACGTGAACTCAGGACCAGGGCTTAGGTGCTGTCCCTTAGATTTCTGGCTCAAGGCTAGCTTATGCTCTGTCACTTGAGCGGCAGCAGTACTGCCAGCTTTTTGGTGGTTACTTGGGATTAGGTCTGATGGGCTTTATTGTTCCAACTAATTTGAACCATAATCCTAAAATCTCAGCTCACCGAGTAGCTAGGGTAACAGGCTTGGGCTACCAGTAACTAGCTGGTCATGAGTTTCAAATATCATTCCTGCTGGAATCCTCTCTTGGGTGGTTTTGGTGGAGTCCAGTTACCCATAGGTTGTTGGCTGGTATCTTACTCAGAGTAGCTATAGCTGATCATGAAAGGGGTGTGTTTCTTCAATAGAGATAAAACCTCACAAAGTGAACTATTTGCTCCCTCCTTGCTGCCTCCACTGCAAATGGCATTATGGGTTCAGTTCTTTAGGACCCAACAATCCTATAGGATGAGGTGCACATCTTCACAATGGGACCAATTTTTTAACATCCTTCCTCCCCCGCCCCATGCAAATAGAAACCTCTGACTTCTTTGTAGAGGAATTTCTGTCCATCCAGGTCACATCACATCTGTTTCCTTCCCTCTTCCTAAAACTTTTTAAAGGAAAAGGGAAGACAAAGTAACTGAGCATTGGGTACAAACGGTTTAAAGGCAAAAGAAGAAGCTGTATTTGGACAGAAAAAAAAACCCTAATTATGAGATTAGAAACTATGTAGAAGTTTGACAAGAAACCATAGCGGGCTGCTTAGCTGCTGTGTGCAGAGGCCACAATGGGACCAGCGTTAGGGGCTCAGATGGCAACTGTCCTGGAGATGTGGCTTTCTGCCTGTGCTGCTCTGTACCTCAGGAGCATCAGGGGCCACAGGAACAGGCTGGAAAAGTCATTGTGACAATGCGGTGGCTTTGAAGAAAACAGGTAAACCTGATAAAAAAACAAACAAACAAAACACCATGTAATTCCTCTGAAGGCCAGGGACTTCTTTCTGGAATCTGGTTGGACTGAAGCTATTGGTTTCCCATTCAGATCCCAATGGAAAGAACCTTCTCTTTGTCACAGCTAAGCAAGTTCCATGTCCAATGAACAGTCACCCTTGCTTGTTGTGACCATATCATGTTGTCAGGAGGGCAAGCCACATGACTTAATTAAATCTTTAGTAGATTTCAGTAAAATTATTTTGTAAATTTGCAAAATTTCTTAAAGTTATGGCATTTCAGAATAGTCAACCATCCTTGAAGAACACTTACTGTGGGTTTAAAATAACAGCTATTAACTAAAATGAACTGAAAAAAATGTCACAATGTATCAATGTATGCACTTAGGAAGTATTTTGGAATAGAATATGATAAGTCAAGGACATAGCAAATATTATGTTAAATACAAAGTATACCAATAAACTAAAGGCAAAGCCTGAACATTGGAACAATGGACACTACTTGCTTTTCTCCCCTAATTTATCTTTCTTGTTTTTGTTTCTAAGTAGTTCCAACTTGTAATCTGTGGTATAAACTTGAAGAAGAATAAATTTAATTTCACTCTTGTTAGTCTAATAAAGAACAGTGTGTTCAAAGGCCTATAATAAGATAGAATTGATCAATGAATTGCCCAGAGAGAAAGAACTTCCTGAATCCCTAAAGTTCTTTGATGTTACACTTTCTAGTCAGATCTTATTGGACAATAGGAATAATGACAATTGAGGGGTAAGGTGCTAAACTTCTGGAGATTTCTCCAGCTCACATTTGTACCTACCGGTTCATATAATTGAGTAGTGAGGTGCCTGTTTAGGTTTACAGCAAAGTCAGAAATATGCTGATACTCACAGCATCATTAGGAATTTGCAGAACTATGTAATGGATGTATGGGAAGATTTTTGCTAGGCCCTATTCCATCCCTCTCTTTCTTTTTTTTTTTTTTTTTTTTTTTTGATTTGGGTCCTGAGGGTTGAACCCAGTGGCCTGGGAAGTTTCCCTCAAGGATGATGCTCTACTACTTAAGACACAGCTCCACTTCCAATTTTTTTTGGTGGTTAAACGGAGATGGGAGTCTCTTAGGTTTTCCTGCCCTGCCTAGCTTCGAACCACAATCCTCAGATCTTAGCCTCCCGAGTTGTTAAGACTATAGGTGTGAGCTACCAGCTTCCAACATTCTTCCTTTTTCATGTAGGTTCTCATTATGCTTTAGAATTATTTATAGTCATTTTAGTCCTTCTTCCTGCACTCCCCAGACTCCTCTTGCATTGTTTGCTATGTCTACCCTGCCTGGGAGGTAGACTGGAAATAGCCATGCGTGTGATGCTTTCACTGGCCTTGCACTGTGTATTTCCATACATCAGCCTATTTCCCTTCTCTGGACCACAGTGCCACTCAGATTTCAATACAGCTCTGCATACTGAAGGCTTCTGGGTAAAGGGAAGAGCAGGAATCTGAATCCTGGCCCAATTCATTCTCTGAGCAGTAGGCTCTATCTAGCCCAGGAGGAAAACCCATGGGCATTTTCCTACCCCATTCAGAGGTTCCACATAGCCTCCCGGTAGACCATCTACATCCACACTTCTCAAAATGCAGGACAAGACCAGCGGGCCCAATCAGAACTTTCTATCTGTAGTATAGAAAAATGGCATATTAGTTCACAGGAGAAGAAGAGGGAGAAAAGAAATGTACTCCATACTTACAAAACTGTAACCCTTCAGTACATCACCTTTACAATAATAAATGAATGAATGAATGAATAAAATATGATATAATTAGGGAAACACATTAAAAAAGGAAAAAGTGTATTGTATGAAAAATTTGAATCATCTGTGATTACACAAGTATGGCCTTGTGTAGCTTAGAAAACTTGTTTCTATAGTTCCTGGCATGAGAGCCACTGTGGCTGTTATTTACTCTTTAAAACAATGATAAAAGAACAACATACAGTATTTCAACATGTCCTTCATTCCCAGGTCTTTGGGAATTGATTAGGATTATTATCCTTACTTGATAGTAACATGATAAGAACTAGTTTCTGAGGTGTGTTGTGCTTTGCTGGTTTCTTTGCCAGATATGGGACACAGCACACATCAGAAACTATTTCTTGTCATGTTACTATCAAGTAAGGATAATAATCCTAATCGCCTTCCCAAAGTGAGTGGATTTTTCCACCCTAAAATTCCGTGTGTGTGTGTGTGTGTGTGTGTGTGTGTGTGTGTACGTGTGAGCTAACCACAAAGGTTGGAACTTTCAACTGGAAGGTTATACTTAAGTTTCTTCTCAGAAGTGGCTGGATGACTTCCTCAAAGAAGAGAGGGAAGGGGAGATACAGGCATTAAAACTGGCAGGGTGAATGTTCAAATCTGAAATGGCTAACAAAGATGCTTAGACCCCGCAGCTAGGGAGCTAGTCCTGCCTCTGAGCTTTGGAGAGGAGTCAATCAAGAAGTGTTTTGGAAAAGGAAGTTTCTACCTAAAAGAAAAAGGAATGGAGCCAGAAAAGAAAAACATAAAATAATAAAGTAAAATTAAAAAAAAGTAAGTTTCTTTCACATTGCTTCATCTTCATTGTAGGAACATGGTTACAGAATGTACACCAAATGCCACTCCATGTCGCTCTTTCTTAATGTTCCATATGGAATACCCATCAAATCTTTCACTTTCAAGGTGTTCAGTGATAAGAGAACAACACCTG
This sequence comes from Perognathus longimembris pacificus, assembly GCF_023159225.1. Classification (NCBI taxonomy): domain Eukaryota; kingdom Metazoa; phylum Chordata; class Mammalia; order Rodentia; family Heteromyidae; genus Perognathus; species Perognathus longimembris. The sequence goes on along the minus strand of NC_063168.1, from coordinate 7,350,842 downwards.
TGTGCTCAATAGATTAATGCACCCTGACGAGAGAGGAACTACTCTAGCACACAGGCAAACAAGGATGTTGGCTGACCTACATACACTTAGGAACCTCAGCCTATACGGCAACCACACATTGAGCTCGCAGAGGAGAACATTTTGATGTGAAGCTAGTTTTCACCTATGTGCAGTGATACTGGACTAGGCCATGTAAGTAGAAAGACTTTCCTCAATGATGAGATAACAGGAGGAAACTGAAGCTCCAGAAGGTACACACTCAAGGTCACACACTTACAAATGGAAGTCAGAGTCCTTTCTCAGGCTTGAAATTCTCGCCCTTAACACCTTCTTGTTTTCTTAGAAGAAGAATGCCTCCTCTCAAAGGTGAACACAGTTTGAAGAGTAATCTGAGGTCCTTTCTAGCACTGCCAGCAGCCAGCAGGTGTATCTCAGATATTCTCTCCAACTCCAAGTCCTCTGCTGGCCAGCCCCGCTCTGCATAGGGCATCGTGCCTCTGCCTGACATCTAGCATCCACAGCAAGCAGAAGCAAGTGCAGCACCTGAACTTCTGTTGGGAAAAGGATGCCTAAGAGGGGCAGATTCGTGTCCACCGTTCCTGAACACGTGAATCACAACAGTGACTGAGGAAGCTATGAGTATTCCCCCTCTCCCCAGGCCACTGTAAGAGGAACTTCATTCCAAGGACCTCCATAGATGTCTGAAGGCAAGGGAAACGTTAAATTATTTGAACTCTCTCTCTCTCTCCTCTCTCTCTGTGTATTACACACACACACACACACACACACACACACACACACACAAGCCATTTTGTTCCTATATGAACATACTTTGTTAGGACTTCCTTTATACATTAGGCAAGGTAGGGGATTAACAACTATAACATAATAGGACAGTTATGATAACATTCTAACAAATCCTTCAGCACCGCCACTCACGTGATTTTGGACCACTATGAAGTACAATAGCAGTTACTTGAACACTAATTCTTGCTCTAGGAGTTCATCTGAGAAGCAAGACAACTAAAGTGACTAGCAGATGGACACCTTGGTAAATGCTTATTCACAAGCTGGCAGGGACAATGTGAGATTTATCATTTAAAGCTTATGAACGATTACATTCCAGAATTTTCCATTTAATACTTGGTCACCATCCACTATAGGTAAGTAAAAGTCCAATAAGTGAAACCATTTAAGAGGTCTACCAGACCAAAGAGTCCATATTTTTTTTTTAATTTTTGGAAATTAATGGGTGAAAACACAAGATTAAAAACCATATAATTCTGAAGCAGAGTTTTACTTCCATTCAGATATTTATAAAATATTTATAATATTTTGAGTATTTATAAAAACGACTTCTGGAGGATCACTTCCAAGATCCTAAATTATTATTTTGTAAAAATGTGTTAATGTCTTTAAATTTTTTTTTGATAAGGACTAAAACATAGTTCTCTCCTGTGTTGCCATAAGCTTGTGATAGTGTTTTTGTTAGTTTCTTTACATATGGGAAAGTTTTCAGTGACGTCACTATTCACTTTTTACTGTTGAAAACCTTTATTTTCCCCTTTTTTCCATGTCCTTTATGTCCAATGAAGTCTGTAATAATTTAGGGAAATCATATATAAGTGAAGAAAATAGCAAACATGCAAAGAGAGGCCAGCAAATGCACATTATGTAGAATGAGAAGGGAGTCAGTCGGGGGGGAGTCGTAAGTGGGGTTTTTAATAGTATCATATTTAAACAAAGGTCACTTTTTATTTAATACTCCAGCATCAAATGAACCCTGACCCCCCCAGAGACATGAACGTCATTAAAAAAAATAATAATAAATGATTGCCAGCACCATTATTGCCTTTGTTTAAGATCTAGACATCCCCTCCCTCAGCCCTCACCTCTTGGTTAAAAAGTATAGCTTTCGGCCCACCCACCCATCATGGTGGGAGCTGGTGGGGCGGGGGTTGGGGGGTGGGGGGTGGGGAGGGGAGGGGAGGCAAATGCAGAACAGAGCCTGCAGCCTTCACTGGGGATGATAAGCCTGTGTGAATTTTACGAGTCTCAGTATCAAGGTTGCCCTCGCCCAAGGGATTTAGGAATAAGGGGGGGAGGGGGGGGAAAGAAGGCAGATGTATGAATAACTGGCATTGTAAATCTTCACCGTGGCAACCCAGAGCTAGAAAAAGTCTGTGATGGGTTCATGACTTGAGAAGAAAGCGACACAGCAGAATGTGAATGGATTTTCTTCAGCTACTTAATACACTGCTTAGAGCAGCTTAAGGGGTGTGCATGTGAGGGTGTGTGTGTGTGTGTGTGTGTGTGTTTGTGTGTGTAAGAGAGAGAGCAAGAGCATGTAAGAGAAGGGGTTCTCTAGAAATTCGTTAGAAGGAATTACTGATGTTATGCAGCTTGCCAGCTTTGGGGGCAAAAAGAATACCGTTTAGCCTCAGAATATAAATGATGGGATTTTGCTTGGGGGAGAAAAAAAAAAAAACACAACGGCAGTGGGGGAGGGGTCTGGGATTCTGCAAGCCAGCCACAATGAGCAAATTGGACCTTCAGCTGCGCACCACAAGGTCACCGTGGAAGTCAAGGTGTTGGTTGGTGGTGGTCGTTGCGAGAAGAAAATGGCTTATGATAAATAGCTTCCCATTTTGCAAAAATCTGACAGTTAATGAAAATAAGATGCATTTGAGTAGTCTCCATGAACACCTGATTTCTTCTTTCTCCCTCCTCTCCTGTTCTCTGCACACATCCGCACGCACACATGCACGCACGCACACGCAGGGCCTGCTGATGTATGAAAGCAAAGCCTTCACTCTAATTGTGCAATTATAAAACGGAAATGATGCAGGGTTTGGAAACACAGGGAAAGAAGGTAGCTCAATGACATTGTTTAATAACAAGCAAATAAAGCTCAGAGGGGAAAGGGGTGACTATTTCTGCTTTAGACTCATTAAGGAGCCTGAAACATATTGTAAAAGAGTGATATTTAATTATGGGCTGGACTGATAGCAGAGAGCAGAGTCTCACTGGGAGAAAGAGACCCTGTGCTCCTAGGAGCTCACAGCTCCAAACATCAATTACCATGATTATCTACCCAGCGCTTACAAAATGCGCCGGCTCCATGTTCCATCAGCGACCCGTAAACAGGCATTGCATAGGCAAATTTATGGGCACAGGCAGCCAGGGCTAGGTGGAAGAGCCAGCCTCCCCAGCAAAGAAGGCAAGAAGCAAAAGAAAGGGGAAAAAAAGCCGTCTCCTGCACAGCTGAGAGAACAATTTATTACTGAGCATTTGCAGAAGACAGCATGGGTTGCCTGCTGCTATTTTTTCCCCCCTCACTTTCCTTTTGCCTCTGTTGCCTGTCGAAATGAGGGATGGGAGGATATTAAGCACTTTCTGGTTACAGGGCATCGCTTGGCATGGTCTCATCAAACTTTTTTGATGTTTTGGAGGCCAGAGTCAGATGCTGATATCTCCCTTGAATTTCCCCTTCAGCGAGTGACTGGCTAGGACAAGCTGTGTGTGGACAACTTGCAGTTCGAAGTTAGTAGAAAGCACACTTGAGTAAGCGGGACAGGATGCGCTAGGAAGTATTTTTGTTCTGCTGTCATTTTTGTTGGGTGCTTGTAAAAATTTTGAGTATGTTTCCAGGGTATATTTTGGTGTTCTGGGATTAAAGAATACCGGGAAATTAGGAAATATCAAATCTGTTTGTGTAAAAATACAGAAATAAGGCTATACCCTTTTCTTATTTTTTTTCTTCCTTCATTCGTGGCCCTTGGATTTGAACTCAGAGCTACATACTTGCTAGACAGGTGCTTTCTGACTTTTTGCCATGCCTTAGTCCTGTTTCCATTACTAGTATTTGAGAAAGGCTCTCACTTCCTGCCTATGCACGTTTGTGGACAGCACATTAGTCTGTTTTCAGTTTCCCATTGATGTTGGGGTGGCAGGCATATTCCACCACATTCAGACACTATCCCCACTGAGATTCAGGCTCTGTGACATCTGCCCAAAGTAGGCCGGACCCTCTCTCCTTCCACTCTCCACTTCCCACATAGTTCAGGAGACAGGTATGGACCACAGCGTACGACTACGGATTGAGAAAGGATCTCCTGCACCTTTCTTCTCTGAACTAGCCTTGAGCTGCCTTGGTGAAGCTCACTCTCTCCAGTAGGCAGGATTATAGGCCTAAAGCACTGGTGCCCAGCTGAAAAATGTAGTTTCTTCAGGCCCAAACCATTCCACCAACAGCTTGCAATGTGGCTGAGATGCCAACAACATGGCTTACCTCTTGAAATGCTCTGTGTTTGTATGTATTCCAAAACAGAAAGTGACTTCTCTCGTCAGTCTTTATAGAAAACACGTGTGTGTGTGTGTGTGTGTGTGTGTGTGTGTTTGCGTGTGTGTGTGACTGTATTTGAACTCAGGGGCTTGAGTTTGCTAAGGCCAGGGGTCTACATCTTGAGACACACTTTTAACCCTTCTTGATTTTGTTATTTGTCAGGTACTGTCTTGCATGTTTTTGCCTGAAACTGGGCTTCTGACCACGATTCCATTACTGAAGCTTCCTGAGTAGTTCGAATTATAGGTATGAGCCCTGACACCTTGCTGACAGTAAACTGTTGAGTCAGGGTTGCCTGGATGGGCAAGCGTGCACCATCAGGTGTGCACCATCTGAACTGGGGCTTGCTCCTTTGTAACTAACTCTTGACCGGGAAGATTCATCTGGAAGATTCATTACTTCAGTTGAACAGTGACTAGCAGGCCACAAGAAGACCCCTCAGAGATGGGCGGGCATCAGGGAAGCAGGCAGCCCCAGCCCCACGCCCAGTACCTACCCCAGGAGCTGGGATTGCTGGTGGCTCACAGAGTGAAAAGTACTGAGGAATACTACTGACTGTTCTTGTCAGCCCCATTCTGAAGAACAAAGGGAATTTGGGCTACTTTTTAATTCTACCCTCTCAGCTCATCAACACTTGGTTTGCATTAAAATGTAAGAACATTACACTCCACACTCTGCTAATAATCAGAAAAGTACTGCTTTGAAGTTTCCTGATTTCTCAGCTACTACCCATGACAGATGTTTACCAGAGAAAAACTCAGGGGGCATTTTCCTGCAAGCATTTGGGCTGAGAATGGTAACCATTGTGCCACATAATATTTCAGCGATCTCTGGAGTGATCAGAAAAGAGCAGCTCCTTATTTATCTCACGTCTTGTCTTGCTCTTGCCAGCTCCCCTCCACCACTGGTCCGACCTCTGAAGACACACATTCATTTCACCTCACTCTTTCTATAGCATCAATTAATAAAGGCTGACGACGTTTTCAACAAGTGCACATGTCCTGATAAATGAGGGTCCTGACTTAATTGCTCTGTAAATTAAGAGCTCACCATAGTGACAATGCAGAAGAGTTTTAATATTTAAAAACTCATTAAATTTGTGTATTTTGTGAATAATTAAAATCACAAGATCACTCTAAGAAGCTAATTTAAGTTTCATTCTTAAATGTATATCACAGATGAGGATAATCCATCTACATTTCCCCTCCAAAAAAAAAGTTAGACATTGTTTTTTTCAAATTTCTCAAATTGGCGATTTGCATCGTAGGTTAGGTTTATTTCCTTATTCCTGATTGTTCTTTTTTAATTGGCTGGAATTGGTGGTCTTAATATTTGAAGTTATATAGCTACACAAAAGAAGTAGCTCTAATGGGAAAAGGCACAAGGCTAGCTTTATCTTTTTACTTTTCCACAGAGTCATCTTTGCTGTTTGCATTTAGTCGCTCTCATTGCGAAGAGTTCTAATTTATAGTTCTAAGTGTTTGTCCAGGAGGAAGGCCCTGTTGTTTCGGTTTATGACTGACAGCTATGTGAAGATTTAAACTCCTAAGTAACCCCGGAAGGTGGCAGAGCTTCAGAAGACCTGCGCCTCACAGATGTTGCAGATTCCAAAGGCAGGCTCTCTGGAAGGAGCCCACGTGGAGACCCTGGAATAACCCCTCATCGCACCGTGTCAAGGTTTTAAAATTCACATTCGACTTTCAAAGTGATGATGGCTCTAAGAATGATCTATGTCTTCTGAGCCTCGTGCTCAGAGTCGGGGAGGGCTGCGGCTCCGAATGGATGAGCTTTCTGTGTCCTATTTGTGCTTTTCACATTCCTGTCTCCTGTGCCCACGTGGCCATGGTGGGATTGCCTTGGGTAGTTAGTCGAAGATTAAGCAAACACTGACCCGTTTTTGAAAGAATCATGGCACTGTGAACTTGATTCTTCTGAAAATAAAACCCCCAAAGCTGGAGAGGGGTGGGGTGCTTTGGTTGAAATAGAATGCTGATCTGTCTTCAAGCCACTCTTACCACTGAAGAAAGGTAGATCCAGAAAAAAAAAAAGAGAATATTCAGAATCTATTATGTTCTTCCAGACCGGAGGAAAGGAAGTTCATTACTCAGAGAAGGTAAAGAAAGGAAAGATGGGAAAACAGTTCTATAAAGGGGTATGACCCCAGTTCCCATCTTTAAAACACAGAGATAGATGTAGCAGTAATCCAAAATGTGTGCCCCTGTGACATCACGTTACAAATTACAAGCATGTACAGGAAAACAGGTAAGAAATGAACGCAGAGGATAGAAATTGATTTCTTCATCCTCACAAACCAACTTTTATTCACAAAGAAGAAAAAGAGTGAACCTTTCTTTTTTTCTGTTCTCAATTCATTACCTCCACTGTGCTTAATGTCCCCTCTGTTTTAGACAAAGGGCTATCCTTCCAGAGTTCTCAACTATAAGAAAACTATTATATTAAAATACTCTCACAATGAATCCCATGGGATTGGGGAAAGCTCTGCTGCAAATGGGATTTTACACGGTGTGAATTGCCAATCCCAAAAGATTGTGAAATCCTGTGGCTAGGCACAGGTTCTACAATATGTGCATTTGTGAAAAGGGAATGTCATCACTCCATATTATTTTTACCTTTGGCAAGAATTTTATAAAATTTCAGAGCATCTCACACTCAAAAATACTCCTCTAAGGGTGGCAAAATTGAAATAAAATCTCTGTGGGTGCTGTACCACTATGCGTTTCTTAAACTTCTTCTTATATTGTTTAGATCTTGTTTGACCTGGAAAAAAATCAATAAAAGCCATAAACTGTTTGTCCTATGAAAATATCCACCTGTTGAAAGCTACAGGGAATCTTATCATGGACAGAGAGAGGGAAAAAAGGAAAAAAAAAATGATCTCACTTAGTGCCAGAAAAAGAATGCAGGGAAGAGCAAAACGGGAGACTCAAGTATCTCTTCTGTTTTTAGCTTCTGTTTTGGATCTGAGCACAAGAGAAGGGGAAAGAAATTAGTGTAGAAAGAAACCCATGGCAGAGAATTACCCAAGATTACAACACACAGAGCTGCCTGTCCCCAAAGAAATGCCACTTTCCATAAGAAAGGACAGAGGAAGCACAGAATTGCCCATGTCAAATGGTTACTTTGTTGTATTTTTTTTTCCTAACTAAAAAGAAATTGGTGAGCTCTGCACATCATAGTCTGTCTATTTTATAAACCAGCTTTCACAAACCCATAAGTAAGTCGGTTTTACAGCTAAGGTAATAGGCCGGTGGAAGTGCAACTCTGGCCACCAGGGGGCAGAAGGGAACCCTTTGATTGGCCAGAGATTGTTGGACTTCAACATTGATTTTGAATGGTAATTTGCATAGCCTTTGCACTATCAGATATCACTCTTCTGTCACTGGGGACTTATCTGATAGACTTTTTCAAAAGCAAAACAAAACAAAATTCTATGTTAAACTCTGACTCTCCTCTCACCCAGTAAACTTTCTTACTGTACACTGGATAGATGTGAAGGAAAGTACTGGCTTTACATTTCCTTGTCTTTGTATTTCAATGGATTTATCTTCTGAAGTGTAGATGCATTTTCTTTCAGTGTCTGTAAGATTCATTGGTGTGCAAACCCTGTCATTCTTTTGCAAGAATATAGAAAAAGAACTATCAAGTACAGTATATCAGAACTAGCAGCCTTCCCCACAGAATCTATCCTTCTAAAAAGTTTCGTAAGTTTGTGTCTCCTGATTCTCAGAGGTCTTTGTTGGGGTATTTGTTGTAGATATGTTTCCTCTGTCTTTTAGTAGGATGGATAGCATTCCGAACAGAGAGGAGTGACCTGATTTTATTGCGGGCTAGGAAATCACCTGGATTGTTCCATCCAGTGTGAAGGACCAAGTGAAGTGGCCTTTATCAATGGTAGAAGTAAAGAATGACTATCCTTTTCAAAGGAAGGGCTAAATGGTGGAAATAATTAAAATAACTACAACTGATAGATGTTCAGGGGAACCGTAAGATGTCGTTTTCTCTGCTTTTGCCAAATGTCTAGTAGAGCTGAAATCCAATCTTTCAGTATGTGAAAAAGGAAAAGCAATCTGACTGAGGAATGGCCATGGGGTTGGTTGTTCACCACATTTCTGAACATTGTACATCTGTTGACCAGCCCTCAATCCCACTTAACATGAAATCTGATGAGAGATCACAGTTTGAATTAATAGATGTGAAATGGCTTGAGTTTAATTAGCACATCTTTACCATTCCATATTGAAGATTTGGCATTTAAAGAAAACGAGAGCTATATTCAGTAGCACAAACACTGAAGTACATAGAGATTTTAAAAGAAATCATAATAAAAAACATGAGGCCTATTGAACTCTATTAAAAAGCCCAACCACATGGAAGTAACCAGTGAAAAAAGGACAGACCTTGGAATGTAGTCTCAAAATCTGCCATAACAGCCAGACCTCTATTGCTGAACCACATCTGATATCACTGTGATCTTGCCAGAGAAAATAAAATTATAAAACAAACCCAGGTGGAATCAGAGCCGCTCTTCTTCAAAAGCCTGATGTAAAATATGCTTTTGAGAAAGCTGGCGATCGTTTGGAGTAGGGATGAGCTGTTCTCCAGCTCTGACACTCTGCGAGTGGACCTCGATGGACATGCACTGAAATTGCCTTTGTAGTGAATTAGAAGCTACACAAACTGAGCTGTCCTGGACTGACTTCTGAGATAAGTGTGGAATTTATCATAGCCACACTATGTGTACTTGAACTCTAACCATGGTATTATTGTGGGAAAATCCAATAGTAAACACCAAGATAAATTTCACAATAAATATATTTATCACACGCGCACACACACGCCAGACAGCTCATAGCTCCATCTTTCCTATGATTTTATACTCCTAGGTGCTCAATAAAACATGAACTCTATTGTAGGCTTTCCTTTTATTTAACTTACCTCATTTTCTTCAATGTCTCAAATCATGAAAGATGTCTTCATTTTTCTTAATCTTAGCTATCCATCTAGCAGGTCTTGATATTTAGTAAGTTTTTTTATTCCAAAAAAAAAAGAGGAAATTCTAAGAGCTCCTACTTCATTCATGAAAAAAAAAAATGTTACCTTGGGCATTGGTTGTTTGTTTTAAGTTGTTTTCCAGCGGGTCTAACACTGATCATTTTGTTTTTCCCTTACCTGGGTTTGCCTAATCGACTTCCAACTATTCCCTTTATATTTTCTCCATATATACATACATATACATATATAATTTTTTCTTGAGGAAGCCATTTATTTTTAAAAGTAATTTTATTGTTATTATTCAGGTGTTATACAGTGGGGCTACCACTTCATCAGTCAGGTAATGAGTACATGTCTTTTTTGTTAATGTTACCTTTTCTTTTGTTTTCCCCCAATTTCTCCTTCCCATATCTGGTTTCAAGAGGTTTGGGGATAGATGGAAACTATCCGGGTAGGTTTGAGGTAAGTACTTATGACGTGGTCCGGGAAAACCATTGGCATCATTACATATCTGACAATTTCCCCAAATAGAAACACCTTATTTGAATCCCCATTAGTACAGCAGAATCATAAAATATATTTTAAAAAGCTATTTACAAGTTGGTAACAAGTTGGATAAGAAAGGTACTCACTGCCTTACATATGAAACTGTAACCCCTCTGTACTTCACTCTGACAATAAAGGAGAAAGAAAAAAAAGCTATTGACATTGCAAAAAGTTCATCTTTGGGTTTTAAAGGTAGTTTTCCTTTCTGGAAGAACAAAAATGGGCTTGTCAAACCAATTATATGTGCAGCTGTCTAATTGCTTGCCCATTTGAGACCACTAGGAACCAACTGTCATACTGAAAGAGACAGACAGATGTCAATCTGGCCTTCCACATCCTGGCCAGTACGGAAACGATCACTGGGCTGGGACTGAGCTGCTGGGCTCTACAATCATCCAGGGTATGGCTAGATTCTTGGTGTCCACATTTCAGCCTGAGTGAGACAACACTCCATAAACAAACAAACAAACAAACAAAAAAGAGTGATTTATTTGATCAGAAACATCTATCTAGCTTGAACTCTGCTGACTGAGTCTTAAGAGCACACGAGAACTGCAAGTGATGTTCTAATGAATTTCAGGAATTTCCAAATCACAATCAGAAATGGACTTTGAAATTCTGGAGACTACGGGGAAGTCAAGGCCCCATGCTCAACCTCATGAGCTTCGTGTAATTGCTCATCAAAGAACTTCGTCTACATGAAACATTTACCTGCTATCCAAGTAGCAATGAGACCAATAGGAATCAGGTATGTGCTCACCAGGAAAGATGTTGCCCTAAATCTGCAAGACAGATTCAGGTGGAGTCTTAGGACTTTCTTTGGAATATCATGAGCCCACATTTTGCTCCTTCTGAAATTGTGACATCCTCAGAAGCCTGCTCATTTGCTCGGGGTTCTACCCTATGCACTTTTATCCCCAGAATTATACTTCGCTTAGTATCTAAACAGAGAGGCTCAGAAACAACTCCCAAATGTCTAAGCTGTCATTTATTTCATTTCTGTTTCCTCTTTATCTTTTGGCTTCTGCCATGGAAAAATGTACAGATTATTCATGTAAGGAACTGAAATCCAGTGATTTGCATACTCCTTTCTAATTTCTTTCGATATTGTGATCAGCATATTTATTAGTAATCAATACGTTTAATAAGTGTGCATGTGCATATGTGCTATCACATACGGTATTTTAAACAACATATTGTATTACTCATGGAGAGTATCCAAATCTTGATTATTTAAACAAAAGCAGATTTTACCTCTGCAAATCTTCACAAAGATTTCCAACGACAAAAAAAAAAAAAAAAGACAAATGGTTATTTGGTTTCAATCTGGCCTTAATAATTTTCCTCTGTTTATTTTTCCATTAAGGAGGAGGTAGTTATACAATCCAAGATGGAATATGGAATCTTTTTTTTAAAATCCAGAACTTTGTTTGATAGAGTGGTTATTTATTCTGTTTTCAATCCACTCAGATTTTTGTGATACAAATTGCTATGTAACTTGGTTTAACTCTGGAAATGCACTCTAGGAGTCTCCGTGTCCTTCCTGCCAGGAATTCTCTTAAGATGCACTGATAAAATGTTGATTGCTTAGAAAACAAAGTTGCAATATTCATCACTTTCTAAGCACCATGACAAATTACAGAGCATTGTTGTTTAAATTAAATGTTAAAGTAGGTTAGTCCAGACATTTATAATGGTGCATGTAATTAGCACAAACACCGATGAAATATCAACAAATTAACTGTTTTTGAAGAAAAAAAAAGTAATATTGGAAATAGTCTAGTGTGAACGTGGGGGCCTTTAAACCAATGATGTCACACAGTTTGGGAGGCTTTGTCATGTTCTGTAAATTAGCATGGTCTAACCACAGCAGAAAATTTCCTTGAGCTGCAATAAAGACTAAATGCTTTCAGACTCCCACGGTCCTTTGTAGTCATCATTTTAAAGCACTGCCTTAGTGAGCTAAACCTGTAAAGTTTTCTTTTGAGCGGCTGTGAGTTGATTAGATCTATTTCAGCCTAGTAGTGGTAATAGGCTCCTCTCTGCGAAACCGCTTACCCTCTGCTCCCCTGGCAGCTGGAGAGACTGGAATTAATCAGGTCTGCTGGGGACTTCCTCAGCCGCTCCGCAGGCCAGCAACTCCGGAATCATTCACCACAGAATCTCACTGTCAACTCTTTGTCATTTAGGCTTTTGATTATGCGTTCTTTCTTTCTCTCTCTTTCCCTTCCTTTTTTTCTCTCCCCCCCCTCCCTCCCAGAAAATAAAAATGGAAATGGATGATGGATCATCCTAATATAATTTTCTTAGTGACTTACACAGATACCTTTTGATCACTTTTGGTCTATAAAAATCTAGGCGGATGCTAAGAGAGGAAGGGCTTTGTATTAAAATGAAATCTAACTTTTTCCTTCCTCATTAAGGTATACGTCCAGCCAAAAGAGACTCAGGCTCTCACAAGCCCATTGTCTTTTCATCTGGGAAAGAACGTGTTGGGAGACCTCGCTTGAAGCACCTTGATCATTTTCTTCGGTAACCTCCAACAAAAGTGCTTTTTTGCCTGGGTCTCCAGCCCCAAATTTGTCTGTTTCAACATAAGCAGAAGCACTCCTTAAAACACAAAGCACATTAACATTCATGGCAAAAGCTCTTCCAACTACCCACAGAAATTACAGAGAAACAGATTCAAGTCCACATAAAATTCACCGAGTCTCATTTCAGTATTTGATTTTTTTCAGATGCAAATATCTTGATAATTGAGTTGTATGATTTTATGCTTAAGATTTTAAAAAAATTCTCATAATGTCATAACAAAAATAAACCGCCCAAGTCAAAATACAATTTTATATTAAGAATTTTTATCTTGGGGCAACTCTTCCCCCCACCCTTCCAATTTAGCGACCAAGAATATTTTCTCTTATTTCAACATCCTAATTGTTTGACAGGGTTCTCTAGAGAGAAACATACCCAACAGATAGGGTAAAGACATTTAAATTATCTTCTCTAGGGTATAACCATAATAATTATATGTAAATGTTGGGACTTAATGTTTCTAAAATTGTGATACATAATATTCTAGGATAAATGTAATCCTCCTAAAAGTATTTTTGCAAACAATATTTTCTTTCACCTAATTGGTATGAAGGCTATAATGAGTCAAACAGAGAAATACAGTATGCTGTAAGTGCCAAGATGAAATGAATCCACTGGTATCACATAGCCCAGACCGATGAATGTGTTACCAAAGCAGACAGCAGACTGAATGTGTTTACCTTAGGATAGCAGTGTCCTGCTTTTGCAAGGAATTTTCAGGGCACTGCAACAAGTTTCCAGTTAGGAATTGTGAATTCTGTCAGCCTGTGTACAGTACTCCGTATAGAACACAGCTCTCCCATTTGTTCTCTGCTGACACTGTTTATGTCTGGTCGAGCCACAAATTGACATAAATATAGCATGGCTGGGAGGGCTCCGTAAGAAAGTGTGCGGGTGCGGGGTGTGTGGCTGAACCCCCTCTAAAGAGGAGAGGGGAGTCCCCTGGAAGAAAAGGTGCTGCATTCCATTTTTGAAGAATTGTATGACTATAAAATGAACAGCCGCCAAGCCTCAAGACCAAATCAGAGATAAATGGCTTGGCCTCCCAGGCACACTCTGCTGCGCTAGCCCTTCCTCGTGCTGCTATCTGGTCTACCTCGGCTCTGCGTTCTGTTTGGGTGGGCAGGATGCCCAGGTGCATCTCGAGGGTCTTCACCTACATTACTCATTAGCCACCTTCAGAAGGAGGAGCCAGCCTGACACACTGCACTGTGCTGCCGGCGTCCCCATGGGGACCAGGACGGCGATTTCAAGGCATGTCGCTAGGCTTATTTGGCACTGACCCTTTCCAAACAATACAGCATGCACTTGGCAAAATTCAGTGTGTGTGTGTGTGTGTGTGTGTGTGTGTGTGTGTGTGTGGAAGAGAGTGCTGCTTTCTAATTGAGCTATTTAACAGACTGCAGAACCACCTGGAAAGCAGCCAATCATTACTCAGTGTCTTAATAGTATAGAGACTCTCGAATCATTCCAAGTAAGAACTTTCACATATTTGTTTGTTTGTTTTATTTTCATTTGTCTTTTGGGGTGACGTGGGAAGATGAGAGGGTGGGAATAAGAGCACAGAAAGAGGGGAGAGGAGAAGAGGGGGGATAAACTGTGGAGCATATGTAAATCCAGATATGGAAGGATGCAAAGCTTGTGTTCCGTCTAAGACTGGCAATGTACAATGGCAAGGGGGAAAAAAAAATCAAAAATAAAATTTTAAAAAAGTGTTGGAACTTTCACAAGACTCTAATTGTCTTTATGAAATGTGCTCTTTTCCTTGGACTAGGTCAGTTTCTCTCCCGTGACGGTGGATTTCTTTGGCATTTGCCAGCAGCCACATTGGGAGTGTAGACTGGTTTGTCTGGCACTTTCCCTGGAGGGAGGCGTCGGCTGAGGCCCCGCGCACGCCATACCGTGGTGTCTTGCCTGGGGAACGGCCCTTGGACAAGGAGCATTTGTTGATTGCCAAGACGGCTGGGTGAAAAGACTTTGCCAACCCATACCCCTCTTTTCTTTCAAAACTTGGCTCTCAATTTTCCTGTTCCTGGAAGCCTCTGGGTCTGTACCCTCTCCATTTTCTCCTTTCAGTCCTTTGTACGCACATTTTCTATCCTTGCATTCACATGACATGTGTTTTATTCATCGATTCCATTCCGATTCACTGGGGTCTGCTTCGTCGTCTTGACCAGAAAGTAAGCCTATTCTCTAGGGGGAACCACGATGTCTTCTAATTCCTCTGTTTCAATCCTTCAATACGTGTTCTCTACTGTGTAGTGTGTGGTGGTGAGCACTCATTCACATTTTATTTACTGAACTCCTACAAGGCATGGCGGTTGTGAGACGAAGCTTCTGTTTCTTTCAAATCTTGGCCAAGGCATGGAAATTCTCGGCGTCTCATTTGATCAATATTAAAGATAAGCACACGGAGGCATTTTCCAGTGTTCTATGAGAATGAATGGATAATTCATGGTGACGGGGCAAGAGAATGATTAAGAGGGTTGGCCCTGGAGCCACACGCCTGGATCTGTACCTACTAAGTGTTCAATAATTACAGTGCTCCCAATTTACCATTCAGTTTTAGGCTTCGTGGTTCTGGAATGTTTGGTCCATGGCAGCCACGATGACAAGTGCTTTCATCAGCAGGACATCTCTAGGAAACAGATGCCATTATTCCTCTCAGTTTGTACCCGGGCAACGTGGCATGCTAACAACCTGCTTGATATACATACATGCAGTAGGTAGTCAATAACGGCAGAGCTAACACCATGTGATGAAGCCAAAGTTTTGCTCAAAGCTGAAATTAGAAGAGACGGCTGCCTTGTGTCTCTCATTTCTACGATCGCCGTCCACTTGCTGTGGGTCTCCTGCTCTCTGAAGCAACACAAACTTGGCCCGCTGGAGACTCTGCCATGAGCACAGTTTATAGTGAAAGGCAGAAATAAACAGAGTGAAGCCCGCCTCACATTCTCGCCAACCCCGTTCTTCTGTATGCCACATTCCCATTTCACCGCCTCAGCCAAAGGCCCCATGAAAGGGTTTACCACTGAAATCGGCTTTTCCTCAATCTGTCAGAACCATTGCCAAGTGTTACTGTCAAATAGTGGCACATCCTTTCTCTCTCAGAATCCTGAGATTCTCTATGGCTTTGAAAGAGGTGCGGGGGGTGGGGGGAGGGAGGGAGGAAGGGAAGAGAGAGAACATTTGTATGTTGATGTATTACTTGTGTTTCTGTGTGTGTGTGTGTGTGTGTGTGTGTGTGTGTGTTTTCAGACACTAGGGGTGACTTGTGTTTTGGTCTAGTTTACCAATGGCTGTACTGGAGACTGAACTTGTCTGAACTGAACATATAATATCTAAGAGTCCAGAATGTAGAGAGCAGTTGGTAGGTCTGATATATGTAAAAAAAAGTGTTTTTCATAGTCAAGTATTTTGATGCATGACCTTTTGTGTAAATATTACACCATGTGCTTTGGAGTTAAATAATATATATTTTATTTTCACTATGAGAAAGAGGCAGAAGGCCTGTCTATTCCTGGGTCACTAGATTTAGTGTGTTTTATGATGCCCAGTATGTAACAACTTTTAAAGGTGGCATTGACCAAGATGCATGGTGTTCATACACTGGTATGTTGAATGAAACCCCTTTGTACAGCTTTGTAAAAATAATAAGAAGTAAAATTTTGAGAAATAAAGTTACAAAAGATCATTTCAGGTATACAATTAAATAATTCTAGTTTCAGTAATTCTCTGAAAATATGTCTTAATAAGCTGGTTCACACCTGTAATCCTTGCTACTCAGGAGACTGAGATTCAGTTCAAAGCCAGCCCAGGCAGAAAATCCTTCAAATATTTTCTCCAAAATAGCCAAAGAAGTTGGAGGTGTGACTTAAGTGGCAAAGATTCAGTCAAAAGCATGAAAGCCTATGTCAAGGCCTTGAGTTCGAACCACTCTCTCTCTCACACACAACTCACTGATATTGAAAGGCATTTATATGGTCACACAACAAATAAACTGAGTATTATACCCACAGCATGTACACACCAATCAATATTGATATATCTGATATTGTAAAGAATATTTCGGGCTGGGAATATGGCCTAGTGGCAAGAGTGCTTGCCTCCTATACATAAAGCCCTAGGTTCAATTCCTCAGCACCACATATATAGAAAATGGGCCAGAAGTGGTGCTGTGGCTCAAGTGGCAGAGTGCTAGCCTTGATCAAGAAGAAGCCAGGGACAGTGCTCACTCAGGTCCTGAGTCCAAGGTCCAGGACTGGCAAAAAAAAAAAAAAAAAAAAAAGAGGGCTGGGGATATAGCATAGTGGCAAGAGTGCCTGCCTTGGATACACGAGGCCCTAGGTTCGATTCCCCAGCACCACATATACAGAAAATGGCCAGAAGTGGCGCTGTGGCTCAAGTGGCAGAGTGCTAGCCTTGAGCGGGAAGAAGCCAGGGACAGTGCTCAGGCCCTGAGTCCAAGGCCCAGGACTGGCCAAAAAAATAAAAAATAAAAAAATAAAAAAAAAAGAAAAAGAAAAAAGAATATTTCCTGGAATAACCATATGCAACACTTATCAAAAACCAGATCTTAACAAAATCTGTAAGAAGGGATATGATCTTCCTTCTGCAGATCAGAATAACAAAATTGGGGAAAATGTTTACAGGCTTTGCTATACGTGCCAGTCATTCCTCGAAGTTGTTGGGGACTTGGTTCCGGGGTGGCCTAAGGATTCTGAACATTCTAAAATACCTCATAGAAAATGGGAAGGTATTTGTACATAAACTATGCGTATCCTCCTGTATGCTTTCTGTCATCTGTAGACAATTTATAATGCCTGATACAATGAAGGAAATGCTCTGTAAATCTCTATTACATTTGATTGTTTAGTGAGTAATTAACAAGAAGGAAGGCCCATATTTGTTCAATATGGATGTAATGTGAAGTTATTTTTGAGGACTGAGGGCTGGTGGCTCACAGTTATAGTCCTAGCTACTCAGGAAGCTGAGATTTGAGGATTGATGGTTATAACTAGCCTAGACAGGCAAGTCTTCAAGACTCTTATCTCCAGTTCACCAGTAAAAAGCTAGAAAGTAAAGGTGTGGCTCAAATGATAGAGCACCTGCTGTGAGTGAATAGAGGTACCTGCATATACACACTTGATCATTGTTGTGAGATGCGTATTAGTTGAAGCTGAAGCTATAGACTCAGTCAATGAGAAGCACTGGCTGTGTTCCACAAGTGTCTGAGCTAATTTCATCCATGTGCTTTGTTTTTACATGGGGAAAAAATGCATTGCTGATCTGAAGTTCTCATATACCTATCTAAATCTGGTGCTCAGAAAACACAAAGTCCACTCTAGGTTTGTTTCAAAGCCTAACTCAGCATATGTGGGGACTCTGGTGGCTAAGCTTTAGCCATCTACTGGGCTTGTTGAGCATCTTGTCCGAGGAGGTGTGAGGGCAAGAACAGAGGGCCGGGGTGGGGGGTGGGGGGTGAATTTGGGTTCTGTGGAAACCATGGGGGTTTTGCCAGCCCAGTAGCAAGGCAAACTCTATAAACTTCAGTGTCTGCTGTGGTTTGGACTTTATGTGTTCTCTAAAAGCCCACAGTTCCCCAACGTATTTTTCCTAGAAATTGGTGGAACTTTTAAGTGGTGAGGTCTTAGGGGAAGTCTTCAGGTCATTGGAAATGTGACCTGCACAGGATTGCGGTAGGACCCAGGCTGCTTCTCCCTCACTCTGGTCACGGGTTGAATGGTTTTGCTTCACCTCATGCCTTTGCAATTTTGTGTTACCACAGGCCCCAGGCTACATGGCCAACAGACTGTGGACTGCAACCTTTGCAACTCGGAGCCAAAGGATAGCTTTTTCTCTTTAGAAACCAGTTATTCGGTATTTGTGACACCTACAAGAAGTCAACCTAGTTTTCACCTTTATAAATACACTTTATCAATACTGCTCTAACAACCTTTTATAGGGTTTAGATCGTGGCAAGATTAGGCAAATGCATGCTACTTCTGTCTCAGTATGGCTGTGATTATTTGCAATGATTGTGTTAGCGTCTAGGGCTCTTTATGTACACATGAGGAGATCAGACGTTTGTTCAGTTTATTATGTTCATTAGAGTTGTTCTGACCATAGGTAGCTACTGGCATCACTGAGCTGAATACTCAAAGACTTACTGCTGAATATGCAAAAAGGACAAGGATTGTAAACTTAGTATTAAAAGCAGAACTAAAGTAGCTCATTAAGCACTAGTAATATGATCTCATTGGATGTTCAAGTATAATAATTGAAAATACGTCATTAAATAATTTATATTATTGTTGTTGTTATTGATTTGGGTGGGCTGGGGATTGAACCCAGGGTCTTGCCTTTGCTAGGCATGTGTTCTATCTTTGGAATCTTGGTGAAACTCTTTTTTTCTCTGTTACTATTGTTGTTGTTGTTGGCTTTTTTTTTTTTTTTTTTTGAAGACGACCTTGCGTCTATACCATGGGCTATCCTGGATTTTGGTCCTGTTCTTTATATGTTCCATGTAGCTGGTAGAACAGCACATGTTACTGTGTTTGAGATGGAGTTTTGCAAACTTTTCTGGCCAGAAAATTTCCTTCAGGAAAATGTGATGTTTCAATTTCCAGTAGCTACAATTACAGGTGTGAGCTTCCATACCCAGCTAAATAAAATACATATTATTAAGTTTAATTATATAGGTTCTTTTGACTTATTTTGAATGTGGTTATAGAAAATTACTTTACTGTTGTTCACAGTTATGGTTTGCCTTGTGTTTGTTTTTAACAGTAATGCTCTAGGGAGTTCAGGTCAAAAGCCTTCAACAAATTATAGCTCTATCAAGCCTTTTCTTTCTTACCATATCTTTTAAATCTTCATGTTTTAGAGTTTTCCAAGTAAATATATATATGTGTGTATACATAATTTAACTATATAATATGTAATATTTAAATACAAGTAGTATTTGTATGCATGTCACATGTGTAGTAAATATATATACACACAATAACACACACATACACACACACACACACACACACACACAAATTTGCCCCATTCATATAAAAAGGGAGAGCTACCAAGAATGACATATATAGTAAGGCTACACCAAATGGTGACAGTAAAATTCAATTTATCAAGACTCTATGAAGAGGTGTTCAACAGTACTGTGAAAGCTCTGTAAAGCTGTTTTTATTTAATAGTTTTTTTATTGTTATTGTAAAGGTGACTTACAGAGAGGTTACAGTTACATAATTTCTTTGTGAACAGTGCCACCGCTTCCCTCGGGAGGGGAAAAAATAGGAGAAAATTAGGGAAGAGGTGACACTTTTGAAAGCTTTTATCCTGGCCAAAACTTCACAGCTGGACTTATTTTCTATTCTGACATGGCAAGAAATCTTCAATGCAAAAGACAAGTTGTGAAGAGTAGCAAATGGGAAGACAGCACCTGGACATTTGCTGAAATGTTTTAAGAGTTTTAGTATTGGCTCAGCTACTGAATTTTCAGAGAAAAATAATCTAATGTAGCATATGCATGATTGTGTGAGTCCCAATTAAAATATTCAAGGTCTGCATTTGTGAGCCAAGCTCTAATACCTTCTCCAAGTTTTATAGAAACATGGAGAAAACCTGGAAATGACTGGTATATATTACACAGTGTAAATAGGTGTTAAAATGTCTCTTTATTTACAAGGAATATGAAATTCTGGGGAAGCATTTCTCTTAATAAATAGGAACACTACAATTATTTTTCTGCTTCACCTCTTTGCTCCGCGCAATGCTGTTGAACTTGCCCTTTTAAAGATTAATCAAAGTCTGCATTTACAATTGGTTTAAGAATGTCACTACAATTTTGAGCTCATGTAATGTGATACGAATTAATTCAATTAAGACAAAATCCAACCACATGTACTCCACAATAGCAGAATGCATGTGCAGGCTTTGTGGCTCGGGGTAGAAATACATGCCAGGGGAGTGATCTGGAAGCAGACAGAAGGCCTCATCCATTAGTAGATGACACGTTAAGTGGTGAAGACTGGTTATTTTGTGGCACCTTTTGATGCTGTCACGGTTATTGTGATTTATTGGAAATCTTGGAAAAAATGAAAGAGCAGGTTTTCTCTAAACTGTTTTCTAGAAGATTCTTTCCTTTCACTCCTCCGTGTTCTAGTCTCACAGGCGGGGGCCAGCTCTGCTCTCTCTGGTCCTTCCTTTCCTTGGGTGGGCCCAGCCCCTCTCAGCATGGGTCTGCGTGGAATGAAGAATGTCATTCCTTTGTATATGGTGTTTCCTTCAGGCCGAGAGACGGCTCTGGTCTCACTCTTGATCCCTCTTCTAAGGCACTGACTTCCATGTTCACTGTAAATATTTCCCCCCACATCGTGGGGCTGGGGATATGGCCTAGTGGCAAGAGTGCTTGCCTCGTATACATGAAACCCTGGGTTCCATTCCTCACTCAGCACCCCATATATAGAAAAGGCCAGAAGTGGCGCTGTGGCTCAAGTGGCAGAGTGCTAGCCTTGAGCATAAGGAAGCCAGGGACAGTGCTCAGGCCCTGAGTTCATGCCCCAGGACTGGCAATAAAAGAAAAAAAAACATTGTGAGTCCCTTATGTCCTCTACCGGTCCATATTTTCATCCTTCTGTCAGGGTAGGATATCTTTTCCTTAGATCTCCATGTTCTTTTACGATGTTACATACACTGCTCAGGTCTGCCTTCCTGTCTTTGGGGACCCAGGAAACCAGGAAGAGTATACTGCAATCCTACTATACTACCAAAGTCTGTCCTGAGAATTAATCTTCACCTCAGAAACTGCTAGCCCTGATGTACGCTCCAGCCCTGTACCATTTAAATGTGCATTCCCAGTTTTCCAGGACATCCTCCTTTGCCTCTTTCTCTCAGTAGCCCCTGGAACTGTTTTGTTTGTATGTTTGTGCAAGTTCTTGGGGCTTTGTCAGGGCCTAGAGTTCTTGAACGACTTTGTTGCTTACTGCTGGTTCTCAACCACTTGAGCCACATATCCACCTTTCAGCTTTTTTAAAAAAATTGATTTCTTTATTGTCAAAGTGATGTACAGAGGGGTTACAGTTTCCCACATCAGGCAGTGAGTACATTTCTTATCCAACTTGTTACCTCCTCCTTCATTTTTCTCCCATGTTCCGCCCCCCCCCCGCCAGTTTCCCCTCCTCCAAGTAGTACAGTTGGTTTACAGAATATAGTTTTGTAAGTATTGCTGTTGCATTGGTTCGCCTTTTACCCTTTGTCGCTTCATTTTGATATTCCCCTTCCCTTTCCTGTTTCCAATAAACATTTGTACAATACCCTGGGTACCAAAATCAGATACGGTGACATCAGGGGTAAAACTATGGGAAAGAAAGACAAAGGAAAGGGCAAAATTTCACATGGTACATTGAGAATAACTACAATGATGATAAACCATTTGTTTCTATAACTTGAAGTTCATTTCACTTAGCATCATCTCATGTGTTCATATGTGCTAGCTATTGAGCTATTAGGATCTTCTGCTAGGACTTCTTCTGCTGAGTACTTGTAGCCAGGAGAATCTCTCATATTTGTCTTCCAGAGATGATTTCTGAGATTCACAAATTCAAGCCTTCTAAGTAGCTAGGATGATAGGCATAAACAGTGGTGCCTGTCTCCCTGTGATGTTTCCAATTGCACATGAGTTTTCAGATGGGAAGTGATGCACTAGTGTTTCTGTGTAGACACTTCTAACCAAACCCAATGACTCCTACATTTCTCTCATTCTCTACTTTGTAGGTTTTTTTTTTTTTAAGAGATTGAAATAGTGAAATTGCTCCCCGAGAAGGCAGCAAGACTGGTTCTGTTACCTCTTCATGGTATATGGCCTGTTAGGTTTATGTTATTAATGCATTTTTACATGGGTGTCTCTTTGTAAATATGAAATCCTAGACTATAGGGTTGTGAACATAGGCTGTTTTGATAAGATCTACTCCAAAAAGTGTCCCAACAAACCTGGTTACAAAAGGTACAAATGAGAGAGATACTCAGGTTCCAAACTGCTACTTAAATGCCTCTGAGCTAAAAGGTACACAATTAGACAAGTAAGAATGGCCATTAAAATTTAAGTAGATGAAAACTGGATAATTGCATGCTGCTTTTTATCCTGCCACACACTGTATTCAAAGTTATTGTGTAGAAGCATCTTCCTAGGAAACAAATAAGATGAGATGATTAAACAAGTATTTGAAATCATCTTAGCAAGATGAACCACTGAACATATTCTTTTATTGCTCCTCTAATGTCCAACTCTGGTCCCCAAGCACCATAGGCAATCAATAAATAATTGTTAAGCCTACTAACAAATATAATGAATGTAAACAGAATTCCTACCTTTCCATGGAAATTGAAGAGAGTACAATAGAAATTACTTTAAGATGGAGTGCAAAAATCAAAACACAAATCATTTTAATTTAGTTCTTAATTAGCACGAAACTAGACTGTTGCTTTTATTTTCAAAGGTATTTGGTGACCACAAGGTAATTGGCCATATTTGTGGCATGTTTTCTAGACTGAACGAATGTCTAAAAAAAGTCCATCTCCATTATATTGATACAAGTGGTTCCTTTCTTGGGAAGTGCTTACAATATCAGTATAGGGTACATTTAGACTTCCAAAAGGGAAATGTCTGAGCCATAGAACCCAAGTTGAGAGCTCATTTCTAATTTCAAACTAAAGTAAATAATTCACTATCTCAAATGTTCTGAATCCAAAAGGATGAAAGATTGCTTATGTCATATATGAAGTTTTATGCTCAGGAGATGCTTTCTGAGTGCCAGATGGACTTGTACAAATGATTCATGGAATACATCATTCACTTGTGAGTGTCTGGGTGACCTACACAATATTAAGACAAGTGAAACACACTTGTGCGTGTGTGTGTACATGCAAGCACACACATTATGGAGCAAATGCCAGCATTAAGCAAGGAAGTACACTTGTGATCTGCAATGCTTCCAGTCAAGATCTAGCACTTGCATCCCAGGTATTTGCAGCACATGTCTGCAATCCTAGCTATTCAAGAGTTTGATATCAGAGGATCATGGTTCAAATCCAGCCAGAATAAAACAGCAAAAAGCCAGAAGTGGAGCTTGGCTTACGTGGTAGAGTGCCAGTCTTGAGCGCCAAAGCCAGGTAAGAGTAAGAAGTCCTGAGTTCAAAGCCCAATAGTGGCACACACACACATACACACACACACATACACACACACACAGATACACACACACTTTGTTGAAAACTTGAATTTCCAATATGAAGAGGATATTTGTTTGTTTGTCTGGGAAAGACTCTAACTCCTGTGAGATCAAGGGATTCATGCTTAAAATACAGAAACTTTAGTGACCACATACTGTGTTTTTTGCCCTTTCTGGAGTAACTTCTTTCTTTTGCACACTGTCTCCTGTCAGCTCCCTTCTTACCACTCACAGAGAGTAGAGCTGCAGTTAAATTAGGCTTGGTTCAACGGGTTTCCTGGCAGGTGACCACAAGATCTCTGTCCCTTAAATTGTTTCTGATGTCTCAGTAGGGCTCAGAAATCTGAAGGTGACCTGCATTTTTGCCACTGTTTCCTATATCTCCATGGAGAAGCTTGTCATTAATTCTTATTACAATTTATTGGAGCTAAAAGATAAGTCACCTTCCCTGATCGCTCACAAACGTGCTACCGAAGTTGGGATCTGACATCTGTTTATATGCTTCTTCATCTCTGTGCTTCCTGCCCACCGTCTGCATGCTGAATGGTGGTCTTTGATAGGCACAGGCCCATGAACTGCTGACATCAATGTTGAACAAGGGGGACCAACTGATGATGGTGTGGCTAAGTTTGGATTCTGACTTTGAAATGTCCTAATTTGGGTCATGGATGTCCCACAATGACTTGTTTGGTCCTCAGTGTGATGTTCCTGGGAGATGATGGAACATTTGAAGATCTGTTAAGTCATCAGGAAAGTACCTCTGAAGGGGATTGTGGGACCCTGGTCCCCTTGTTTTCCTCTCTGTTGCTTCCTGGCCATGATGTGAGTGGCCAACTTCTATGAAGCTTTTATTGGGTACCAATCCTCCTGGCCTTCTTGGATGAGATTTCAGGATGTTCCTGTGTTATTGGATGTGCACACTGATGCAAATGGGGAAGATGAGGATTTAATATCAGGCAGATTCCTGAAGAACGTGTTCACTGCTTTTCTGTTTTTGTTTGTTTGGTTTTGCTTTGTTTTGCCTCTAGAGCTGGTAAAATAGATGGAACAGAGAATTTTTGGTACAGAGATTTGTTAGAGTCAATGGATTGAGGAGGATGAGGACCAAGGAAAACCATGACTGATTCCTTAGGAATTGAAGGATGGAGTAGAGACCATAATTCAGTCAAAGGAAGCAGCCAGAAACCAGGGGAAAGGCAGGAGAAAGTGACAAGGTGCCAGGAAGAAGAAATAATTCCTGGATGGAGTAGCCATGGGTCTTGACAGGAATGCACGTATGGAGATATCACAATAAAATTCCCTCCCTCAGATATAACAATTCTAAATATTTATTCAGCAAATATGGGTGCACTTAACCTAAAACAGACAAAGATCCAAACACATTGATTCCTGGTGATTTCAACATATCACTGTCACCTCTGGTTAGATCATCCAAGCAAAAATGCAGCAAAGAAACCTCAGAACTAAATAATGGTATTGAATTACTAGACTCAAAGTTATCTACAGAATTTTTTACCCATCACATCAGGTATACATTCTTCTCAACAGTTCATGGAACATTCTTCAAAATAGAGTGATACATACAAGATAATACATTGGAAAGTAATTATACCACGGGGGGTGGGGAGGAGGGAGGGAATGTGGGAGAAAAATGAGGGAGGAGGTAATAAGTTTGATAAGAAATGTACTTACTACCTTACATATGTAACCTTACCCCCTATGTACATCACCTTGACAATAATATTAAATTGAAAAGGATCATATTTTAGGCCAAAAAGCAAATCTGTGTAAATTTAAAGAAATAAAATGATTCCCCACTTCCTGTCAGATCACAACAGAATAAAATTAGAGGGCAACACCAAAGCCATCACAGAAAACTTTCTAACTCCAGGAGACTGAACAACACATTTCTGAATGACCAGTGAGTCAGTGAAGAGATGCATAAAATACCAGCCAGTCTGAGACACGCAAAAGCAGTATTCAGAGGAATTTTCATAGCTCTGAGTGCCTACATCAACAAAGCAGAGAATTTCAAATCAACATTTTAATGATGTACCTCAAGCTTATTGAAAAATAGGAACAAGCTAAAGAACCAAGGAGTAAATGGAAATGAATGATCAAAACTAAATCAGAAATAAATGAATTAGAGACTGAAAGGACTATAGAATTAACAAAACAGAGTTGGTTCTTTGAAAAAAATAACAAAATTGAGAGACCCCTAGCAAATCTACCCAAATAAAGAAGAGAACACACTCAAATAAATAAAATTAGAGACAAAAATGGGAACATCATGACAGAAAAAGCAATATTCAGAGGATTATAAGGGAATACTTTGCAAAACTTTATGCTAAAAAAGTGGAGAATCTGGAAGAACTAGAAGAATTCGAACAAATATTATTTTTTTAAACTAAACTAACTAAATGGACCCATAATAAATAATGAAATTAAAAGGAAATAAAAGATCTCCCATCCAAGCCAGGTCCAGGACCTGATAGATTTACAACAAAAGTCTATAAGGCCTTCAAAGGAAAAACTCCTTCCAATACTCCCCAAATTCTTCAATGAAATTGAAAGGGAAAGATCACTACCAAGGCCATTTTATGAAGCCAGCATAACACCTATCCCAAAAGCATATAAGAAATCAAAGAAATGGAAATATAGACCCATTTCTCTGATGAATTTCTATGCAAAACTCAATAAAGTCCTGGCCAATCAAATTCAACAACTAATTATACAAAATTATACAGTATCATCAAATGAGATTCATTCTAAGGATGCAAAGCTGGTTCACTATCCTCTATCAATTAATGTAATTAAACACATCAGTAGAAGCAAGGACAAGAATCACAACATGATTGCAATAGATGAAGAAAAAGCAGTTGACAACATTCAATCTCCCTTTATGATAAAAAAGTCTGGAGAAGCTAGGAATCCTTGGGCCATTTTTCATTAGACTAAAGGCTGTATATGACCAACCTACAGCCATTATTATACTTAATGGTGGAAAGTTAAAACCATTTCATCTAAAGAGAGCAATAAGACAAGGATATCCACACTCTCCACTCCTCAGTATAGTACTGGAATTCCTAGCAAGAGCAATAAGTGAAGAGAAAAACAAAAAGGGGACTCAAATAGGAAAAGAAGAAGTAAAACTATCCTTCTTTGCAGATGAAGTGATCCTTTATTTAAAGAATCCTATAGATTCCTCCTCCAAGTTACTTGAGCTGATCTGAAACTTCGATAATGTAGCAGGGTATAACATTAACCCACAAAAATCAGAAACTTTTCTGTAAGACAACAATGAGAAAATTGAGACTGAAGACAGGGAAGCAACTCAATTTGTAATAACCTAAAATAAAAAGAACCTAGGAATTCACTTAAACAAAGACCTGAATGACCTCTATATGAAAACTTTAAAAACATGAAAAAAGAAATTAAGGAAGATTTAAGGAAATAGGAAAACCTTCCATGCTCTTGGATTGGAAGGATTAACATTGTGTAAATGACAATTCTTCCCAAAGCTATCTACAAATTCAATGCAATGCCCATCAAAATACCAACAACATTCTTCAATGAGGTAGAGAAAGTAATCCAAAAATTGACATGGAATAATTAAAGACCCCGAATAGCAAAAATGATCTTTCACAACACTGTTGGAGGAATAGCAATACCAAACTGCAAACTCTATTATAAAGCCACAGTAATCAAAACAGCTTCTTATTGCACAAGAATGGGATTGCATTAAATTGAAGAGTTTCTACATGGCAAAGGACATAGATAGCAAGACAAATAGAATAGCCATAGAATGGGAGATATTTTTCTAGCTATGCATCAGACAATATATGCATCTAAAATGTACTTAGAACTCAAAAAATTAAATTCCTCCCTCAAATAAGCCCTCAAAGAAACAACAACCCAATTAATAAGTGGGCTAGAGACTTAGAGACTTCTCAGAAGTAAGAATGTAGCACTTCTCAGAAGAAGTAAGAATAGACATATGAGAGATAGTCAATATCTTTGGCCGTAAAATAAACCTCATCTCCGAATGGCCATTATCAAGAAAACTAACAACAGATGCTGTCAAGGGTGTAACCAAAGGGAACATTACCACACTGTTGATAGGACTATAAACTTGTTCAGTCACTCTGGAAAGCATCATGGAGGGTCTTTAAAAAACTAAGCATAGGTACAACCATAGGAAGGTGATACAAGAACATCATCAATAATAGAAACTACACATACACATAGGACGTTGAAAGTAGTTTCAACTGTGATATATCACTTTTTTCCATAACGTGGAGTTCATTTCACTTAGCATCATCTTATGTGTTCATAAGGGTATAGCTATTGGGCCTTGTGATGCTCTGCTATGGCTTGCCTAAACCTGTACTAATTATTCCCAATAAGGGAGGCCATAGAGTCCATGTTTCTTTGGGTCTGGCTCACTTCACTTAGTATAACTTTTTCCAAGTCCTTCCATTTCCTTACAAATGGAACAATGTCATTCTTTCTGATAGAGGCATAAAATTCCATTGTGTAAATGTACCACATTTTCCTGATCCATTCATCTATGGAGGGGCATCTGAGTTGGTTCCAGCTTCTCGCTATGACAAATTGTGCTGCGATGAACATTGTTGTTCTTGTATCACCTTCCTATGGTTGTACCTACACTATCTCTGTAATCTTATCTGAGTATATTGGAAACCGTGTTTACTGGTATTGGAAGTAGGAAATTCAAAGGGAATACCAAATTTGAGAGACACAGGGTAAAAAAAGAGAAATAACTACAAAAGCAATACTTGCAAAACTGTTTGGTGTAAGTGAACTGAACACCTGGGGGGGGAGGGAAAGGGGGGGGAGGGAGGGGGGCATGAGGGACAAGGCAACAAACAGTACAAGAAATGTATCCAATGCCCAACGTATGATACTGTAACCTCTCTGTACATCAGTTTGATAATAAAAATTTGAGAAAAAAAAACAGCTCTTGGAAATTTGAGAATTCAAGAGCATAGATGATGGGGTGAAAGCATGGATGATTGGTAAAAGAATTGACTCTGATCAAGGTGCTCTGTGCATAGAAATAAGCATTTTTAAAAGAAACACTATTACAACTATAGGAAGAACATTTTAAAAAGATTGTCATAAATGAGCTTATGTTTATTCTTGTCTGGAATATTAACATCTTTTGCACTCCTCATTCTTGTTCTAGCAAAGACATCAAAATTTCGTATTTCTGGAAGAGAGGCAACCATTTTCAATGAAATTCTTTCTCTAGCTCTGCTTTTCCTGCTTTTGTTGGGTTTCTAACCCCATCTTTGTTTCTCCCCTCAGAAGCTGTGAATCTATCTTGGCTTCTGTTCTCAAAATGATAGTTTCTTATGTTTTGCAGCTATTTATTCTACCACTTTTATCTTTAATTTTTTAAATAATTTCCATAAACTTTATTTAGTATGATTTTATGACGATAGCTATACAGCCTTTGTGATCTTCAAAGAATAACATCCTTTGGTCGCACTGTACAGATATTTAGAATTCATTTTGATTTTTGATGTCCAAGTGTAATTCTTTGTCTTTTACCTTGAATGTGTTTAATTGCTGATTTCTAGACACATTGTTTTATTTTTTTCTCCTTTATTGCTGTTTTTGTTTCCTGTACCTTTGGTCTTGTTTATAAGTTGATGTGTTTGGGGGAGTGTAATGGGGAACAGAGAAATGGTGGCAAAAATGGTAAAATGAAGCAATGATACTCACTTGATACTGTGTTGAGAATGAACTGCATAACTTGTGGGATGAGAAAAAAACTGGGAGAAATCAGGAAAGAGGTGACACCGTTCCAACATAAAGATAGTCATTACCTAACTTTCCCAATTGTAACCACACGGTATATCACCAATACAATAAACATTTTTAAAAGCTCAAAAAAAAAAAAAAACTAAGCATAGGGCTGGGGATATAGCCTAGTGGCAAGAGTGCCTGCCTCGGATACACGAGGCCCTAGGTTCGATTCCCCAGCACCACATATACAGAAAACGGCCAGAAGCGGCGCTGTGGCTCAAGAGGCAGAGTGCTAGCCTTGAGCAGGAAGAAGCCAGGGACAGTCCTCAGGCCCTGAGTCCAAGGCCCAGGACTGGCCAAAAAAAAACAAACCAAAAAAAACAAAACAAAACAAAACTAAGCATAGAGCTTTGCTATGACCCAGTAGTTCCATTCCTGGCCATTTAGCCAAACAAGGCCACAGATGAGGCCATATTAAAGCTACTGAAACAATGATGTTCATTGCAGTATTATTTAGTCAAGATATGGAATCAACCCAGATGCCCCTCAATGGATGAATGAATCAAGAAAATGTGATGCATACACACACATACACAAACAAACACCCACACAATGGAACTTTAAGAATGATATCAAACCATTCTTAAGGAAATGAAAAGAATATATTAAGTGACATAGGCCAAACTCAAAGAAACATAGGCTCCATGGTTTCCTTCATGTTATAACTAGGATGTGCCTATAAATCCATAAGTAAACACACTGGATAGTAAAAGACAAAAAAAAATTGTAGTTATAGTAAGATAAATTATACTGGATTGGAAACATTCATACAGTCAGACTCAAGGAAGATCTATTCTTAGGAGAGGATCACAAAGGCTCAGTAGCTATATGCATAGGATCATAGAAAATGATGTTTATTGAAATGAACTCCAAGAAATGGAAACAAGAGGTGCTTTGTTATTTTTCATTTTTCTCTTTCTTTTGTTGTTTTATGATTTCTGTAGTTTTGTCTCATATATAAGCTTATCTGTTTTGAGGAGACTAAGAGGGAGCAAAAAAGTGGTGGTCTTAAGAGTCATCAAATACAGCAGTGATACTCATTAAACCCTATGTTTGAAATGCACTATACAAACTGTGTGGTAGTTGGGTCAGGAGGAAAAAAACTGAGATGAAACGAGAAAGGAGGTGACACTGTTCAAAAAGAAAGATACTCCCTAAGTTGTGTATCTAGAACCCTTCTGTATATCACCTTTATAATAAATAAATAATAAATAAAATAATAATAAACATAAAATTAAATAAATAAAAAATAAAATTTCTTCTCTCATATCCCAAATGAGCATTAAATCATATAAACACGCACACATGTATGTATGTATATATATGTTTCTTTTACACACACGTATATCTATATGTATACACATATAAGTGTTTCTTATTCGCATGTATATTAAGTACAAATATACATATACATATGCTATGTACATATAGGTATACATGTGTATACATATGTATATATGTACATCATATACATGTATGTGTCTGTGTATGTCAGTGCTTCTTAGCTTTAGAGATAGAGAAGCCTCAGGTGACCTCCTTCATTTGATATCTAAGAATTTCCACATAGTCGAATAAGTAGCACATGTTTACCTCAAGAATTTTGTTTTCTGGAGTCAGAATTTTAAATCACAGGAAAGTCTAACCTGGTGATCAGCAAACATTCTGTACTGCACTTTCAGTTTATACTGTATCACACCGCTGAAAGACACTTGTAATTAAATAAGATTTTCTTTTGACTAAATTGCCAATCTCCTGAGAAAAATCTGATCAACTAATTTTCAATTAATCTCTGCTATACCCTTCTCATTTTTCCCAAATGAAGTAATTTTCTCCCATAGTAACTTAATACCTAGTTCACTCAGACACAGCGTTTTATGTTAAATCCCTTACTTGTTTCTTCTGAGCATTGATGTTTCCTTCACAATGATCCCTTTTAAGCACACACCTTTGCTAATGTCCATACACTGGTCTGCTAGAGTCTCCATTTTTGATGTCTGAATTCATTGAAATAATCTTTGTTTATTCTTTCTTTCACCCCAGTACTGCCATTTGAGTTCAGGTCCCTTAGATTCTCTTAGTTGTTTCCCCCCCCCCCCCTCAAGAATGGCAGTCTACCACTTGAGCCACATCTCCATTTCTGGCATTTTGCTGGTTATTTTGAGATAAGAGTCTGAGATTTGTCTGCCTGAGATGGTTTTGAATTGCAATTTTCGGGTCTTAGCTTCTTGAGTAATTAGGATTAGAGACATGCGCCATCAGTGCCCAGCTCATTAAAAGAATCTTTATGAAGCACCTCTGTGCTTCATAAATTTGGAAATAGACAATGCAATGTCCTTGTCATTTATGTCTATCAACTCTGTGGGTGTGGTGGTGGTGGGAGGATAGAGAGAGACAGAGAGAGAGAGAGAGACAGAGCGAGTGGGGGGGCTTGAGTGTTTAAGTGAGGCTTGGGTGATTAAGTAAAGTATTAGGCTACCCCTAGGACTTGTGGAGACTTACCTCAGACAGGGGCTTGACACTTGTGTATGTGCTCAGTGCCACTGGAGAGATTTTAAGATAGTTGTAAGATAAGAAAGATCCTGCTGAAATATTCTCTTTCCCTGTTTTTCAAGCCTGGCTAGAGACTGGTAAATTACTGTTCATGATCACTTTCCTCAGGCTTTCTCTTACCACAGTCTTTACATAGTCTCTTTCATATCTCAGACATCAGCTATCAGACAACTAGGGACAGCTATAATGCCCAGAAGATTAAAAAAAAAAAAAAGAATGCACAGTGGTTTCTACACCTTTACAGGGGATTTGTTCCATGACCTCTTTTGACTACCCACGCCTGCAATACACAAGTCCTTTCTCTAGCAGGTGTTATGTTTGTCCATAGCACATATATATCCTCTTAAATTCATTAAGTGTTATTTATAGCTTATAATATCTAGCATATTCATAGCCTCAACATCATGTGAGTGTGCTGTCAAATAGTAGTTATAGTGTATTATTTAAGAGACTAACGATAAAAAACGTCTGCTCATGTTTGGGACAGATACATTGTTTTTTTTTAAAAAATAATTGAATCCATGGTTCATTGAAGTACAGATGGGGAATCCAGGGATACGGAGACCAGTTTCCCATGGGCTTCAAACTGCTCATCTTGCCCGTGGATCCCAGCTTCTGTGTATCACTGCCTGGCTGGCTGTGGTTTGAAGGTGTGAGCAAACAGCTTCTCGCCTTCATCTAATGAAATGTGTTGGGTTCCACCATCAAGAGAAAGTCTAAATTATACAAAGCAACGAGCTAGGTCATATATGTACTTAGATAATTGACAAATGGGAGAGGGGTGAGTGAGAGTAGAAAAGAGTGCAGGTGAGGAGATTATGAATAAATCAGGCTAGGGATGAGCTGGAGATGCAAACATGAGCTGGGATGCATGAATAGTTAGTTACCTTCCACATCTCAGAAGTGATGCAGAATATTTGGGCAAGGAAGAGAAGAGAGTGAGGTCAGAGCCTGGGACCAACGAGAGGCGACCAGCAGGAAGAGAAGGAGAAGCCAAGGAAATGACAATCCAAGGACTCCTTGGGGGGCGAGTTGAGAGTCTGATGGAAGAGAAGAGTCTGGGAACACAGTGCCAAATGCAGGGAAGCAGTTCAGGAAGGTCTCTGTGAGGGAGTGTAGACTGAACTCAAGGAAGAAGTGGCTTGTGCCTTCTGGAAGAGCAGTTTCACTAGTGTGCTTGCTGCGAAAGCTAGTTAGTGGTGTTGAAGCCATGGGTAGGGTGTAAAGATTTGGTTATATAAGAATACCTATCAGTTGAGAGTTCACGATAGGGAGGAGAGGTGAGAGATGGAAATATAAGAGATTATTTGTATTCCTCCCTCTCTTTCTTTCTTCTTTCTTTCATTCCTTCTTCCTTCCTTTCCTCTCCTTTTCTCTCCCTCACTTCCTCCTTCTACCTTTCTTCCTCCCTCCTTCCCTCTTATCCTCCCTTTCTTTCCACTTCCCTTTCCATTCCTCCCTCCCTTCCCTCATTGTCTTCCTCTCCTACCACTTTCCCTCTCTTCTTCCCTCCATTCCTTCTTTATATAGACTACCTCTGTTTTCAAATGGCAACTCCTTTGTACAACTACTAAAAAATAGTGATAAAACATAAAAAGGGAATTTAAATAGGAATGAAATACACATAAACATTGTCTAAGGAAACCCTATCTATTATAAATATGTATGTACGTGTCTGGCCCTGTATCAGGGGTTTCTATTGATTGGAGGAGACATTGTTAAATATACAGTGCTAACCCCACATGTCTCCATATAAGCATTGTTCTAGCCAGGTGCTACAGTCTCACATCTGTAATCCTAGATCCCCAGGAGTCTGAAATTAGATGACTTGTGGTTCAAGGCCAGCCCGGGTAGAAAAATCTAACACACTCCATCTCCAAAATAACCAGCCCAAAGCAAGCTTGCCTGGAGGTTTGATTCAAGTGTGGAGTACTTGCCGAGCAAGCAGAGCAGTAGGCCCTGAGTTCAAACTCCCATGCCACCATTTTTCCCTAAGGTTTCGCCCATCTTCCTAGAAGCCCACCATTGTCCTAAAGTTCAGATCAACAGTTGAAACATTTCATAAGCAGTTTCAGAAACATCCATGTAATCACGATGCACTGTATTCATACACTGCTTTGGTGAATGGCAACTCCTTTGTACAACCACTTAAAGATGATAAAAACAGTCAAAAAATCAAGCACACATTATGAAGTTGTACAAATGATAGAAATCGTCAATGACGTTAACTTCCCAAAGTTAGGAAGTCCCCAAACAACAACAAAAAATAACGAGGCACAAATATGTTTATCACTGACTAAAACATAGATGTAGCTTTGATGTAAATTGTATGAACTTCCCATTCCTCACTCCCCTGCGCTGGTCCGGTTATTCTAGCAAGTCATTCCCTCAGGCTGCAGGACAAATCTGACTGTAAGACTGAGTCTTCTACAGAGAAAGAAAATAACTGGCTGAGCAGGCAGAATGCTATTCCCTTTTCACCCAGACACCTCAGTAGTAACAGCAACGGTCTTCCTTATTTTATGCTTCACTAGGGCATATGTGGCCAATTGTATCGCCAGTGTAAGTCTGGATTACTTTCTATTGATAATTTTGAATAACTGAAGACTTGTGCCCTGCAAGGCAGTCAGTGGGGCTTGCAGCAAAGCCGGGCAATTAAGATGGGTGAAGGCTCTAAGCTTTGCACTGCTCCGTGCCCGTGGGAAGAGGCAAAGTCAGCCACAGAGAAATTAAACCACGTGGGCCTTGGGTGAAGGTCTGTGAACTGTTTCATGTCATGATTGCCTGCTACCTCAATCATCAAGCTGAAAGGACTTCTAAGTTGAAATGTCATAAACGCTCAGCATAAAGATTTATATAAGCCAGGTATCCGACCTACCGCCTAGTCCTGCCCAGGGCAGGAAGTGTTTGTTATGTCTTATTCAACCTTTTGGGGGAAAAATAAATAAATCCGGAAATGTGTTTGTTCTGGCAATGGTCAAACATTAAGAACCAATTCTGTTATCTGGACGCGATGTGGGGACAGGCCAGGATCTGTGATAAACATACCCATTTCTTATATAAAACAAGTTTAGATCCAAATTCTTTGAGTTGAAAACAGTTAGTGTCCCATTTTCCCATTGTGTATTTTGCTGAAATGTGAAAGAAACATTTCTTACTAAAATGAATTATTATTTTGGTTGGTGAATTATTTTATGATTTTTCATTTACATTTTCGATCCTCCTTAAAATTAGAAAGGAATAACTAGAATAACAATTCCCTAAATTTATGATTGGCATATTATACTTGTGTACTGAATGCAAAATGATGTGAATGAAAAACAATTACTTTGAATTTCTCCTTGTTATACAATCTAGGATTATTTTGATGTCTATGATTCATATAACTCAAAATAATGACGTATTTCCTTGTTATAAAAGGTGTTGATGGCTCATGCTGGTAATTTTAGATACTCATGATGTTCAACATGGAGAGCCACTGTTTGCAGCTAGTTGAGGCAGAAAAGAGCCTTCATCTCCAATTAAACAGCAAAAAGGCAGGCTGGAGCTTTGGCTTAAGTATAGAGTGTGGGCTGAACAGGCAGGTGAAGTCAGCTGGAGGCTTTGAGTTCAAGCCCTTGTGCCAGAAATAAAAAAAAATAGTTGTTTTTCAAAAGCAACCTATGAAATATCAGAACATCTATTCTCAATGTACCAACATTTGTGTATAAAATTCTTACACCTCAATAAGAAATAAACAGATTCAAAGGGTCAAAAGACCAAACGAACTCTTGACAGAAGAAGGCTGTTAAAAAAAAACGACATGAGGGGCTGGGGATATGGCCTAGTGGCAAGAGCGCTTGCCTCGTATACTTGAAGCCCAGGGTTCGATCCCCCAGCACCACATATACAGAAAATGGCCAGAAGTGGCTCTGTGACTTAAGTGGCAGAGTGCTAGCCTTGAGCAAAAAGAAGCCAGGGACAGTGCTCAGGCCCTGAGTCCAAGGCCCAGTTCTGGCCAAAAAAACAAAACAAAACAAAACAAAAAAATGACATGAAAGGATAGTCAACATATTGGTTACCAGAGGGGGCTCAAATTAAAGTCACAGTGAAATTCGGCATGTGTATTATTAGCATTGCTAAAACTTTGAAAGACTACAATTTCTATGAGTTGCTAAGATTGCAGAGAATTTAGGGAGAGCATGTGCATTGATGTCGGGAGAGGCAGTTCATATCTGTAATGGATTAGACATTGACCCAGGCAAGGATGTGGTTGTGGGGCAGAGGGCTGACCTGCTGAGCGGGGTGCTGGGGTGAGCAGACTCTGACGGATGACACCACCAGGCGAAGTGAAGGATGAGGAGCACATGTGAAGGAGCTTGTGGACGGAGTGTCACCCAGTAGGGTAAGAGAGTGAAGCAGAAAGACAAGGAGTGCCGTGTATACTATCAGCAGAGCCTAGAAAGACTGAGTCCAGGAAAGAAGGGGTGGCAAAGGCTGTAACACAGCCTGCACCAACATCAAATGACAGAGCTATGAAAGCGTACTGAATATTTAGGGAACTTCAGAACCAGAAGGAGTAAGAGGACAGAGGTGGCCGGCAAGAGCATTTGGGCCACATCCCCAATACAATGCTTGGTTGGCGCATTGGTCTTTATCCTGAAAGCAATGAAAAATCCAAGAAAGGAAAACAGTTAAATCAAATGTAGGATTTGCAAAGACCATTTCGAGAAGCAATGAAAATTGACTTAATGTAAGACAAGGTGGAAGACAAGGTGATAAATTATTTTTTTAATTGTGAATTATAGAATTCATTGATGATAACCAGGACAGGATCTCCTGTTTTGGGAATCATGCTTTTGTGTGTGTGTGTGTGTGTGTGTGTGTGTGTGTGTGTGTGTGTGTGTATGTGCTGGCACACGTGTACGCATGCGCACAGAGTTCAGGCCATCCCTTAGCAATGCTACTGAGGAAGGTACAGGCCAATGATTAAAGTATTATTTTTTTATCAAAAGGGGATGATCTTCAAAGTTGAAATTTATCATAGAGAAATTACCTTGCTTAAGAGCGAGTCAGAGTACCAGGCATGCCACAGTATCACAGGGTGGCACAACACAACAAGGCCCCTGTCAAAGAAAGAGGCTGAAGAATAAAGTCAACTTCTAGACTTCCTCCAACACGATTAAAGATAGCTTTGGGAGAGCAGATGACAAGCCCCCTTTTCCTCAAAATCTATACCAATGAGAGCCAGCAAATAGTCACCAAGACTGCCTGGAATAGGTTGGATCTGACCCTTAAGAAATGAATCTAGAAACAGAATCCCAGTAACAGAGGCTACAAAGAGATTCCTCGGTTATGTAACCACCTCTGCTCTCCTCTCCTCTCAAGTCTCTCATCTCTTCCTCTTCTTGTTAACTAGATTCTTCCTGTGTAGCTCAGGATGACCTCAAGGTCACAATTCTCCTTCCTCGGTCTCCTAAATGCTGGGATTCTCCTCTTTGCGATTCCTAGCTTTCTTACTTTTTTTTTCTTATTTATTGTCAAAATGATGTACAGAGAGGGTACAGTTTCATACATTAGGTCATGGGTACATTTCTTGTACTGTTGGTTACCTCTTCCCTCATTCACTCTCCCCCTCCCCCTCTCCCTCTCCCCCCCATGAGTTGTTCAGTTGGGAGTAACTATAAAAGATGCTTAACACCCAACTCTGAGATAGGGAGAGAGACTGTCCTGAGGAGCCCAAGCTTTGTACTTACCTCCCCTCGAACAGGATGCCCTTCACTAGTGCAGTGACTCTCGTCCCAGTTACCACAATGTATAAAATCCAGAGTTCAGGGCTTCTGGGTTTGCTCTACTGCTATGTTATGTGTTGTAGAACAGTCAAAAATCCATTGCTCAGAACCGGGAACCATACCCACTCAATGCTGGAACACATGTGCTGGAACATGGAGCGTAGCCAGGAAAGGTTCTAAACCGCTGATATTCCAGTTCAGTTAGTGAGACTATACAAATGTATTACTTAGTGCTATGTGGGAAGAGAAGATGGTGAAGATTGTAAAGAAGATGATCATGCTGCCCAAGGAGAAATGTAGAAAGGCTAATTCTACAAGGCTAGTTCTACAAGGTTAGTGGGAGGTACCTGGGGAAAATAGTGGCAAACTGACAGTAACATGGCAGACTTTGAGCCGCTTTTGTTTATAGAAAAGCAACTAAGAGGGATAATAATAAGGTATGAGAACATAAGAAAGGCTGGGGGCAGTAGTACATTGGGTGTGATTTGAGAAGAGCCTGACTTGCTTTAGCAATGATAGGGATCCTTTCAGAATGCTAGGAAAAGAAGAAAAAAAAAAGCAACTAGTTGGATGTAAGGGCTGACAAATGAAGGCAATATAAAGGAAAAAGGGGCCTGCCACTCATGCTTTGGATTTCGCAACAGGCCAGCAGTTTGGCCAAATACAGTTATTTCTTTTGCTTGGAAACAAAAAGAAAGAGAGAAGGAAGGAAGGAAGGAAGGAAGGAAGGAAGGAAGGAAGGAAGGAAGGAAGGAAGGAAGGAAGGAAGGAAGGAAGGAAGGAAGGATAGCACTGGTGGATGTCTATAACCCTCCCTAGTCAAGAGGGTGAGATTTGAGGATTGAGGTTCAAATCCAGCCTGTGAAGACCAATCTGAGAGACTCTTATTTCCAAGTAACCAGCAAAATGCCAAAACTAGAGTCACGACTCAAGTGATAGATGCCAGCCCTCAGTGAAAAAAGCTGAGCAAGAATACCAGGTCCTGAGTTCAAGCCTTGCTACAAGCAGAAACAAACTAACCCAAAAAGCAAAGTATAACTACTTAACTGGAGTTTACAAGGTGAAATTTAGTACCATTGTTCAGAAGATACAGAAGTTGGAGAAATATCTTCAGCATTGTCTTCCTGCATTTTCCCCCTTGCAATTTCCCTTCTTTCACATTTTAATACTTGTATATCTCTCATTTTCTTGCATCCTTCAAGCCAGACTATGAGAAGGTAGTTGTGTTATATGACTGACATGATAAGAATATTTACCCAAATATAACTCTCATTGAATTCCAGAGAAGTAAGTTTTTTCCCTATTAATTTTTAATATTCACTATTTTCCTTGGTTATTAATGATTGACCATTGTTATTGTCTAGTTCCTTAGACAAATTTCAAGTATAGCTCAAAGGAATGTTTGAAGGCTGTGCACAGATGTGTATGGGCGCATTCTGAGTGATGGACGCAGA
Source organism: Perognathus longimembris pacificus (assembly GCF_023159225.1). NCBI lineage: Eukaryota > Metazoa > Chordata > Mammalia > Rodentia > Heteromyidae > Perognathus > Perognathus longimembris. The sequence goes on along the minus strand of NC_063168.1, from coordinate 7,311,502 downwards.
GATGGCCACAGATCTGGCTTGGATATCTGAATGATATTAACTAGGTGTGACTACTTAGGAAAACAATTGGGGGGGCAACATCTGTTTATTTTTTATGCTGAGTTTGTAGTGCCTGTGGGACTTTTTTGTGTGGGCTTGCTTCTTCCTGTCAGATTCTGGGTTCTTTAGCAGATGTGTCAGACAGAATTATGAGAGACACTAGCAGATGGACAGTCAGTATTCCTCCTGGAGGGAAGATGGAAGAGATCAAAGACAGAGAGTCATACCATTTTTGGAGGTAATCTGGGGAAGAGAGATGAGCAGAAAAGACTTAAAAGAGACCAGGGAACAGGAAAGCTAAAGAACTTAGCTTGAGACAGCTAAAGAAGGATAAACTGGAGAAGGAAAATATCAGTGTATACAGTCTAATGATGTTTAAAAGTGAAAGCAAACATTACATTTAGCTGTGAAGGAGCTACTGGAGATGTCTGACACAGTAAATTCAGTGGAATGGCCGGAACAGAAAGTTAGCTGCAGACTGACTTGGGTCCCAGTAGCTCATGCCTGCAATTCTAGCTATTCAGGAGACTGAGACCTGAGGATCCCAGTTTAAGGTCAGCCAAGGCAGAAGAATCCAAGAGACTTACAGTTCCAATTAACCAGCAAAAAGCATGAAGTAGATATGTGACTGACTCAAGTTCTAGAGTTCCAGCCTTGAGTGGAAAAAGTTAAGCAAGAGCGAGAGGCTCTGAGTTCAAACCTTAGTTTGACACAGTAAAAAGTAAAAAGAAAAGAAAGTCAGTCGCAATAAGCAACAGGGAAGATCATAAAGTGTTTGTATTTGGAACAGGTTTTCCGCTGGGGAAACTTAACTGAAAATCAAGTAGGGTAAGAGGTTGGGGAGTTGTGCTCTTCCTGAATAAAGACTGCTAAGGTAGTTAGGTAGCAAGGAGGTAGACATGTCCTGAGCATTGGCCCATGGAATTTATGCAGTGAAGCCGAGGCTAAGGATGGGGCAACCACATCAAAGCTGAGATAGTAAGGTTGATTATAAATAATTCCATTTTCCCCCTCCCCCCCCGACATAGAACCCAAAGTATTTCAGTCTGTCCAATGCGCTCCAATACCAAACCACAAAATAGCCTAAGGACGTAAAGGCAATCTGAGGATGTGTACAACGAGATTAGTGCATGTGCCACTCTGCTCCTGCTCCTATTTACTGAACTGGAGTCTTCCCAGGACCATCGAATCCCTTTAATATCAGCAGAGCAGGTTCCATCTGGGAATGTTTAGATGTTTTAGTGATAGCCTTGGGCGGAGATAGAAGGTAATATCCACTGAGATGAGATTCACTGTCACAGGAAATTCCAAGGGCGGTGCTCTTCTGGGCCTCACGTCTTCAAGCTGAAGCAAGTATGTGCTAACTATGTGAACAAATTAGCCTCACCACCCAGATAATGTCTAGAGAGTCAAGATCACATTGGCTGTTTTCTCACCCGATCCTCTACTTTTGAGGTCTGCTTCTTGGGAAGACCCTCTGGTGAATCACGGTTCATGCTCTACTGATCTGCTATTAATGCAATTTCTGTTGCCCTTTGAGCTTTGCAGCCTCACATATGTAATTCCTCTGCAACATTAAGTATGTTATCTGAAAGGTCTCTCAACGCCACCACCTCAATGCAAACCAGACTACATACAGATGAACAAAGGGAATTTAACTTTCATAAGTTGGTTTTAAAAATGCATTTACTTTGACTGCACTGAAGGAATCTAAAAAAAGATGAAAAGCATCTTTAGCATGCCAAAAACATCTGGTTTCATATTTTCAGACCAAAAGGAAATTGCATGAAGACTAAAAAATCTTATGTTTTGATTTATATTATTATTGGAGGGCTGAGAAGCTGCCAGTCACCAAGTAAAATTTTATGATGATAAATAAATAAGGAAAACAATCTGACACAACATGTTGCGGAACAAAGCTGCATTTCAAGTTTAATTAACTGATAACAATGTTTATGATGGGAGAACCGTGCCACCAATTATACAGTTAGTAAATGTATGTTCCCAATGAGAAGACGGGCCCATAAAACTGTACAAGAGGCTTTTCCTCTGCTGAGTGGTTTAGCCAATCCAAGCAAAGTTGAGCTTTGGGTAGTAAATCACAGACCAATTACCAACCTCTCTAAGCATGCGCATAAATGGGCCTCTAAGACATGACACCTCTAAGGAGCACATACCAATAGAATAATAGGAGCAATGCTTTTCTAATAAATTGGCCATTTGTGGAGGTGGCCGGCCCTGGGACAGCTGAGATGCAGCAGTCATAGGAAGAAAGGGGGGAAATGCAGTGAGAATGAGAGAAGAATGTTTTATGTTTTCAGCAGTATGCTTTGCCCTCCCCCTAAAACCTCAGACACAATTCTCACAAAGTGTTCTGGCTCGCAGAGGGCCTGTGGATCAGCGGGCTCTTCTGAAGCTTGCATTTGAAAGCCTCGCATCCTTGTTGTGATTCAAAGACATTAAGATCACAGCTATTGTTTGTTCCCAGCGAAATCCATTTGCTTTGGACTATCTGAGACCCTGTTTGAGAGGCACTTATATTTTTAGAAGGACACTTTCCAGAACGGATCTTAGAAGTTGATTGCCCTCAAACTACAGAAATTCATAAACCTAGGCAGATATGTAGACTATTTTATGTCCAGCCTTCCTCAGCATTTGGAGGGCTGATTTAGGAAATATTAAATGCCCTTAACCATTCTGCTCCCATGCTCCACAGAGAGCTTTCAACTGCAATAACCATCACGACGCCTATGGTCTCTCTGACAGTGAGTTCCACACGAAAATAAGATCAGTTAGCACATTAAGCAACGTATTCCAAATATTAGGTCGTTTCCCAATGGGTGCCTAATGGAATTTAAAATACATATATATCTGATATGAAGGGGTAGAGTATTCAATCAAATGCTTTTGCTGGTAAAACTCAATATTCTATCGTCAGACATGAAGCCTGCAGAATATAGAACAGTTGTGGAAATTTCTTGGAACTTCAAGCTTAGCTCCAGCTGCCATCAAAAACATTCTAAAGTGTGTTTGTTGATTCAGGAGTTAGCACAAAGCATTTGGAATTTGGGTTAACTTAGGATCCCTTTGGATTTGTGCATGGTAATTTCCTGTTTTCGTGTGTGTGTATGTTTCTTCCAGAAGTTACGTTCCCTGTGAATTAATTTCATGCCATTTCTCTCTTTTTATTAACGTTATTAGCAATCAATTCGATTTGTTGGGCCAACTCATTCTTTGTTTCTCCTTCGTAGATGCATGAGGTAATTGTTGCTCCTTTGGTTAATGAAAAGAATTTTTCCATATGCAAGAAGGCGGTGGGTTCACTTCCTGTCTGTCTGTGAGCCTATGTGTGCGTGGCAAAACGAACATCCTGTGCTCACTGCTGTTGAGAATTATTTCTGGCATGTTTTGACTCATTATCTTGAATCTTAATCATCTGATGAAAAAAATTACTTTCATTAGCTGATGAAGGCTTGGGATAATGAGTCAGACCTCCTGATGGAGCCTCTCAGCAGTCAGAAATGGGGCTTAAGCATTTCACCTGATAGGCTGTCTCTCACTGCTATCCAACAAGCCCTCCATCCAGCTTTCGTATTTGCCACCCAGGCGCAGCAGTAGAGACTAGTGGCAGGACTGGCAGCTCAGAAGCACTGTCATCCCCTAAGAACTGAGGCAGACTTTTAAAAGGCTTAGCCAAAGGACAAATGGATGGTTCCTGTGTTCTTTGAACGTGAAAGGAAATGATGTTTCCAGGCCCTGGTGGAGCGTGGTCCTCGTGTTCCTGCTGAAAGTAGACCTGCCTTTGGGAGTGGAGTGCTGCTCTGTTTCAGCGCTGCATTCTGATGGGGTTTTGTTCAGCCTTTCCCTATTCTACGCGATGCCCTATGCCACCGTACTGTGGCGGGCCTCAGCGCTGACCGCTCTTCCATTTCTCTGACCTGCTTTATTTCAGGTTATCCAATTCATATTATATTAATATGTAGGAAACAAACCAAGGGGAGAGCGTGGTGAATCAGTCCTTTCCTGTTGAATGTCAAAAAGAAGACAAAACAAACTCCCCCAACGTCATTTGAATATTTCACTCACTAAATTCTCTCATGTTTAATTTTTAAAATGAAGGTGACGAACTCTATTTGTCCCTGAGCTTTTAGGCCATTTCCTTTTTCTGTACCTTGGTATTTCTGCCCCTGTAGAATATAAATAACAGGATCTTCTCTCATTTTTAAATGAGGTCTGCTTGGAAAAAAAAAAAAATCCTTGACTCTTTTGCAGAAAATACTCGAAGGCCTCCTGTGAGCTCAATCCTATCTTCTATCCCTCCCCGCTACTCCCCTCCCTTTCCCTTCCTCTCTCTTCCCTTCCTTTCGGTTTTATTTTTCCCTCTTCCCTGGTTTCCCGCCTCCTCTTGGTCCTCCCTCTCTCTTTTTTCCCCTGGTACTGAAGATAGGCCACAGGACCTTGCAAGTGCAAGGAAAGGGTTCTGTCATTGAGGGACATCCCATCCCCCCACTTCATTCTTCTATGTACATTACCCTTTTCACATTCAAATTTACATTTTTGTATTTCCTATTTTTCTGTGCTCCACAGTATGTAAATCATTTTAATATGAAGGCCAAATAATTTTGGAATACAGTGTGACTATGAAGATGAAGGTGATATAGGAAATGTCAATGAAGCCTGTTCATCAATAGGGATGAGAAAAAAGCACAATGCCATGATATACCCTTTGGTGTAAGTGATATACATTTGGGGAAAAAAAAAGAACAACAGGAAAGTAAAACAGGGTTTGGAGAGGAGAAGGGATAGCTAAGTAGAGGGTTAATGAGGATGAATATGATCAAAATAGTTTGCATGTATGAAAATAGAACCATGAAACTTGCTAACATTGTTTTAAGAAGTGGGGAGTATGCTAAGTGAGAGGCTAGAGGGAGGCTAATCATGCATCTTTTACATGTGTGAAAATATCACAATGTACAATTAATATATGCTAATTAAAAATAAATAAAATCCTGGGGGAAAGCAGAGTGTAAGGTGGATGGAGTTCTGGATTATTTTTTCTATTTTGTTGCTGCCATATTCCATCCTAAGTATTCAATGACCGTTATTGAATGAACAAATGGATCTTTTCCTCATTTCTCCTTCATATTTCAAATGCACTTCAAGGACAACAATATCTGAGTTTTTCTATGTATTATGTGTGGGTAGTGGGGCTTGAATTTAGGGCCTGCATGCTGTCCTTGCGCTCTTTTGCTCAAGGGTAGTGTTCTACCACTTTAAGCCATAGCTCTAGCTCCAGTTTCCTGGAGGTTAATTGGAGGTAAGAGTCTTGTGGACTTTCCTGCCTGGGCTGGATTCAAACCATGATCCTTAGATCTCTGCCTCCTGAGTAGCTAGGATTTTGAGAGTGAGCTACCAGCACCCAGCTATGATCCCATTCTCTAATTCCAATGTACTCAGTCTTGTGAAGCTCTCTTCTGTAAAGTCTCTGTCAGTTAGACATTCCTTTGTCAAAATATTTCTGCTACAAATGATCCAATTATTTTCAATACCACATTAGGTCCTTTCTCCAAACTTGAAATACCACTCAGGTTGCTTTGGCATTAAACTGAAATTGCTGTAGAGTCCTGCAGGCTTGGTGTGTGTGTCTGTGTGTGTGTGTGTGTATGTGTGTCTGTGTGTGTCTGTGTGTGTCTGTGTGTGTGTGCATGCATGCACACTGGTGTACACTGATTTTCTCAACCATGATCTCTTTTTAACTCTCTTTTCATAGATGACTTTGAGAATTCCATGGTAGCAAATTCAGTTTCTTAGTTGGACTAGCCAGTGCAATTTGTAGAAGCTTGAGGGAAAAGGAGCATGACAGTGGAGTGCTTGCTCAATGAGGAAATGACCACAAGCAGTAGAATCAACAGAGATAGTGCTGAGCTTTGCACAGTTGTAAGAAAAATTAGTGTTCTAGAATTCACACCAAATTTGTATAATTCTTGTCTGATTTGGTCATTGCTTAGCTTATTAGCATTTACATTAAAATGTGGTTTTAAGATTTGTTTCTTTTTTGTTTGTTCTTGTTGAATTAATTCTCCTCAAACCATACATTTCAATTTGGTAATGTAGACTTTGATCTTTGCCAAGTTTTTACATATTCTGATCTTTTTTGTGATAGGATAGTGGGAAAAAATTGGCTCGATGAATTTTTGTTTAAACTTCTTCTTCTGAAGGGCAACATGTCAGCTTTGAAACACTTAGATTGTTTATTTTATTTTATTTTTTGCCAGTCCTGTTTCTTGAACTCAGAGCTTGAGCACTGCCCCTGGTTTTTTTTTTTTTTCTTAAGGTTAGCACTCTATCACTTGAGCCACAGCTCCACTTCTGGGTATTTCTATACATGTGGTGCTGAGGAATCGAACCCAGGGCATCATGTAAATGAGGCAAGCACTCTACCACTAGGCCATATTCCCAGCCCCTCAGATTGTTGTTGTTGGTTTTTTTTATAATTCTATAGAGTATAACTGCTTATCCTAACCCCAGACGCTTGCACAACATTATTGACATCAGAAGAAAGACAGATTTTATGTGCTAAAACAGGGGCAACTGTCCTTGAACTCAGGGACTAGACATTGTCAGTTGAGCTTGAACTCAAGGCCTGCGTGCTGTCATGTAGCTTTTTCACTCAAGGCTCGTACCCTACCTTTTGAAGCTTCACTTCTAGCTTTTTCGTGATTAACTGGAGTTAAGAGTGTCCTGAACTTTTCTGCTCACGCTAACTTCAGAAAACTATGATCCTCAGATCTCAGTCTCCTGAGTAGCTACGATTACAGGCAGCAGACGCTGGAACTTGGCTATTCCTCAGTTTTTAACATGACAGAAAAGGAAACATCTCTCCACAGAGTCTTGAATTCTTGAGATGTGACCACATCTGTATTTTCTTAACTATATTAGTAATCCCAGTGAGTCTTCATTATGTAGTGACTGATGTGCTATGTGGAAAAAGTAGAGAGCAGCCTTTGTTTTCTCCAAAGGTATTTGCCACTGTACTCTCCTATGCAGACCATTTCCAAATAATTACTACTCCTTGCACTTCCTCATAAGATATTGTGACTATTTGTATCAAAAGGCTGTGACCCATTCCTGCAGAGAGACTGCTGAGCCTTGGTTTGGGTAGCCTGTACTGGGGTGTCATGTAGTAGGAACTCAGCCCTCTGTGTTGTGGTGCTCATAGCTGGTAGGAACTTGAAGAGGGACATCTTTTGGTCCTTGGGGGAAGATTTTGAAGAGATTAAGCTAACTTCATGCAACCCCTGAGCTCTCTGAGAAGGAGTTGTTATAAGAGAGAGCTTGACCTGGGAATTTCCTTTCTGGATTCTTATATGGCAATAAGATCTATTCCTCTGAAAAGTACTCATGTGTGGTGATGGTGCATGACAGCTTCGCGTCTTTGAACCTCTAGAAATTTCAGCTACATAAATCGCCTTATTGAAAAAAAGTGAGCCTGCTTCAAGTATTTTACTATAGCAGTGAAAAAATAGAATGGTGTTGATATTTGGACCTTTGTAATGCATTATTAAAAGCCATTAAACTACTCACATCATATGCTAACAGCTGGCGGGCTACAGTGTTAATAATGCTATTTTATGTTACTTATATGAAAGTCTGATATTGTGTAAACTGCTATCTAATTTTGCCAATTGTAACTTCAGCATTGCACGTTTGACTGAAACAGTCTTTGACCAATCTTTATGCATACTCCTGCATAAATTCCCAAGACTTTTACATTCACATTGGTCAAATAACATGACTTTGAAGCTGCCCACTTTTGGAAGAAATTGACGGAGATCTCAAACATTCTGCTCATGCTTTAACCTCCATGGTGTTTTCCAGCAACAATATAATGTTCCTGCATACTCAGACCAAATTTCCTTACCAGGACTTCTTCCTTATAAACCCTGTCTCCTAAGAAATCAAATATTTTGGCTATTAATTTCAAGCAAAGTCCACTTGTCCGACATTAACTTAATGAAGCGGACAATAACACTGTGTTAGCTATCATTATGTCCTGAAAAGGGGCACTGCCTCTGAAACTGTCATCTTGTAAATGCATTTTACTCTTTGTGTTTTCTGGAAATGTATAGAGCCATTTATAGTTAGAAAGTGATGTCGTAAGTCACTCTTCTCCCCAGATGAGATTTTCTTGAGAGAATCTGAATAAGCAAGCACATACCATCTTTACAACATTATGAAGCAATTTTCAAAAAATCAAAAACAGACGATTCTTTAAAACCTTGTGATTTACCTTCAGATTATTTTACTTCACAATTAAATCTTGTTTGATGTGATTTTCTATGTGCGTGTGTGTGTGTGTGTGTGTGTGTGTGTGTTTTAATGGTACTGTCCCTTAACTTTTCACCGAGTGGCTAGGGTTACAGGTGTGAGCCACCAGTGCCTAGCATTTGAAATGATTTTTAAAGAAATTTGACGTGCAACACTAAAATTTAAATCATGCAAAACAAGCCTTGTTTTTTCAGATTCTTCATGCTTTACTTGTCTTGTTATATTGCATAAATTATTGTGATAATGAAATCAGCTAGTTTATTATTTTTACACTACCTAGTCCCACATCTTGACTCTCCTACTGAAAAAATGTTAATCTTTGTGAATGTGAAAATATCTACTTTTGTTTGAAAAAGTTTCCAAATACTAGATGTGGAGAATTCACTTCTATAAATTAGTCAAAACTGAAATTTCAATCAGCTGCAGGTGACCACAGAATTTTGTGCATTAATTGATGGGAAATGTTACCAGCATCAATGTGGACTGAAATGAACTGATTTGTTGAATTGTAATCTCTCTGTACAACTGAAGAAGAAAAAGAAGAAGAAGGAGAAGGAGGAGGAGAAGAAGGAGGAGGAGGAAGATGAGGAACAGGAGGAGGAGGAGGAAAAGGAGGAGGAGGGAGGAGGAGGAGGAGGAGGAAGAGGAAGAGGAGGAGGAGGAGGAGGAGGAGGAGAAGAAGGAGGAGGAGAAGAAGGAGGAGGAGAGGATATGGACAGTAATGTGTGTGAAAGTGGCTATACCTCAACTTGATGAGGAGAAATGATCAGGTTGTAGTATCAAGTGCTCATTTTCCCCTAAGTGCTTGTAATTTTCCTTTGATTTAAATTTTTATTGTATAAAAAATTGCATATGGAGCTAGGAGCAGGTGACTCATGCCTGTAATCCCAGCTACTCAGAAGGCTGAGATCTGAGGACTGTGGTTCAGAATAGAGGATTGTGGTTCAAAGGCAGCCTGGGTAGGAAAGTCTGTGAGACTTTTAACTCCAATTAACCACCAAATGGCCCAAAGTGAAACAGCGGGCTTGCATGGTGGAGCCTCAGCCATGAGTGAAAGCAAATGGAGTGGATGCACGTGGTGGGGTCAAGCTCCACTTCCAGCGCTCACACACACACACACACACACACACACACACACACACACACACACTGATTTTTGTTGAACACCTAAAGAAACAGTGGATATGTATGTGGGAAACTCTTCATTCTGTCTGCCACTTTCCTGTTTCTCCTCTGAGCAGTTGGTAGATGTCCTTTGCCTCTGCTGACAGCTTACTCTGTTCCTGTCCTGGAAAACGATATATGGTTTCCTCAAGATGGCCTGTGTTCCATCTGGGTGGCTGTGCCTTGATTCCCCTAGCTGTCAGGCAGCATTGGATCCTTTTCCTCGCTGCCATAGCATCGGGCATGGAGGAGGACAGGGAGGGAGAACAGGAGTTGTTGCCTTCCCAGCTCTGTGTTTGAACAGCCACACGGGAACCCTGCCGTGGATTTTAGGAAATAGAGATGCGTTGAATCCAAGGACACACTCTCACTAACTTAGGAACTGTCCTGGACTGGAATACAGTTCAATATGTAAAAATGACAAGACTTTTATGGAACGGGAAGACACAGACTCGGCAGACCATGGTCCCCACATGGTTGATTCCCAGTTATATCCTTTTTCTGACTCAGTGAGCTGAGAGCCTTGGAGGAGCCGTTTGCAGAGGCATGGCCTATGCAAACCGGGCTCGGGGTTGCATCTGCTGTGCATTTGGGGGAGCTGGGTCTGCGTGGAGAGACCAGGTGGAGGGGTTGACATGGGGGTGGCAGCTTGAAGCCTCTGAACTTTGAAGCTTTGGCTCTGAACACCAGATGTAGCTGGTGGGGTTTGTAAGTCATGTCTCCTCACAAGACCTTGTTGCGGTGGATGATATTGAACAAGGGGGGAGGGGAAAGGGCAGGAAATTCATAACAGGTTCCATATTTACCCTTTAGAGCATGTGCAATGGGTCCTAAGCCTGGGAACATTTTAGGTATAAGTTCTCGTTTTCCTCCAGGAAAAAGGAATAACAATGATCTCTTTTAAAGTTCCCTTCACTTTTTCTCTGGAACCTTTGCAGAGATGAGAAAACTCTCTTTGTCTGCCGCGGGCCATTTAGTTATTTATGCTATCATTTGGGAGCCATAGAAAGTTAGCAGTACACACGGATAGCCACGAGCAGACCACAAATAGCATACAAGGAGCATACATGTCTGTCTCACCGTATACCAAATGATTTCACAGGCTTTATACTTGGCCTAGGGGATGGATGATGCCCAGCCTTTCCTTTCACAAGATTCGGTAAGTGGATCTACTTTGTCGAGATGGGGAAGGGGAATCACAGAAATGGTGGGGCCAAGGATAAATCAATGCAATACTGATACTCACTGGATACTACGTTGGAAATGAACTTTACAACGTGGGGGCTTGGGGATTGGGAAGGGCAAAAGTGGGAGAAAATGAGGGATGGAGGAGCCACTGTTCAAAGAGAAATGTACTCCTTATGTGACTTATGTAACTGTAACCCCTCTGCACATCACCTTTACAATAAAACTTAAATTTTAAGAAAGCTCAAAGATCATGCTAGAGTACTTTTTCATGGATTTAGTAACTCCTTGCTGGGCTTTCCCCATCCAAGGGAGTCAGTCTGCTTGTATATCTTTAACTTTATTTTTTCCTCTTTCAATTCCTGAAAAAAAAAAGATTAAAAATGATGGCTCAGGCTGGGGATATGGCCTAGTGGCAAGAGTGCCTGCCTCATATACATGAGGCCCTGGGTTCGATTCCCCAGCACCACATATACAGAAAATGGCCAGAAGGGGCACCGTGGCTCAAGTGGCAGAGTGCTAGCCTTGAGCACAAAGAAGCCAGGGACAGTGCTCAGGCCCTGAGTCCAAGGCCCAGGACTGGCCAAAAAAAAAAAAAAATGATGGCTCAACTTTCATAAATAAACATATTCGTTGTACTGAATTTTGGCTTGTTGGTGAGACCCAGAGCTTTCAGATGGCAAGAGTCTATGCTCTCCCACGTACAATAATACCACCATATGCTGGAATTCGACTCTCCATCGTTTGTGACTTTCCCACCTCAAGCTATCAGCCCATGAATAAGTCCACAGCACACAGGGAAGAGCGGCACTGTAAACCTCCATTTCTCATGTTATATTTTGTCATAGTGAGTTTTGCAGAAGGTCCTATTTTTGGTGAACATTTATACTTAACTATAATTATTTTCCATTAAAAAAAGCGATTATCTCAGTTACTTATTTTGGTTGACTAACTCTTATGTATTTATTTCCTCCCACCCCACCCACAGAATCATTTCCATATCAGAAGAGAAACATTTTATTTGGGGTATGGTAATTGATAATTATATGGTTCCTTTCTCTTGCCTCCCCATGTGCTTTCAACATAGCACTGGAACTTAGCAATGAGCACAGCAATGGGCCCTTAGAACTGCTTGTGGACTGGTAACCATCTAGGGGAAACTTCTGTATTTGGGTACACTACCTATTCTTAAATCCAGACACTAAGCTCCTTTCCATGGTGGAAAGGCAGCAAGAATGTGTTTCTCACCCATAGAATTGGGTTTCATTTTAATAAGGAAATCTCAGGGACACTAAGGAAATGATTGCACAGAGTCTGGGGCTCTGAGTTTACATTTGGAAAGTACTTGGTCCGTGGGTTGGAGATCAGTGTCTCAGAAGGTTCTTGAGGGGTCATGAGCCAGGTCAGGGTCATCTCAGAGGGTCTCCAGGAAGTTGTGATGTGGTTGGTCAGTAAGGTTGTCCATAAGACTGTCCATTTTCCCCTCATCTCCTGGGGCTCAGATAAGTGGTCCTGAGTTCAAAGACTAGAATCACCAAAACAAAAAGTTTCCTCCAAGTCCCAGGGAGCTAGAATGTTTACCTATTAGAGCACTGAAAATTTTAACTCAAGTTCAAAGCAATCATGCTACATACAGTTCTAGGTACGACAACTTTATCTGCAACTTTTTATTGATAAATATTTGTCTTACAAAATACCATATATTTTGTGTATATTTTCCCTTTAGGTATAAAACAAAATTAGTTCTCGAGGAATATTATGAATAAAATTCCAAAGCACATATTATTTACTGGAAGTAAAATCACTGATTCTGAGAAAGCTGGACCAGTAATAAAACAGCTAATTTATGCCTTCGTTAAAATTGAGGTAAACAAAACTCCATATTCACATGCCTACTAGGAATTCAATTGACGATTGGTGAATATATTACATTTTGGTAAACATCAGTTGATTTCTCTGTTCTCTTAAATTGTGATAATTATAGCTGCTTTCCTCTGAAGAAGGTATCTTTTGGGGAGTACTGTCTCATTTGTTACAATAATGTCCCTGCAAGGGACAGGTGTAACAGTCTTCAATTTACAGATGAGAAAAGAGAGGCACAGATGGTCCCACTTTCCTGGAGTAAAGTTGGGCTACCATGGTGGCTTCCAAGGAGATATCTATGATTTTGATTTTAAATACTTTGCTTATGTGAGGGAGTGAAGTATGGACAGGGCCATTGCCCTTTCTTTCTTTCTTCAGAATCATATAGAGTAGATCTATTTTTACCAGGCCAGCCACAATATAAAGGCAAGTTTGCTATACCTAGTCATCCAGCTCCAATTCAGCGATGAATGGCTGAGCAAGCAATAGCTCTTGCTTTATCCTTACAAGATAATTCAACGTAGGTTCAGTTTGGGAATGATTAAACACAATTTTCCCATGAGGTTAGAAGGAGCATCTTTTGAAACTGGAGTGCAAAGAACTGTAAATATTTATGCTGGCTTTAATGATCGCAGGCACTGCCCAGGGTCCAGATGGCACAGGACTCTGAATTCAAGTTGGGACTCAATGCGGACAATGCCTTGGTCCCCTGGGCACCCTTTTTGATACACGTAGAGCAGTAGACATCAAATGAGAAAGGGGCTGTGATAGATGTGTCAGCCATGATAAACCACTCTGAAACTTAGCAGTTTAAAAATACAACAGTACTTTTTTTCCATGTCTTGGAGTTCATTTCACTTAGCATCATTTTATATGATCATATGTACATGGTCACTGAGCTGTTGTGATCCTCTGCTAGGGTTATCCTGGACATATACTAATTATTACCAATAAGGGAGAACATAGAGTCTATGTTTCTTTGGATCTGGGTCACTTTACTTAATATTTTCTTCCAAGTCCTTCCATTTCCGAACAAATGGAGCAATGCCATTCTTTCTGATAGAATCATAAAATTCCATTGTTACATATGCCATATTTTCTTGATCTATTTGTATTGGTTCCATATTTTAGCTATGATAAATAGTGCTTCAAAGAACATGGTTGTGCTCGTAGCTTTAGTGTGGCCTTGTTTTTGACCCTTTGGGTAAATGCCCAGAAGTTGGGTTGCTGGGTCATAGGGGAGCTCTACATTTAGCCTTTTGGGGAAACTCCATAGTGCTTTCCAGAGTACAACCACTTCTTTACTTGTAGTTCTTTAGTATGACTTGGGTTTAGCTGATAAGTTTTGATCTAGACCTGGGGTTACTTACCCAACTGCTTGTTACCTGGAGGCTTTCCTGGGAATGGATGCAATAAGATGGTGTCACTTATGTGCCTGAATGTAAACTTAGTCTGTCTGCTGGTGCTACTTGTTTATCCTCCTGTGTCCTCTTTATTGGAATAGACTATTTTTTTTGTTTTACTGATGGAAATATTAAAAAGGTAAGCCTCAATGTGTAAGCACTTACTGAGTTCTCACTACAATCACAATTGCAATGCCCCATTGGCTAAGACATGTCACATGGCCCAGCCAGAGTCAACATGGAGAGATGAACAATCAGAGGGATGAATGATGGAATGCCATTTCTGTAGCACGCAGAGAAGTTGCCATTTTTGCCACATGGGGAAATGAGAACTAGAGGTTTGACAGCTGAGCTCTGTTGGGGACACAAAGGAGATGTGATTTTGAGCCTTCAGTGTGAGTTTCTTTCTCAGGGTCAAAGATATTTTTACTATTGCTCTTCTTGAATGTATAGGATTGCTTTCCATACAATACTTCAGAAAACTTTATATGAAGTTAAAATTTTATCAGAATGGTTTGTTTTCGTGAGCACATATTAATTATGAAATACCAAGAATACAAAAGCACAAACGTCAAGTTCTGTATTTGGGGTAACTTGTGGTTTTGTGGGAAAGAATAAACAGCTAAAGAGAATAACAGCAACAACCCCAACCCCTGTGGGATTTCATAAATGTTTTATAGACAATGAGTTCTCTGCGGCTTCACAGAAAAAAGGCTCTCTGGGAAAATCACAGAACATTTTATGAACATTGTAGGAGAAGAGGGCATCAAGAGAGCAATGGGAAAGAAGACAAATTGGTTTTCTGCAAAAGTAGTACATTTTATTCATAAGATTAGAGCAAAGGCAAGAGCAGGCAGAGGACCCTTTACTTTTAACACACACACACCACACACACACACACACACACACACACACACACACACACACACACGGCATGAGCCACAGCTACCACTTGAGCCATAGTTCTGTTTCCAGCTTTGTGCTGTCTAATGGGAGATTATATTCTGATGGCCTTTCCTGCCCATGCTGGCTTTGAACTGCATTCTTCTTGTCTCAGCCTTCTGAGTCATTAAGATTACAGACGTGAATCAATAGTGTGTAGCCATACACAGATTTTTAAAACATAATTTTAAACACTTCTTTGTTGTCAGGAGTATATTATAAACATTTCTTATGATTAGTTTTATTACTTTTCTCTTACATAATTGCACAATGTAGCAAATAATATCATATACTCTAATTTAGCTGTCTATTGAAGAATATTTAGCTTATTTATTTTCCTATCTTTGACAATGATATCATAAAAGTGCCCTACAAGCCACATTTGGCTAATGATTTCTTAAAGAAAGAGTCTGAGGATGAAAAGAAATAAAAATATAGAAGTACATATTTAAACCTTTTAGTAATTCACACACACAATGCCAAATTACGTTCTTGGAAAAAAAATGGACCAATTTATAGTTTATTATTGTAAGAGCCATATTATTTTGAACATTTTCCAGCATGGATATTATAATTAAAATCCTTTCCTTTTTAGTTTGGGTTAAAAACTGATAACTGATTGTAATTTCAGCTTTCTAAATTTTAAAACAGTACCTCTGAATTTATCTGAGACACATAAGAAGTGTTCATATATTGAATAATCATTTGCTCATTTGTTACAATTAAATATTTCCAGACTTCATTTGTAGAATATACTTTACATATTTATTTCTTTTCATACTGAAGTATGTACTCCAAGCCCTGTGCTTGGTAGGCAGGTGCTCTTATTGTTGTGCCACACCTCCAACCCTGTTTTCTGCTGGCTACCGTTGAGCTGGGTTCTTGCTTACTGCTCTGGCATGTGTGAAGCTTGGATAGCAGGCTTTGCTGCTATGTCATCTCTCCATTGAGAAGGGGAATGGAAAACATTTCTGTCATCTCAACTGTGCTCAGGAGCAAGATAAAAGAATAAAGGGGGCTGGGGATATAGCCTAGTGGCAAGAGTGCCTGCCTCGGATACACGAGGCCCTAGGTTCGATTCCCCAGCACCACATATACAGAAAACGGCCAGAAGCGGCGCTGTGGCTCAAGTGGCAGAGTGCTAGCCTTGAGCGGGAAGAAGCCAGGGACAGTGCTCAGGCCATGAGTCCAAGCCCCAGGACTGGCCAAAAAAAAAAAAAAAAAAAAGAATAAAGGATTACAATGGGCCAATTGTGGTAAATTCTATCTCAAAAATAGCCAGTGCAAAAGAGGTCTGGAGACATGACTTAGTGGGAGACCACCTGCCTGGAAACTGTCATCCTGAGTTCAGTCCCAGTACTGCCAACGTAAGAGAGGGAGGGAGGGAGGGAAGGAGGGAGGGAGAGAGAGACAGAGAGAGAGAGGGAGAGAGAGGAAGAAGGAGGAGGAGAAAGGGAGGGAGGGAGGGAGGGAAGGAAGGAAGGAAGGAAGGAAGGAAGGAAGGAAGGAAGGAAGGAAGGAAGGAAGGAAAGAAGGAAGCAAGGAGATTGAGAGATGGAGAGTGGAAGAGAGGAAGTGAGGAAGGAAGGGAATAAAAAGGAAGGAAGAAAGCAAGAATGCCAGGAACTGAGTTATGAAAGCGTAACTAAGTAGATGAATGAACTACTTTGCGCAAAATGCTTTGCAATAAGTAAAACTAAAATTTCCAGGCAACCATTGCTTGCTTGAGGGTACAGATTGTCTTCAGTGTTAAAGTTGGAGAAAGTATACAAGGCATAAAGGAAGTTATTTTGACTCTTCAGATGGTCCAAGTTGGAGTTAGTTTCACAATAACTTCAAAAGAAACCCATGGAAGTTGGGAGATTTACTATGGGTTCAAGACTCACCCCAGTAAACTGCTTGCAATCTGACAATGTTACCTCATTTTTAAGGACTATTTTCTCAGGACTTTTATTGTTGATTGCTTAATTATTAAAGGAAAAGAAGGTTCATCACTTTTTCCCCAATAAAGATTGCTGTATAATTCTACAGATATTTATGATTTGCAAACTTCCATAAAAACTTGGCTGTGGAAAGGGGGAGGTTGAATCAGTGCAACACTTTCACTTTTGAATGATTTCAAAACAGAATTTTCTTTAAATGTTTTATATTCAAGCACTTTACTTGGACAAAAAATAGTGTTCAATGAAAAAGTTCTGACTCCCATTTGTGTTGATTGTAGCCTTGCCTATAAAATGGAAAATGTTCAAAACTTGGAGTTTGAGTCTGGTGCATTTTGATGTGTTTCATCTCCTGAAATAACATTATTATTGTTGCTGTAGTTGTTATTTAATGATAATGTTTATGCTCTCATGTGTTCATTGGTGAAAAGTTTTAATGTAACTCCACCTTGGGATTTGGGGTGAACATTTGAAGGCTTTGGTTGCAACTTTTATTGTCCTAAATACCACATTGCCTTAGTCTTTAAACCTGCAACTCTGCAGGATACTTTATTTCTTAGAATTGTAAGTACCAGAATGTTGGTTTAAAACTGTAAGAGTTGAGTCCAAGCTATATGTCCCTATTAATCTATTATCATTTAGATTTCTTCTTCTTCTTCTTCTTCTTCTTCTTCTTCTTCTTCTTCTTCTTCTTCTTCTTCTTCTTCTTCTTCTTCTTCTTCTTCTTTCTCTTCTTGTATTTATGTACTGATTTATTACTTATTGTTGGTTATGGGGCTCAAACTCAGGGCCTGGGTGCTGTTCCTGTACTTCTTTGCTCAAGGCTAGCACGTACCACTTTGAGCCACATCTCTTTTCCAGTTTTCTGGTAATTAATTGGAGAATCTCATTGACTTTCCTACCTGGCTGGCTTTGAACAGTGATCATCAGATCTCAGCCTTCTGAGTAGCTAGGATTACTGGCGTGAACCACAAGCAACCAGGAGGTGGAAGAATCCAAAAACATGCATAGAAATTTGTTTTAAAAAGTTGAAATCCAAGAAAGAAGCATTTTTCAATACATCTAGGTTATTCTAGTGGTAAATATTTGTTTTACTTTTTCACCAATCAGCTAGTCATGTTTGTGATCTCAAATAAACTTGAATTTTTGCCTTTTCCCAGTGAGAAGTTTGTAGATTTAAAGACCTATAAGAATCATTTACATGATTAAATTCTTTGCCAAAGAGGAGAATAAATTCAGGAATACTTTTATTGTTTATCTTTGATGAACAACAGGATCACATCTTTACAATACAGTAAAACAAGTAACTACATTGATGTAAGCAGCAAAGATCCTGTTATACTAGTACAGTAATATTTGTTAAGTTCACTCACTCAAAATATTAATTCTGAGAAGGGTAGTACTGGCCCAGGGCTACTCAGGAGACTGAGGCATGAAAGTCCATGAGACTCTTATTTCCAATTAGCCACCAAAAGGCAGAAAGTAGAACAGAGTTTGAAGTGGTAGAGAACTAGCCTTGAGCAAAAATGCTAAGGGACAGTTCGTAGGCTCTGATCCAAGCCGCAGAACCAGCAGAGAGAGAGAGAGAGACAGAGAGAGAGAGAGAGAGAGAGAGAGAGAGAGAGAGAGAGAGAGAGAGAGAGAGAGAGAGAGAGAGAGAGAGAGAGAGAGAAAGAGAGAGAGACAGACAGACAGAGATGGAGAGGGAGACAGAGAGACACAGAGACAGAGACAGATACATAGAGACAGAGACAGAAGCAGAGAGACACAGAAAAACATAGAGAGACAGAGACACAGAGAAACACACACACACACACACACACACACACACACACACACGGAAAGTAATTATGTCCATCATCTTCCTTAATGTTTTCACGGTTAACTGGGTGAATATAGATATATAAACAGAGGATCATATATGAAAGATTCTACAACTGAGTTTATACTACTAAGAGGTAATGAAGATAGTAAAGGAATACCTAACTTTACTATCCACTCATAGAAAAGTTAAGAAAAAAAAGAACTGAAATTTAACTGACAAGCAGGAGTTTAAGTGTTGGAAAAAGTATATGGCAACATAGTCCTAAAAGTAAAGCACATAGCTTGGTTGCGTTGTGAAAGCATACAGCGTGTTTACTTACTCTTTCAAAATAAGTACTGAAACACACATTGCTATTAAGAGTCTTGGATGCTTCTTCAATTCCTTTTATAGGAAGAGGAGATTGTAAAAGACTCAGAAAAGAAGTGGCCAGAGTGGTGGGGGGCAGGCAAGAAGCGTAGATGCCTAAGAGGGAAAAGAAGCATCATCGAGGCAAGTTCAGTTCACTGACCAGGCAGAAGTGGTGGTGGTGGGGGGGGATCTCTTATAAAAGATATATCAGAGCAGCTTAGATTTTAGACTATAATATTATCAAGTGGTCTTTATTAGCAGGATGAGCATAATAATTATCTGTGGAGTTGTGTAGAATATCTTCTGATTTATATAGTATGACATCAAATTAAGACATCTTAATGACTTTTAGAAACTCTTTTGATTTTATAGAATTATAGTAAAGAATGGCAAGGGGAAAGAGAAAGAGGGAAAGAGAGGTCTAGCTGGAAAAAATTATAGTTAGACAACGGGAATAAGTTCTAACTGTAGGGTGGCTACCGTTAACATTAAGATATAGCTTGAAGATAGCAATTTATTCCTACTACAAGGAAAGGATAGTTGACATGATGAAGAAGCTTCATTCTGTTGTTTAAACGTATTTTTTCACAATGTCTACATGTATCAACACATTGTGCCTTAAGACTCTATACAATTATGTATCAAGTAAAACTTAAATAAAGTTAGAAAAGTTTCTCAGAAATGAATCTATCTTAATCCCAGAATGGGAATCCGGGAGGAGCTTCGAGGTCTAAGTATGGATTATACAAGTGGCAAGTAGGATCATAGCTACATTGGAGAAAAATCATTCTTCACTCTAGACCTCCAACTCTCAATCCAGCTACATAATCAGACCACCTGGGTTTTTCTCACACACACTAGAAGCAGTCAGGTATAGCTCCAGACCACATATTCTAAAAGTCTTCCTAGGATACCTGAGCAATTGCAAAGTCATTCGTGATCCTTCACAGAGGATTGGTTCTACCTGCCCCCACACACCCAAATCCCTGAATGCTAAAGTTCCTTTCACACTGTAGTATAGAATCTTGTACCATCTCCTGTGTACTTGGAATCACCTCTACATGCCTTCTATAACTAACACAGGGTGATTGATACATAAAGACTTGATGTGCTGTATTAGAGTAGGTGGAAGACGAGTGACTCAAGTGATACAGTGCCAAGTGAAAAAGTTAAGCAAGAGTTTGAGGCCCTGAGTTAAAGTCCCAATACTGGTACACACACACACACACACACACACACACACACACACACACACACACAACACACTTGTGTTGTATTCAGTACCATCGTAATATATTTTTCATTAATACCTTTGGGTCCCCATTGATTAGATCTACTGCGGCAGAAGGCACAAGTATGCACTTAATGTATATTTCAAAGCTCCACCAGTAATTTTAGTATGGGGTGAAAGCCACTGGTTTAAAACAATTCCGTAGAGTTAGAAGCAGTGGAATTAGTGTGGTTGTTAATTGATAGCAAAGTGCACACACCCTAAGAAATAGAAGCTCTTGAACATGCTATCAATGGAAGAATCAGTAAGTTCACAAGTGCGAAATAGTTTCCCTCATTAGAAGATCTCTGATAAGAAGGAAGGGAGGCTTGGGCCTCCTGTGAGTTCTTTTATGGAGGCACCTGTGTATCGTGCCCCTTTGTTTATCCTGGCTTTCTTGTGTAAATAGAAATGATCATCTTCCTCCCAGGCATACCAGCTGCAGAAAGATGAAAAGAATCGGGGACTAATTCTAAGAATTCTGACAAATTAAAATATGAAACACAGAATAAAATAATAGATTCCTCTTTACTTCAAAGTTCGGACATCTGGGTGGGAATGGGGAATTAATGTTGCGGAATTGGTGTTTATGCATTCTCAGGATGTCCTAGTCAATGGGAAGGAAGGGTTCTGGGGACCAGGAAATGAAGCACACAGTGGGTTTCTTCTGTTCGTATGAATTCCTGGTTAGACTTCTGGGGCTGGTGGT
Source organism: Perognathus longimembris pacificus (assembly GCF_023159225.1). Classification (NCBI taxonomy): domain Eukaryota; kingdom Metazoa; phylum Chordata; class Mammalia; order Rodentia; family Heteromyidae; genus Perognathus; species Perognathus longimembris. The sequence goes on along the minus strand of NC_063168.1, from coordinate 7,290,486 downwards.
ACCTATACCATAAGGGATCCTGCCTGGCACAGATGCAACCTATCTATTACCTGATCTCCAATTTGCAGTCCTCTTGGTGAAAGACCTTGGTCTGTCCAAGTTAGAAGGTAGGAGGCACCCAAGGAAATGTAGCAAAGACAAGTGGGCTTTGCAACATCATCACTTTCTTTCCTCCTCACACTGAGCCAGATGCAGGAGGAAGTGAGTTCAGTGCTCATTAAGTAGTGTCACAGGTCACGTTTTTCCCACCCCTTCTTCAACTTTAGGTAGAGAAACAGAGTCAGAAACGTATTGGAGATGTTCTAGAGTAATCATCACTGGCAAAATTCAAGACCATAGGGGCCACGAGAGAAGGCAACTGGACTGGATGTCACAGTTGTTAAATGATAATAGCCATCAATCACTCCCCCTTCCCCCTCCCACTCCCCACCACCCTCCACCACCTCAACAAAGGGGAGTGGTCCTGAGGAGTTTTAGGCCTTTCACAGGAAACCTTTATCTTGCCAAAATGTGTGGGAAGATCTTGTTCCCAACGATGGCAGCAATGGCATCCCACATCCACGTGTATGTTTATTTTTGTAGAAACTATTTATTTTGAATTACAGATTTACCTGCAGTAGAAGAAATACTACAAATAGAGCCAAAGAATGGGTAACTATCATCCTGAATGCTAACATCACAATTACAATATGATATTACAATATGGTATTAAATAATGCTATTGACCTCAATGTTTGTGGAGCCACCAGTGTTTGGGTTTGTGTGAACAGAAGGGTCCATTTCTCTGGAAGAATATCCAAGAATGTAATTGTTGGGTTGTCTGGTAGCTGTGGGACTGGTTGTCAGATTGTCTACAACATCTTATGTTGTCACAAGCAATGTGAGAATAGTTCAGTGTCGCTACAACCTTGCCAGTATTAGGTGTCATTACTAATTTGAATTCTAGATATTTTGATAAATATGTTGTGATATCTCATCAGGGCTGAAACTAATGGTGTTGAACTTATTTTTATGTGATTATTTACTATTTGTATACCCCTTCTTATTTATTACTTCACTGGTTTATGAAATTTTTAATCAGCATGTAATGGTTGCATATATTCATGAAGTACAATGTGATGTTTAGTATATGTTTTAGTATATGTTTTATGTGTATGTTGTGGAATTATTTAATCAAGGTGGCTAAACCAGTCATAGTTTCGCATTTTCTTGGTGAGAATATTTCAGTCTACTATTTTAGCAATGTTAAAATGTGGAGTACATAATTATTAACTACGTTCACCTTGCTGTGCAATAGAGCTTTTCAACCTATTCCTTCTGTCTATCTGAATCTTTGTACCCTTAGGCCAATATCTCCCGAGGCCTCCCAGTCTCTGGTACCCAGCATTCTTCTGTCTGTTCTTATGTGTTCAGCATTTTTAGATTCTCTATATAAGTAGATCAGGAAGTATTTGTATTTCTTTGCTATTATGTCATTATACTATTTAACTTAATGTACTATAGCTTAACATACTGCCCTCTGAGTTTATTCCTGTTGACACAAATGTTAAGGCTTTCCATTTTTGGAGATAGAGTTGTATTGCCCTCTGTACCTGTTCCACTATTTCCTGTCCACTCATCTGCTGATGGATTCAAATGCTGCTCATATGACTAAACTATTATAAAGATCTGGGAAATGACTACAGGAGTACAATAGCTCTTCGATACATTGGTTTTAACTGCTCTGCAATTATAATCAGGTACAGTAATTCTCCTTTAGCTTCATGAGAACCCTCTGTGCTATTTTCTGTGGTAGCTATGTTACTTGGCACCTCCACCCACAGTGTACCAGGATTTGAGGGATTTCCCCACCCCCCCTTTACACCCTTCTCACCACTTGTTATATTTAATTCTTTCTGATAATGTCCATTCCAACAGATAGGGTGGGAAATCCCATGAAAGTTTTAATTTGCATTTTGTGGTTGATTACTAATGTTTAGTACATTAAAAGTATATCTGTTGGCTATAGCTTCTTTAGGGAAATATCTCTTTATGCATTTTGACCAGTTTTAAACCAGCCCATTTTTGCTTTTACTCTTGGATTATTTTTACATTTCTTGAACATTTTGAGTATTAACTCCTTTGATCTGAAATGTTTATCCAACAATAATATCCTTTGTTGGTGAAATGAATCTGGGAGGAAGGGGCAAATAGAATGAGGAAGAAGGCTGGAGAGGATGATTGTGGTCAAGAAACACTGGACATGCTTTATTGTAACCTCTCTGAAACCACTTGAAGTTAGGAAATAAAAATAAATACAATAATAAAATAAATATAAGAAAGAAAATATCCTTGTCCATTTTCTAATTGGATTTAGTTTGATAATAGCATTTTAAAGGGAGATTACTATGTTCTACATACCCCTCCTTTGTTCTATCATTGGTGGAATAGTTATTGATCAGAAAATGAAGAGTGTGACCAAGGAGGCATGATTTTCTCTTTTCCTATATGGGTTGTGGATGAGCTGTGCAGGGACCTGCAAGGCCAGTGCAGAAGTCTCATGTGAGACCTTCCTTACTTCTCTGTTTGTGTCCAATGATCTGTCTCTCCATCGGACCACAGTTTTGACAACTGTAGCTAAGTTCTCAACCTGGACATTGGACACAATGGTTTCTCCACCTTAAGTCTTCCTTCTTTAAAATTATTCTAGCTATTCTGGAGTTCTTGCGTTTTTGTAATTTAAAATAAACTTGTAATGGTCAATAACAACAAACATATACTGGGATTTTGTGAAATTGTATTTATTGTATCTATTGTAAGTGAATAAGGAGTTAAGTGGCTTATCTGAAGTCTTTATTAGTGCTTCTTTTTATGTTACATTAACGTCCACTGGTTGATTGGCCTGTTAAGCTGTAGGATCAATGGTACTGGTGTAGTATTACTTTGTGGCTTGTGTTTGGTGAAATGTACTACAATAGGCCCATCAATGAACACTCCCACAGGTTTACTATGAACCACATTGGATTCTGAGCTTGAGGGACTGAAATAAAACCCATCTGCTACCAACGGACTCTTCCCTCAAAGAGAATAGAAGAGATTTTCCTTGCTAGGTGTTGGTAGTTAACACCTTTAATCTTAGGTACTCAGGAGGCTGATATCTAAGGGTCACAAATTAGAAGCCAGCCCAAGCAGGAAAGTCCTGAGACCCTTATGTCTAACTAACCATGAAAAAGACAGAAGTGAAGGTATGGCTGAGGTGGTGGAATGCTAGCCTTAACTTAAAAATCTAAGGGACAGTGCTCAGGCAAGAAGTCCAAGCCCCAGTACCAGAAAAAATATATAAAGTAAGCCAGATGCTAGTGGATCTTCCTTGAAATCCTAGCTACTCAGGAGGCTGATATCTGAGGATCATGAAGTCCCCGTGAGACTGTTATCTCCAATTAACCATTCAAAATATGGAAGTGGTGCTCTGGCTCAAAGTAGTAGAACACAAACTTGAGAAAAAGACCTCAGGAACAGCACCCAAACCCAGGGTTCAAGCCCCATGACAGATAAAAATAAATAAATTATTTACACACACACACACACACACACACACACACACACACACACACACAGATCCCTACCATCAGAATGATGAACGACCTCCTTCCGTGACATTGAACCTTCCTTTTGAAGTTTCCAGGGTTCTCTGAGAGGCCACGCGTCTCAAGCATTGCATGGTGGCCCCTCAAAACAATCAACATTTTGATTTTAAGTAAAGATTTCCAGGGGTCAAAACATTTATTGTTCTATAAATGGGGCAATGATAAATATTTTACTTTCAAAAAACAAGATCACCAAGGAGCCTTGATATTTCAGTGGCATGTTATATTAAAGAATTTCGTCCTGAATGTTTTCTGGTTTACAAAATTTATTTATTTCCTAGATAGGAAATTACCTCTTAGTAAACAACTAAAAATATGATCTAAATTAAAGTGAATTAAATTATTTAATTTGCAGGAAAATTGATGGAACTGGATATGATCATATTAAATGAAATAGGCCAGACTCAGAAAAACAGATGTATTTTTTTCTCATATACAGAATCTACATGCAAAACAATGGAAAGAAACTAGGAAAAGGACTCTGGGTGGGGGTTTGTATCAAGAAGAGAAGAGGTGATAGATTCTTTAGATCACCAAAACAATAGATTGTCTTTATAATAATAAATTGTCAACTCTCCTTCAGAACTATTAATTATAATATGTATTATCCCTGGATAAATTATTGCTTTTTCAATTTTTTTTTATCGATACAGTATAATAGAAAACCTTTAATTCAATACTGGAGCCAATTAATCTATTAGATCCAATCATACTTTCAGTAAGAAAAATCCCCAAAAGAGATAAAAATTTTGTGAATATCTTCCCAAATATTGTTAAAGTGTGTTTGCTTTTGTGTTTTGAGGAAAAAAAAACACTTTGGAAAATAGATCTTTATTTCTGGCAGGAGATTAAAAGAAACCTCAAATATTTACATTTTCTTAGAAAAATTAACAGAGGCCTTTTCACACTCTAAGTCCTACACTTTCACCCATTTTCCCTGGCACATGTATCTCTCTGTAAATCACACTTGTAAAAGATTGTGCACCTGCTCCAGCAGCTGAACCCCAGCCCCTGAGATGACATCAGTTCTCAAGACTTAACTCCTCTGAGTTTGTTTCAAAGCCTTGCATGGTAGGTGAGGACAGCTCTTCACCACCCGCTTCTCTGTGTTTAATGCCTGTCTCTCAGGAAGCATCCCTGTGTCCTAAGACGTCTGACGGAGTTGGAACTCAAACATCTGTTTTGGTACCAGGAGAACCACATAGAAATCCTTTTGAAGTCTGCGTCCTCAATTGTACCAACCACTCCTTTCCTTTCTATGACCTTCTCCATATCTGGCCACCTTCCTTACTCTTTGAACTGGTTGTTGAGCCTAGTACCAAGTCAGCTTCCTTTCCCGTGGAACCTAGCAGTCAGAGGAGAATCATGGGTCAGGGTTGCAAGGACCTCCCTCTGTGCTCAGAGGAAGCTCTCCTCCGGAAGGGCCTGAGGGCAGCATGCCTCTAACTTCTGCAGTCACCTGCTCCCTCTGGCTGATCATGTCTGATCCTTTGAAGATGACGCTTTCCTGTCTTCAGACTACATACAGACCCCATGAGCACTCATCTTCCGTTTGCCACACTTTATTGTGTTGGTATAATAACTTCTCGCAGCGAGGTAAAGAGACAACAGTCAGTGAGGGACTTCTTGGACTGGTTTCTCCATCCTGTCTTGGATTTCTAGCTTCCACTGTGCTTACTCCATTCACTTTTCTTCTGCTACCATGGTAGACCTGAGAAGGTTCAACCTAGAAGCAGGTGCTTTCAACCTGGGTGAATGCTGCCTAAGCTTTTCCATGCAACATTGTGTGAGCAACTCGATTGCTTGGCTTTTGTCCTTCGTTTGGAGACTGTAGAGGCTCCACAGATTCGTTTCTTTCTCCAGCAGCATTATCAGACAGCCACCTGGGCATCTTGTTTGCAGGTTATCCTGCAAGCTCTCTTCCTTTACTTGAGAAATGCTAAATCTAGCTCCTACCTCCTATGCACGCTTTAAGTGACAGGATTGGGGGTCCATTTACTTGAGAAACATTCTATCTTGAGGGAGGCATGTGGGTACCGTGGTTGAATCTCCAGGAATAAACCATCATTCATTGAGTCCTCCCTTTTTGCAGGTAAGTTATAAAGGTGAACTCCGTGGAAATGCCTTTCACATGGACAGGCAACCTCAAGTGGAGTGACCATATGGGTTTCTCTCAGTGAGTTTGTCTTGGTGCCTTCAGAAGACTGTGACTGAAGGCCGCTTATGATTTGGATCCATTTTCAACTCCACATTTTGATTCCATATTCCTGAAATCTCTGCAGCCAAAGGCTTAGTTTTGGAGATGTTGAGATTTTTGGTATTTTTTTTGGTATCTTTTTAAAAATTGTTGTCTTTGAGGACTTTAGGCACAAGAATACCTGGCATTCCATTAGATAATCTCAGGATGTTTATCATAGAGGCTTTACTTTGAGCTTTTGTTCAATCTTGTTCTTACCATTTCTGGTTTCGGTCTTGAAATTGGGGGCCACGTTCTATCAATAATCGATCAATAATACAATAAATTAAAGAATTTATATGTTTTGCATTGAAAGTATGCATCAGGTAACTAGCTCATGGATACAGCATTCCAAAGCTCAAACATTAGAATTTTAGTCATGGGAGAATGGGTGAGAGCTAATGAGGGTGCTAGTCATATTCCAATGGTTGTGTAAAATCTGGTCAAACCTCAGGTTATTCACTTTAAAGTGAATGATTATTCTTCTTAAGAAGACATTTTGCTTCTTGAGAGTTCCATGAGGGCTGTGTTTTCCACATAAATCCTGCATAACAAGAATGATCTACAAATCACTCTCCTGCTCGCACGCACTGCTATGTCAGCTCCTTGACACATCAACTTCTTCGGAGAAGCCACAGGAATAAAGAGTAGACGGCCTCCGCTGACTTGCTGAAGGTCATGAAGTTGGGGTACATTAGCCAAGACAAGAGCTGAGCTTCCTTGCTGATCTTCACTGAAGGAACTGGGAGTTCTTTGATGACTGCACTCATTTAGAACAGCTAAGAATTTAAAAAAAAAAAGAGTTACACATTGGAAAATATTTGTGGAAACATTTGGGAAAATAAAGTGATTTTGCTTAAGCTTGTGCTATATCTATTTCCCTAAGAGACATTTCACCAAAAGTGTTAAAACTATGTATAAGCGACTGGGCTAGGCAATTCTGGTGAAAGGAAGAAGAAGTTACAATCTTCCTTTCAAGGCAAAGCTCTACATGAGTTTTGGCAGACATGTATTAGGAAAGTTGGGCACAACCATGGCACATGATGAAGTGTTGATCCAGAAGGAAAGTTACTGCAGAACTTTAGAAGAGTGACTACTGTGGATAAGATTCATAAGTAAAACTTTCTGAAAGCTCTTAGACCACAGAATTGATGTGATTGTCCGCACTGGGGGAAGACAATGAGAAGAAAGGCATAAGATTCAATTTGACAAGTGATATGTAGACACTAAGTTATCAGTCTAGTCAGAAGGATGAACTTGTGAGAGTTAAAGCCAGAGTCTCAAGCTACAGTCTCTATTTTTAGAGAATCTTGGGGACTTGGCAATGCTTTGAACCGACAATTGTTACAAGTACACTCTGGGTTTGTGAACATAGATTTACAAAGTGTGTTGAATATCTGGACGATAGCCAGGACTTGATGAGGAAAGCAGAATGTGTGTGTGTGTGTGTGTGTGTGTGTGTGTGTGTGCAAAGGTAGAGAGTTGAAAGGTATCACCATAAGAGTTTGGGTAATATATTTCTGAAGGATTAATATCTTTTATTAGTAAACTACTGTATTAAAAATAACAGACACAAACAGGAATTGATCCTTTAAAATATTAACTTCTAGTCTACAATTTAATACCAGGGTCCACAATAAATTGCCTTTATCCATACTGCTCTAAATAGCATTTCAACTTACCTATGTGTACTTCTAAGTAAATAATATTCAGGTCCAACTTATAAAAATGGTAGCTTGATTGTAGCCTTATTATCTCACTCATCCTGGTAGCAACTTTGACAAAGTCTGACTGAAAACATGAGTCAAGAAAGAATTAACAATAACTCCGAGCTATATACTTTAATGGATTGGGAGACTACCTACAAATATCATTAATCTTAATTTTAAAAGCCATTGGTTTTACACTTATATTTATTTTATTTCTATCACATAACTAGTATTTATAATATTATTATAAATAAAATGTATTATTATTGTTGTTGTTGGCAACATTGGATTGCTTTCAGGGCTCCGTGCTTGGTAGGCAAATGCTCTATGACTTGAGCCACACCCCAGTCTTGTAATGTGCTATTTATCAATGAACATATATACAATCTTTTACCTAAAGGATTATTAAGCAGATATTGGAAATGTCAGAGAAAATAAACAAATTAAATGAAGATTAGTATGAAAGATTAGAAGTCATTATTACACATCAGTGTGATAATCTTTTTTTCTATAATTTAAAATTTATTTTATTAATTATATATCCATGCAAAAGAGTCAATCATTTAACAAAGCAGTTTGTGGACACAGGCACCTCAATCAGTATGACCCCTTTTAACACTCTCAGCCATCCCTCCTGATTCAATGCAGTATGCACATTGAATACTTGACTGTATTCTCTCCACCTTCTTCTCTTCATTCATCTACCCTGTGAAAATCTTGCTAACCAGCATAAATATTAGTTTGGGCTAAAGTGATTCCTACCTTCCAATACTAACAAGAATTTTCACATATGCTAGACTTCAAGTCTGATTTCAAAGATGGGGTAATAGATAAGTAAAGAATATAATCTCATAAAAATCTCTCGTATTTACTATATCATTTTCCTAGGGATAACTTTATATCCAATGATGTAATGAATATCACATTTTGCATATTTGCTGTGCTGATGAGTCAAAATAATAAAAGATATATTGATAAATATTTCTTGAATGGAAGTAAATACATGAACTTATGACTCATGTCTGCTCTGTATTTCTCTTTCAGAACACCTGACATAGGGAGAGGAGCAGAGAGAAGAGGACAGCCAATGGAAATTGCCCTGTAAACTCAGCTCATCTTTAGCTGGGATTAAATGAAACATTCCTACTGATTTAGAATATAATCTGAAATAACCTTTCATTTTGGAATAGAGTTGAAATGGAAAACAGAAATGTTAATGTGAGGAAAAGGAAGCAAAGCACTCTACCTACTGGAAATTATATGTGTATCTCATTTAAACTCACCAAAACACTATTCAACTCATGAGAAAAGGTTGGTATGTATGCATGAGATTTAAATGATGGCACCCCAACTATTTTGTAATTCCCATGAACATTGAACTTGTGAGTGTGCATTTTTTAAAATAAGTAGATAATGAGATGTGAAATCATTATGATAATGCTTTTCTTTCTAAGTAAAAGAGGCCAAATTGCTGACATCAAAATTTTGTCAGCCATAGCTTAAAAGACTTGATTTTTCCCTAAAACCTAGTCTTTGCTGTTGCATTCATTTGCCTCCTTAAATTGAAGAGAGTTAATTCCCTCTCTCAAAAGTAATTATATGCTGAGAATTCCCACTGTGATCTCTTTGCTAAGTTGCTAGGCTTCCCCTCTGTTTCTCCTGGAGGCCTTGTGATGTGGACAGAGGCTTGGCTGAAAGTCTGGATAAGGTTACCATGTTCCAGATTGTAAAGGGTGCTGAGAGATTCCGTGGTGAAACTCACACTCTTTTGTGGCTAACCTGTGGGCAAACTCTCAGGCTCAGTTATACTGGGTGCTTAAATGATGTGTGACCTTTGAGTTATGAACCCATGACATTTTTATTTCTGTGAAAGTTGAAGTTTGGGTACAAAAGAAAATAGAAGAAGGAAAACCTAGAGGAAAACTGAAAGAAGACTTTGCATGGCATTCCTTTATTTCCAAGACACCCACAATTTCCTTCTTAATATTCAACAATCATTGATCATCTACTCTTTGCGCAAACCAATGCTCTAATCCTCAGCCAAACCCTCAATAAGCACAGTACTCTATTCTCCATGGAATATTTTGCAAATTTTTTTTTCTGGGCTTGAACTCAGGGCTTGAGCACTGTCCCTGAGCTGTTTTGGTCAAAGTTTGTGCTCTATCATTTGAGTTATAACTCTATTTCTGGCTTTTTGGTGGATAGTTGAGAGATGGTTTCCTGGACTTACTTAACGGAACTGGCTATGAACTGTGATCCTCAAATCTCAGCCTGCTGAATAGCTAAGATTGCAGACGTGAGCCACCAATATCCAGCTCCCAGATTATTTTTAAGTGAGTACCACCCATCAAGATAGAAATCAAATGATTACTATAAAACAAAACCCCAAAATTCTTGTCTCCAAGGAACTAGCTGCTATATTAGGAAACAGAGACCAGATAACACATCAGATTTTTAAAAAGTAATTTTTAAAATTTATTTGTGGTCAAAGTGATATACAGAGGGGTTACAGTTTCATATGCAAGGCAGTGAGTACATTTCTTATCCAACTTGATGCTTCCTTCCTCATTTTTCTCCCCATTCCCCCACTTCCCCTTTCCCTTCCTCCCTCCCAGGAGTTATACAGTTGGTTTACAGCATATAGTTTTCTAAGTATTGCTGGCAGCAACAAATTTTGAAGGATACATTTTTGTATAAGGAAGAGGAAGTTACCAATTGTTAGAATAGTTCAAAAAGGTAATCATAATAGGAAATAAGAAGGCAGAAGGATGGGCTGGGATGTAGCTCAGTGGCAAAGTGCTTGCCTAGCAAGTGCAACGTCCTGGGTTCAATCCCCAGGACCAAAAAAAGAAAAGACAAAACAAAAAGTAAAAAAAAAAAAGGCAGGAAAACACTTTCACAGGTAAAAATTAGGTTCCTAGCATATATTATGGTTGTAGTTTTATGTGTTCGTAGTCACATCCCCTCTCCTTCCACAGGGGATTGGCTCCAGGGCCCAATGCAGATACCAAAATGTGAAAGAAAAAATGCATCATCGTTATGTGAAATGACGAACTGCTTTCATGAAACCTATGCATTGTGATTTACCTATGGAAATCTTCGCTAGGTGGCAGTGGCTATACAGGACGAGGTTACAGCCGTGAGTTGGTAGGGGTGGGTGCGGCATAATGTTCAGTGTGTGGCGAATTTAGATATTGCTATTTGGAATGTTCTGGAATTCTTTTAAAAATACTTTTGGTGTGTGGTTAATTGAGTCTGTAGAAACAAAGGGCCCATAACTGTCAAGTTATAGAAACTAAATAGTTTTGGCTTCTTTATGCCAATCACATCTTAATAAAATAGTCCTAAAAATGCCTTTGAGCCCCTGCACAGCATGTTCAACAGCATATTTTCAATTACTTCCTTTCTGCTCAAATAATTATACTGCCAGCTAGGTTTAATGGCCCCCCTGGACCCATGCCTGCTGTCCTATGGCTGTGTAGCAACTCCCGTTCAGAAGTGGGAGCTATTTTTCACATTGGTGGTACTGGCAGACCATGTGTGGTGTGAGCCACACCTCCAACTGCAGTTTTCACATTGGTTCTTTGTGAGGTAGTCTCTTGCTTTAGACTTGGGCCAGCATGAGCTGTGATCCGCCTCCTTGAGCTTTCCTGTTACTGGGGTAGGCAAGCCTGTGCCACTCCACATAGACATTGGCTGAGATGGATTCTTCAAAACTTTTTGCCTTGGCTGGCCTTTGTTCCCCATGCAGCTTAGAGTATAAACTGCAAACAGCTGACTTTTGCAACCTACCAATACTCCTGATTTCATATATAGATGTAGGAAAGACCCTGAAAATACTTGGTTGGCAGGCGATTCATTTGGGAGTCCAGTCTGACACCAGACTGGACTGCTGCCCCAGCATCATACATGGGAGGAGCCATATAGCACAGAAGTCCCACAGCTGAAAGTCAGTCCCTCACAGATCTCTGGAAGCTAATGTGTAATAAATTCATTCTACCTTTTCTACCTTCTCCCTGGCTACCAGAGATCGTACTCAGAGCTTTGTCCAATGAATGGAATTCTAGGACATGTGGGATGGGGCCTTTAACTATTGACCCAGATTCTACAGCAGTTAGTTTTGTGAGACAGCCTATCGTGGCCATTTGGGAATAAATCAAAAGAATAATGATGAAAGATCTACTGTGGTTGGGTGATTACATTTAAGAATGACTATGAATCTCACTATGGCATAGCTGGCTGGACATAGAACACTCTTGATAACCAACCTGTGGAAACCTCAGGAGAGCACAATTCTTTAGTCGTTGTCAATATCTTACTAGGCACTGGTGGTTCACACTTGTAATCCTAGCTACTTTGGAGGCTGAGATCTGCGTATCTATGCTCAAAGCCAGTCTGGACAGAAAAGTCTATGGGATTCTTTACTCTAATAGAGGTGTGACTCCAGTGGTAAAGAACCAAGCTTGAGAGCAAAATCCAAGCAAGAGCATGAGGCTCTGACTCAAACCCCAGTGTACACACACACACACACACACACACACACACACACACACACACACACACACACACAAAAGGACTTAAAGACTTATGAGGGTAGACTTGAGGCTCATCATTTGGTATATGTTTTGAGGAAGTGTTAGGGAAAATGATATAGCAACAGAATGACAGAGATAAGAATTCAGGAATTGTACCCTGTTCTTAGGAGATTCACTTAGTCAAGTGTCACTGGAAGGAGTGGATCTGGGGTATCTTCTGGAAACACCAGAGTCTTCAGAATATACCTTGGAATTAAGGCAAAGGCAACTACAGATATTGCTGATCATAGTCAAGAACTCAGATAAACACATAATTCAGACAAATAACCTGTCTCAACTCAGACCCTATATACAGCCCTGGAATGTTCCACATGGAACTGGGTCACTGTTGGTGCTTGGTCTGTGATCTCTGATTAACCTGATAAAAACTATTTGTGCTTGCATAAAATTCTACAAGTCTTGAACAGAGCCATAATGGCAAGGATATATATTGCTTTTTTTTCCCCAGCTGCCACATGGTGATAACAGAAGGAGACAGGAAGCAATATGGATCAATACAGATGCAGAGTTTTGTTTTGTTTTGTTTTATCTCCTATAACCTGACTTCCTTACGTAGTTGAGTCTCACACACCATCCTGAGAAAACTTTCTTCTCTGAACATTGAGTTAACTGGGTTTTAAGGTTTTTAATAATCTTTTTTTCTCTAAGATGATATAGTTTCCCAAGTTACTGGGAAAATTTTGAAAGTCATGCTATCAAAAAAGGGGTAGAGATGTTGGTCCAAGACATTCTCGGCACCAGATCATGAGTCTTTGACAGCTTTGTTCTTACAGTGAGTCTCCTGTACGCAAGGCACTCCCAACACCTCCAGTCCTACGCATATTGGAGTGTGTTTTGTCCCTGTGCCAGTAAGCTTGACATGGTGAGTTGACATAGGATGGATTCCCACAGACTGGAGCATAACATTTTGGAGTTTCCTTTTGGATGGAGTCACAGACAGAGGTGTAAAAAGCATCACACCTGAGGCAGATCTCCGGAAAGAATTGGACTCTCATAAATTACTCTACAAATCGGACTCCCTCCAGTCCTTACCACAATCGATCCTAATCCCTTGCTTTGTTTGGACTCCATTTCTTCCTGTCGAGGCTCAATTTCTCTAGGCACACCCAGAGGAAGAATTAACATGCCACTCCCAGCCATAGCCCTTGAGCTGACAGGGCAGGGCAGCAGCCAAGGTTTGCCCGCCGGCTTGTACTGCCCTTGATGATACCAGGAAAGCAGCCAGAAGTTTCTGAAAGGGACATCATAAAAGATGTACATCCCAGGTTATGAACAGAGCTGACATAGGTGGACAATGAACAATTTGGACCTTCAGCCAAACATATCTCCATTTCCCCTCTTTGTTTAACTGGATTGAATGCAATTGGGCCATACTAAAGACATCACAAGTTGAAGACACATTGGCCAGTACAGGAAGGATGGCAAAGGTAAATTGCTATTCACATGGAAATCTAGCCCACTCTCTGATATTTAGTGAAAATGTCTCATCTTATGCTGTTAGGTAACCAAGCGTACTATGGAAACTCTGAGAAGTTGTAGAAAGTCCTTCTAATAATGTCTTGTAGACACTGGAAATGGAGTCTCTGCTTTACCTAATTTTGGCCTATAGTTTGACATGCTCAATTTGAAGGACTTTTTGAAGTAGTCATTTCACTGATTTTAATGTTTCACAAAATATATAGGCAACACCCTCATTATTTCAGTATTTGCTTCTTTGACCTGGTGAATAGATGTTTTATTAGACCTAAATCAACCAGCATGCCCCGAAAAATAGTTAAGAAAATGTTACAGCATCACATGGGAGCTCTATATAACCCTATAGGCCTTCACTTTCTTAGAATGATGACAGTCGTGAATATTACTAAATACGTGTCTTGCAGGTTTGGCATCTTACAGTATTAAATCCTCTGGGCCCGCCAAGTGCTTTGAAAACATGCACACTGGAGGATTCGTGACTCAGTAACCTTGCAGGGGTGTCATGTCCATTCACAAGAGTGGTTTTATTTGCAATGATTCATTGTGTGCCAGGAGCCAAGAGGAGACCACAGCACATTAAATTAGTTGTGGGCTTTGTGGAGCCTTACTAGTTGATGAGCAAGCTCTCTATGTGAAAGAGTCGTTCCATCATTAAAAAAATGGTCTAAAACTTTCCAGTTTAGTGTTAGATTGCGAACAAGTGAATCACAAAATCTTGAGTTGCTCAGGATATGTTCAAAAGAAAGAATGATTTGATGTCCCTTCGATTTGAAGGAGTGTACTAGCCAGAATGACATTGAAGACTGTAATCAAACTATTACAGATTTCCATGTATACTATTAAACAGATATTGACTTTCATGAGGTTATATCAAGATTTATTGGCCCGAGAGGTAAATATTGACTGATAAGATGTTGAGGTCAATAATTACCTCCAGGGACAATAAATCTTTATATTCACAGCCACACAAATTCAATAGTCAGTGTGGTTTGTTAGATTAAACACAAATTCCAAGTCATTAGATATATCTGGAAATCCCTTTTCATAACCATGAACGCTGACAGTTTATAATTCATCTTAAAACAGCATATTTTAAATCAGATCTGATACAACTCTAGAGGAGAAAGTTAGTTTTATTTTTAATCATAGCCTTCTGGAAGGGAAAAAAAATCATTTTCTGTGTTTCTTCAGCTTGGCAAATGCTATTCCAGCATGTAGTCCAGTAATTGCTGCATGGTAAGTAGTCAATATATATATTTAAATAAAATTAGTCTCACACAATTTGGCATTTAAATTCTTAATTAACAACAAAAGCTGATTAAAAATATATGTTATATAACAATCTACAAGGATTTGTACTCAGTCTCCCTTCATTACAAATATGTTTATTCAAATCTTATTTTAGTGAAAAGGGTATATCTAGAAAAAGATAATTCCACTGATGAACTTCGGAGAGATTGGGTGGTTTCCATTAGTACATCACCTAAAATTTATTCAGAACTTTGTTTTAATCAGGCACTGAAATTTCAATACATTTAAGCAGGATCTAGTTGAGAATTTAAGTGTATGAAACATGAGTACACACTGAACACAGCAATTAAAAGAGCTAATTTTTATTTAGGGAGTCGATGATTTGGCAAGAATATATCTGAATACTGATTGCATCAAGGTCAAAACTGTTTCTGACATCAGGCATGTGGCAGAATGTTCTGGACTGGCACTAATGATTGCATGCACCCTAAGTTAGGAATATAGGCATGCATGGACTCTTTGGCTTTGCCACACACCTGTGGTGCCCAAGCTCCTTGTTAGGTGGTTAATTGGAAGTGTCCTTTGCTTGTGTACTCTCTTGCTCAGACACCAGCCACGGGCATTCATCAGCTCGCATCACCTCCAATACCACCACACAGCCACATGCTCTCAAATTTAAAAAAATTCTACCTTGAATGGGAATGGAAAATTGGTGCTGAGGATGCTCAATATAGATCCCACACTACTGTAGGAATTGGGTATTTTGTGACAAATTTAAAAAGTGTCTCAAAAAGCACAAAGAATTCTCAAGCTATACCCACACAACAGCCTTTCTGGATTAACCACTGCTAACTAACAATGTATCAATGTCCAGTTTCCCTTCTGTACACAAATACAAACACTAGAGACAAGTATTAATTCACTTAAATTAGTATTAACTCCCTTGTCATAGGCTAGCTCTATAACACATTTTGAGTTATTTCTTGAACTATGGTTCTGTAGTTTAGAATGAACACATAGACACAACAAATACACACACAGTAAGACAGGATATTTGCAAATTAGTTAAATATTTCACATATATGTACATACATACACACATATATGTGATATATTGCTCTGCATTTCTCTTTGCAAAATTGTATTTTCCATATCTAATCCATAAACATCAGATAATTGATGATTAGGCTTAATCCTTTGAAGGTTTGAAGATAGATGAAAATAAGTTCACATTCGAATCCCCTCCTGCTTTAGGAAACATGGGTCTCTTAGTCTGTGATGTATATGCACTATACAAATGGAGATAGGAAATGAGGAGAGCTTTCCAGAAATTAGTTTGTAATATGTATATTTACACACAAGACTATAATTGCTGGAAAGGAACCCATTATTTTATTATACTCTCAAAGTAGTCTATTAGCTCCGATTCATGGAACCACCTTTTTAAAGAGCACTACTTAATCTTAGTGACATAACTCAAGTTGTTGGTTGCAAAATAATATGGTTCTATGGTGAAAATTATGTTAAGAACAAACAGCAGCCTACTTTAAAGATTTTGAATGTAGCTTAATTTTTATGTATGTGGACGTTTTATAACACAAATATAAATATTTAGCTCTTTAAATAAAATAATTAAATAAAAATTACATCACTGAATTTTAGAAGTAGCAAGCATTCATTAGTAAAAATCATCTACAGAGGATTCATTGATTAACAAGGGTACTTTAAAATTATTCCCATAAATGATCAAGTCTTAACCTCTCCCTTTTACAGAAGAGGAAAGCTGGGGGCCCATAAAGCAAAAAGCTTTTATATAATGAATTGTTTTTGATTTAAGGTTATTAAAATATTGGGAAGAATTTCAAAAGCCAGTTTTGAAATCAGGCAGAAACAAAAAGAAATGTGGTTTTCTGTTGCATCCTTTCATAAATTTCATGGCACTAAGTTCCTTTTTGTTGTAGTCTAGTCCCACTTGATTAAGGAAAACGTAAATCTGAGAACAAGGAAATAGAATGCAGAAGAAATGTACATTCGACACATTTTCCAGCCCACATATTCAAACGCAAGCATCCTACAAATAGGCCTCCAGAGCATATTCTGGAGGTCTTGGAGGAGAAAGTAGACAGGGCAGTCCTCACTGAGGATATTCCGCATTGCTGCTGGAGAGCAACAAGGTTTAGCAAGCTCTTGGCCTTCTATTCGTGTTTGTTTGTTTGTTTCTTCATGGCTGAAAAGGAGCTTTGAGAAGGAGTTGTATCTTCTACTGGAATATATCCCTCAGCTACTTTTTAGTAAAAGAAAATCTTGTTCTGTCTTCTTCCTTTCTTTCTTTTTTTTACTGGCTAAGATTGAGATGAAAAGGCATTGGAAGATTTAATCAGAGCCACAGGGTTAATTGTGGCGGAATAGTCCCAGTTCTTCTCTTTGCTACGCAGCTTGGTATTGACTGTGTGGCTCAGTGTGACACCGTGTCTAAGAAGTGTATTTGTCTGGCAGTGGTGGAGCTGTGCATGTAATTAAAATGTGTCTGCGAGGAAGGCTTTTAACTAATACTTCCAAATTCCCACTGCGGGATACAGATGGGCTCTTAGTCATGATCACTTCTAGAGGAACCAGAGCGACTAAATTTGTGGCTAGTGACAGGAGACTACGGCTTTCACCTTGTCAGTGGACTGACCTGTTATCTCGGAGGCCACTGACTGTACTAAGCATTCACTGTGGGTATATTAAAGAGCATCCTCTGGAACGCTCTATTTTAATTTCCTCTCTTTATTTTCAATAATTCACTTTCTATGTTTTTGGATACTTTAGATTTACAGACTAAAATTTAAGAAGCATATATGAGCTGCCCCACCCAACACTTGCTGCTGTCTTTTGAGTGTGGCTTGTCCCCTGAGGCTTTGTGTCTGAGACATTTGCTCTCCAGCTTAACCTTGTTAAGAGGGGGTGGGGCTTGCAAGGGGTGGAGTCTAATGAGGGCTCTTGGTGGGTACTGCCCTGGGCTGGGGTGGTGTGATTCTCCTGGGACCCTCGGTACTTCTTGGGAGAATGCATTGACCCCATACAGAAGGCGTGACTTCTCTCACTCTCTGGCATCTTCTCTTGCTATGGGAGGTATCCTCTAAGCACTATGGCACTGAGAATTTCAACATCCAAATCTATGAGCTTAATAAACATGTTTTTTTTTTCTTTTTAAAGCATGCAGACTCCAGTATTCTGCTATTGCAGTCACAATCAGATTATAATAAGGTTAATTTCCACAGGTGAGAATGGCAATTATTACATACTGAGTCTGTACTGATGCATTACCAATGCATATTTTATTTCCATTTCCTTATTTCTTTCTAGTATCTTTTTCATATTCCAAGGTTCCCATTCGGGACACATGTCCATTTAGTCCTAATGTTCCCCTGGGCCTTTTGTGCCCATCACAGTTGTCAAGTTTGTTTTGTCTAAATGACCTGGTAAATTTTAAAGAATTACTTTGCAGAATATCATTGATTTGTTTTTCATGATGTTTTTAACTAAGAATAAAATACATGTTTTAGAGAGAAAGGACATAGTGATACATTGCATTTTCATCACAATATATAAAGGTATCTCCTGTGAACATGACTTATCTCTGATGACATTGACCTAGCTAAAGTGGTCTACGTCAAGGTTTTCTACTGTGAATTTAATTCTTGCTCTTGCTTCTCACCTTCCCATTCCATATTCTGTAGAAAGAAGTCACCATATGTTGCTCTCACTTAAAAAGGTGCATAAATAAAATTGATCAAGACATGATGGTGTGCTCCTATAATCCCAGTATATGGTAGTCTGAGGTGGACGATTCAAGAATTTGTCAGCCTGGGCTACATACTAAGATTAGGTCTTCAAAACGTTGCTATTGAGTTTTTCTATAAAAGGGAGATTTCGCTCCCATTATTTGTATATCTTACATATTTTTATAAATATAGAATCCTAGGTATAGGTTTTATACTTTGGGTGTTAATTCAATACCACTTTATTCTGTTGCTCAGATTGTTCCTGCTTTGATCATTGGGAATTGCTTCAATTGGCCTGTGTGGGGATTTTCTTTTTTCAGAGTACTTCCTTCCTTTCTGGCAAGAGAAGTTGCTTTAGGCTAATCCTGTATATTTTTTGCCACAATATAAGATTACTGACTCACTTCACATATTTATTTTAAATCTATTTTTCACAGGAAGATTGTGTGTGTGTGTGTGTGTGTGTGTGTGTGTGTGTGTGTGACCACTGCTAGTGTCTTCCTCTGCACCTTTTGGGTCACTTTCCCTTCTCTTCACATGCTCTATGCTCAAGTAGCATGGCCTGTCTGAGATAGTGGAATAGTATATTCAAACACGTTAGAGAGAAATGAAGAAGGAAAAATGGAGGGAGTAAGTGAGAATCAGAGAAGCACTGGTGGGGCTTGGGGTAGGAGGGACAGACAATCCAAATAAGAATATCTTCTGTGATATCTTGGAGGGTGATGCTTAAGATTAATGACATAGAATAGGTTTTTAACTTGGAGTCAATTTATTTTATCCCTCATGTACTAAACATTTTAAGTCCATGTGGGGATAAGCCATTTTATTTTAGAATGTAACTTTAGAGCTAATAATTTTAATATGTGGAGTTATTATTAATAACTCTTATGGTGTCCTGACAATGTGTTAGACATAGAATTCTCAAGTAGATTAAGAGAAAACATTTCTCATTAGTACAGAACAACTGTGCACGTCCCATATTCCTGCATTTATAAAATATCGTGCTTTAATTTGCATTCACTTAGATATATTCTGAATGAAGAGAAAAATGTTATCATAGACAATTCTTTAGTGTTTGCAATAAACGTGACATAATTCTGCTCTAGGTTAAAAGAATCTTGCAAATTCAAGTTGTTTCACATGTTTGAATTGCATTATAACAGCTCCAAAAAATACTGAAATGCAATCAACTTACCTAGAGCAGTCTATGGCTATATTCTTTATTGCCTGATAACTATGTAAATAGGTCGCTAATACATATTGCATATAAACTGTGCATTTTATAGATCAGTAAACTAGATGAAGAGAACTAGGTTGCTTGCCAAACACCATTCAGGTGAAAATGATAAGGATAGAAATCACACTACTGGAACTTGAATGTGGGTCTAACTATACACAGAGTGTCCTTTAAATTTCACAACCAGTTAATAGCACCATTTGCTCTTTGGAGGCAACTATTTCAGTAGTACTCAGTGTGCTTATACTTGAAATTTTATGTCTGTGATGGTTTTATTTTAACAGTGTGTACCAACGTCTTAGGATTGAAAAACGTTCGGTTTTAAATTCTCCCCTTGAAAACCTCTAAAGGAAGAAAGTTCTGTCTAATCCTTACATAAGAACAAGGCAGAATTGTTTTTGATGACCTTGCAGTGTCATTAACTTTTATTTTATTTCACAAAACAGTCAAAACTGTATTTGTAGAAATAAGAAATAAAAACATCATTCTTTCTCCATCTGAGATTTTAAACTGTAATTGTTCATTTAACTTGATTCAAATTGGTCCTAGTGAAAGAAAATGGAGTTATAAAATTTTTGTTTTGTCTGAGGAAGGTAGCACTTCACATATGTTCAGTGTGAACATCTACTCAGAGTTACTAAGGCTACTCAGAAGTAACAGAGACTTTCTTGGACACTTCCTATTCTTATTTAAGTAATAATGTACAAACTGACCAGTATAATGATTCTGTGTATATATGTAGGTGTATGTATGCATGTATGCGTGTGTGTGTGCACATGTAGTGATGGGAATCAAACCCAAGACCTCACAAATGCCAGGCAAGTTCCTTAATGATGAGCTCCATCTCCAGCCTCAAATGTGGTTCTTCATATATTTCATTCACTCAATAGTAATTTTTGAGTTTTATGTTTCAACAAATATTTTTGGATATTTGGTGTTTGTTCAGGTTCTGTGACCTGATCATGCAATATACCAAAGGCGACTTAATAACTACTAGTAATTTTTAATTGAAATACTAGTTATTATTGAATCTATTATTGCATTTTAACATAGTTTTTTAACTATGTTACCAATTTCAAAATGTTTTGCATAAGTACTTGAGAAAAGCCTACCATATCAATGACTATTAGTGTTTTAGAGGAACATTCTGAAAAGGTACTGTGAGATCTTAATTCTTCCTTTGAGGTTACTACTGCATATATAGAATCCTGGGAATGGGATGAGCTGGTGACTTTCTCAGTGCCACAGGAACAAAGTGAAGTTGGGACCTCTGTCCCTTGGCTCCCAGGTTTGTTCTCAAATAAGGAGTTGTAGGGTTCTCTACTGGTTAATTTCTTCTTAACTTATTTGAATGTATTTATATTTTATTCCAAAAGAATCTTTGAAAAATATGCCAAGAGAGCAATTGGTGCACCATTGGCTCATTCCATTAGCAAGTAGATATTGCCTATTTTCTCTTGGTGAACCACGATCTTGTCTAGGAGAGGCTAAGTATGCATTGTTAGTAGAACCAACACACCTCTCACAAGGCAGCACAAGTAATGTACATTCCATTGATTCACAGACAAGCCTTAGAAAAACTCTAGTAAATTTCCCATTAGGGATGAGATACTGAGTGATGAGAAAGAATAGGGTTTTCAATTACAAGCAGTGATAGGCCAAATGCAAATCCTCTTGGGTGCACAACTGAACTGTAACCTAAAAGTGTAGGAGCAGCAAGGTCAGCAAAGGGATGGGAGAGACACAACTATTTCATGCACAAGAAGAAGGATATACCCAGGCTCAGGGATTCAAGAGGATTCAAACCAGTGACTTTCTAGAGGAAACTTCTAAACTTGTGAAGAAGGAAATTGTGATCATTGATTCTGTGCCCAAATTTGCAAGTGCTTTACACATCAAAACTTGACTCCAACCTTTGGAGATGTTGGAGTGTAGCTGTGCTATCTTCGTAGAAGAGGGGACAAAAGATGACAGGAGATAAAATTCTACCTGAAATCACACATTAGGAGAAGGTCGATAGAGTTCCAGTCAGAGTTAAGGCGTCAGTGCCTCTGCACCTCGTCATCATCTTATTTTCTTTCTGACTGTAAAGAAAATAGTTAGTACTTTGTGTCCTCCTATTCCCTCACCATATTTGGTGTTAAAGCTCTACAGTTGGGAAAAATTACTCACGCCCCAATTTGAATTTATGCCTTGTCATACTATATTTGCTTAATGAATGAAAGCCTCTATATTTCCTCTCATTTGTGGGTTTTTGAACGTCAGCATCACGCTGAAATTTTTTTCTAAATGTAAAACAAGCCATAATTAAGGATACCTACTTTGGACATCTTTCCTTTCTGTAACAATCCAGCATTAAATGTTAAAAAAAATAGTAAATGCATAACGCATGAGCTGAGACAAGCTATACTTTATATTTTCAATGTTCCTGCTATTAAATAAGTAAACCTTGCCCAGTTTTCTGGGCTGCTCTTCTTCCCCTAGGTTTTCTTCTGTATCATTTTTGTGGCTGCTTTAGTTCTGTTTAATATTTGCTTATTTTTGTTGAAATCCCCAGTGCAGAAACCCACAAACCAAACAAATACTAACGGAAAAATCAGAGCAGCTCAAATGTCCTTGGAGACACTCAATTTTTTTTTTGCCCCATTTGTCTTTCTCTGCTCAGAGAGATCAACAGTTTTAGCACACAGATCAATATTCTCTTAACCCAGACCTAATCTGAGACAAGCCTCCCTGAGCTTCACCTTGGCCTACTCCTCTCTCCTGGACTTGCCCTTTCTTTCTCCCCCCAGCAATAATTTTGTCTGAGTAAGACAGCAATTTTTCATCCTTTGGTCAAAACTGGTGACAAAAGAGGGACTAATGGTCGCTGACATACGAAATGATAGATTTGACACATGGCGTGCTGAGCTGGGAGCTTTCCAGTGCCAAAGGAGAAAGACAGCTAAGCTAACTGATGGCTATCTTGACACAGACTCCTCCTGTCTCCCCCCTACCCCCCACCATTGCTGCTACCCACACAACACCGCTAGGTTTTCTTTTCTTCTCTATTCCTCCTCCTCCTCCTATTCCTTCTTTTCCTGAAGGCGTTTTCTCTCTGACTCAGAATAGGAATCCAGTACAAGTTCTGTTCTTCTGCCCAACATAAACACGTCTCATCCTGAAAAAAATGATCAATCTATGCCCCTTCCTGTAGCACAGCAAGGGCAGTACAGCCAGCCGGCTGCTTGGGGGAAATATTAACAAATATAGCCAGTGAGAGAGAAGCAGATGGGCCAAAGAACCAGCAGATTTCTGGATGATGATCAACGAGAGAAGTTTTATAATAGGGAAACAGAACTGCTCTTTAATTTCTGTTAGCATCAGTCAAGAAATACCTCTTCCCCAGCCTTCTGGTCTCCTTACTAAAGACCTCCATTGAGGGGCACAAAAGGGTCCCTTTCATAATCGTTTTGGCCATGGGATATTGCTGCCTAGGAAGAAAGGGTGGAAGGGACACTCTGCTGGCCTAGCTCTGCCTCCTGGGCTGACATGACATGGTGACCTGAATGTCACAGAGCCAGGCTCCAGCCCCGGGATTTCCTTGCATCTTTTCCACAAAAGCTTCTTTCAGAGTCTAAAATAATCAAATAGGAATAATTTTTCTCCTCTGGAGCACATGTTTACGTTTATAGCCCCAACTGTATGTCATTTGCCTTGAGTTCACAGTTGTTGAGTGTGTGTGTGTGTGTGTGTGTGTGTGTGTGTGTGTGCGTGTGTATGTTTAATATTCTACAGATTCAAAAAGGCAACCAGGCACCAAGGCTGTTCTGGATCACTGGCAACTTGGAAAAGGCAGCAAGTACTGTCAGCTTCTAAACAGACTTCGCCAATAGCTCCTAAGCCATTCTCCTCTGTTCTCACTAAGTACTTCTGTGTGGGAAACCACTAGCTTTTCCACATTAACATTTAAATATCACCCTCCCCCAGTGATAAAGCAAGTTCATATTCTAAGGTGAATACTATTTAGAAAGTCACATGCACACAGAAAGCTACTTTTCACTTGCTGTCAAAGTGTTGGAAAGATCTTTCTTTAACATTCTCCCCCTCTCAACCCAGTCTTATTCTGTCAGCTGACCTCCCCCAAAACATACATGCTGGTTACACAAGGAATAGATTATAGACATGATCAAATGCATGCTTTTAATCACACAGCCATCCTTTTTTTTTTATTCTTGGTGTGTATGTGTGTGTGTGTGTGTTTGTGTGTGTGTATGTACGTAGGCATGTCCACTGATAGAAACAATTTTTTAAAATTTATTTATTTATTGTCAAAGTGATATACAGTGTGGTTACAGTTTCATATGTAAGGCAGTGAGTAGATTTCTTATCAAATTTGCTACCTCCTCCCTCATTTTCATCCCCCTTCCACCCTTCCCAATTCCCACCCCTCCTCCCCAGTTGTACAGTTGGTTTACAGCATATTGTCTTGTAATTATTACTGTTGCATTGGTTCTCCTTTTACCCTTTGTCTCTCTATTTTGATGTTCCCTTCCCTAGTTCCAACAAATATATGTACAATACCCAGGGTACCAAAATCAGTTACAGTGACATCAGTGGAAAAACCATGGGGAACAAACACAAAAGAAACATGTTATGTTGAAAATAACAACAGCAGTGATAAACCACTTATTTCTGTAACTTGCAGTTCATTTTGTTTAGCATCATTTTAGGTGTTCATATGTACTAGCTATTGAGCTATTGTGATTTTCTGCTATGCCTATCCTAGACTAATTATTCCCGGTGAGAGAGACCATAGAGTCCAAGTTTCTTCGAATCTGGATCACTTCACTTAATTTGATTGTTTCTAAGTCTTTCCATTTCCTACTAATGGGGCAGTGTCATTCTTTCTGATGGAAGCATAGAATCCCATCATGTGTATGTACCACATTTTCTTGATCCATTCATCTACTGTGGGGCATCTGGGTTGGTCCCATATTTTAGCAATGGTACACTGTGCTGTGATGAAGAGAGTTGTGCTGGTAGCTTCAGTGTGATCTTGCTTGGAATCTTTTGGGTAAATGCCCCCCCCCAAAAAAGTGGGGGTGCTGGGTTATAGGGGAGCTCTATGTTTAGCCTTTTGAGGAAACTCCACACTATTTTCCAGATTGGCTGAGCAAGTTTCACTCCCACCAACAGTGTAGTAGGGTTCCCTTTTGGCCACATCCCTGCCAGCATCTGCTGTTATTAGTTTTCTTGATCATGGCCATTCTTCCTGGAGTGAGGTCGAATATCAATGTTGTTTTGATTTGCATTTTGATTCTGCATTTGTAGAACCTAACTGAGAATCTCCAATACTTAGTTCTCAAGAAAGGTAATTAATAGAAAAGCTTATTTTATAACTAAAGGAAGGTGAATTTTAGGGAGGGCTTTTTAGTTTGTCTTTATGTTGGGTCTGGTACTTGAACTCAGTGCCGTATACTCTTGTTTGGCTTTTTTGATCAAGGTTGACACTCTACCACTTGAGCCACAAATCCACTTCTGACTTTTATTTTGGTACTTTATTGGAGATAAGGGTCTCATGAATTTTCCTGCCTGGACTGGCTTTGAACTGTGATCCTGAGATCTCAGCTTCCTGAGTAGCTAGGATTACAGTTGTGAGCCACCAGTGCCCAGCTTTGGAGATGCTTTTTAAAATAATTTTCAAGACTCTAAATTTTACACTCAGCAGTTCCTAAGAGATAGTAAAAAATGACCCTTTTGATATATAAATATTTATATAATCAGGGAATTTAAATGGAAAAAAAGTAGAAGAAATCAGAGTTCCCTATTATGAGCAATATTTTGATGGATATGCAATTTTTTTATATTTTTCTCATAACCTGGATTTCACACACACACACACACTCACCTGAAGTTTATGCTTGTGTTTTGTTTGCTTTCAATTAATTGCAAGTTTATGGTGTAGGTTCCATTTCCTTAAGTCCAGCAGCCCCTTAGTGGAGATGGAAAGTAGTCTTTTGGCATTTTCTTTTTAATGGCAATTTCAAGTATAGGATTGCTGAAATGTAGAATCGGTTTTGAACATGTACCCTGAGGCAAGAGGACAATAAAGAACATTTTAAGGGAGTCGATAAAATGAAAATAGACCCCGCACTACCATTCCGTGGAAAGCAACAACATTGCTCCTAGAGGCCTCTCCTCTCACTTGGCCTGTTTGCCCATCAGAACTGAACCTCTGGAAGCTGGCAGCCTGGATGGGCTCTGAGAAGCGCTGAGCAGCGCCTCCGCTTGGCTTGGAAGGTTTTTCAGCAGAGCAGTGTCCTGTTCAAAGCAGAGAGTTTGCAGATCCTTTTCATCAAGGAAACACTTATGCTATTTTATCATCCCCCAGGAACTCTGTGATGTGGGCAATTCCATAAACTTTGTATCCTGTTTGCCTCCCACCAGATCCCTCCCTCTGGTAGAAGACAAAGAGTTAAAATGATGTTTCTTGTAGAATTAATCAGATTCATATTAGCGGTAGTAAATGTCATGTTGGCACCTTTTCCTTCTCACACGTTACAGTTTCAAGTCTTCGCTATGAGGGAATAATGAAGGCAAGATATGCAGCGCCATAGACTGTGCAGCTTTTCTGTCAGGCTGCATAAGCAATGAATTGTATCTGCTATGAAGGGGGTCAGAGGAGCAGCGAGTTAAAAAGACTGCTTCCAGAAATGACATGTCAAAGGAAACAAAAACTTATTTTTTTTAAAGTACTTCCTAGGTGGATTGCCTTTGGGGGAAATAAAATGTTTGCAGATACTCTTCCATGATAAGGCTAAGTTACATTTGATTACTACTGACCAAGTGGCTTTGAAATACAACTTAAGTTTTTGAGCTCAATAGTAAAATAACAAGGAGACACCTGTAAGGGCTGGGGACTGGGCACTGTTGCACGAGGGCTGGAGAGGAGGACTACCCACCGCTCTGCTTTCGGGGGCCCAGTGGTAAGCGGGGGTTGCCGATTCAGCTTTGGTCTTGCAGTGCCTGGATGAAGGGAGAATTGTGAGTGACTAATCCTACCTTGGCCTCTTTCATTAGAAAATGGAGATTATACGCGTACTTATCTGGGATTACTCTCGCAAATATTAAGGTAGTTACATCCTGCGAAGGTCCTGATTAGGCGGACTTGTAGATACACTTCAGGAATATTAGAGGCTACCACAGAGTCATCGCTTCTCAACAAGTGTGTACTTACTGGAGGAACTGGCTTGGGCCAGGTGGACCAGTGATGGCTACTATTCTAACTGGCGGGGAGGCAGAACAGCAGCTTGTCCATGCAGAAGAATCGAGAAACAATAGCAGCTCAGAACCTGGTAGAAGATTCAAACTTGCCACTTACTCCAAGTGCCTGTAGGGGTGAATGGTGAGGTGACTGGAGGGGTGTCTCTGGGGTCCTCCACGACATTCCTGCACCCCTATTTACTACACAGAGGGGGCTCCTTCCTTTCTGCATCTCTAATTTATTGTGAATTACTGGGGTTTTTTCCCCCCTCCTCGGAGCTCTCTCTCCTCCTCTTCCCAAACTAGGCAAAAATCTTCATCTCATTTCCCTGTTAGTTTGCTTAGCAATCAAGGTTGCTCCTTCTCAGGCTTAAAGGTTGCTTTGTAGCGTTTCCCAAGGTCACATCACATGGGAACCTCTGGGAAAACAAAAGAAACTGAGGATGCTAATCATTTATATTGAAAGGTATAGAAGCATAACCTAGGGACCATCTCATTTGACACCGCCCAATGTCTGAGTTTATTGCTGTCATTTAAAATGTGTCTCATTGAGCCGTGATTGATATGCAATGGAAGTGATCCATTTTGATTTCACAATTGGTTGCACGTTGGGGGTTAAATGCAGTTGTAACTTCTTCACCATTATCAAGGTGTAGAACATTGTGTTACTCTGAAGCTTCCCTACAGTGCCTGGCCATTGGTCTTTTTCTTTTGCTCTACTTCCCTTGCCATTTTAAGAGTAACAGAATTTTATCCACATGGGAAGATAAAGTTCCTTACTATAGTAGAGCTCCATGAGAACTTTCATGGGATTTTGTGAGAAGGAAGTCAAGATTTACCTCAATGAACTCTTACTTGGAAGTAAACAGGACTATTGTCTCTGTGATCAGTCCCATAAAACACACTTTAGTCACCCAACTAAAATAATCTCCTTTCATCTTTTTTATATTTTCACTTGGAATTCAGTTTTTGAATCAGTAATTAAACTTGTGTATACTTACATTCAACATCACAATTTGAAGTTTATATGCATTACACACTGGTTAAATCTAGTTAATTAACAATTGCATTATGGTAATCACCTCATAATCATTTTTGTGATAACAATACTCATTGTTTTTCATTTTTCCAGGAAGATAATATAGATAGAGATGGCTAGTCAAAGGATACAATTACAGTAAAGCACTTCAAACTGTTTTGTTCTGGCTTGTTAGGAGGTGTACCTTGGAAATGGATAGGAAGACCAAAAGCACAGAGACAAATGGAACTTGTCTTCACGGCTGCATTGTTGTTGCTACATGTCATGGCTGGGAGACCTGACCTACAGAGCTTCTGGTGCAACTATGCACAAATCACTTGAGGACCTTGCTATAGTCACATCACAGTACCTGAGATAAAGGCTGACCGTCACCCCTTCTAAGGTGCAGCAGGTAAAGACCCGGTTGTTGATGTACAGACTGAAATTTCTGGAGCAAGGCCAGAGCCTTTCTTTTGTGTAGGCATTTGAGTTTTGCTCAGGTCTTGCCAGCAAAACTCTTATTTTCAAATTTAATTTTGGTTGTCCTGGAGTTTGACTTTAGGGTCTTGCATTTGTTGGGCAAGTGCTCAACTATTGGAGCCATGGCCCCCAGAGTTCCTTTTGCTTTAGTAACTTCTCAGATACATTCTTGAGGTTTTGCTTGAGTAAGACTTGAACTGTGATCTTTTTCCCTAAGCCTCCTGGGTGGCTTGTATTTCTAGTCTACATTACCTTTTCTAGCCCCTCTTCATCAATTGTATCTTAGAGTTGCTGACAGATTCTTCTCAGGAATCCATGGTATCCAGGATTCACCCAGTTTCGCAGGTTAGGTGTGATGACTAAGTAGTCTGGCTTTGTCATTCTTGGAACGTGATGGGATTTTGAAATGTGACATAACTGTATCTTAGAAATGACCCCTTTATTCCGACACTTGTATACTCTCATGGGATTGTTTCATTGTGATTAAATCTTACCTAAGACACCATTCATTTTCTATACAAAGACTTAAGACGGCAGTAACAGTGCATAGCAGGTTAGCACCCTGGAAACAAGTCTAGGAGTTGTCCTTCAGTTTGCATGTGAAACAAGTTATCTGAGTTTTGCTGAAACAGCAGGTATCTATGCAAATGGTGGCATGCAAAACTTTAGATGTTGCATGGGATTTTGAAAATTGCTAAATACTTCCCTAGAGAATAATTTACTTAACCCTAAAACAGCCCTGTGAGGCCGGAGTTCAGCTATTATCTCCATTAGTTCAGCTAAAATAACTTGGAGAGTTTAAGTAAACTTTGAGAATTCAGTCATACAGATGGGGATGATGAAATGAACCAATTAAAAACAAATCTCTTACTTTCCTGTATCCACATACACGTTTCCTCTTCTTCCTGACAAAGCTAGAAAAGAAAAAGAAGTGGCTGGGAGTATGGCTTAGTGGTAGAGTGCTTGCCTAGCATGCATGAAGCCTTGGTTTTGATTCCTCTGTACCACATAAACAGACACAGCCAGATGTGGTGCTGTGGCTCAAGTGGTAGAGTGTTAGCCTTGAGCACAGAGAGGTTCAGGGACAGAGCCCAGGCCCTGAGTTCAAGCCCCAGAACTGGAAAAAAATGAAAAGGAAAAAACAATTCAAGCAAAATCCCCAACATATTTTAAGTTAAATTATTTGCTTTGTACCAACCATGTTTTACTCCATCAGAATTAGTCAACCGACAATATTTGATGTTTTGAGGTAATTGAAAAATGTTCAGTTAAATGTGACAATTTGACTTTATATATTTATCTCTCCTGCACTCCCCAAATAATACCCAAATGGGTGAAAGTGTTTAGCATTAAAAGAGCACTGGAACCTGCTAGAATTTTGAAGAGAGTCCTAGGCACATTCGTGGATGATAACATGAGATGTGACCAGACTGGAGGGAAAGCTGATCAGTTTGAATCTACAATTCAGGAGAAAAGCACGTTGACTAGAATTGGCTGGGAGGGGCTGCTAGGAAGCTGAGGAGAATCCTGGGGAGCCACGAGGGCATACATGAAACATTATAGGTGTTTTAGGGTTAGCTTTCGCCTTGCTAAGTAAGGTAAGGGTGAGTCTGGACTGCACTGCTACTCAGCTTTTAGTCTAGGGATACACTTGATATGGACAGCATTGCACAGGCTATAGGCCTCACCTCTGGTAAGTGGAGAGTAGACATGCCAGCCGCAGGGACGGGCAATCACGGACCTTAAGCTGCTGGCCCAAGACCTCTAAAGAATCAATATGACCCACTGTTAACACTCACATCTCATCGCCTCCATTGTCTTCTCACAGTACCCTAGTCCTCCCTAAGCATTCAACTTGTCCCAGCATCCCTGCCGGAGACAAGTGAACAGGCCTCCACCCAGCCTTCGGTAGGATCATGTCAAGTGTCACCCATCAGCAAGAACTGCTTTTGCTAACTACCATGGAACTGAGAAGAAGTACCACTGAATGGTGAACGTATTCAACTCTGAGGATTAAAAAAAAAACAACAACACGCAAAAACATCATGACAAAATCATTTTAATATACCTGATGGACAAAGGCTAGATTTTCAAATAATTACAAAAAAGAACAAGCAACATAACTACAGTCACTTTGAGAATTAATTATTTAAGGGCAAACATATAATCATGTTGTACTAACACATTATTTTTTTTTACAGACTGGAACTCTATATTCTGCATCTCTGAAATTAATTGTGGAAAAAGCCAAACAGCCAAACTTAGAGGTAATTTGGTATCCTCAAATTTTCATTAATTAATTCAAGAAAAACTCTAATTTCACTAGCATATTCTCCATTCTCGTAAGTGATGTGTGAGATACGCATGATCCCTACTGTATAGATAATAATGAAAATAAATACAGTTCTCTTTTGTGTCAAGGAGTTTTATGGAAAAATGTACTGAGACAAAGGGACAAAATAAGTAAATATAACAGAAAACAACACAGGCATCTGGTAAAGCCAAATTCCGATCTCTTAGAAATGCAGGCATGCATACATAAAAATGCATGAATTCCAAAAGGAAAGGCCAACTCTTAATTTAGAGGGAAAATGGCAAAGGGTGCAGACACATAATTTACGTAAGGATCTATCTAAATGTCTGTCTCTCTGTCCATCTCTATCTCTCATATACAAGCACATATATGGTTATTTATAATAGTCAATACATTTCTAATTTCTTTCTTTTTTTTTTTTTTTTTTTTGCCAGTCCTGGGGCTTGGACTCAGGGCCTGAGCACTGTCCCTGGCTTCTTTTTGCTCAAGGCTAGCACTCTGCCACTTGAGCCACTTCTGGCCATTTTCTGTATATGTGGTGCTGGGGAATCGAACCCAGGGCCTCAGGTATATGAGGCAGGCACTCTTGCCACTAGGCCATATCCCCAGCCCACATTTCTAATTTCATTAACAATTGAAAAATTAAGCCATGAGGTAATGTTGATTCCCATGGTCTTAAATTAGAAAGGATTGGAGATCCCCAAGTTATCAGCTTATGTGGCGAACAGGCCAACACAGTAGAGCTATCACTCTTTCCATACTTCCAAAGGAAATATTCCTGATGGTCACATTAAACACTCTAAACTCAATTTGTCCCATCGCTAAGCAATCTTAGGATTTTTACCCCAAGGATGTAATCACTCCTAGATCTCATCACATTCATACTCGTCGTGACAGAGTAGATCATAGTGGGAATAGAAACAACTTAAATATCCAATAATTAGGTAACTAAGTTGATACAGTCAAGAAGTGGAATATGTATAAATGAAAAATGTCATCACATAAAAAGGGGTGAGAAAGGAAGGTATTACAATATTTCCAGATATGAAAGCTATTTTCTCATACTATCTTCACTACAACTCTGACTATAGCCATGTAGATAGAGCATTCATTCGTATATGTAGATATGCGAAGCAGAAGAAGGATGATTTTATTTTTTAACTCAGAGCATCTCTCCTTTCCTATTCTAGCCCAAGAAGAGCAATTGAATTGTGTGCATATTTATATACAGGTGTATCCTAAGGCTGGTTTTAAAGTACTAATTCAATTTTATCAAGTTAGTTTTCCATCTGACCTCCAGAGATCATTTTAACTTCTTTCTAAAATTTTTATTTTTTATTTTATTTATTTATTTATTTATTTATTTATTTATTTATTTATTTATTTTTTGGCCAGTCCTGGGCCTTGGACTCAGGGCCTGAGCACTGTCCCTGGCTTCTTCCCGCTCAAGGCTAGCACTCTGCCACTTGAGCCACAGCGCTGCTTCTGGCCGTTTTCTGTATATGTGGTGCTGGGGAATCGAACCTAGGGCCTCGTGTATCCGAGGCAGGCACTTTTGCCACTAGGCTATATCCCCAGCCCTAAAATTTTTATTTTTAACTGTTATTATAAAGGTGATGTGCAGAAGGCTTACAGTTACATAAGTCAGGTAATGATCACATTTCTTTTCTGGAGAACCATCTTCTTTCCCTTGCTCTCTCCCAGATTTCCCTCCTGTCCCCACCCACGAGTTGTATAGTTTATTTTCGACATAGTATCTAGTGAGTACAACTGTTGCATTTGTTTACTCCTTGTTCTTCTATTTCATTTTAACTTCATTTCCTACATTTTGACTCTACCACATAATATCTGTGCTGAAGTTTTTCTCCTTTGAAAACAATTATCATTGTGCTTTTATAAAAATCCACTTTTCTCTGGATGCCGGTAGCTGGTGCCTATAATCCTACCTACTCAAGGAGGCTAAACAGGAGGATCATGGTTCAAAGTTAGCCTAGGCAGAGAAATCTATGAGACACTTATCTCCAATTTACCCCCTCCCTGCAAAGAACCAAAAGTAGAATTGTGGCTCGAGAGCTAGAACAACAGCCTTGAGCACAGAAAGCTAAACAACAATGCCACAGTTCTGGAAAACAGACAAATAAATAGTAAAATATCTACTTTACGTAGGTTTGGGGAGATGTAGCTTTTTATTTATTGCTACTTATTGTATATACTTTCCTCTATTTTTGATTTCTTTGCCTGTGACTTTCACTCAATTAATATTTATCAAAACAGGTAGATTCTGGAGTTACTGGTGTTTATTCTAAAACAAAAACAAAAAAATCTACCAAGTCTTTCTCCCGACTCCCGGTAGCTTTGGGACCTTGAGGGTTTGCACAATTTAATGCTCAGTGGCTCCTGATTTATATTTTGTACTACCTTTCTGAGTTCGGGTTCCATTCATTTTCTTTTCTGCATTTCCGTATGAGTCATTTTTAATTCTTCCTCGTGCTTCCCTTGGCAGCTCAGCTCATTTTTGCTGCAGAACGATCCGTGATCACATAAGCTTTCTGTGGTTATGGACCAGCGCTTGACTCGCTACTGCAGTTAGAAAAATGGCACAATTCCCATTTTAAAGATTTTTAAATTCGTGTCTTCTGTCAAAACATGAATAATAGATTCTCAGCACCTTCCTCTTATCCCTGCTCAGCCCTTCTTGCTAAGTACCACCGTGAATCTAGGCAGCGATGCTGACTGGGGACTTTCTCAGTACAAATTCAGAAAATTGAAGATTTTATATCCCTGGCAGAGAGGAAATAAAAACACTCTGTAATAATTTCATGAGTGAGCAATATACCAGGAAACACACAGGTATCTTTACATCAAATCAGCCCAGTTTGAAATGAATTGGAAGATAAGGTTTGGCTAGTCCTGGAAAATCCTAATCCTTCATCGGCTGACCCCAAGAAAAATGGGAGTGGGAAGAGAGCTTTCTGTAGGCTGATGATTCATGCAAGCATGATTCTACCTAAATTATTCCCCCATAATCTCAGCATGAAGGAATCTTTTCTTTTTTATCACTGCCCTTGGAAAAAAAATAAACGTTGGTTGGAATATCTTTGTGTGTACTTAAATTCTACTTTATCTAGAAGCAAAATTACCAGAACGGCTACATTTATCTCGTAATGAAGAAGGCAAACTTAAATTCAACTCCTCTATAACTGAAGTCCAGATTCCAAAGGCTTGACATTTCAGGATCTTTTTGATGAAGTTGCATTCTAAAAGCTATTTACTAAAAATGGAAATCAGAGACTTTGAAATGTGTAAGAAAATGTTATACTTCTGTCTTCAGGAGAATAGCCTCTGGTACTTAGCTCAGCACTACGTTTTCTGCCACCTCTTGCTCCTGTGGAGTATACAGCCTGGCTATATAAGACATGACCTCTGCATCTGAAAGTTATCTCAGTTTCCTCCCTTGCAAAAGGACGTTAGAAAGAGCACACTGGGCCGTCTGTCTTTGGTGACACCTCAGGGTAGGATTTTCTAGGTCTTGGTGGTTGTGACAAGTTTATATACCTGTTTCTTCCCGAAGAACTTGTCACGTTGTGTTTACAAACACAGACTGTAGAACCTGATAGAAATGAGTTTATATTTCAGTTTTGCTCCTTGTCAACACAAGCCCCTCAACGAGACGCTCACACTCCGTGTTCCTCGGTTTCCCTTTCTGCAAAGAGTTATGGTGAGACGGGCATCAATGGATCACACCTATAATCCTCAGGAGGCAGAGATCTAAGGATCACAAACAAAAACACTTTATTCCCCCAATTAACCAACAAAAAGCTGTAAGTGGAAATATGGCTCAAGTGGTAGCACAGCAGTTTTGACTGACAAAAGCTAGAGAAAGTGAAGACCTGAGTTCAAGGCCCAGTAGACACACACACACACACACACACACACACACACTCACATACTACTTATGGTGTCATCTGTGAATCACAGTGATTCACATTAAAGGCTAGACGTAGTTTTTTTTAATCACAAACTAAGTATTGAACCTATAGTAACTGCACCAATATCATAAATGTAAATACTAATTAATAGTGTAAGATGAAATTCCTTCATGATTGTATAACATCCTTTTGAAACTCATGTATTTGAAGATTCAGGATGAAAAATTGCTTGGTTCTTTTGTTGTGTCCACTCATTCTATGAAAACAATGAATAGGTTCAATATTGAACAAGGTTTCTAATTGCAAAAAAGAATTGTTAATTCATATGATCAATTCCATCTCCACTGTCTCGAAGGGCTAAACATACTGGCCGACAGTAAAAAGAACCCTGACAAAGAAAGTGAAGATGGAAATTCTAGCTTCATTTTTGAAATTGCCTTAGACTCTCTTGATCACATTTCTAAAATAAGGTAATGGAACAGGATGGAATCTTTCCTTTTCTTTTCCTTATATTTTGGTTCAGGTACTAGGGCTTAAACTCAGAAATTCATGATTTAAGTTTTTTGGTAGTAGCTGGTGCTCTGAACCACTTGAGGCATCCTCCAGTTCTACATTTTGCTGGTTAATTGGACATGAAGTGTTACAGTCCTCTCTTCCTCTGTCTTCAATCTTCAAACCATGACCCTCAGACCTCAGCCTTCTGAATTGCTAGAATCATAGGCACGAGCCACTGGAACCCAGTGGCAGGGTTCAGTGGCATCACTCGGGAGCAGCCTTTCCACTTACAGCTCTGCAGGGCACTACTCCTGGGTACTATCCATGGGCATTAAATAGTGGGAAAGTCTTAGGTTGGATCCACACATCAGAATAGCTAGCACTCAATAGCCTCCTCAGGCCTGACCTCTCTGAGTCTTTATTGATCACAGGGAGATGTCCCTGTCTCTCTGACTATGAAGGCACAGAAGCACTTCTCTGATCTCCTGGTCCAGGTTATATAGCTTGATTCATTTAACCTCTAGCAGTCTATCCCTCATACCCCTCTAGACCATGTGGGCAGCCTTGTACTGAGATCAGGGGTCATTCATTCCACTGGGAAGCAAGAACACAGACTCGGTCCCTGTGGAGGCCAGGCCAGGTAATCTGCTTTTTCTCATAGAGTGGCCTTCATCTCACCACTTGAGGACAGCTATTCTTGCTCCCTACTGTTTCATCTGTCTGGCATGTGTGTTAGAGGCATATAGAAGAGTACTGCTAGAGTGGGGATATGGTTGGAGCCTGTCCCCAGGGGCAAGTAGGTTGGAAGCTTGGTCTTCAGTGTACTAGAAAGCAATGGGGCCTTTAAAAGTTTGGATCCAGGCTGGGGATATAGCCTAGTGGCAAGAGTGCCTGCCTCGGATACACGAGGCCCTAGGTTCGATTCCCCAGTACCACATATACAGAAAACGGCCAGAAGCGGCGCTGTGGCTCAAGTGGCAGAGTGCTAGCCTTGAGCGGGAAGAAGCCAGGGACAGTGCTCAGGCCCTGAGTTCAAGGCCCAGGACTGGCCAAAAAAAAAAAAAAAAAAAAGTTTGGATCCAAAGAGAAGAAATCACACCACTGACGTTACTGCCTTTAGAATCAATTAAGGTGGTTCTCAAGTGACTCCAGGGAATTCTGAAAGGAAGATTTTATAAAAGAGTAAACCTGGCTCTTCAGATTAGCATAGCTTACAGAACTGTGAGAAGTAAAGATCTGCTGCTCATAAGCTGCTCTGTCTAGAGTAGTTAGTGATAGCAGAGGAGTCACATGGTGCTTCTCTGGCCTTCTTCTTCAGCGTGTGCTCAGCCTGGCTTCCTTCATCCCGATAGCATCACAGGACAGCCACCTGTCTAGAATCAGCTTTCCTCAGAGTCAAATCTAGGGAGGCTTGCAGTCTACTGAGCATCTGCAAGCCTGTACATGTCCATGAACTAAGAGGAGATGGAAAAAAAATGGAAGGCTTTCCTCTCTTCCAACCTTCTGGAGGAAAAATACTTGCCTTTAATCAGGGATAAAATTAAAAATGCATAACCATTAGAGCCAGGCCACCAATCATAAACAATGGATGGCAGCCACTGGGCTCTAAAAGGACCCCAAAAGAAGCAGACTAGACTGAGCTTTGGGACACTTAGATAGGGGCCAGGTCAGGATTGTCGAGGCCTTGGGGCTTTGGGAAGGTGACTGTTCCAAACTTGAACTTGGTACTTAACCAATGACCAGTACGTCTGAATTGCTTTGTGCCAGCTGAGTATCAGATGTGTCTTGTGGTGAATAAATAATTTGACATCTTTATTCAATTAGTGAATACAGAGCTTGCTATTGTGACTTCACTAATGGGAATTTCAGAGAAGTTAGGAAGGGGATAAAGGCTGCATAAGAAAATGTTGTTTCGGGTTTCACTTTCCAGCGTTGCTTCTTCTCTTTATGCTTTCCCCCCACCCACAATGGTACTGTGGAGACTATTGCTAGATCTCTTTACCTGTAAAGAGTTATCCCATGTTTAGATCTTGTGTCCACTTTGATGGCATTTAAGACCACACATTTATTCTGCCTCCAATTTAACCTAGAGACCATAGAAGATAAAATTAAGCATTTTTTTTGGAAGCAACAGATGTTTCTGTACGCTTGTGGTACCCTGATTTGTGCAAGCATTTCATAGATTTCTCATAAACAGAGTCTACAATGCCTATCTAAACATAAGAAAATGAGTATTTGTTAAAGAAATATGCATAAAATGATAACCTCTAAAAATATGGGAAAAGTGACATGGTTTCATGGTGAAAGTAAGATTATTTCCCATTTTTATTGCTTGTTTGAATGCAAGCTGAGCCAATGATTCTTCATTGTAGTTTAGTTGAGACATGTCAAGTATGAAGTCACTGCTGGTGTCTATTAGAGATGCAATAAAAATTACCTTTAGTAGCTAATAAAAGTTTTTTTTTGCAGAAAGTGCAGGGAATTTCTGAATGTACATGTTTCTTTGTGAAAACACTGGGTTTTGTTTTCTGTATGACTATTTGTAAATAAGCAGGAAAAAGGCTCTGGAAGGCAGGTGACAGGGTGCACTTATAGTAAGTGAGATTCAAGTTGCTTTGTTTCAATTTTGTTCTTCATTTTCCTGTATCATCACTAGAGTCTCTTAATCTAAATCAGCCATTTGTCTGTAGAAGAGAATCCTTTAAGCTTCTAGTATACCGGTAGCTAGGACCAAGGTTCACAGGGCAGGTAAAACAAATGGACGAAGGGTGATACAACACTTGGCTGGCAATAGTGTGCTTTATTTTTTCAAACAAAGTTTTAAATGGATCTTTCAGACACAATGGGGAAAAAGATTTTTAAAAATGTCATTTCCTTTTGATTTGAAGAAACTATGATTTCTTTTTCTATTGTCTTTGTGTAGACTTTTAATCTATAATGTTAGCTTGCCTCCAGCAAATCATGTCTATAGGATGTTTTCCAAACTGAACTATTCTAGAGGGATTCTAAAATGTCTTTATCCAAGCAGCACATAAAAAAAACTGGGTTACTTGAGAAAATTCAGGCCGACATAAAGGCAATAAAAATTCTCAACACATTTTAAGTATAAAGCCGTCTAGGAAAGAAAAAAGATAGTAGAAATTAAAGAAACAATTGCTCAACTAAATCCTTTCTGACTAAAAATATGTACCCTGGGAAAAATACCAACTGTGAACCATGTCAAGTGAGCAGGCTGCACCAACGAAGTCGGTCCATGTGTTTAGATTTCAAATGTCTTACCTAACCTTTCCAATGAGAAAAAAAAAGAAATAGGTTCTTTAATCAAACCAAAATCAGAACTACAATTTGCATTGTTTTATGATAAGGAAAAAAACCAAGAAAACTTGTAAATCCCAATGTTTCTTTTCTCCAGATGCACCAATTTAATTTGTAATCACAATATACTGCCTGGTTTTAATGAATGTACAACACATGGATTAGTTTACTTTGCTGCCTTTATGAGTAGAGTTACCAAGAGTGGGCATAGATCTTGAAAATGAAAAAAAATTGGGAGATTGGGAGGTTAAATATTTTTAGAAATTATCAGTTCTATTACTCATCTGAGTTGTAATACATGTGTGACTCAATTGTATCTCGCCTATAATTTGGGCAGTTCTGGTAACTGGCTGTCAGAATATGAGCCTTTGCCTATACATTTGTTTGGTTATATGTTAAGTAAGATCAAACCAAACAGCACAAACTGTCTCCAAGGCAAAATGATTAGAATAATTGCCACTCTAGGCTGATTCATGCTGATTAATTTTTACCAAATTTTAGAGCTTTATAATGAATCTGTTGCCAAAAACCAGGCATGGGACTAGAACAAACAAAACTTGCGTCTAGCTGTTTTCTTTAATGAGAGCATAGTGACATCAAATCATTAAGGTCAGCCCAGCACTGGCATAGGCACTGAAATGGTAGGTGGCTGTTGACTTGTGCCCTCTGGGTGTTGATGCTTTGCCGACGTTTTGTAGGATGCAGCACAGGACTTGGTGCAAAGGAATGATTCTGGTAAGCTGCTACCCTGTATGAATTCAAGGAAGAAGAGGGGAGAATGAAGGCTATGGGATCAGAAAGTCCACCATGGAAGGACTTGAGTGCAAGTTGGGAAGGTTTTCTGGGATCAGGGGCTGCTTCCACGCGAGAAATATGTATGAGTATAGCCAATGAGATTCTGCATACAAGGGGACTCATTATCCAAGAGCTGAGGCCCATCACATCCATAGATTTATGAGTCTGTTTTGGTATTTTTTCTGTTCTGTAGAAAAAAAATCAATCAGAATTTGGACCTCATTTTTGTACTTTCAGTTAAATTTATTAATCTACATAGAGCAGCTCACTTAGGATGAATTACCAACTGTCAGCAGGGGACATTGCTACATCTTCCTAGCACCTTTCTTGTAAAGTTCCATTTGGAGATTTTACTCAGGGAAAATTTAAACCACCCTCAGGAATTAGTAGCTCATTTTAATATGATTAGGCATAAAGACTCCATAGTAAAGGACGATTACAGGTAATATCTCAATCTAGCTTTGTGATCCTACCCATATTGGTTAGATAAGAAAAGCAGAATGTTGGAGATTATGAAGCACTGTTTCTCCTTCCAAACAGAAATGAACACGTGTTTGTTTATTTGTTTTTATCCATTATGGGGCTTGAACCCAGGGCTCTCGAGCTGTCTCTGAGCTTTTGCTCAAGGTTAATACTCTACCACTCTGAGCCAGAGCTCCACTTCTGTTTTTTTTTGGTAATTGGAGATAATAGTCTTCCAGGGACTTTTTCTGTCCAAGCTGGCTTCAAACCACATCCATCAGTCTCAGCCTTGTAAGCAACTGGGGTTACAAGCATGAGCCACCAGAGCGCAGCTTCCTTCCAAATTCTGATGAAATATTCTGGGGTCGCTGATATGTGACTTGTCAGTCAGTTTTCCATTAATGTAAGAAATGTGTGAGATAAATCAACTTTAAGAAAGGAAAGGGTTGTTGTCTTAAGCCTACAGCCCTGGATGTTTCAATCCATGGGCAAATGTTCCTGTTTCTTTTGGAAACCTGTGGTGCATCAGATCACCGTAGTAGGGAGCATGTAGGGGACAGAGCATCTGACCTCAAGGTGGTTAGAGAGTACAGAAGAGAGGAAGAGTTACTTTGAAAACTGGGCAAGGATAATGAAAAAAAAAGAGAGAGAGGAAGAGGATGGGATACATTCTCACTATCCCTTGCAGAGGACTGTCCCCAATGACCTAGAGCTGTCACTAATTCCCACCTTTGAAAGTTCCACTACCTGCCAACCTAGAGACCATGTTTTTAGCACTTGGGTCTCTGGGGGTCATTCAAGATACAAAATATAGCAATGGAAATCTGGTTACTTATCACATCTACTCTCAATAAGACTTCTGAATTTCAGAACAGATGGTAGTAACACAAATGATTTATCCATCATTCTCTGCATGCTTATCTGCCTCTCCCATGAGTTTGTGAGCTACACAAGGACAAGAGACTTGTCTGCTGTGTTCCTAAGAATTCTGTGTGCCCAGTGTACACAGTGTGGCAGAGTTGATGCTTAATAACTACTTTGTTAAAGTCAAGACTGATAAATGTTCCTTATTTTTAGTTTCTCAAGTCCTCCATGCTTTGTCTCATCAGTAGTTTTCATCTGCTTGTGACAAACCATGTTTTTGTTCTTCTTTTGGTCTTTGTGATAACACCTTTCTATGAGTAGATAGATGGAAATATCTTTCGGTTTCTTAAACCTGTGAATGTAAATATAAAATTTTGTAGAACAATGGTGGTATCTGTAGTAAGCCATGTGAACAATGTAACTTGTGCTACCAAAAAGAAAAAGGATCTTCAGTCTCCAGGGTACAAAAAAATCAACATTTTACTTTGATTCCTCCTATACTACCCTAGAATAAGCCCTGAGTAATTTAATGTATCTTCACACTCTGGAGTCCAGAGGCCCATTAGTAAATGTTTACCAAGAGCAGATCTAATATTCTTAAAGAAAGCGAAGTGAAAAATTATTCTTTTTTTACTTTAATAACCAACTTTATTCTTACAGCAGCTTCAAGTCCTATATCTACTCTTTTTTATATATATTTTTATTATCAAACTGAATTACAGAGAGGTTACAGTTTCATACATTAGGCATTAAATGCATTTCTTGTACTGTTTCTTACCTTGTCCCTCATTCCTCCCTCCCCCACTTTTTCTCCCACCCCCCATGAGTTGTTCAGTTCATTTACACCAAACAGTTTTGCAAGTATTGCTTTTGTAGTTGTTTGTCTTTTTTTACCTGGTGTCTCTCAATTTTGGTATTCCCTTCCAATTTCCTAGTTCTAATACCAGTATACCCAGTTTCCAATATACTCAGATAAGATACAGAGAAAGTATAGGTACAACCACAGGAAGGTGATACAAGAAGATCATCAATAATACAGGCTACAATTACATATGGCACATTGAAAGTAGTTACAACAATTGTTTCCATAACATGGAGTTCATTTCACTTAGTATTAGCTGATGTGTTCATAAGGGTATAGCTATTGGGCTCCTGTGATCCTCTGCTGTGACTTGCCTAAACCTGGGCTAATTATTCCTTATAAGGGAGACCATAGAGTCCATGTTTCTTTGGGTCTGGCTCACTTCACTTAGTATAACTTTTTCCAGGTCCTTCCATTTCCTTACAAATGGGGCAATGTTATTATTTCTGATAGAGGCATAAAATTCCATTGTGTATATGTACCACATTTTCCTGATCCATTCTTCTACTGAGGGGCATCTGGGTTGGTTCCAGATTCTAGCTATGACAAATTGTGCTGCAATGAACATTGTTGTGCTGGTGGCTTTAGTGTGATTATGTTTGTGGTCTTTTGGATAGATACCCAAAAGTGGGGCTGCTGGGTCATAGGGGAGTTCTCTACATCACTGGCCATAAAAGAAATGCAAATCAAAACAACATTGAGATTCCATCTCACCCCAGTAAGAATTTCCTATATCAAGAAAACTAACAATGACAACTATTGGAGGGGATATGGCCAAAAGGGAACCCTACTCCATTGTTGGTGGGAATGTAAACTGGTTCAGCCACTCTGGCAAGCAGTATGGAGATTCCTCAGAAGGCTAAACATAAAATATATCTACTCTTAAAATTAAGCAAAACAGTAATAACATTAATAGCGGATTTTATGTTGCATATATCATTTACATACAACTGAAGATTAGGTTCATCTACAATCCAGTATGTGATATTTTGATTGTGTTCCTAACACATGCTTGTGAGTAAGTAAATTGTTTACAGCTCAAAGTGTCTTTCCCCTTGAAAACAAAATTGTTAAAGTTGATTTTTTTCAGATTAGATTATTTCAGCCTGTGTTGTCTTGTTCAGCATAGGACAATGATGGGAAGACCAGCATGACACAGGTTACTTGAATGTGCTTGGCATGGGGTGGAGTGATGTGCCGTCATTGTCTCTGATCCCTTCAACCTTTACAGGTGATTATTTTCATCCCTATTCTATAGCTGCACTGCTTCATTTTCTAGGTACTCAAGATTTAAGGCAAAGACAAAAGTCAAGCCACTCAGGGAGCTAGAGTTTGACCTTGCTGTGCCTGAGAACAAAGCCCCAGAGACCTTCCTATCTTATTCGACACCATTAACACCCTCCCACCCCACCATCCAATGTATCTGTCAACAGATGTACCAGGTATGATAGTTTACTTCCAGTAGAGTCATTTAAGTTGCTGTTGGTTGAACCTTGGGAGTGTTTAATGCATTGTAGTAGGAGAGAGAGAAAGTAGGGATAGAAAACAAAATAGAATTATATTGAGAAATGAAAAGTATAAATGATAAAGGAGAGAGGGGGTAAAGAGCTGAGAGTTATTTTCATTTACATAAGGGAGGAGAAGCAGAGTAAGTGTGACAGGAGAAGCACAAAGGAAGTTTAAGCTCCATAAAATGTTTCTCTGTAATGAATGAGCTAGGGAAATGAGAACATGGCTCTCACTTGTAATCGTTCCTACTTAAGATACAGAACTAGAGAATATCCCAGTTGTAGGCCAACTAAGTCAACAATGTTCTCTATACACTTTCTCAACAAATTGCTGGATTTTGTGGCACACATCTGTCATTGAAGCTTTGTGGGGAACGCAAATGGGCTGATCATGGTCTAGGTGCTCATCAAAGCAGGAAGTGAGATATTATCTAAAAAATAACAAGTGCACAAAAAGGGCAGGAGATGAGGCTGAGAAGTAGAACCCCAGTTTACCAGATATGAGGCCTTAGTACTTCAAAAAATGAAAAGATGGCACAAAGTTTGGAGAAGAGATGTCCTTGGGGAGTAGAGGACTATGATGTGTGGTTTGCCAAAGGCAGGTAAAGCTTAGAAGAGCTTAGAGCTCACTGGAGTAACAGAGTGCTCATGGGGAGGCAGGAGAGACTTACGACTTGAGAGGAAAAGAGGAAAATCAAGTGACATGGCCTGTCTGGATATCACCGTATGGACATGAGCTGATATGTATTAGGCGCTCAATAGAGGTGAGTGAAACAATCAACAGAATGAGGTTATTGGAAGAGAAATGGGCAGGAAACCAAGTATGAGATCTGAAAAGTAGTAAAATTATTTCTTTTAAAAGTCACCGAGTTGACAGACTTCCGTTTCTAAATGGGGACCCTTTTTTTTTCCTGAAAAAATAAACACTGTTATTAAAACAATAACAGAATATTACCTAAATTTTAAATAGGATATGTGTATGTGTGTGTGTAAACTGTAATTCTTACCGCACTCATATAATTATAGTAATTTCTGTATATTCCCTTCCAGCCCTGTACTCATAGGCAGTCATATTTTTACATAATTGCAACCACAATATACAGATAATTTGCATCTTGCTATTTAATTTAGTTCAGGGGAAGTTTAGCTACAGTTATTTGAGAGTAAAAAATAATAAATATTGGTCATAAATATTCAGTTGGAAACAAAGGGAGGTTTTGTTCTCTAATCTTTCCACAGAGAAGGAACAAGCAGGAAAGCAGTGGAGATATTTGGCAACACTTGCCCATTCTTGCTGGGGGAAAGGGACACTTTCAAACTTAGGGAACTGAATAAAATATTATAGCTGGAAGCACTGGTAGATTTTGCAATATTTTTCTAAGAACTGCTTCTTGATAAATCTTAATGCTTCCTGCTGAATTGTTTTGACTTGTAAATAGCTACTTTGTAATAAAGTATTGCCACTATTATTGATTTATATTTATAAGATGATAACATGCAAAGTGTGTGTGTGTGTGTGTGTGTGTGTGTGTGTGTGTGTGTGTGTGTGTATGTGTATGACTGCAGTAGGCTTGAATTCAGGGTCTCATGTTCTTGCTTAGCTTTTTCATTCAAGGCTGACATTCCACCACTTAAGCCACACCTCTATGTCTCACTTCTTTTGCTGATTAGTTGGTGATAAGTCTCTAGAATTTGTATGCCCAGGTTGCCTTTGAACCATGATCCTCAGATCTCAGCCTTCTGAAAAACTAGGATGATAGGCTAAGCCA
This sequence comes from Perognathus longimembris pacificus, assembly GCF_023159225.1. Taxonomy (NCBI): domain Eukaryota; kingdom Metazoa; phylum Chordata; class Mammalia; order Rodentia; family Heteromyidae; genus Perognathus; species Perognathus longimembris. Next base: position 7,245,533 of record NC_063168.1, on the reverse strand, counting down.
CCAGCACCTGGTATAACCTGTAAATATTTTTCTTTTTACCTACATTTGAAAACTCCTACTTGATCCTTGCCTGAGGGATAGAAATATAAATTAGATGAATACAATGTAAGAAGATGATGGTGACATTTAGTTTCAGTAATGGTATGGATTTCCAGCTAGAAGGGCTCGGCAAAGGCAGCCCTGTTGATGTGGTGTCTGAAAATCATGGAAGTTTCTCCTCTGAATAAATTTTGCCTATGATTCATGAGTCTTATGAAGTTTATAACTTTTTTTTCCTGAGGCATCCCTTCAAAAGTTTGATAATTTCCATAATACCCCTAAATTTTAAAAGCTCTGGATCTGCAGCTACAGGCAGCTGCACAGATGAAAAAAAGAAAAAAAGCAGACAGACTTTCTTGCTCCTCTCCAGCCAGTATTCTGATGAATACATTTGGAAAAATAAGCCCCCTGCAACTGGACTGCTAGATGTGGTCCCAGTAAAGATAAGGATGAGATTTATTCATTGATTGGTTTTAAATTTATTGTGTTGAATTGATCAAGCCATATCTCTGACTATAGAATTATTTAAAGTAAGGTTTAATTTTTTTGCCAGTACCTATAACTTTGACTTTTGAAAGTGAAAATGGATAGCAGAAGGTCATGGAGCCAGATGTAAGAAAATCAATCTGCTCTTTAAACCAAAGGCTCCAGGGTTCTTCTTCCTAAATAAATACAGATCTGATCCGTGTCCATATTTTCCATCTAGCTAACTAGACAGCATCTGTACATCTTAGTAAGTCACATAAAATACGTGGCCAGAGGCACAGAACTTCACAAAATTTTAGTAATTGATTTCTAGTTAGTCAAATTTCAGTCAGGTGCCAGAGGCCCATTTTCAGCCAGGCAGCTGTCCCTAAACACTTTTTTATATGTTTTCTATTTTCTTTAATGCGTCAGAGCTAGATGGTAAGTGAGGAATGATATAAATCTTGATTATAGTGGGTGAGGGAAAGACTTTGAAAGTTTCAGTGGCCTTCATTCCAGAGGGAGAGAATTGGAATCTGAAGCAGTTTTCAAAGAAAAGAATATTGTATTAATGATTCAGAATAAAAATTTAAATGTGTATTATGTACCAATCTATTCTAGCTTCTTTGCAAATTGTGTTTTGGTTTTTGCTCATACAACCTCTGAGTTTCTCACTGCTATGATTCTCTGCATTTTGTAAGTAAAAAAGCATGACCTTCACATAGTTGGTGAAAGGGTTAACATTTGGCCCAAGAGTCTGTTTCTGCAGATGGCACAAAGCAATATGCTTCAACCACTACAGGAATTAAAGTAGCACTAAGCAAGGGTTGAATCATGATTAATTTTAACTTAGTTTTACTTTGTATTGGTATTGTATTGGGTTCTTTTAATATACACACACGTACTTATATATGTATAGACATATATGAATGCATTTATATATGTATACACATATATGTAATATATGTGTATACATATATATGTGTTTGTGTGTGTGTGTGTGTGTGTGTGTGTGTGTATTAGATGCAGGAAAAGTGGGAGTTCGGGCAAGGTTTATTTGAAAGAGAATAAAGCACTAGGGGACCAAGCACTAGGGGACTAGAGGACGAGGAGGAGGAGGAGGAGGAGGAGGAGGAGGAGGAGGAGGAGGAGGAGGAGGAGGAGGAGGAGGAGGAGGAGGAGGAGGAGGAGGAGGAGGAGGAGGAGGAGGAGGAGGAGGGGAGGAGGAGGAGGAGGAAGAGGAGGAGGAGGAGGAGGAGGAGGAAGAGGAGGAGGAGGAGGAGGAAGAAGAGGAAGGAGATGTACAGGATGGGGAAGAGAAGGATAAAAGAGAAAAAGGAGGTGGGGTATAATGACAAGGAGGAGAAGGAGGATGATAAAGAGAAGGAGAATACAAACTGCTCACAGCAAAAGAGCAAGTATGACCCCTGGGAATCAGTAGCCTGGTTGTAGTGCTCAGGGTCTCTCTCTCTCTCTCTCTCTGTCTCTCTCTCTGTCTCTCTCTCTCTCTCTCTCTCTCTCTCACTTTGGATGCATCTAATCTGTTCTGGCATCTGGCTGGGCTCCTGTCCACCACAGCCTAAAGGAGGAGCACCTGTTTCTTGCATGGTTTTGATCCAAGGTCATCAGGGACTTTGCTTCTTCCAGGCCACAATCTCTGTCTTTCAGGCTTTTTAGGGAAAGGAAAGGGACTTCATTTCCACTGAACCACTATTTTCTGTTTCCCAAAGTCTTTAATCAAGAGAAAAAAGAGTGATCTCTACTAGGCTGTTGTCTCTTCCTATCTCCCTGCTCTTTCTCTGTCTACCTCTCCCTCTGTATCCTAACGAGTGAAATAACTCTTTCACAATAGAAAGTACTATCTGGAAAAAAGTCTATACACTGAAGAGTCACTGAAACCACAGGAATGAAATGGACTCCACTAAGGACCTACACAAACTCTATAGGAAACCCCATCCTTTGACACACTATTTAATTGCCCAGTACATTGGGTCTTACTAGCACAGTTTGCACAAAGGAAGAGAGTATGCTAAAAGGAGTAAAATACTCAGGAGGGCCTCTAGTTTCAGAATATAAATCTTTCAATGGCATGTGGAGGGAAGATTCATCTAAGCAGTTCAGAAATCTCTAACATCATACCTCAGCTTCTTCCTATTGGAGTTTAAAATGCAAATTCACTGAAGTCAACTGCCTGCTATGGGTAACAAGCATTGGCCTCCAGAACATAGAAACATCCTGAATCTCCACAACTTAACTGAATCTAACTGAGGGGCCACTTTGGAGATGAGGAAATGGGAAGGAAAAAGAAAAAGAAAGGGTGCATAATTTTTAAATATAATTGCAGGTATATATGACAACTGAATAAAGAACCTCAGTGAAGGCTGTTACTCAATAGGATGAAGAGGGTGGTAGAGAAATAGGTGGTGTGGGAAGGGGATTAGGCTAACAAGATAGATTGTTTGCTGCAATGAAAATACAATAATGAAAAGTGCTGAAATTATTTTAAGAAAGGGTAAAGGCTAGTGAGAGAGGGGGCTGAGATCTATTAGAACACATTGTAGACATGTGTGGAAATGTAATAATGAAATTCCCCTGTGTAACAAATGTAAGTTAATGAAAAAAAGTGAGCAGTGTTTTAGGACCTGGAAATGAATATTAATATGCATGACATAAGTGGAATGAGAGTTTCAGAGGAAATGTAGAGAAAATAGGAAAGAAAAAAATATTTCAATAGAGTTTCCAAAAACTACCCCAAATTGGTTAAAAGATTAAAACCTTCAGAGATTGGAGAAAGCCAGCAAAGTCCAAGGAAGACAAACACAAAGTAGAGAGATAATAAAAAGCAGTCAAAAGAAAACAGCATCACAAACATAGAAACATCATATGTATGATGATTAATTCTTAATCTGAGAGAACTGGTTGCAGAATGGTGAGAAAAGTTTGAAGGGCTGATGGGGCAAAAAAAAAAAAAAAGCAGAATTCTGCATAGAGATAATATTCCTTCAAGCCAAATGTGGAGGACACCTCTACATAAATAAAAACTCAGTGGCTTCTTTTATGGCCTCAGACATACTCTAAAAGCAATGCTGAAGCAAGTTCTCTAGGGTGAGGTCTTAATAATAGATGGACTCTGATATTTATGGGAGGGGATCGTACATAGTTGGAGACATACAGGAGTTTAAATTTCCTTAGATTATACACATCTATTGAAAGCAAATACATAACAAAAACTATATATATATGTATATGCATATATATATGTGATAAGGTATGCTAAAAGTGAGCAAGTTTAAAAGTTCTCCAATCTGTGTGAAACAGTACAAGGTTAAATAGAAACAAACCATGGTTGCTTGAGATTCTTCATAGTTTTCCTAGAACAGCTTCCTAAAATTGAAACAGAGGTACAGTGTAATGAGCTAATGAATTTAAATGAGTTTAAAGGAAATGGTTTAAAGCGTTTATTTTGACATATGACAAAGAAGAAAGAAAAAGAGGCACGAAAGTTAAGTGTTACATGCATATGCAACCAGTTTGATACTATATTAATTATAAGTGGTCAACTTTTCTCCTAGTCAAAGAATAGCAATATAGATTATGAAAATAAGGTCCTACTATATTATATTTAAGGGGAAGTACCTTAAATATTAAAACACAAATAAATTACAGTCAACTTGATAAACAATTGTACTATTCAAGTAATAAACAGAATGTGAAATGGCTACACTTCATCAGATGAACCTATATTTGTAGTCAAGTTTACTTACTGTGGATTCAGTTAAGCGTTAATAGCAGAATTTAGGTGTGAGATATATGTTGCTCTCTAGATTTCCTATCACATTTTTATATATTTTAGTATTTTTATAAAATACTGGCAAAATCTAATTTTAATCTGTATTTTTAAAATTACAGTATTGCGAAACAAAAGATTATGTAGTGAATGTAAAGAGCCAAACTAAGACAGAAACTTGAGTCCAAGTTTTAACTATTCTATAAACCACCGTGGCAACCTGGAATATGAGATAAAGCATCTTGATTTTCTTGTAATATGAGAAACTTTTTTAAACAGGTAAGCATGTTTTCATATTTTTAGATATAATAAACATTCCCTACCCCTAAGTGTCTCATCTATAATCCTGCCAACTCAAGATGCTGAGATCTGAGGATCATGGTTCAAAGCCAGACGAGGCAGGTAAGACCATGAGATTCTTATCTTCCTCCACTACTAAAAAAGCTGAGAGTGGAGATGCGGCTGGAGTAGGAAAGGGCTTGTACTGAGGGGGTCGGTGGAGCCTGGGGCAGGGCGTTGGGGGGAAGCTGAGGTACAACATCTAGGCCCCATGACCTGAATTCAAGCCCCAAGACCCACACCAAACAAACAAACAAAAAGGTAACATCGACAGACACTTTATTCCATTTCTTTTGTTCAGAAAGTACTTTATAATCTTTCTACCATCTCTCCACTAAGCACTCATCTATCTACTTTTGAGTGTGTGTGTGTGTGTGTGTGTGTGTGTGTGTGTGTGTGTGTGTGTGTGTGTGTACTGGGGCTTGAACTCAGGATCTTGTAGTCTTGTTTCATTTTTTTGTTTTTTTGTGGTTTTTTTTTTTTGCTAGTCCTGGGGCTTGAACTCAGGGCCTGAGCACTGTCCCTGGCTTCTTTTACTCTACCACTTGAGCCACAGAGCCACTTCTGGCTTTTTCTATATATGTGGTGCTGAGGAATTGAACCCAGGGCTTCATGTATATGAGGTGAGCACTTTACCACTAGGCCATATTCCTAGGCCCAGGATTTTGTAGTCTTATTTGTCATTTTCTGTTCAAGGGTGGTGCTCTACCACTCCAAGCATACTTCCATTTCTGATTTTTTTTCTTGTTGTTGGTTAATTATACACCTAGACACTCAGATGAATTTCTTCCTTTGCCTAGGTCAAACTGAGATTTTCATTCTGAATATCTGGAATTATAATAGTGATCCATTGGCACCCAGAATATCTATCTAAATATCTATCTATCTAACTAACTATCTACCTACCTACCTACCTACTTGCCTATGTGTTTATCTATCTTGGCTGGTTTGAAATAGTCTTGAGCTGTTTTCCTCTTCAGATATGGCATCAAGTTAAAGCAACATGACGTTTACATTGAGTAACTTCTTAATATATTAGTCCTTTTTCAGTTTGTTATTTCATTAATGAGCCTGGTAATGAGGATGATTTTTTTTGTAAAATGTAACCTTTAAAATATAACATGTAATTATATTATGAACTTAATAAAATTATGGCAATGTCTAGTTGAAATAAGCAACAAACCACATGAAAGTAAAGCTTATGAAAATGTGAAATCTAAGGAGAATGTGATACTCACATTGGTCCATATATTCAAATCTACATGCATGCATTTGCACATATGTTGAAAGAGATGAATCTCCTGTGACCATCTCAGCAGTACTCAAGGAACACAAGAGAAATGCAATTACAATACCCAAAACACATCTGTGAAAACTGAGTGTGTTAACTTGAAGAGATGCAGTAGATGGAGGGGAGGGAGGGGAACAATGGAAGAGTGGCACTGACCAACATATATTGTGCTCATAATATGGCATGTTGAATTGAAGCCCTTTTGTATAACTAAATAACATGACTGAGTAACTAACTAATGAAATATTTGCAATGGGGGAGGGGTAAATAACACATTTTTTAAATATTTTATTGTCAAAGTAATTTACAGGGGGTTATAGTTCCATACCTAAGGCGGGAAGTACATTTCTTATTAAACTTGTTACCTCCTCCTTCATTTTTCTCCCACCTTCCCCACTCCCCGGTTCCGTTTCCCCCTCCCCTGAGATGTACAATTGGTTCACAGCATATTGTCTTGTAAGTATTGTTGTTGCATTGGTTCACCTTTTACCCTTTGTCTCTCCATTTTAGAGTTCCCTTTCCCTAGTTCTGATAAACATACGTACAATACCCAACGTACCAAATTCAGCTACAGTGACATCAGGGGTAAAATCATGGGGAAGAAACACAAAAGAAAAAGGCATAATTTCATAGGGTATATTGGAAATAACAGCAAAGATAAACCCCTTATTTCCAAATCTTGTAAAAATGTATACTAAGTGAAGTGAGCCCGACCAATTGAAACATTAACTCTATGGTTTTACTCACTGGAAACAATTAGTACTTGTCTAGGATAGTCCTAGCAGAGGAGAACCAAAGGAATGTACATATGATCACATGGGACGATCCGAAACGAAATGAACACTTTATTTATTTGCCAGTCCTGGTGCTTGTACTCAGAGCCTAAGCACTGTCTCTGGCTTCTTTTTGCTCAAGGCTACCACTCTACCTCTTGAGCCACAGTGCCATTTCTGGATTTTTCTGTTTATGTGGTGCTAAGCCACATTCTCAGCCCCACACTTTAATTTTTAAGAGTACTGTAAATCAGAGTAACCTGAGAGAACATAACACCAAATGTAAAAACCAACAACCATCCATCCAGATAATCTGATTGTGGGACTGGTGGTAGAATCCAAACATCAGGATTTTCTAGGGTAACCGTTGATTTCACATGTAGCCCAGCTCTTGATATATAGCATGGTGATAGTTCATTTTATCTTTAATATATCTGGTGCATTTTCTTCTTCAGTCTCATCCTACTTTTCTTTCCGGCCCTATGTTTCTAAAACTGAGTTGTATTTTTATTTTGGTGTGGGCAGCTGGGTAGTTTGACCTGTACCATCCCTTAAGTTACCATATACTTTGTGGTTCAATTCACCTTGTCATTTTAAGAGCTTACATTAATTATGTTTGAACTTCCATGTTGAAGAGTTGAGCTTTTCTTGATTAGCCTAACACAAGTGGTGATATGTCACCCAAGCCTGTGAAGATGAAGTGCTGCATTTCACCTGTAACAGGTGCCTCCATCCAGATAGCCTGTCTCTGTTTCGTAGTTTTCCCCTCCTTGGGCTGAAACAGTGAGGAATGGAGAGCCACATGGGGTGAGAAAATAGTCCAAGGAATTGTGAGCTGTCTGATCAAAGAGAGGTGTGAATACCTGGCTTCAGAGCTGCCAAGCTGTAATCCGGCACTGTATTCCTTAGATAGTGTCCATGCAGTTTGAAAACCACAACGATTTCCAGGGTTGTCTATGTTAGCCAATGGTTAAGACATGGTCCTTAAAACTTATCCCCAAAGGCTCTTATTTATGTCAAAGATCCAGAACCTCCCACCCTCTCTTTTTTTAAATATTAGTTGTGCCTTGTCAGCACTCTCTTGTAAGTGCCATTTATTATTATCCTTTGGTTCAAACAAGTAAGATAATAGAGAGCTTCATTGCAGTATTCACATCTTGAGCTCACCATGGGGACCACGCTGTTTTCTGCACATGTGCTACACAAATTGTGTAATGGGTACATTGTGTGTCACCTTTCCTTTGTGGAAAGCCCTTTGCTTTTCTACTCCCTCTCCCATCGACAAAGAATAAGAATATTCCTCTATAAGGTTAACATTAAAGCTTTCTTGAGAACAAGCGTCATGTCTGGATATGACATTACCCAGAATATAGTTGACAGGCTGGAGAAAGGCCTTCTATTCACAAGAGAACAGAACTTCTCTACAGACTATGGGAGAGGACCACAACAAAAGCTCGTCTCTGACACTCACGGGTATTCAACTTTCTTTCTGCCATACAAAATTGACTCTGTCCAGGAGAATGGGTTTTCTTGGCCTAGTGGGGAGCCATTTCGAAATGGCTTTTGATACAATCTGTTTTTATTTCAAAATGTCTCTATATATTAGAGATATTTGAAAAGAAGAAGCAATAAATAACTCACCACTACATTATGAGTCTTTCTAATAATATATTCTTTTCCAGATGTCACTGAGACAATGCACAACTAATATTCAAGAAGATGGGAGGTTTTGGATCTTTGAAGTAAATAAGAACCTTTGGGGATAAGTTTTAAGGACCGCTTCCTGCAGGCACAGTCAGACCATTGGCTAACATAGACAACCCTGGAAATCATTGTACACATCTAGGATAATCCTAGCAGAAGATCACAACAGCTCAATAGCTATGTACATATGAACACATAAGATGATGCTAAGTGAAATGAACTGCAAATTATGTAATAAGTGGTTTATCGTTATTTTCCATGTGCCATGTAAAATTATGCCTTTTTCTTTTGTCCTTTTTCTCCATAGTTTTTCCTCTGATGTCACTGTAACTGATTTGGTACCCTGAATATTGTATATATGTTTATTGGAACTAGGGAAGGGAAAGGCATTGTCAAAATGGAGAGACAGAGGAGAAAAGATGAACCAATGCAACAGCAATACTTATAAAACTATATGCTGTAAACCAACTGTACAATTCATGGGGTGGGGAGGAAAATAGGGAGTGGGGGCAATGAGGGAGGAGGGAACAAGTTGCATAAGAAATGTACTCATTGCCTAACATATGAAACTGTAACCCCTTTGTACATCACTTTGACAATAAATAAATATTTCTTTTTAAACAGAGAGTGCTAAATCTTTTCTCTTTGTTCTTCTGACCATGCTCCATGGCATTCTATAGTCTGCTCTTGGCCCTCAACGTTGCCAGTCTTGGGGCGAATTCTTAGAGCCTGGGTGCTGCCTTTGAGCTTCTTTTTTTCACGGCTAGTACTCTAGTACTTGAACCTTGAACCTCAACCCTACTTCTGGCTCCCTTCCTTCCTTCCTTCCTTCCTTCCTTCCTTCCTTCCTTCCTTCCTTCCTTCCTTCCTTCCTTCCTTCCTTCCATCTTTCCTTCCTTCCTTCCTTCCTTCCTTCCTTCCTTCCTTCCTTCCTTCCTTCCTTCCTTCCTTCCCTTTCTCTTTCTTTCTTTCTTTCTTTCTTTCTTTCTTTCTTTCTTTCTTTCTTTCTTTCTTTCTTTCTTTCTTTCTTTCTTTCTCTTTCTTCTTCTTGGTATTTAATTAGAGATACAAATCTCACAGGCTTTCCTGCCTGGGATGGCTTTGAACTGTAATCCTCACATCTCAGACCTTTGAGTATCTAGGATTACAGACATAAGCCACTGGCGTCTGTCAGGTAGAATTTTTTGTTAACTTTTTAATACCGTCAACCATTACTCATTGAAGCTGGGTGCCAGTGGCTCATGCCTATAATCCTGGCTACCTAAGGGGCTGATATCTGGAGGATCATGATTCAAAGGCAGCTGGACAGAAACGTCCACAAAACTCTGTCTGCAATTATCCAGTAAAAAGCCTGACTAGAGGCACAATTCAAGTGGGAAAATACAGCATGCTCTAGTAAGCATGAGCCCTAAGTTCAATCCCTAGTACTGATAAAAAATAAGAAAAAACAACAACCCAACTATGGCTGAGTGTACTTGGCATTAGGGATTCCATAAGAAAGGTTGTTGTATTTATATTTACACATACATACACATGTGCATATTTACATATATAGTATAATTACATGCATATATATATATATATAATATGTTATACATGCATGATGTAAGACCTAGTCAATCAGAAGTTTATAAGGACTGTGACAGAGTTACCCAAATAACTGCTGGATATGTTGGTGCTGAGTGGAAGGTGAGTTCTGCTGGAACTCTTCATGCCATTGTTAGCTCAGTGATGAGAGGAAGATTTGTTTTATTCAAGACTCGGGTAAGGAAGAGATATTAGAAACTTGCAAACATCATTCAGTCTGTTATTACATTCAAGGAACAACTATGGATGTGTAAGAATTATTGTTACATATTAAAGGTAAAGGATTCATAAAATAACAGAGCAAAATGCTCATCACAGTGGAGCAAAGATCTCTTTATATTCCCATCTCACTTTTCCATAAGTGCCTTACGGAAAGCCTGATATATTAGGTTCAGTGAGATCCAATACATCTCTCTGTGTGTTTCTCTTGCTCTCTCTTTCTGTCTCTCCTATACTTACATATATACACAATATATACTCTCTCCCTTTATTTTTAATCTAGAAATCTCCTCCAAATATGAATTTGTTCTGTATATATTTTCAAATTATATATATTTATCTAATCTATCCATCATGCCTATTTATCTACAGACAGATCTATCTGTAGATAGATAGCGACAGATAAGAGATAGAGATAATGTTTGGGGGAATGTATATATAAATCATAATTCTGAGCTGAAAATTTTGAAATTCAACTCACACTGACCAAAGCCAAAGAAATGAATTTGGTTTCTATGACTAAAAATTCCACAGGTTCTTTTGGCTTTAGATAGAGAAGAAATGTAGAAATTGGGGCTCAGGGGATAGAATCAATGCCCTCTACTTTTCCTCTTTGAGATTTCTCTGCCTTATTTCCATTCCCTTTTGTTGATGATTGGCAGAACCACTTTTAGCCTAGGTTTTCCCTGTGGCTCGTGAGCCTAGAGCAGGAAGCCGCTTCTCGAATTCCTGTGAAAACCGTATTCTGAGTGGCATGTGTTGTTTGGACTCCGTATCCTCCTCCTGGCGAACCTTGTGGCCCTGATTCTCAGGGACTGGTTCTCACACACATCCTGCTTGAAGCTAAGGGAGAGAGAAGTGGGGTGAGGGAGAGGATGGCTTAGTTAGAACTGTAGAGGAAGCTAAACCAATGACATGGGTTTAATCTGCATTATCCAAAATGCTCGAATGAGAAGCATTTCAGACTTTGCATATCTTTTTCAGACTGCAGAATATTTTCATATATCCCCTGAGGTATCCTACAGGTGTCACCTAAGTTGAAACATGAACTTCACTTGTGTGTGTATATACACTTTTGGTGTGTTTGTGTTTTGACATGTTCCATTTACCTCTTTTAGCGTCATGTCTGCATCGAGAAGGTTTGATTGTGGAGGCCCCAGCCCCCTCGTAATGTTTATCTTATTTGTTATTTGCTATCCTTGTTAAATCTCTTACTGCAGTAGATCGTGCAAGTATTCCCTTTCCCTTCTCGTGAAAGAATTGCATTTCTTACTCATCATCCTCTTTATCCACTTGGCTTGGAAATAAATACAGTCATTGGACCTAAACTGGGAGCTTTATGGGAGGTAAAGAAAACTTTAAGGGCTATAAAGGAACACAATTCAATGGGTAGAAAGTCCATTGCCAAATATTCTGATTGATGAAAACCTTGAGTTAAGAGAGGGGAGGCATTACATTATTGTTTCTGCCTATGATGTGAATGACATAACAAAATAACCTCATTAAATCCGAGTATAAGCATAACTTTTTCTCTGGGATGGAAAATCTGGGAGACAGGTGTTATGTCTCTCCTTTTCACTACTGAAAGTTAAGGGTTAGAGTCTAGAAGGTACCAATAAGCATTTAGTGAATCAATTAGTGAGACAACTAATCTCAGTTGTTACAAATGGAATCACTCAATACAGTCAAACGATTACACTCTCTTTCTATACGTAGTACTTCTACAAATCCAGGAGCCAGTATCACATTTATTGATCCACTTTGGAAGTATCTTACTTAAGAATTTATATGTGGATGCTATTTTCCCCAATATTTTTAAACTTTGACATAGAAATATTAGTCAATAGAGAAACACATATATGAGAAAGAATTAATTTGCATATCAAATAATTTCCCACAAAATCTATAAAGTTTAAAATTAAGCCTATTGTACCTGGAGATTTTAAGATGGCTTTTAAAATAATATGGTTTGATAAATATTGTACTAGGGATATAAAATACTTTTTCCAGTGACAAAAGTGGAAACTGCTATGTAATATAATTGATCATTATTCTGAGGCTATATGAGAAAAACCTTATCTGATTTACAGGTGAGTGAGATTTCAAAAAAGAAAGAATAAAAAGGATCTATTAACCTTTAACTTGTGCCTAACCATGAGGTTTCTTGGAACAGGAATAGCTATCATTGATATCTTACTGCAGAATGAGTGGTAGGAAAAATCATATTGCATGGTAGAAAGACAGGGGATCCTTTTAAAATATCTGAAAACCAGATCTTTAGATTATTTAAGACATATGTACTCAGGGAAAAAATATTGGAAGAGAGAATGCAATTGTGAATATGGGTTGCAGTGAGTTGTCTTTGGCAAGTTGTCAGGAGAAGTAGATGAGCCTTAGAATGAACTGGCCAATCTATGAAAGAAATGAAACAGGAAGAGAAAGAGGCCAGAAATATGGGGCCTCACAATATCAGGGAAATGACTGCCACTGAATGTCCGAGAATAAAAAGGTCTGTTGTAAAATTTTACTTTTTAAGATGTATTTGAAAGTATCCTCGACTTCAGCATCTAGGCAAAGGTATATGTCGAACAGTGTGTAAGAGTTTGTATAAATTCAACGTGGCTTCCATGGTGTCCCGAGTGAAATGTTATTGGAAAAATGTGAACACATGACATGGGAGCTGCATTGTCATAAGAACAGTGGTGAATGAACCTTAGAAAGATAAAGCAGACAAGGAATGCCTATAGTTTATTTTAGGATATATAGAATTGCACACAAAAGTTGCTAAATACAAATGCATTGGACAGCAGCGATCTCAACAAAGTTGAATAGACTTCCCTGTTGCAAGGGTTTTCAGAACCCACTTGCTAATGAGCCTTGCAAATCTCAAAGGAGGAGCTATGCTAGGTTGTGTTTGCTAAAACTTTTGATCGTAAACCATTATATACTGCTGCCCTACTAACAAACCCTTAATGATGATTCTTTCACGGAACAGAGCCCGGGAATTTTTAGAAGAAACTAAGAAAGAAATCTGTGAAGCTAAAATGGACATTTCAGGATGTATAAATATACTACAAGGAAAATTTAGAAGTAAATGAAGGGATTACAGCATTGAATTTCCCACTTGCTGCTTAACAAAATGAATACTAGAAACTAGAACATGTGTGTTGGGTGTGTGTGTGGGGGGGGGTGCTTTGAGGACCAGAGGAGGGGAGAAGACCAATGTAGAGAGGAAGTGCGGGCAACAACAGTAATAGTACTCAGTGTACCTATGTAAAAATGGAAGTGGGCAACTTAAAGAGATGGGCAGGGGTCGGGGAGATGGTGGAGAGTGATGGAAAGGATGTTATAGATCAAGATTTTATTCATAAACTGACATGTTGAATTGAAACCCCTTTGTGCAATTACTTAATGATAACAATCAAATAGGTCACTATTAAGACAAATACAGGGCTGGGAATGTGGCTTAGTGGGAGAGTGATTGCCTAGCATGCATGAAGCCCTGGTTTCAATTTCTCAGTACCAGATAAACAAAAGAAGCTGGAATTGGCAAGGTGAGGCTCAAGTGGTAGAGCTCTAGCTTTGAGCAAAAGAAGCTCAGGGACAGTGCCCAGGCCCTGAGTTCAAGCCCCAGGACAGGAGGAGGAGGAAGAGGGGGAGGGGGAGGGGGAGGGGAAGGGGGAGGGGGAGGGGGAGGGGGAGGGGAGGAGGAGGAGGAGGAGGAGGAGGAGGAGGAGGAGGAGGATACAAGGTGAAAAAAATTAAAGGGACCATCTATTTTCATATAACTTAGCTCTTCCCAAATCAGCTCTGTCTTCTATAACAATTCTAAACCATGGGCAAATACAAAATGCCTGCCTGTTCAAAGGTACTGGGGACTGACTCAAGTAAGTGGACACAAGAGACTAATTGTACAGATATCAGAATTATGGGTCAGAAACGTTGACAAACTGACCTTGTACCATACTGTTCTCAACAACTTCTGAATACACCAGCCATTTATACACCTGTGGCCATTCACCATGCTACCAGGAACTAATCACCTATCCCGGTCAGTGGAATGAACTTAAGTTCTCTGACGACAGTGGAATTAAGTAAGAAACCAGTTAAAATAAGCTATTTAAGAAACCTCAGACACATGGAAGTGAGAGAAATTTAGAAAATATTTTAGACTGAATGGTAAAAGTGAAAAATGCAATATGTCAAACATTCCACACACGCTTTGACCCTCCTAAATGGCCCCTGCCACTGAAAAGTCTTTATGGGACAGGACAAGCCCAGACTGAAGGAGCCAGGAGACTAGGGTGGAAAAAAAATCTACACTGGGGCAAGGGTAGTGTAGGGCTATCCAGAAGATTGCTGGCTTCTCAGTGTCTATCAGAGGGTGAGGCAACGCAGCTGTCAGAGCCTAAGTGGCCTCAAGGCAACCCCCCTGGAGGAGCCCAGACTTCCTTCCATGACAAACAGGAGCAGGGAAGCTGCTAAGCTATGGTAAGACCATCACCAGGAAAAGAGACCCTTAATAGCCTGCTTCCGCTCCAAACTGCTGGGAAAAAATATCTGAATAGCTACTTCTCAGAGAAAAGTATTTAAATGGTCTCTAAAACTGTTAGAGGTTTCTCAGCATCTCAGTTATCAGAGAAATGTCAATTAAAGCCATACTAAATCGTGACTCAACAGCTGCTGGAGTAGCTAATGCAAAAGGCCCAACCACACAAAGTGTAAAGCTGGTTGAACCTCCATAGTTTGCTTAGGGGAGAAAGCAAAATGGTGCCACCACTTTGGAAAGCAGAGTTACAAGGCCTTTGGTCTATTTCTAGATATTTACCCAAGAAAGTGAAAATCACACGTCCACAAAAAAGTGTTTATAAATATTATGCTCAGTAGTATTAATAATAGCCCCAAAAGAACTCCAGTGGATAAACAAGGAGATACATTGTGGTATATTTGTATCGTGGAATGCTACTCAGTAATACACATGAACAAAATAAATGATACAAGAAGCAATGGAGTGAATAGAAAACCTGTTAGATAATAGAAGAAAATTACAATAAAACATTTTATTTTGGTGGGATTGTGGAAATGGCAGAGAGCCTTGGGGTTGGTTGAAGAGAGTTGGCATCTTGAGCTCATGGAATTTGGAGGAGGTGCCAAACTAGGCAAATGATCTGCCACTTTGATTCCAATGTTCTTACTTCTGTACAAAGAGCTAGCTGCCCTGCCTTGAAAAGAGATGGCTATGGCTTCCTGGTGCTTCCCCGCCCCCACCCCCGAAAAAACTCTGTTCTTCCCAAGATGAAGCCCTCTGGTCCACTGAGCTCCTGTTCAATGTGGCTTTAGCAATGACTCCCCAAATCCATTTGAAGGCCAAATTCTTTCACTTTCCATTTGTTTTATTTTCCAGTCCCTTTTTAGAAGTTGCTGGGTTTTTTCCAATCCCAATAAATTGTTGGACTGTTTTTATTTTGAGCTTTTCAGGCATCTAGCTATAATCCTCAGCATTGAGAGCATGATAGATATTCCATACCTTATGTAATAATTTCTGACTTCAAGAAGAGCAAATTTTACTGAGACTTTTCCTGTGGGTTTTTTTTTTTTTTTGCCTTTGCTTTTTATTTTAAGAAGATAACATGAAACTGTGTCTTTTAGTCTGCACTTTTCCCATATTCTTTGCTAAGACATTTAAAGAATCCTGTTCAAATGGTTCATTTAGAACTGAAACATGTCTATCCTTTCCTTTGTCTATCTTGGGGAGGTAGCATTTTTCCATGACATATTATGACTATTTTTCTGTTAAATAACTCTATGCATTTTCTCGTTAGTGCTGTAATTGAGAAATATGAATTATTTTGCTACTATTTGTATTTCTTCACGTCCTTTGTCCAGTGTTGCCAATACTGCTCGCAATTAGCATATAGAAATTTGCAGTGTCCCATTACATTTCTCTATAAGCACTGCTGTATGCCATTTTTTAACTTTCTCCTAATATTCACATTCCCTTAATTTCAATGCTTCCCGGGGCCTTTTCTGGCCCCTTGCTATCAGCAGGTATGCATGCCTGAATGGCCAACGATTCACTGTAGCTGGGGTTGATATGGCGAAGTAATTACATGCCATGATTTTGTTAATATATCACAATAATCATGCAAGCTTCCTTAATAACTGCACCATTTCTAAGAAATCCTCAGTAGGAGAGTTTCTTGTTAACGATGATTAGACTGGCGTCACCTAGGAGTGGGATATTTTATAAGAAGCTTCATAGATTAAGGAAGACCAGCAACTCCTTTGAGATTAAAGGTAATTTAGACATGGTGTGAGCAGAAGGAAACATCCGCCCTCCTCCCCCAGGAAGCGTTGTTAAAAGGAGAATCTTTTCCCATTATCCAAATAGCAGCTTTGAAAGTCTATTTCCTCTTTTATAGATGAGGCAATAGAGGCTAGTAAAAAATAGCCTAAGGAAAATAAGTAACTTTCTCTGAGCCACTGAGTAAATGACAGAGCTGGAGGTGAATTCAAGTCTGCCTGATTCCAAGCCTCTTGCTTTCCTTGAGACAGCTGCCCTTCTGTGGAAACTTTTACATAACATTTCGAAGTAAACACCAGAGCAGAGGATGGTCTCACAACGTTTCTCATACTTCTGCCATGTTTGCCTCTATTTCTTTTGTTTATTATGCTTTTAAGTTATTTTTAAGTAATTGTACGAAGGGACTGCCATTCCAAAAAACCAGTTTATAAGTACAAATGGGTCTTGATCAATGTCGTCCTTTTCATCATTGTCCCCCATCCCTCCCAACCCATCCCCTCCTTTCAATTTTGCTCGTTTCAAGGGATATGCATGAATAGTATGAATATTATGGCTGAATTTCCTCTCCTTCCTCTCTTCATTTGTCTGCCCTTCCTTGTGCCTCTTCTATTTCTTTGTAGGTTTTCCTTTTCCTTTGCCACTGTACTTTCAAGTGTGTCTTCTTTTCCATGTCTTTTATTCCTATATAGTTTAATATATATCTTCTTTCTTTTTTCAGTCCTGGAGATTGAACTCAGGGCCTGGGCACTGTCCCTGAGCTTCTTTTGCTCAAGGTGAGCCCTCTACCACTTGAGCCACAGTGCTACTTCTGGCTTTTCTCTGTTTATATGGTTCTGAGGAACCGAACTCAGGGCTTCATGATTGCTATTCAAGCACTCTACCATTAAGCCAGATTCCCAGCCCCAAGTTAAGTACATATCTTTAAAAAATACTTTGTTGTAGTCAGGTACTGGTGACTCATGCCTGCAATTGTAGCTATTCAGGAGGTAGTGAGAAATAGGGGTCATAGGTTGAAGTCAGCCCAAGAAAGAAAGTCTATGAGACTCTTACCTGCAATTAACCAAGTGGGGCTGTGACTCAAAGTGGTACAGGGCTAACCTCAAGTTAAGAAAGAAAGAAAAAAATAAAAGTCAGGGATAGCATCCAGGGGCTGACTTTAAGCCCATGGATAAAACAAACAAATACCCACCTTTTTTTCATACCTAACAAATGCACTTGTATTTGGTACAAAATGTCACTAATATTTTTGTTCAGGTTTGAATCCCAAAAGACTACATATGATATTTACTTACTGATAAAACTTTAGGCCTCTTAAATCTAGAGCACTCTCCTTCTCCCATCCTATTCTTTTTATTTTTATGCTTAACGAACTGGTGTACAAAGTAGGAAAGCTGTTGTAATTTTTCATTTGTGTTTTTCTTCTTTTTGTTATAATTTAGCCTAGTTTCCTCCTTGTTCTTTCCATATTTACTGTGTTCAACAACAACAACAACAACAAAACACCCTTCTATTATGTAGCAGCATGAATGAAGGGGTTCAAGTTAAACCATCCTCCTCAAATCAAGCATCACGAGTGGCTGCTCTGGATTTCACTCCAGCTGGTTGTATCATTATTGGAAATACAGGGAATGGATAATTTCCAGATGCTGAAAGCTCATCTTTTCTTTGCTAAAGATTTTATTAATTTTTAACCCCAATGAAAATCATTTCTCAAATTAATTTACTTACCATTGCAAACTAACTTTACACATCCCTATACACTTACTAGAATTGAATCTAATGTCTATTTGTGTGAATTACAGTGCCTACAGGAGAGTCACCCTAAGCAATTATATTTTGCAATTACTGGCTGTGATGAATTTTTACTCTAAGAACTTGGTGTTCTAGGTCTCCCTGTCTCGTCCTCTGCCTCTCTGTCCGTCCTGTCCACTATGAGGTAAAGAGCTTCATCAACCATACCTTCCCACTACTGTGATGTTCTGCCTAAACACATGGGAGCCAAATGGCCATGAGCAAAACCCCAAACCCACTGAAATCATGAGCAAAGCCATCTTTCCCCCCTTGCTTTGCAAGTATTTGGTCACAAGGACATGAAGTCAGACTAATACCTAGACATACTTCTAACTCACTGTGATTCACATAGCTAAAATGTAACCAAAAATTGCATTTGATTTTACATTTACAGGTTTTTCCTCTTGTGCTAAAATGTCTGTTCCTAATGAGATTAAATGTAGAATACATTTGCAAGTGTCCATGTTGTGATGCCATCTTGATTGGACTGAGAAGCATTGAGGAGATTGTTTCTGCATACCTCTGAATGAGTCTGTTAGATGGAGGAGGAGGGATGCCTTCCTAAATGTACTGCATAGTATCTTGTAGGTGGGCTTCTCTGTGAAATATAAAGGGGAATAGGAGAAAGCCTGAGAAAGTAGGCATGCAGTTGATGTTGTCCACAGCCGTACAAAATGGACTAAGCAACCATGAAAAGGCACAACTGATATTTTTAGTGAAGTCTGACTTTCTTCACAGGTTCTTTCTTAATAATAGTAATCGTTTTTGTTAAGTAACTATTTTTATTGCTCTCATCCTTTACTCATTAACCAGTACTATATTGCAAGAGCTCCTGATTATGAAGGATTTTCTGGATTTTTCTGTTAGTTCATATTTTTCATTTGAGTGTAATAACCTACTTTCTTAGCTAAAACCAGTTCAAGCTGTTGGTGTTGGGATTATAACAAATTTATATTAACCTGGAACATTGAGATTGTTTTAAGACTTCCTAAATGTTTATCTTTATATACATGGTGTGCATGTAATTTTAATTATTTTACTTGTTTTGAACTTCTGTGGTATTATTATGAGTTTCTTTTGTAGCTTGTAATGGATTTTATTTTCTTTGTCTTGATTGATATGTGCAGATTTATTTTGGACATCTAAGAATTGAACCCAGAACTTTACACCTGTAGATTATGCTCTCTATCACTGAGCTAACCACTAGCCACTGTTTTATGTTTGTGATGAATTTCCTTTTGATTATCGTAATATTTTCTGATAGATAAATGTTATTATCTCCAAATACAAATAGTTATAGTTCATGGAAGAGTGCTAGCTTGACCAAAGATGCTCAGGGATAGTTCCCAGGCCCTGAGTTCAAGACCCAGACCGGCAAAAAAAAAAAAAAAAAGTTATATTCCTATCCTTGTAATTATTGTAAATTTAATTCTCAGTTATTGGATAGTTTAGCTCTCATTAAAGAGGGGAAAAACACACATTTTTTTGTTTCTTAAGACAATAATAATTTCTTTAACCAACAATTCTTAAGAGGCTGGTTGAGCATTGTTCAGGAAATAGTTTTTCAAGTTTCCAAAAGTATCAGAATTGGATTTTGACCAAAATGTCTTAAAATATGGAAATAATAAAATGATACTTTTTTTCAGTTGATTAAAGTAATAAATTATACTAGTGAATTTACAAATAGCACACTGTCCTTTATTCCTGAAGTGAAATTTACTGTATCTTAACTTGTTTCATAATAAACTTGATTCTGTTTAGTAATTCTTATTTAAAATATGGCTTTAATAGTTAGAATTGCTATTGTCTTATAATCCTGTTCTGCAGTTATTATTAGGTTATGCTTCTAATTCTAATATTTACTTCAAAAATAAAAGCATGGAAATTTCCTTCCTTTTTCTATTCTTTGCCCCATTTTAAGAAATATCGGGGACTAGTTGATATTTTGAAGTTTAATATAACATTCCTCAAAGTCCACCTGGAGTACTTTTTGCTTCATTTTGCTCTTATCTTGCTTTCTGTGTTCAGAAGAAATTTTAGGTAATTATTCCTATTTCATTTATTTAGTAGAAATTTTTAGCCTTTTTTCCTTGATTGGAGACAATATTAATATATTGCTTATCTCACATCTTTTCTCTCATTTGGCATTGAATCATTTACAGTAGATTTTGAGAGCTACTGTTTTACATACTTTCTATATTAATTATTTTTCCCTTGCCATATCTATATGTTTAAGCATTCCCTGTATAAATGTATCTAAAGTATCAACAGGACCTTCTGTTCAGAGCTATCTTTAAAGTTATTATTTGGTTTCTAATTTTTAACCTTCTGCTTTAATCTCTAATAATTAGTTTGGCTGGGGTACTGGATTTTTTCCCTCATTTGTATTTATGTATTTTATGTTTATGAGTGTTCCTCTAAGGACAATATTTGTCTTATCAACCTACATTCTGAAATGCTGAAGTTTTGTAATTAATATTATTTCTAGGAAATCTGTATTTTCATTCCAAACTTCTTCTGTAATCATAGGAAGAAACAATTGAAGATTTTGACTAGTTTCCCTTAAAGGCCCTTTCAATTTTATGGATTTATTGTTTTATTATATAAGTTATAAACTGTGATTTGCATGGTTTCTTTTCTTTCTTATCTTTTAATTGAGACCCATTAAGGCTATGTAGCATAGGCTAACACTGAACTCAAGATTCTCCTACTTTAGCATTCCCAGTGTTGCCATTCCTGGTACAAGCCACCATCTCTGGGTTTATATTATTTCTTTTCATTTATTTTTTGTGGTTTAACATATAGATGTTTTTATAAATATTACATACAAAACACACACATATATAATGAAAGTGTCTCATCAGCAATATATAATAAATGACATATATAGTATAATACATAATATATTAGAATAATACATGCATATATACATGTACACACATATGTATGCTTCATGAAATGAAATACAGCATATGAAAAGAGTTATATTTTCATTACGTATTTTAGACTTTACTAGGGGTCCTTGTGTGTTTTGTTCAAATGATTAGTTGTGAGTGCTAGTTTGTGTAATATTAAGTATATGATCTTTGAAAATATTTCTTGATAATTATTTCCTTACTCTTCTGTTTTATTTTTTTCTGAGTATTTTATGGGAGAACGATTTACTTCACTTGTCAGGCTATGGCTTTGCTTCTTTATAGATGACTTTAATGACAAGGATCTAATGTGTTCTCATAACATATTTGAGTATTAGTAGTGCAACTCAAGTATTATTAATGAAATCTTCATCATTTTCTCTTATAAGCTTTGTGGACATTTTTGTTGTTGTTAGCTGTGGTGAAAAGCAAAATGATTTCCTGCGGTATTAGGAGAAGAGTTCTGAGGGGCAGCAACAGGGGCTGAAGTCAACCAGGGCAGTTTCCACCGCTCCCTCCTCTGGGCTCCCCACCTGCTCTGGCCTGGAAACAGCATGCCTTCCGTTGAATTCCAGTGTCTCAGAGCTGAGTATGCTCAGGAAGAACGCTTGGTCCAAGCTCTAGAGCTTCATTGCCCTGCCTCAAAATACACTTCTTTGAGAGGATTAAAGATGTCTTTCTCAGTGTTTTCTGTGTGTAGTTGTATTTTTCCTCCATAGTAGCTTATCCTCATTAAAAAAAAAAAAATCCATCTTCCTGGAAAGGAATATGAGATTCTCATAATGTTTTGTCCATATAGGGGATAGGAGGCCACTCTGGCTGATCATTTTCAAATCAGAAAGCCTTGGTTCCCAGCAGATTTGGAACCCCTCCTTTGATTTGTAATTTCTTGCTCTTCCAGGCTGGTGAACCACCCCTGGGCCTCTCATTCTCTCACTTCTTAGAGCTCCTCAGCCAGCCTAGCTCTCCTTTGTGGGGCGATCCACCACAGCTGGTTGCCCTTGCCACCCCCTGGGGTACCTCTAACCTGGTGCTGTTGAAAAGATGACAGTGCCCTTCTCACGCCATAGATACTGTCACCTTGGTTTGGTTTGTGCAGTTCACGGAGAACCCTTGGGGAATCTTGAAACGGTCACCTGCCAGGATCTTGTCACAAGATGTTTATGATAACACTTGCAGACTCAATTGTACTGCATGAGACTACTCAAAGAGTAGTCCTAAAGATGTTAGTAAAGAAGGAACACAAAAGGACATTATATTCATCCTGAATTCTGTGTTTTCATACATTTCTTTGGGGGGGGTGAAAGGGGTTTACGTAGTGTCTAAAAAGTCAAACAGAATGTGCACATTCCATATATTTTCTTTTTCAGGTGACTTCAACAAAGCTTATCTTCAGATGATGACGTGTAGAACAAAATTACTCGGAAATTTCTAATGTTCCTTCAGTACATGTCATGAGTCTTAGCAGCAATTCTTCTGGAATGTCGATACATTTTAAAATTGTTTTAATGACAATAATAAAAAGCCATACAAATCATGCATTTTCGTGTATATTTACTTAAATTTTTATGATATCATATTCTCTTTAAACTGATCATGTTTTTTGCAAATGAGATAGTTTTTGCAAGTGCCTTCCAAAAAAGATAATTGTTCTACAGTTTTATATGAGTATTTAGGAAATTCAGATTAAGCAGTTGGGTCATGATCATACATTGTTAGGCAAGTTTCTCAGTATGGGTTTGATGTTATTATGCCCTCAGTTTACTCTTCGATTGTTGTATCAAGTAAATACTCCATGGGATAGACAGACGATAAAAAGGGCAAGAATAAAGAAACCAAAATGATTATGTATAAACAGAATTTTAAACGTGGTGTTCAGATAGTTGAGTCTTGAAATTTGATAAGTAATGACTAGGATTTTCATCAGGCTTAATTTGAAAGTGGTGATATTTTCTTTTTCTTTAAAAATGCAGAATTTCCTTTCCAGGGCAGAAAATCCTGGTTTGTTGGGAAAGTTTTGAAGGGGGCTTGGGAAGAAGATGACACAATAAAAGGCTTTTCAGGAGCCTGTGGGAAGGCAGAACTTGTTTTGAGCTGGAATTTGGAACACAATAGTTCCCTGAACAAACTGTCACTCAGTTTCCAAGGTGGAATTGAAATAACCTCATTGTTTTCTAAGAACTCTTACTCTGACCACTCTATTCTGTAGAATTACAACTACATTGATTTCCTTCTAAAGAATTTTCTTTCAAGATTATTGAGTATTATGTTGTCCTAGATGCAACTTCCATATCAGAATAATGTTTCCTACAAGGAAAACATCTGGATCAAGGAATTTAACTTTACTTTACTTTCCAGAGGGAAAACTCTAAAATATGGGTACTGTCATATGTTAAAGTTGCATACATTTAAAAAAAAAAGACATCTTGACAAGGAAAAAAAATAGTTCTCCTAAATTAAGAGCAATTTAAAAAGATTGATACTGCGATAGCACTTCAGAAACATTTAACAGATAAAGGAAAATTCAACAGGTCTTAATCAAATAATATAGTGTAGGCAGTATTTTGGTAGCTTCAGAACAAACTATATGAATATCATTAGTAAATAATTTAGAAAATTTAAGCAGAGATCAGAGTTGCTTAAATCCCTAATCTGTGAACAAAAGAGGAACAAAATGGGGTTTCTTTTTTATGTGTTTATTGTGTGATCTATTATGTGTGTGTTTTTATATCATTTAACTCAGTGTTGAAAACATCCCTATGAGCTGCGTACTGCCATCATTCTTATTAGACAGGTGGAAAATACATTTATAAAGATAGACTGTTCTGCCCAAGTTCAAAGAATTATTAAGCAGGGAAGCAAAATAGTCAAATTTCATACTTGGCATGTGATATGCCTTTCTAGAAGTTCATGCTTTGGGAGACAAAGGAATCTTACAAATTTATTTTTAAGACATTTTGGCAAAGTTGTTTGCATGAGTCATTTTACATACATTGCAAGGTTGTTTGCTTTCCATTCAAGGTAAGTCTTTGAGGAAAAAATTAGTTGTGTATTGTATGGATTGTCAAACATTTGTCTATGAAGGACCACGTAATAAATATTTCAGTATTTGTGATCTCTATGGTTGATAGATCTCTGTCTCCCTATTGAGTTCTGCCATTATGACATTAAATCAACCCTAGACAATATGTAAATGAACCCAGCTTATCAATTATTTGCTTTCATGGATCGTGACTTTGTTGTGGCTTTGAAAAATTCATCACAGAATCCAAAATTACCGAGACTTTCCCCCATATTTTCTGCTTGGGATTTTTATAGTTTTGTGGTTTTATTAATGGTTAGCAGTCATTTAGAGTTAGTTATATGAAATACATAATGAATTTGTTTAGATACTTTTTTTTTTAATGTGGGTGACTAGAGTTCTCAGTACTATTTATTGAAAAGCAAAGATCTTTTCTCCACTGAATTGTTTTCACTTTCTTAGGTCAAGAGGCGTGCATGGTTATAATCTGGATTCTGCCTCCTTCTACAGAGGCCCATTCCACAACGAATACCACACACTCTGGATGGTAGAAACCATATTGTAACTTTGGAGTTAGACTTGACCTTGGATTGTATCAGCCCAAAAGAATGTTGTCCTTCAAAAATGAGTTGCTCCTTTCTGGGCTTTTTGCCTCTTCATGTAACTTTATGTTTGCATCAAATAAATATAAAATTAAAGAGGGAACAAAAAACTCTTTGATATTTTCATTTAGAATTGACATTTTGACAACGATGACTTTTCTCATCCATAGCATGGACCATTTCCGAATTTACTTAACTCTCCTTTAACGTATTTCATTAAAATATTGTAATTTCCCCCATCCCCATCTTGTACATGTTTTATTAGATTTATACCCACATATTTCATTTCAAATTGTCAATAAATATGGTACGTGATTTTTTTTAAATTTCAAATTCTACTTTGTCCACTGCTATCACATAAGAAAATGGTTAATTTTTCAAAAACTTATTTTTTTATTATTTTTACATAGTGTCACAAAGGGGTTACCAGTCAACAAATCAGTTAGTGATTGACATTTATATTTAACTTTGCCTTTTGAATCTTTGTTATAATCATTTATTAGTCTCATTTTCTTTTGTTGGTCCTCTCTCCCCCTTTCAGATTTTCCATATATACATCATGTTGTCTTTGTATACATCTTTAATTTCATTTATCTTAATTTTTTTAACTCTTGCTTGAACTCAGGGCCTTGAACACTTGCTTGGCAGGAAATCAATCACTTGAAGATATGCCTCCATCTCAATTTTTTTTTAATTTTATTTTTCAGGTTTTTACATTTAAAAAAATTTTTTTTATAAAGAGGAGTGGCTACAGTCAGGCAATGAGTGCATTGCTTAAAAACACTGTTACCCCCGTCTCTTGTTTTCTCCTGATCACCATTCCTCACTATCCTCCCTCCAAGTTGTAAAGTTCATTTCCAACCTAGTGTCTAGTGAGTATCATCGTTGCATGAGTTCATCCTTTGTTCTGCTGTCTGTGATTCCCTCTCCCTTCCATGGATCAGATAAGCTTATACACAAGAAAAAAAGGGTACAGAAAACTAAAACAGAAAGAAAAAAATAAAGGAAATAACAGCACACAGGACATAAAAAGAACCTCCTGCTTTCAATTCTTGGATTTCATTTTGATACCCTTCTACTTTTTGCTGACTATTTTTGGAGATGAAGTCTCCCAGATTTTTGTGCCTGTGTTAGGTTTTCACTACCAGCCTCTGATCTCAGGCCTGAGTCACTAGTTTCCCACGTGTGTGTATTTTTTTAATCCTTTTACTTTTGCTTTAGCTAGGAATTGCAGCAATCTGCTAAATAAAAGTGATGAGGAGGGCATAATAGCTATGTTTCTGATCTTTGTTAAGCATATCTTTGCTGAAGTGTTTTATAGATGAACATTATGATCTCAAGGAAAGTGGTCTCTATTACTAACTAGGAGAGAATTTTTTTTATCATTAAATAGTTGCACCTAGGAATTTCAATTGAACATGTCAATTTCGATGTGCATTATACTCTCATCAATGTATCGTAGGTGGGCATGATGTCTCAGCCTTACAATCTTATCTCTTGCGATGCCAGAGAAAGGGAGGCTGACTCAGGCACAACTTCACAGGACCTTTTCTCAACCAAAAACTAGGTGTGAAGGGGCATGACTTCCATTCCCGATAAATAGGGCGCTGAGTGGGGAGAACTGCTATTTTATAATTGGAAATTCCATCTCCAATTACTCAGCAAAACATGGGCTGGAGGAATGGCTCAAGTGGTAGAACACCAGTTGAGCAAGTGCAAATCCCTAAGTTCAATATTTCAAACAAATAAAGATATTTATGAAAAGGCCTCTTTAGTTTCTGTACGTATATCTATCATCTGAGCTGTTACTTTATTTCTGAGCACAAATTAAATCTCTACAGTAGTAAAATTGTATGTGATTCTACATATTTTTCCCCTAGGAAGAATCAATACAATGTCTGTGATCTCTTTTAAGAGATGAAGAGGTCTACAGTTACAGAAGAGGATAACACAGAAAAAAAAAAACTGCACAAGTGACAATGTTAGCTCATTTGGCAATTTGCTGACTTGAAACGCTCTTATATGTTTACAGTCCAGCGTTATAATATGTTCATGTGCATATAATTTTACAGACAGGCATGGAATGACAGTCAAACCTTTTATCAGTGCTAGTGGAGAAGTTTCTGGATTAGAATAAAATGGATCTAGGTGACAAGGTTAAACCTCTCTTGCATATCATGATACAGCTATGCTGGTAATCTCTTTCTCTGAGTATTGTTTCTGATATGTGACCAAGGAAGCCCTTCCATCATACAGAAAATTACAGCTTGTGATGAAAGCTATATTTTATGTCTTTCTCCAAGGAAACCTGGGTGAAAAACTTGTAGTTTTATCTCTAATCAAACCTGAAGGAAATCAGGAAAAGACTTGTGTGGCTTCCATCTCAAATGTGGTTCTGAAACTATCCAAACGACTTTTGCTTGTTATGGTATTAATTATAAAAAGAACATGTTACTAACACAATAAACCAAGCTATTGTGTCTTTATCAGTAAATTTAGGGATTTATTTCTGAGAGAAGGATTTCCTGTGAAAATTTTGTCAAAGGCTGCACAGAGAAAGCAATGAATGAAGAACGTTTGTGTTTACTGGCTTTAGTAGGTTCTAGCTAGTAGTGGCTTTTAACTTCATTTCCTCTTCTCTCTGATTCTGTTCTTTGGAAAGCACCATAGGAATAGAATCTCCTTTCCAGGACGACTAGAAACCACCCAGAAGGATGAGCCACTATGTCAAGTTGTAATTCTTGACTTCTATTTTGAATAGTTATAGGTGTAAAGATACAGAGCTAACGTTTAATATGTTGATTTTATATCTTGATATTTTACTCTTCTATTTACTGGATTTGACAGTTGTGTGCTGGTGAGGGTAATACTCAGAATTTTCCGTGTATAGACCTTGTCATGTGTAAAGTGGGATGGTTTCTTCCTTTCCAGCATGATTTGCATCCGCTCCCTTTTCTGTCTGATTGCTCTGATGAGCCCTCCCCCTCTGCCATGTGTGCAAGTGGCAATGGACATCTTATACTGCACTGGGTTATAAGGACAACCTCTCACTACATGACTGTGAGGCAAGCTGTGGGATTTTCAAAAACATCCTTTCAATTTCTGAGGACACTGAAGTTTGAATTCATCGTCTTGTGTTTGCTAAGCTGAGATGGTGGTCTACCACCAACTATTTTTGTCTTTATTCATCCAAGGGACAAAACCCTCTTGGATATGCTACATAAATGCAGCTCACTAGCATTTTATTGAGTCTTTGTTTCTGTATTCATGTCTTGTTGGGGTTTATTATTCTGATTATGTATTTGTCTGGCTTCAGTAGTAAGGAGATAGTGATCTTAAAAATAAGTTACGTTGAAACCTCTTGGTGCAATTAATAGACACAAAAACAATGAATGTCAGGAAAGTAAAAGGGGCTTTTGGGGTGCATTGGCAGAAGGAGAGAGGGCTAAGGAAGAAAATGAATAAAAATTAATATGATTGAAGTAGTATACTTACACACACACACACACACCACACACACACACACACACACACACACACACACAGAGTGAAGCCAGTTATTTACTAATGGTTCACACCTGTGATCCTAGCTTCTCAGGAGGCTGAAATCTGAGGGTGTTCAGTTCACTTACACCAAACAGTTTTGCAAGTATTGCTTTTGTAGTTGTTTGTCTTTTTTTACCCTGTGTCTCTCAAATTTGGTATTCCCTTTCAATTTCCTACTTCCAATACCAGTATACACGGTTTCCAATATACTCAGATAAGATTACAGAGATTGTGTAGGTACAACCACAGGAAGGTGATACAAGAACATCATCAATAATAGAAGCTACAGATACACATGGGACGTTGAAAGTAGTTACAACTGTGATATAACAATTGTCTCCATAACATGGGGTTCATTTCACTTAGCATCATCTTAGGTGTTCATAAGGGTATAGCTATTGGGCCTTGTGATGCTCTGCTATGACTTGCCTAAACCTGTACTAATTATTCCCAATAAGGGAGACCATAGAGTCCATCTTTCTTTGGGTCTGGCTCACTTCATTTAGTATAATTTTTTCCAAGTCCTTCCATTTCCTTACAAACGGGGCAATGTCATTCTTTCTGATAGAGGCATAACATTCCATTGTGTTTCTGTACCACATTTTCCTGATCCATTCATCTACTGAGGGGCATCTGGGTTGGTTCCAGATTCTTGCTATGACAAATTGTGCTGCGGTGAACATTGTTGTGCTGGTGGCATTACTGTGATTTTGTTTGTGGTCTTTTGGATAGATACCCAAAAGTGGGGCTGCTGGGTCATAGGGCAGTTCTATGTTTAGCCTTCTGAGGAATCTCCATACTGCTTGCCAGAGTGGCTGAACCAGATTACATTCCCACCTACAATGAAGTAGGGTTCCCTTTTGGCCACATCCCCTCCAACAATTGTTATTGTTAGTTTTCTTGATATATGACGTTCTTACTGGGGTGAGATGGAATCTCAATGTTGTTTTGATTTGCATTTCTTTTATGGCCAGTGATGTAGAGCATTTTTACATAGATGTTAATGCTTTTTCATAGTTGACATTTTTGTCTGTCGAATTTATTACTTATTTGTTTAACAGATACCTTGAAAAGTAAAAATATTATTGAGGGTTGGACCCAGGGCCTCACTATTGTTAGGAAGGCATTCCTAACTTGAGATACATCGTTAGACCATTTTTTGTATTGTTTATTTTCAAGACCGGTTCTCAAATTACGCTTGGGCTGATGGACTCTTCCTACATATGCTTCATCTTGTCTCTCTGGAGGATGGGTGTATACCATGCCTAAATATGAGATGGAGTCCTGTGAATATATATGACCAGGCTGGTCTTGAACCATAATCTCCTCTATCTTTGTAATCCTGATCAGTTTTTAAGACAATGAAGCATATGACAATGTCTTACATGGGGTCCTACCCACAAACCTCAAGAGAAATACAGATGCATTGTTGAAACAATAGCAATAAAATAAGGAGGAAGAGGAGGAGGAAGAAGAGGAAGAGGAAGAGGAAGAAGAAGAAGAAGAAGAAGAAGAAGAAGAAGAAGAAGAAGAAGAAGAAGAAGAAGAAGAAGAAGAAGAAGAAGAAGAAGAGGAAGAGGAAGAGGAAGAAGAAGAAGAAGAAGAAGAAGAAGAAGAAGAAGAAGAAGAAGAAGAAGAAGAAGAAGAAGAGGAGGAGGAGGAGGAGGAGGAGGAGGAGGAGGAGGAGGAGGAGGAGGAGGAGGAGGAGGAGGAGGAGGAGGAGGAGGAGGAGGATAATAATAATAAGTTCTTCCTATGCTGGGTGCTGATGATTCATACTTGGTATTATAGCAGTACAGGTGGCTGATATCTGAGGATTCTGGGTTGAAGCCAGCCCAAGCAGTAAAGTCCCTGGGACTCTTATTTCCAATTCACCACCAAAAAGCTAGAAGTGGAGCAATGACTCAAATAGTAAAGTGATAGACATGAGCAAAAGAAGTTCAAGGATAGTGTCCAGGCCCTGTGTTCAAGCCCCACAACAAGTACAAAAAGACAAGACAAGATAAGAAAACAAAGAAAAGTTCCATATAGCAAATCCCATGTCTTCAATTTCAACTAATAGCTTTTATTTCTGTGGAAGTTTGATCATAAATGACAAACTAACATAGATATATTATCATCGATTACAGACCACTGAATTAATCTCAACTTATTCTTCTTTCTAGAAGGGCTGCCTTGATAGTTTCCAACAGTAAGCAATTATGAATACAGTTTCTATAATCTACAAGTGTGTGTGTGTGTGTGTGTGTGTGTGTGTGTGTGTGTTTTAGGACTCTTTGATTATGTTTCACTTCATTTGGTGAAAATAGCAGGGAAAGCAATTTCTAGAAGATATGTTAAGAGTATGTTTAGTTTTCCACGAAACTGCAAAACTGTTTTTCCAATGGTCCTGACTTGGGAGTGTCCAATTTTGCAGTTTTGACCATTTCAAAAAGTATGTAGTGGCATGGTTTCTATGTTCCCATGGGTTTCTCTAATGACATTGATATTGAAAATAATTTCTGAATGTTTCTGCTATACATTTTAACTATTATTCAAACTAGTCGGAATAACTTTTTTAGGTTATTATAAGAGCGGAATGCAGCCAAAGAATTATGTTTTTCTTTTTCATGGTGCTAGGGATTGAACCCAATGCCTCGCTCATGCCCCCACCCCCTTGCTTTGTGTTTTGTTTTTGAGACTCCCAAGTAGGTGGTTGAAAACCCTGCACCATACTTCCTGTGTGTCTTTTTCCTTTTGGAGTCTACTGGAGTTTTTAACTCAGAGCCTCCGGGCTCCTCAGCACACACCACCGAGCCATGCCTGCATGCCTGAGTTTTGCTCAATATTATTGAGATAGGGTCTTGATTGGTGCCCATGTCAGGCTTCTTGGCAGCCATGACAACAGTGCACATCACCTGTGTTTGAGAAGCTGGTCTGTGAACATTGTTCTTCTCAGGTTGGTGATGACCCCCACATTCCAGCCTTCCAAGCAGCTAGAATAACAGGAGGGAGTGAAGATGCACAGCTACGTGGCTCTTTGGGGGAGGAACACCTTAGTACTTCTTAACCAGTGCGCAGGAAACATAGTCACCTTTATCACCTATGTCAAGTTCGTTTGACATGAAGCAGGGTGAGCAAAAACATCACACACCCAATTTTGCATCGTGAGACTCTGTTTCAGTCTCCTCTCATCTATGAGAAATGCAAGGCTTCATGGAACTGGCTGTGATGATAGGACTTGGTAATTCGCTAATGGGAATGGCGTCCTTTAACGTTGGTACTTCAGTGGAATCGCTTGTGAACGTCTTCTCGGCTCTCTGACCCTGATTCTAAGCAAAATGTTAATTTCTGCCTTGGGATGCTTTAAAATCAGCGTTTATCCTTGAATGCTACTCCTGTGCATTGGATTTAAATAGCAGAGTTAATAATTTCGTTTTTATCTTAAGGATTAAATAAAACATTTGGGTAAACAAGAATAGAAAGGGATTTCAGATTGTCTTTCAATCCCATGAAGCTCCTGACTTGGTTTATCCTTCCATCTATGCTAGCTAGCGCTCTTAAACTATTTCTGCCTGATGCTATTATTGTTCATGAAAAATGAAAAAAATATATACTTGACCAGTTCTTGTCAAAATAAACCAAGCCTGCTAATTTCCACATGCACTTAAAGAGAGGGAAAATTATGACACATAATTTTATATAAAATTACTCCAAATATTGCGTTTTCATTGCATAAGAGGTGAAAAATGAATCAAGTATCAGAAAAAAATTATTCTCTTTTATTGCAGTCATTTTCTCTTCTAAAGAGATAATTACAGATAGTTTAAGAGGCAAGAGTGTGAGTCAGAGAAAGAGAAAGTGATTTCACAGACCAAAAGTTAGCATTTGCTTACATGGTGATTCCTTGCAAGACACATTCTCAATAGAGAGCTAAATTGTGCTTTACATTACTGAGACTGGTTAGATGACCCAGGAATATGCAAAATATAACATACTCTCTTTTTCATCAGACTCAAGATTATAAGTTGTTGTCTTTTAGTGAGTGATACTTGATTGAAGCAATTGTGTAATTTTAGCTACATTCTTCTTCCCACATCTCTTATTTTTGTCTTTCAAAAACTGATCATCTTTCTTTCATTTATTAAGGGTGTGATGGTAGAGGATGAAAATAGCGATATTAATACAAATTTAATACAGCAAGTACTGTTAACTAGTGTGAAGTACACCTGGTAACTTAGAAATTTAAGAAAAACTAGTAGAAGAATCATAAATTATGAAAAGACACTTTAAAAAACTTCTCACAAATAAATATATAGGATGGTTCTTGCACCCCAGATCTTGAATAAAAACATACATGTACAAGCACAAACATACACTCACACATAGAAGTTAAAAAAAGTAAGCAAGAAAATTTTTCTAATAGCTGGCTTCATGAACACAGCCACTATCCTTTGCCAGTAGCTACAGCTCGCCAAATAAAACACCACCATCCTACAAAGAAACAGCTAGCTAAACAGAAAGTGCAATGAATCTGCCTCTGCCATGAAGTCTCCAGTGTCACAAACTCCCATAGCGGCTTTTTGTTGTTTAGGACATTCTCAGAATTGGTTTCTCAGTGTCATTGTAAATGACAAATAATTAGCCAAAGTTTAGGCATAGGAACGTAAGGAAATCAGTTTCCTCCTGAAAGGAAACAATAGCCATCTAATCTAAGAGAGCTTCCAAATATCCAAGAGAGCATACATGGATTTTCTGGTGAGTTGGTGTGTCACTTTTTATAAGTCCCCAGAATTTGCAATTCTGGATCTTTAAAGAAATTTTGGGAGACTGCAATCCAGAATTTGAGGAAGAATTTTTTTCCTTGTTCTTAAGAATACTAGATTTATTTTCAATTTCACCTACAAATAAAATGGCTGGAAATTTTATAACCAGGTGAATCAACATAGCAGGCAGTTTGGAAGGTCCCAGTGCCATTGATTTCATAGAGCATTCATCATTGGATTAAAAGTCAGTCATTCTTCTTTCATAAGAGTTCTTGTCCATCATCCTTTGAGAAAGGTTTCAAATGGGTTTCTATACTTTATAGCCAATAATTTTATGCATAATTATCAAACATTATATATAAATAAAATATTAAATGGGCAGGCTTATATGTAATTACTTCCTGGACCAAAATATTAATATGAAATGTATATTATACTTCTTAAATGGTTGGAATACACATTAAAACAAAATAAAACTTGAACAAAGTTTCTATTGTTTTTTTTTATATCCTAGTCTCAAATCCAGGAAAGAAGGTAAAATTAAGTAACATAGACACCTCCAAAAGGAATGACATTTAACCACATGAGAATGAATTGCCACGAGTCTTAAAATAGTAGCATCTGTAAGCAGAGAATGGAAACTTTTATTAGGATTACTTTCAGCTGCAAAGACCTAATAGGAATGCAATAACAGAAATACCTAACTTGCTCAACTGTTTCAATAACTGAAGTTCTGCATTGTAACTCAGAAATTTATATTTTCTAGACCAGATTATATATGTCTATGTGTACACACACACACACACACACACACACACACACGCATACACACAAACACAGAACCATCCATGAAAACACACACACACACTTATTGGGGCTGGAACTCAAGACTTGTTAGGCAGACTCTACTACTGAGCTATAGAATACTTCAACCCCTGTGGCTAGTTGTATTTGAGATACAGTCTTTCTGCCCATGCATATACCTGGACTGCAGTCTGCCTATTTTAGCCTTCCTGCTTTTGATGGGTATCAACCATATGCCACAACATTCAGCTTGTCTCTGCTGAGTTGGAGTCACACACATTTTTTGTCCATGTTGGCCTGGAACCATCTGCCCAGTCTAAACCTCCTACATAGCTTTGGGTGTCGGGTGCATATCATAGGGTATAGCTGTGAACTGAGAAGGGGATTCAACAGCTTTTCTGCCTGGGGTTGCTCTGACCAAAAGATCCACTCATTATTAGCCTCACAAGGAGTTAGGATTATAAGCTTGAGCCATCACTGCCCAGTAGAATTCTTGGTCTCATTAAGTGAATTCCAATACATATCTTTGCAAACAAGATGGACTTGTAAGTTGAAGGTTCTTAGTAGGTACAAGTCAGCACTATGGTCAAGATCTGAGAACTGGGATTGAGAACTTCATCAACTATTCCTGAGTATTTGTCATACTACACATATCTATTCACATAAGGATTGATTTCATTTTACTGCTGCTTTTTGATTATCTAAATATATATTCGTTTATCTCCTATTACTATCAATGACAAGTTTTTACAGGTAACAAGTCTGCTCTCTAAAACTAAAACATGGTACATTTTTCTGGAGAATATTTAAAGGAATATTGTTGTTGAGAAGAAGGATTCAGCGTGTTTATGAGTGGTAGTATTTTTGGAATATGTATATATGCATATAAATGAGTTTACAGAATGGTTGTTTCTTCAGGTTAGTCTTTAAGAATGGTTAAATATTCAATAACGAATCTGAGAAAAAAAATCATCTGTTCACTCTTTCATTTACTCAATGGATAACTAGGGAGGATCTGAAGATGAACATGAACTTCCAAGTAGAGTTTCTCCATCATTCCGCTGGACAAATTAAGTGGCATGAGTGCATTAAGAAAATGACTCAGTCCTGCCGTCCCTGAGGGATTCCCCCTGGCCCCTGGCCGGTCCCAGCCACTTGGCAGGCAAGTACCTTACCGTCCTTCACAAATGTCTCCTTCCAGCCCCTCTGCCTTTGAGTGTGTTTTGCCTTGCAGCTGAAAAGTCTCCCAACTTGCTTTCTAATTATCCAAATCCTTCATAATCCCCCTACCAAAATTAGGTCACACTTTCTGCTCAAAACCTTCCCCCATTTCTCTACTGTTTACTTCTTTGTTATCTAAATTCCTTTAGGACAGATAGCTCTCCCACCCTGCTTAGCACTAGTGATTTGGGGGCTACAGTCCACCTCTCTATGCACACAGCAGCTTAGAAATGTCCCCCAAAGGGCTAGCAAAGGCCAGGCCCCCCTTGTCTGTATGTTCTCAGCCTCACCTTGCCTGCATGTGTCTGCCCCAGCCCTTCTTGCTCTTGGCCCACAGTGCAGATCTAGAACTGCGCTTCAGAAAACTCTGCTGGGTATATAGAAATAGCATTCCAGGAAACAGAGACCTGGATTAAAAAAAAAATGTCTGAGCTGTCAAATTAAAATAAAACAACAAACCAAACCAAAACACCCTCAAACAAAACAAAAACTTCTTATTAGATTTTAGTGTTTTTTTTTTTTTTTTTTGGTAATACTTGGGCTTTGGACTCAAGAGTCTCATTCATTTTAGATGAGTACTTTATCTCCGAGCCACACCTCCAACTCCTTGGTACACTGTTTTAGTTTTTTGAATGAAATATACCTGTATTTATTAGGTTGACTCCTAATGTATGCTTTCAGAAATACATAACTTTGGAATATTACAGAGTTTGGTAATTTTAGAGTTAAGAATGTATGAATGTAAGAATGTATGAATATTACACTTAGAAAGGAATAAATTGGGACTTCATTGAAATATTTTGCTCTATTAATAAAAAAGCAGAAATTTCATTTGTCTCTTTTCTCTAATTTTTTAATGTCATTAACCTAAGGGCTAGCATTATTCCCTCTTATTAAAAGTGTATCTAAATTAAAAAGAATTCCAAATGTAGTTTAATAGAATTCATATTGCCTTTCATTTCTTGCGCTTTCCCTAGTAAGTTTTGAAGTAGGGTTTTGTTTCCTGCCTCGCCTGTTCTCTGGCTCTTTTAGGGTTCTCATTGTAGCTAGGTTACACAGGACTGCTCCCAGCTATTGGTTAAGAAGGGTTCCCATGTGTATGCGTGGGCTAGTCTAACATAGCAATCCTCCCAAACTCAGCTTCCCCATTACTTAGGATTCTAGGAATGAGCCATTGACTCACTCTCTGTGTCTTTCTGTCCATCTCTCTCTCTATATATATATATATGTCTCATTTTTATTTTGTATGATTCTGGCAATACTGGGATTTGAGTTCACCCTGTACATTCTTGGGTTGTTTGCTTAGCTGGAACTCAGCCACTTCTCTCTAATCCTGCTTTTTGTTGGTTACATAACCAACTATTTAAATAAAGTCATCTTGTCTTTTCTGCCTAGGCTGACCTTGAATTGTGATCATCTGAATCTCAGCCTCTAGAGTTGCTAAGGTTACAGGTGTGAACTCCAGCACCTGACTCTTTTAAGATAGTCACATTATTCTAGTGTTTTTTTTCTAGATGTTTATATTTTCAGCACTTCATGTAATTAATCCATTGCCTCTAAGTAGTTTGGTTGTAAAATAATCTGACTTACATAGATGTGGATAAGGAAGATTTTATTTAATATCTCTATTGAAAATTGACTCTTTGTCAGGTCTATGTTAGGCTCTTGAGTAGATGATGGGAGGAGTTGGTCTTCATGGAAGGATGAGGACTTGAAGATTTTCTCTTACCCATAAGGTTTCGGTGATAACGAGAACTGAAGTACTTCTTTTGTTTTACACACACACACACACACACACACACACACACACACTTCTTATGGAGCCTGATTCATTATTTTGAACCCTATTACCTTTTTCTTCTGACCTCTTCTTGCTTGTACAATCCTTATTTCCTATTATCCCTAAATTCCAGAATAAGAGTCCTCTTTGAGTATTTTTCGCCTAAGTTTTAGTTGGCAAGGGCAACATCATCAGGACTATACCTACAAGTTTACAGGCACTCCTAGCAGTTCAAAAAGATTGGAAGACAGAAACTCTTCTACCAAATGCATGCATGGAAAGTTGAAGGAATCATAAAGTTACAGATTGTGCATTTAAATACATATTTTTTGCCAACTTTTGTGGTGATTTTAGAATGATGTTTTCTCAAGGTGTGAGCTGTGAATGTGGCAATTTTAGGGAGAGGGCTGATTCTTTCGGAAAGCACGGAAACATGAAAGCTTTGGGGAGATTGAAGTTACCTGACCAAGTGTGAAAATGTGGCTTACCTGACACGTACAAGCACCGGTGGGCCCATGGACCCTACACAGATATGCCTGCATCCCAGCTCCTCTGGACTGTGATTACAAGCACCCCCACTGGAGACTTAGTTGTCATTATGGTGATGCCTCAGTACAACCTATAGGTAAGGAAACGAGGAGCCAATATTTAGAGGAATTGGAAAGAGGAATTGGAAGAGGCCTTCGAGAAGGAAACTCAAAACAGGCCTGAGTGGTGTTATGGAAACACAAGCACACACACAAACAGAACATAGATGTCACAGAGCTAAGAGAATCCAAAAATCCACAGGCAGCCAGAGGAGAAAAGACACATGTAAATGTGTTGTGAGTCACAATTCATGCAAGGAGATGCCGGCGTCAAATATTAATTATGCAATTTTGGTAAACCACCTACATTTTTCATTTTCATGTATTGCCATTAAAAAAATTCAGTCAGATAGTTGACCCTACCAAGTCACTGTTGTCAAGATTTAAAATCCCAATCATTAGTTTTGCCTCCCTGAAAGTATAATAGCAATAGATTTAGATCACTTACATTGTCACCCTTCTATTTCCTGTAGGGAAATATTACCAAGAACAAAAATAAAGCTCAGGAAGTGACACTGCAGCTCAAGTGGTAGAGTGCTAGCCTTGAGCACAGAGAGGCTCAGGGACAGTGCCCAGGCCGTGAGTTCAAGCCCCAGGACATGCTAAAAATCAAATTGAAACAAAACAAAAAACATAAAGAAACCCAAAAATTTGGGCTGGGAATGTTGCTTAATGGTAGAATGCTTGTAGAGCATGCACGAAACCATTGGTTTGATTCCTCAGCACCACATAAACAGAAAAAGCCAGAAGTGGCACTGTGGCTCAAGAGGTAGAGTGGTAGCCTTGAGCAAAAAGAATCCGGGGACAGTGTTCAGGCCCTGAGTTCAAGACCCAGGACTGGCAAAAAACATATAAAAATAAAGCTGAGGCCTCTGCTATTGATGAAGAGATTGGTCGTGATTAATGAGCTGCTGGATCAAATATGTACCAGCATCCCCCAAAGACTGGCTAGAAACAAGCTGTCAAGGGAGCTTCTTTCCAAAGGTCTAATTCACTGCAAAGACTTTGTCAACATTGTATCCAATGTCAGAACAAATAACTGTGATGTTCAGCACACACACACACACATATGCACACACATACATATATAGACATACACACAAGTGCCTATGCTCATCTCCTCTAGTTCCACCTTCGTCGAGTTCCACGCTGGTCTTTGCGAGGAGATGCAACATTTGTGGGTTTGCACTCAGGGCTCCTCATGGCTCCTTTCCCGGTTAGAACTTCCTCATTAGTCCAGAGGGAAGAATGGCAGTACCACAGAAGGATCCAAGATAGTGACTTCAAGGGGTGCACACATCCTCTTCTTCTCTTTCTCCTGCCAGAATGAACTTAGCAATTGCTCTTCTGCTTCACAATCATCCTAGATCTCTTGGTACACTTGCTGTGTCCCTCCCTCACACACAGTGTGGGGTTTTTTTCTTTGCTATGGTCAGCTCCAAGTAACTCCTCTGCTTTTTTTCCTGCATCATCCTCTCCCATTATTCTGAGTAGCTTTTCTCCGTCCGTTCCTCAGTTTCCCCTGTCTGTGTGCATGAGGCACTTCCTGCTGGAATCCTGACAGCCACCGGCTGATCACATTCTTTAGCGAATAGCAGGATAATTGTAAACCAAAGGCCAGCTCTCTACAATTAAAGTATTTCAGGTCATTTGAGCTTTGTTATCTGATTTGGCTACCTCAAATAGTGTTCTCCTCACAAGTTACTCCTTCAATGCCACTTAATTAATGAAATGAGAGAGAGAGAGAGAGAGAGAGAGAGAGAGAGAGAGAGAGAGAGATTGAAGCTGATATTTCTAACCACACGTCACATTCTCTTCAACTCTATTGAATTTTGTCTAATTTTTCAGGGGGGATTTTATTCAGGTGCACTGAGCATCTTTTAAAGTATTTTATATGTAGTAAAATTATATTATTTCTCTTATTTTGGTTCAAATACAAGTGCTTGCATTCAATCTTAGTTGTTGTTGTTTTTTTTTTTTTCACTCTCAGGGCTGGCACTCTATCACTCCAGCTACCTCTCTACTTCTGGCTACCGACAAGTTAATTGGAGATAAGAGTCTGGAGGACTTTTCTGCTTGGGCTGGCGTTGAACTTTGATCCTCAGATCTCAGCCTCCTGAGTAGTTAGGATTACAAATGTGAGCCATCAACCAGAGAGTAAATCGTAATTCTTTTTTTTTTTTTTTTTTTTTTTTGGCCAGTCCTGGGCCTTGGACTCAGGGCCTGAGCACTGTCCCTGGCTTCTTCTTGCTCAAGGCTAGCACTCTGTCACTTGAGCCACTTGAGCCACAGCGCCACTTCTGGCTGTTTTCTGTATATGTGGTGCTGGGGAATTGAACCCAGGGCCTCATGTATACAAGGCAAGCACTCTTGCCACTAGGCCATATCCCCAGCCCCTAAATCGTAATTCTTAATGATATGAGTACACTGTACTTTTGACCCCACGACCTGTGATATTTTTGTAGTATTGTATTCTTTTTTCTTATCGCTAGAATATTGATTTTTCTATCTTCTCTTTGCTTTTTTTCTACCTTAATCTTTCTGATATTCTTGCCTTCCCAGCCTCTCTCTTCTTTTTTCTCTTTGGATAGAGACATTCTGGGTCAAACTTAACCTCTCTCTTTCATTCAGTTTTGACTCTTTGAAAAAAAGATGCATAAAGATATCTCAACCGACTCTCCTGCTACTCAGAATGATCTGACTGTATCTGGACTGAGGAAGGGTTAGTGAGTCACCTACTATTTAAAACGTAAGTCATTATTCTGATTTTTGAGTCTTACTGTGGCTGTATAAGTAGGATTTTACCTCTATTTCCACCCATGTAGGTATACTCTAATTTTAGATTTCTCTTAACTGTCAGCCTTTCATTCTAAACAGCTTGCTTTCAGGATGTGTGTGAAGCTATGGTTTACATTGCCTCAGCAGAGGCAGGCTTCCCAAGAAAGGAGCTATACATGCGTAAAAAAGCTCTGTGTCAGTCCATGTTTGAGCCATGAGTGAGATCTTGGGAAAAAATGTTTCATGATTTTGTGAATTATTAGGAGCTGGCATAAAATTTCACTTATAGACTCCTATGGATTGCTCTATATGTCAACGACTATCACACACACAATGTTATCTTGGTATCGGCAGCCACCATAATAACTGCAATGATGTATCAGCCCCTCAAGTGATAGAGATAAATCACTTTGGGAGACCTCATTCATTCTAGTTTTTAACAGACAGTTGGGGTTTTATTAATATACTTTGTGAGGATGAAGTGTTTTATCAAATGCAAATCTATGTTCTCCTTCCCAAGAAACCGGTGGAAATTGAGGGGTATAAAAACACTGAAGTCATATGAGTTAATGCCATTTAAACACAACTCTCGTGTTCACTGTATTATTTATGTGGGCTGCCTATGAAAAGGGTTGCAAAGATAGGCTGTTTTTGTTGGGAATTAAAGTGAGACTGTAAGCTTTCTGAGACTTGACTTGCTGTTTTAGTAAATTAAAATGTCATTTATCATTATTGTCAACATCATGCAACTCTCCTCTCCACACTGGCCACGCTGCGGCTCAGCGGGGAGCCTTAGGGAACAAGGTGGAGGGAAATGGCACTTCCTCTCGGGGGCATACCGTAGGCGTAAATGATGTGCACAGAGGTACACCATCGGGATGCTCAAGGGTCTCACATAGTCTGGCTACTTTTCCACACCATGCTGCATAAGACTATATCATCTGGGAATTTCCAACCCCATAGGAACAGAAAAAGATGGGGTGCTAGGCTGTTAGAATCCGACAAATTGACACGACATTCCGTTGATATGGAAGTATACCAAGATGGAAGGCAATCATTCATGCCTTACTCAGGTGAAAAATCTACATCGTTTGACTCAGTAATTCTGTTTGGAGGATTTTTAGCATTGGGACAGTCACACACAGGAGCACTGATTTCATGAAGCATGTGTTATATGAGGAAAAGTTTAGCATAACCATGTGTTTGTCACTAGATCCTGTTGCAGACTAGGGTCGTATTTCTCACGAGGGACTTTTACTCTGTCTAGACAATGGCATGCTACAAAGCTTTGAAAAGAGTGAAGAAAGTCTTTACACACAAGTACCAGAACAACTTCAAGTGAGAATAATCATAGTATACATGTGTACGTCATTATGCAGAATATGAGGCTATTTCTTCGAGAAAAGGTAAAGATAGACAAGGAACGAGAGAGGGTTCAATATATACTATATACATTAAAATTAAGCTCACACGAACACTACATATTTGTATAATTTTTAACGTTGACAAACAGTGGTTTCTTGAAAAGAAGATAAGAGGGATTCTTTATAGGTCAAACCATAGTTCTTTTTAATTGAGTTGTTTTCAAAAAATCTTTTAAGTGAAAGACCATTGTTGACATTTCTTCATCACGCTCCCCTCCAAAGCCTCTTCACCCCTACTTTTGTTTGAGGTAACTTAGGCAGAATCCTCTTTGGATTTAGTTTCTGTGGTCAAGTTACACACTATCTATAGTGATCAAGTTTCTTAAATTTATTATCTTCTTGATGAAGCAAGTCATCTTTTGTTTGCTCTGTGGTATTTTTCTAATAATCAACCAAGAAACATATATTACTCATCAGTTATTTGTATACATATGCACAATATAAATACATAGTAAATAAATCTCCAAAGAAGTTTTAGCTCACTGCAGGAATTTTTTAGCTTATCAGCAAAGACTGTCTATTCCTTCTCAACATGTGCAGCTTCTGGAAATCCATGGGGTGTGTGCCATGTTTCTATCTGCAGCGTAATCTCCCCATGTCTTTTCTGTGGGATATCTCTGTGCCTCTGACTTGTATTCAACAAACCTTTGTCAGGCCTGGAAGCAACCGCTCTAAACGCAGTTTTAGCATCACAAATACCTTGGAATTGTTTGTATTATTTAGTTACGTATGTGTTCTCTTTTTGTTTCTAATCGGTTTGTTCATGATATCCTAAGGTTTAGGAGTGATTTGTAGAGAGGGGAAAAAGAGCTGAATTGGAGTGAACTCTTCATGATGGGTCAGATAGCTTCTAGGTGGTTGAATGGAAAAACAGTGGAGAGGAACTCACTGCAAGTAGAGCTGGCTGACTTGCTGTCACTCCTGGAGACACTTCTTGTTCTTGGTGATTTGAAAGTTCCTTGGCTGTATTTCCACTCATTACTGCGCTTCATCAGCCTCAATTTACTATCGCACTTCTTGGAGAAGCCTAGCAGCAGTGGCTTAGAGATTTCATAACACACTAGTGGCTCTGAGTATATGAATCCAGTCACAGGATCAATTCTCTGACAGTTTTCACTATGAAAATAATTTGATGATTTCTATTTTTTGACTCCTTTATCCTGGCCTTTTCTCTTACCAAAACCAAGTGTTGCTCTGACATCAAGCTACTTCTCCTTTGAATATTTATCTTGCCAATACTTCTGCATAAAGTTCACCAGTTTTCCTCATTGACTTGTTTCTTTCTTTATAGCTATTGCTTTTGTCAAAGAATTCTAGTAAGATACTTAAGGTACTTGCGGTAGAAGATTCACCTCTTGCCTTTGTAATAAGGTTTGCCAGAAAGCCCACATTGGATAAATTCTTATTGAATGAATTAGTCAGACATTTTTTCCTCATTATAGAAATAATGTTTTATATCATATTATAAACAACACTGGATTTATTTTCTTTAGAATAATTGATTAAACATTTCCAAAAAGTATGGGCAGGTATGTCAGTTTCCTAAACTGGCTGTAACAAATTCCCTTAAACAAGATACCTTAAAAAACTATAGAAATTCATTCTTTTTTAAATTCTGGAGGTCAGGAATCAGAAGTCAAGTTGTCAACAGAGCCTCACCTCATCCAGAGGTATTATGGGAAAATCCCTACTTGCTTCTCTCATCTTCTGTGGCTGTCAAAATTGATCATCAGCTTTCTTAGTTTGCAGTGATATGACTGCAATCTCTGCCTCTGTATTTGTATCATCTTCACCACAGAATCTTTCCTTCTGTTGCTTATAAGCAGCATCCTTGGATCTTGAGCACACCTGGGTAATCCAATATGATCTCACCTCAAGTCTCTTAAGTCAGTTCTATGTATAAAGACCTCTCTGAAACAGGATATGAACTTGGAAATTCACATCCTACTTTTAGAAAACAGTATTCACAAAAGAATATAGACTTGTTAGTTTACCTTTTGATCAAGCCATAGGAGAGCCTTACCAAGGTGCAGATTTGTGAACTACTCCATGACTGGTAGTAGGCCACTCCCAGGACAATGTTATATAATACACACAAGAGAATGATCTATGAACAGTTGATTCAAGAATCAACACCAGGAAGTGGTGCTGTGGCTCAAGTGGTAGAACACTTTCCTTGAGCACAAAGAGTCTCAGAGACAGTGCCCAGGCCTTGAGTTCAAGCCACACCATTGACCAAATTAAAGCATCAACACCATTCATTTTGCTTTATTTTTCCATCCCATCCTTCTTACACTTTTCCTGAAAATGATGGTGGAAAGCATTCATTCTGATGAAGGGTGTGACTGTAGAAAGGTTGCTAGGAACTTAGTGGTACTTGCTCATCACAGCAAAAGAAAATGAGTAGTTTTCATGGGAAAAGCTGGTCAGGAAGAAAGAGGTGAGTCAAGGTGCTAAAGGGTGGAAAGTGATGACTTTGATAAGCAATGCTATTTGAGCTATGAGGCAATTAAACCCTAGTGAGGACCAGAGATAATAAATCATTGCACTATCCAGGCTTCTGCCAT
Organism: Perognathus longimembris pacificus; assembly: GCF_023159225.1. Taxonomy (NCBI): domain Eukaryota; kingdom Metazoa; phylum Chordata; class Mammalia; order Rodentia; family Heteromyidae; genus Perognathus; species Perognathus longimembris. Next base: position 7,201,243 of record NC_063168.1, on the reverse strand, counting down.
GATGTATCTTTGAATGGTAGCCTCAGGCTTCGGTGAGAGTCAAGAGTACATACTCCAGGGAAACGTAACTACAGGAGTCTAAGAACAAGAGCAATAAAGACAGGCTTGTTTTCCCTCGTAATAGTGGAAAGTGCCTTGGCCTAATTTTATCCATTTGCCACCAGTAATGCTTAACACATCAATTAAAAGACTTAACTACCAAATAAAAGCTTTTTCCTCTGTTCAACATGGATCACACTAAGTATTTAGTTTCTACAGGATAGTCAGACTTGGGCTCCTCAAGTTACCCAGTCTAGATCATTGGCCATGCTCCTTAACCCTCTGCCTTTTTATGAGACCACGTAGAAAGTGAATCCAATGGTGCACAGAGTTATGAGTCCTACATCATGTGTTCTACAGTATTACCAAGCATTGTATTTTCCCTGGTGACAGTGGAGAAGTTTCTGGGAAATCCCATTGTTCTCGGACGAAAGACAAACAGTTGGCATCTCTGGAAACTATCTGAAATATTCGCCTCTAGCAGGAACCACTTCAATTAGAAGGTGCTCCCAGTTTTCCCAGCAAGGTCTGGTCTGAGTATTCCTGTATACATCCTAGCATACAGCAAAGTGTGTGCTAGTCCAGTGCAGAGACCTCTGACTCCACTCAACTCTCCACCATTAAAATCAGACTATTTCGCTGCTGGATTCAGGGAACACATTTGTGAGATGGTGCATTTCAGGTGGATGGCAGCAAAGTTTCCCAAATGGTCCACACTCACACATTGGTCTCATTCTTCAGCTTCTTAACAGACCATGCATCTTTTTCTCTGCTAGCTTCCACTGTGACTCTTGCTTAATAAATTCTCTGGTTAGTAGTTTTTCTAAGTTAGGGCCACTTAACGTTTCTTGAAAGGGAGATGACTACTAACTCTTCAGTGATTGACAGGTAGCGATTTCAGAATATTGCACTTGGCATCCATCACACCTCTTAGACCTGAGGCCAAGTAGCCAATTACCGCAGGACCAGGGCCCCTTGTACTAAGAAGTGGGCTTTTCCATTTAGACTTCAACTCTTTGGGGAGGCAGCGCCTAGGAGCTAGTGAGCAGAGCTGATCTCCAAACGCAGCCAGGTGAACGGATAAAGAGTTTCAGTCTCTGGGGTTGTTCAATTTGGCAATTTTCACAAGACCTCGGTTTTGTAAAATAACAAACAAATATTTTTTCAGCCTATTTATAGTTAGCACCCAAACACGACGCACATCGCTAGTGAAGAATGTGTAAATACGCAGGAAGCCCCTCCGCCACCGAAGCCTAGTAAATGGAAATCTTTGTCACTTGTTCAGCTGGATGGGACTCTCTAAGCTGCGGCGGCCTTGACATTTACCTTGGAAAGGCTTTCGCGAAGTAGGCCTACCTGAGTGGCACCCCAGACCAGAGCCAAGCTCTGCCTCAATGCCGAGATAGAAAGCAAGTGGAATCCTGGGAAATTGTCCATATTCAAACATTTTTAACCTACAAAAACCCATGAAAGTAACATAGTCCAGCCTACTTCTTCTACAAACAAAGATTCCATATGGTACTTATAACTACATAGGCATTAAGTTGATCTAATTCGCATCCCCTGTGTACTGTTTGCAAATTAATATAGTTCTTTAAGCACATTTTCCTACTGACAGATAAATGGATACCATTAAGAAACTGAAACTAGTAGGAGTTACAATTTTTATATTCTGGGCTTACATAAGCCCGGTTCTGAAGCTTTTAGATGAATCTTGGCTTAACACCTACACTGTTCGATTTTTGCCTGGGAAATAAGGTAACAATCCTTAACTCTGGTCTGAGAAGTTAATGAGAAGGAGGATAAAACTTCTAGCCCAATTCCTGACCTACTAGGAGAGATGCACAGGAAATGTTTGCTTTATTTTGTTTTCTTTCTTTCTTTGTGCTGTGGCGAGCACAGCAGCGTTGATAATAACCACAGTGAACCAGAGGAAACATACCACCCCAAGATGCTTGTGTGCTCACAGGCGTTTAGTCCCAGTACAAGCCTTTCCTTTCTGTGCACTAAAAACAAACACTGCAAATTGTATGTAAGATATATGGGCCATGCTTCTAGGCTGGCAAGCAATGGCCCAGGAACCAAATCCAAACCTTTACCAGCTTTTGAAAATAAACTTTTATTAGAACACATTTGTTATGGACTGAATGTGCCTTTAAAATTCATGTGTTGAAGTCAAGTGTCAGTGGCTCACACCTGTAACCCCAGCTACTTGAGACACTGAGAGTGGGGGAAATCTCATTGTAAAGCGAGCCCAGGTAGAAAAGATGTTGAGCTAGCTACCATGGTGCAGATCTGTCATCCTAGCTAAGAAGGGAAGCTTGGCGTACGTGGACTGCACGCAAGAATCTGGCAGGAAGCAAGATCCTATCTCAGATATAACCAGCAGGAAATAGAGCTGGGGGGGGGGGTGGCTCTGTGTTAAGCATGAAGGCCCTGAGTTCAAACCACTAGAGTATCAAAAAATCTTATGTTAAAGCCCTAACTCCCAGTGTGTCTATATTTGAAAACCTGGATGAGGTGTGTGTGTGTGTGTGTGTGTGTGTGTGTGTGTGTGTGTGAGAGAGAGAGAGAGAGAGAGAGAGAGGTGGGGTGAAGGGTTCTGGCACTCAATCTCAACCTGGGCTCTCTTCTTCAGCTTTTTTGATCAAGGCTAGTCATCTACAACTTCAGCCATAGCTCCACTTTTGCTTTTTGGAGGTAAATTGAAGATAACTGTGTCATAGACTTTCTTGCCTAGAATAGCCTCAAAATGAAATCCCTAGATCTTGGTTCATGCCTGTAAAGTCTCTGGGACCCTTAGCTCCAATTAACCACTAAAAAGCTGGAAGTATAGCAGCTGGAAGCGTGACTTAAGTAGTATAGTACTTGCCTTGAGGGAAACAAGAAACATAGGGAGAGTACCTAGGCACTGCGTTCAAACCTCAAGGGTGCACCCATGTACACACATGCATGTGCACACACACACACACACACACACAAGCCTTTTAAAATATTAATGTAACCATTGTTGGTCACCTTGTTAAAAACATTTCTTTTGACATGAACACCTACTTTGAGTAGGTTCAAGGGAAAATGGCAGTGAAAAGTAGAAGTCTCAATATGGATGAGTCTTTTAAGCAAATTTGTTTCAGAGATGAATAAATTAACAGAATGATTTAGTTATGGTCAGCTGTTAGCAATATCCAAACACGACTGGGACATCTTTTTATTTTTATTTTTTTACTTCTTGGCACAGGGAGATGACATTTTCAGTCTTATTTAAGGTGATTAGTTTCCAGCCTGTGAAATGCTGTATTTCATTACTGGCTCTAAACTTCAAAAATAATTCCCAGCCTATCCCTTAGCTCTTTCTTTCTCTTTCTTGACTTGCATCTAGTTGCAGTGACTCTGTTGAAGACTCAGGACCTGAAACTTATGGGCCATTTGTTTGAAATTTTCCTAGTTTGTGGGGTTGAGGATTTAGCTCGTTGGAAGAGCACTTGCCTGGCAAGCAAAGTTCGGTTGTTAGCTCTGAAAAAAAAAAAAAATCCTAGTTTGGGAGTGCCTACATGGAGTAGAATTGTGTTACAACAACTCTGGATTTGATTACTTTAAGCATGTGATATTCAGGGTTGACAATGTCTTTTAGAACTGTTGACTTGCCATGACTAACGACTTTTGAATTTAAAATCTCAGTGAAGAGAGTTTGCACGACTTTAATGAAGATTGAAATTTCTTAATCTGTCTTTTATTTCAGCAAGATTTCAATATTATAAAGTAAATGCCTGAGATTTATCTAAATTAGTGAGTTATGGCTGAAAATGCAATAATTTACAGATTGATGAATTTTAAGCTGGTTTTACTATGTGAAAGCTCTTAGCTTAGAGGGTTGCTTAGAGTAATTTCCCGAAAGCACCTAGAAGTGTCTTCATTGGCCCCTGAATGGGGTCTATACTCTTTGAAACAGCATTCAAGGCTTTCTGCACTCTATACACAGAAATTTAGTTTTTCTTTTTTAATTTTGAATTTCAAGGTGGCTGTCCTTAGTTCTCAAAATACACTATTAAAAACCCTTAGCAGAATTATGAAGTAGTGAGCCCATATTTCCTTAAATCAAGTTAAAAAAAAAACCTTACAAATCCTGCAGCCACAATAAAAAAAAAAAACTTTTATTCCTCTTATAACTCTGCATAAACCTTTGTTAGGATTTTCATTGATTTAAATTACTATAATAACCTAATTCTTGAGGTAGTCTGGTTTTGAAAGGTAGCGTTTTACATAATGTACATCAATTACTTAAAAAGACATTTCTGTGTGAAGATCAGAGACAATCTACAACTTTCAAATGCAGATTTTATAATGTCCATCTCAGAAGGAACAGTGTCGGATTTCAGTAGGGAAAAGACCACATAATAACAGGTATCATTATTTAAAGAAGTGGCTTTAATATCAAGCATTGTGGTTGTCACTTTATAAACATCATATTTCTTTAATCTGAAGAATTGTGTATTGAAATACGTTACTTTTTTTCTGAGTCAAACGAATCATTATTAGCTTAAATGAAAAATCTCACTTGCAAGAAACATTCAGATTTTAAAATCCTAAGTGGGAGGAAAAAAGAAGCTTGTCAAACTTGAAGAACTAGACTGATCTCAAGTCTACACAACATAATGTGTTCATGTCTGGATTCAGGCATAAGCTACCCAGTGTCAAATCCACACCTTGAGCAGCCACGCTGGGGATGTAAGATGCCCACTGCCATGACCTTTCTCATTTAATCTATTACCTTCTCCTATGCCGTAATGCTTCAACTCTTCAGTTATGACTGGTTAGTTTGAATCCAACAATAACCCCAAGTATAGTTACAAAACTAGGCAAATATGCTTTCAAAAGCAAAAAAAAAAATCATCTTCCATTGATGATTTTCTAAATTTACTTCACCCAACTCATACATTTGGTGATTTTGAGCCAAGCATTTAAAGCTTGGTTGAATCTGAAGATAATGTTAACACTTTGTCAAGCATTTGAATTGCTTCCAGCATATTGTAGATTGTAGTGTAATCCTCTGTCCACAAACATCCCTTCATTATTGCCTAATTACATGCAAATTTCATAAAATGAATGAGTTTTAAGGACTTGTCAATCTGTCATCCTAGGAACCACTGAAACATTTTGACTGCTAAATAAATAATCAGCAATAATCACACTATGCAAATTTGATATTTTCTGTACAATTATCTGAAACCATAAATAGCCGGACACAAAGACATTTGGCATTCTCTCTGTGCGATTTGACCTGCAGGTCTTTTTCCTCAATTTTTCTTTTTCTAACAAATAACCTAGTAGGAAATGTGCTTTTATTTTATATTTTTCTGACTCCAACTGTGCAAAGGTACCTGATGGAAAAATTATGAGTGTGCATATGCAAAGAGAATTTTATTTTTTGTCTAGCATGCATTTCATTTTGGCAAATATTTTTCATTTCCACTTTAAATTTTACTTTTGTAATTTTCACCTCCTCTCTAGTGGAGCTTATTTTCTTTCTCACTAGTGAAGAAAATGTAGGTAGGGAGTATTCGGTGTAAATTTATTTGTTTTGTTTAAATTCATTGTCTCTATCCCGTGGATCTCTGCATCTTATGCAATTTATTTTCCTCCTGGGTAATTTATTTCTGGACCGTCTACTACATATCAGGCACTGGAGAGCATGCAATATCAAAGGGCTAATTATCAGTGTATAGCCAAGCTCAGTCTATTTCACTGAATTTGCCAAACTCACAAATAAAAATAGTTTCCTTCTGTGGTCCTTGCCTCTGTGCCTGTAACACTTGCAGGACTATTGTCTATATACATTTCTCTCATCTCCAAAGGCAAGCTGAAGAGTTATTAGTAAGAATAAAGCTCTTGAAGGGTGTTTTAATTTAAACGTATCCCAGTAGAACCAGCCAAAGCTCTTAATATTTTCATGCCTACTCTCCTTTGCTTAGAGACTATGTTCCATTACCAAGCTCAGACATCCCACAAGTTTTTATCAGAGTTTCAAGTCCAGTCAAGCCAAAGTAATCATTCAATAAATGTTTTCATTGATGGGTTGATTGATTCTAGGCAAAGACTTATTTGTTGTCATCTGGCAATAAAGTCCCTTGAAGCGATGTGAAGAAATGATAGATGTCTCTTTTTTTTGCTAATGGTTGGTTGGTTTCATTAATAGAAGTGAATCCAACATGCTAGTTAATAAAAGAAAGAAAAAACTAGTGAGGAATCATCTAATATGAGTTCAGGGTATTTTTTTAACTTCAAGTTATATAGGCAAATAAAATTCTTTGGCTGATTTTAGTTAGGAGGATAATGAAAGAGTGCCATTCAGGAACTTGAAATTTAACAATGATTAATAAAGTGCTTTGCAGCAGGTCCACTCATTTTCTCTTGTAAGGGAGGCCATCAATCAATAGAAAGCCAGCCTCACTCATGAGAATATTATTATTTCTAAGCCACTGCCAAATGTGAATGCGTGTATTGTGTTCCACCCTTCCTAAAAGGCAGGCAGTTAACTAAGTAAATTTAAATGCTAAAGCAGAGAAATCGGAGGGCATGTGGTGCAGCCGTCTTGATTACCTTGTGCCCTGAATCAAACATATGCTGGCAACTTGGGCAGAAAAATCCTTGAAGTTCCCTTGTAAAGTAGCTGACAAGTTCAGCACTAGCTCAGGGCAATCTGCTTCCCTGAAGCTCCTACTACAAGTATTGTCATTGGTTCCACTCTTTCTTGTTCTAATGACAGCATCCAGCACTGATCTGTTGTGATGACATCTGCAAACCATTTCAAGACCACAAAGGCAACATTCTGCACTGATAAAAGGAGGTGAAATGTCTTTCATAAACTCTATCTTTAGGGCCAGGTGCTGCTGGTGCCTCACACCTGTAATCCCTGATATTCAGGAGGCTAGTATCTGAGGATCTCTGAAGCCAGCCTAGGAAGACAAATCCAGAGATTCTTTCTAATTTATCAGCAAAAAGACTGAAGTGGATCTATGGCTCAAGCAGTAGTTTCAAACCTTGAACAAATAAAACAGAAAAAGTATGAGGCTTAGTTCAAGCCCCGTTACTAGCATACAACACATACAAAAATTCACTTTTACAAATCTATAAAACCCTTCAGAACGTGTGGTAGAAAAGTGTCCATGTTCACAATCATGGAATGTTATATAATACTGCGAGAAGGAGTCTGAGGGTAGCTATAGATGCATCTGCTTCTCATACCACAAAATATCAATGAAGTATAATTGCTATTTGCCATGTAGTTAGTGTATAAAATATAAAGGTATTAGAATAACAGTTTCTTGTTTCTTTATATAATGAATCTTTTCCACAAACTACAATGTACTGTTAAGCAAAAGTGCTCAAAACAGCATTGAGACGGTAGGCCTTGGTTTAACTTTGAAATTTGGAACACATACTTTAAGCCTAAGTGGAATATGAGGAGTATAACTGTCCATAAACAGCTTATTACATAGACACCTTTCTGTAAGTTTTAGGTCTGTGACTATTTAAAGACTTGAATGGATGAGTCTCTGATCAAAGTTCTGCATTAGTAATATAACATGCTCTGTGAGAGTGAGTGTGTGTGTTTCCTTTTCTCATGTGAATTCAGATTCAAATGGAATGTATGATTATCGACACAGCTTGGCACATGTATGTTATGTGTCTAGTGATATAGATACATACATGTACACATACATGGGTAAATCAGCCCCATTCCATATCTACTATAGTATTACATAAAATAAATGTGACGTAAGGACTCCCTCATTTTTAGGAACTAGTAGCTTATGGGGGAATGTTGTATATCTACAGAAAGGATAATCTGGTTTGTTAGTTTTTTTTAAAGAACAATCTACAATGGACTTGGAAGCGTAATGGGCTGGTATGCATATACACACGAACTAAGTTTAGTAGGTATACACAGGGGAAGAGCTGAATGGTGTAACTCCTTTGAACATCTAACTTACAGATTAAACATGGAGCTGAAACATTTGTTTTCGGGAGGCAGGGGGACATCAAAGGGAGTAGAGATAGACAAACAGACAGACAAAGATGATGCTATTCAATGTACATATGTAGAAAATGGAGCCAAGTAACTAGAGGGAATAGGTAGAGTTAGCAGAGATGGGAGAAAATGATGAAAGGGCGACATTTATCAAGACGCGTTGTATGCATAAACTGAAATGTGGAATTGAAACTCCTTTGTACAGCTACTTCTAAAAGTCAAATAAGAAGCAAGTAATAAAAAGTAGAATGAGCTATATTTCTGTATGCTATTTAATTCTCACTGAGATGATAATAGCATGATTTTTGAAATTAAGCTTTTCTACTTTATTTTCTTATTCTGCACTTTAACATGTGTATTAATCTCCCAAAATAACTACCTCCTGCCACATTATTCACTGAAACTTAATTGTTTGTTCACAGGATTGTTCTGAATTACTGCAGTAAAACAATTGAATTGAATTGATAGGCTGATTTAAAGGAAACATCACAAATGTCCGGGGATGGAGCTTCCTGTTCTCCTCATCAGGGGAGTGAAAAACAGAAACCCTCTTATGAGAGTTGGAATGCTTGAATAATGCACCTGAGATCTGTAGTTCATTGGCGAAATGCTGAGGAGCTATCATTAGCCACTATTACTATGAAAGATGTGATTTGGAGTAAAAATGGACCTCTTTATGGCACAAAAAAGGTGAAAAAGATAATTTTTCTCCCCTTGCTTGTTTGCATCACCACCTTAATTTTAAGCTTGTTTTAGCCTATTGTATTTGGCTTGGAGTTAATTGAAATTGTATATGACTTACTTCCCTGTATTTCTTTCTGAAGAAATAAACAGAATTACACCACTGATTCTAACATGTGTCACTAATATTAATTATATGATTTCCTTACAATGATCTTTTCCCCCATATATATAGCTAGAAAATTCCCCCTCCATTCCACCATGCTCGTGTGAAGCAATGTTTCCAGGCCCACTGTGCATCCCAGTTTCCGTTTCAAAGGTTTGTGAGAATGTCGAGTTCATGACTGTTATCTTCTCGGTTTTATTAGTAGCCTTTTAAGAAGGCTTTAAGCTCTGGCTTTTGCTTTGGTGGATTGTGGTAGCTTCTGTTGGGCATCTCCTCCACTGTGTCAGACTGGAAGAGCCAACTCGTTGGCATGCCCAACGAGTCGCATCTTACTTCACTCAGAAATGCTTTCATCAGCAAGAGCATCAATACTTTACATAATGGTTTGACTATCAAATGAAAGAACATAAGAAAGCGCTTAGAAAGTCAGCAGACATGATTTAAAAAAAACAAAACTGGGGGCTGCCTGGAGAGCTCAAGGCCCCAAGTTCGGTCCTCAGGTCTGGAAAAAAAAATACTATAAAATAAACTCTTCCTGGTCCTTAGTGGTAGAATGTAAGAGGGGCTTTGCCAGCCAGCAAGTGTGACTGCAGAGACAAATGACCAGGATGACTGCCACACATTCTGCAAAACATTATGTGAACACAAATATCTGCATGTGTATCAGGGAAGAAGGTCTCATTGATGATTTGGATAACGGAATCACTAAGAGTAGTCCAAATTTCCTAAAAAGTTAATGTCAATCAGTGTGGCATCACCAAATTCTGAGCAATTGCAATTACAACTACTTCACATGAGACTGGGATGCTAACACATGTGCTTTGAAATCAACATTAAAGTTCCGTTGAACTCTGATTTCTCATCCATGTTGGCTGCTACATACGTTTTGTAAGACCTTGGAACATCTTTAAGCATGCAAGCCTACCTTACTAATAGAAGACAGATACAACTGTGTGATCCTCAATCAAATTGCAATATGCAACTCATTTGAAACTTTAAATGGACTTTAAACATTGACATGGACTTTGTAATAAAACTGAAGTAGTGGGTTCTCAAGATCACAAAGGCTCAAAGTTTACTTAGATGATCAGTAGGCAAGAAAATGTTGAAGATTCAAAGCCACACCTGTCTTGTCCCCTGTTGTGTCTTCAATTGAAGTACTTAGAAGGTTTTTACTCCGTATTTGAATAATACATGAAGAGTAGAAAAGATGGTTGCATGGAGGTAAAAATTCATTACTTTTTATGTAATCTTTGATTAACTAGGCTTAACTGGGAAGCTGAAAACAGTCAGAAGGTGGGGGCTTCATCGAGTCTCCGGGCCATGCTGCCTAAGCATTGAGAGGGAGGAATCCACGCGTCCTTGCTCTCACACTCTCTCCGGTCACTTCAGTAGGAACTAGGGATTTCCTGTGTCGGGGCTCACAGAGCTGTAGGTCAGAAGCTACTCAGCTCCCTGCTTAACGTATCTGCCTCATTTCTCTCCAACACTCCAGCCTGGAACTACCAGTAGTGTCCCTTTACGGCTCACCATGGCTGGCTTGGGGTTTCCTTTGTCAACTTAGGAATGTTCACATGACAGCAATGGCCATGAAACTCCAATACAAATGAAAATGTATTGGATAAAATAATGATCATTTTAATGCATTTTTACCTAAGAAGCGATCAAAAGCACCCCACTGTTGGAGAACCAGCATCTGGAGGCCACATAGGAAGAGACACATGGTCTGAGGGACCCTGCAACAATCCTCTTGACTCCAACATTTCTCCCCTGAAAATTATGTCCCGCCTCACAATGTCATGTTTGATCATTATTTGTCATTTGGCCATTACATGTCCACAGTAGCCGTTTATAATTAGAGGACTGTCACTGAAAAGATGATTCTTTTGTTTAAATCCTCTAGCGTGTGGTGCTTATTACTGCACCCCAGGCAAACAAATGTCCTAGTGTTGCCACTGATGTGTCTGTGTTAGGAAAGCATACCTATGAGATGCAAACGCGATGGGCTTCTGTGCATAAGTCAGGTGGATGCTGCCTTGGTTAGAGCCCATGTGCTCAGCTTTAGTTTAGTTGTGAATGTAAAAATAAGGTGCAAATTGGGAACTCCGGAAGGGCCCTGGTGGGTCAAGTGTAATGAACACTAGTTACCAACGTCACCATAAATACATGTGCCAAGTTAACTAGCTAGTCCAAAAGCCATCCATGTTGTTTTCTTTTAAAATAAAGTTGAGAAAATTGCAGAAATTGCAAATCGTTTTCTGAATTAGATAAAGACAAGGAGCAACTGGTATTTGTAAGTCATAAATATCAAAACTATCAATCCTCTTACAGAAGAGAGGAGAGAGAAGAGAAGGGGGGAGAGAGTGAAGAAGGGTGGGAAGGAGGGAGGGAGGAATAGAACGAGAGAGAGAGAGAGTGCACTGGGGGAGGGATATTTGGGGATTTTTCCATCCCAGATTTATTTTTGTGTGTGTGGCTCCACTGGGTCTTAAACTCAGAGTCTGTCCCTTAGCTTTTTTCCACTTAACTTTGTTGCTCTATACCACTTGAGCCACACGTCTATTTCTAGTATTTTACTGATTAATTGGAGATCAGTATCTCATAGTCCCTTTTTGCATAGGCTGGCTTTGAACTGTGATGCTCAAATCTCAGCTTCCTGAGCAGCTAGGATTCCAAGTGTTAGCCATGGTGGCTGGCTTCAATACTTTATTTCTATGCTTATCACCCAAAATTTGTCAGGAATATATTTCTTTAATAACAAAGCTACTGATTTTAATTTTTTTCTCTTGGTGCCAGGATTTCATCTAGGGCTTTGTTAGAAAAGCACTTTACTCCTGAGGTACACTTCCTGCCTTTGGTATTTGGAGGTAGATCCTGAAACAGTCTAAGGTTTGCATTTGTTTTCTCTACAAATTAAAGAATTAAAGGACAGGAAAGTGTTTAAAGCAGTCATAGTAGATTTATTTGAAAAAGCAACAGAGGAAGGAAAATGAAACAAATTCATATACAAGGAGGGGTTTCAGAGCTCAATGCCCAGCCCTCCTTGCTCTTGATGAAAGCCCATGGTTAAACCAAATGGTATGCTCGATAGCAGAGTACAGTGTATTACTTTCATTGCATTTCTACGGTATAATGCTTACCTGGGAATTATTTTTGTTTCTCCAGAAAAGAACTCCAGAGTCTTTACTACTAACGGAAAATATAGTTCAGTAAGACATACACAGGATTAAAAGATAATTTTTATGAATATTGTCTGTACTAGAAATTAGCACTATTTAGTTTCCTCCTTATTGACCTCTAAGTAGCAAATCATAGCAACATTCAGTGGCTTAAAACACTAGCATTAATACTTCACTCATCAGATGTAAACTTTGAACCAGGCTCGTGCAATAGTTCATCTCTAATTCCATGAGACTTGGCGTGAGATTGCAGAGTAGTTAGAGTTGGGGAGAGGTAGGGAATTGAAGGTTTGCACGTGCTTCAGGTGAGGCTGGTCTTGGCTGCTGCCTTGGTCTGTCGGTTTCCAGCAGGTACTTCACCTCTAACTATGCCTGGAATTCCTTCATTGGCTGTCTTAGCTCTCAAGATGAGCTTCCTTAAAAGATACTGGCATTTCTTGGGACGCAGGTCCCAAGCGGGAGATCCGGTTGGAAGCAAAGATATTTCATGTCTATAATCCTAGCTACTGCAGAAGCTAAAACCCAAGAACCCTCATTTGAAGCTAGCCAAGGTAAACAGCACTAAGAGGCTCTTATCTCCTATTAACCAGAAAAAAATATCTTGAAGCAGACATGTGGCTCAAGTTGTAGACCTCAAACCTTGCATGAAAAAAACTAGGCAAGAATGTCAGTCCCTGAGTTCAAGTCCCAGTATTGGCACATACACACATAGAATTGTCAAAGAACTTTAAAAAGTGATTCCAAACACCAAAGTGACTTGCTGACACTTGAATATATGCCTTGCGATTGTCCTTTGACCTTGATATCATTAGCTTTACTTCTAACCCCATGGCTTTTGTGCCTCTGGAGAAAGAATTTCTTGTGTTCCTTAAGGCCAACAGAATTTGTCCCTTCACTGAAGCTTTTGACAGTAATGGTTACCCTGAAGAAAGAAAATTATCATCTTGAAAACAAACTGAGTTTCTTAGAAATCAGTAGCAAAAATACGATAGTAATGCCACGGGTTCTACTAAAAGCATCTCAGGGACAATACAGGTCATGGTTATAGCTCTACTTTGTCTTAAATTCTCAAAAACTCAAATATGCTGATTTTTCATGGAACAAACTGTCTAATATTTGCTGAATATTATCTCAAATAAATGCACATACAAACTCATGTGTTTGACAAACATATATGAGCATTAAATCTCTTTTAAGTAATTTAATTTAATTAAGCTCATAAATAACTAAATAATGCATGAATATAACCAGAGTGAGTGTTTCACAAAAGTGTACTTTGGACATTTGAGTATACCTTGCTCAACTCTGCTTACCAGTAGAGTTTAGGGAAAGAAAATAGAGTTACAGTTGGCGTATTATATAATGCAGCTGTGGCTGCTCAGTTTTCCTCTAAGAATAATAGCTTGACTAAATTCCTATGATTTTAAAAAAAGCTATTGTAAAAGTGATGTGCAGAAAGGTTGCAGTTATGTAAGTAAGGTAATGAGTACATTTCCTTTTGAACAGTGTACACCCTCCAAGCATTCTCTTAATGATTTTTCTACCTGAAGGAACTTTGATTATCCCCATCTTTGGGTACATGGAAGTGGCCCATGAGATTTAGGAAGAAATGGTACTATTTTGATTTTAGAATGATCTAACTCCATTTCTGCTTTGATCCCTTCCCACCTCTGTAGGTTTTTGGATCTCTGCTTACTTTTCTACCAAACAGCATAGACATGAAGAATATGAAGACTGAATATGAAGAAGAATATGAAGACTGCTTGTGCCATCCCACCAGTGGAGAACTGGTAAATAAGAACTATCTATATAGCATACATAGATTCAAGGAAGAATTAAAATAATATAATTCCTTAGAAAAGTAAAGTCAACTTTGAATGAAAGAAACACCAGGGAAAGGGTAGTTGAAAGGGTGGGATGGGAAAGGAGTAGATGAATGAAGAGAAGTGAGGGAAAATGCAATAAGGAATTCAACATAAATCCTACAAGATTAGGTAAAGTGAGGGAAAAGGTTGGTTGGGGGCATGGGTAAGAATATTCAAAGGAGTGATATTGATCAAGAAGCACTATACTCAGGAACTCTTTACTGAATGGCAACTCCTTCCTACAACTACTTAAAGATAATGTTTTAAAAGGTGAGGGAACATTGTTGTGCTGGTGGCTTTAGTGTCAGGCTATTGCAAAAGGAGTTGCTTTCCTGATTTCAGCCTTTGTCTTTGGGTTGTTAGCATAGAGAAAGGCCATTGATTTTTGAGGGCATATTTTAAATCCTGCAACTTTGCCAAAGTTTTGGATCAGCTCTAGTAGCTTGGGGGTAGAGTCTATGGGGTTCTTTAGGTATAGGATCATGTCATCTGCAAAGAGAGAAAGTTTAACTATATCTTTTCCTATTTGAATCCCCTTTATATTTTCTTCTTGCCTAATTGCTCTGGTTAAGAATTCTAGTACTATGTTGAAGAGAAGGGGAGAGAGTGGACATCCCTGCCTTGTTCCTGATTTTAAAGGGAATGGCTTTAGTTTTTCACCATTTAGAGTTATGCTTGCTGTTGGTTTGTCATAAACTGCCTTGATTATATTCAGAAATGTTCCCTGGAATCCCAATTTTTCCAGGGCTTTTAGCATAAATGGGTGCTGGATTTTATCAAATGCTTTCTCCGCATCAAGTGATATAACCATGTGGTTCTTTACCTTGCTCCTGTTCATGTGGTGAATTGCATTAATTGACTTGCATATATTGAACCAACTTTGCATCCCTGGGATGAATCCAGTTTGATCATGGTGTATGAATTATTTGATGACCTGTTGAAGTCTATTGGCCAGAATTTTGTTGAGAATTTTTGAGTCTATGTTCATCAGGGAAATCGGTCTATAGTCCTCTTTCTGTGATGAGTCCCTTCCTGGTTTTGGGATGAGGGTTATACTGGCTTCATAGAAAGAGTCTGGTAGTGAACATTCTCTTTCAATTTCATTGAAGAGTTTGAGAAATATTGGTGTGAGTTCTGTTTTAAAGGCCTTGTAGAATTCTGCTTTGAATCCCTCTGGTTATCTATCCAAAAGACCACAAACATAATCACACTAAAGCCATCAGCACAACAATGTTCATCGCAGCACAATTTGTCATAGCTAGAATCTGGAACCAACCCAGATGCCCCTCAGTAGAAGAATGGATCAGGAAAATGTGGTACATATACACAATCGAATTTTATGCCTCTATCAGAGAGAATGACATTGCCCCATTTGTAAGGAAATGGAAGGACTTGGAAAAAGTTATACTAAGTGAAGTGAGCTAGACCCAAAGAAACATGGACTCTATGGTCTCCCTTATAGGGAATAATTAGCACAGGTTTAGGCAAGTCACAGCAGAGGATCACAGGAGCCCAATAGCTATACCCTTACGAACACATAAGATAATGATAAGTGAATTGAAGTCCATGTTATGGAAACGATTGTTATATCACAGTTGTAACTACTTTCAATGTGCCATATGTAACTGTAGCCTCTATTATTGATGATCTTCTTGTATCACCTTCCTGTGGTTGTACCTACACTTTCTCTGTATCTTATCTGAGTATATTGGAAACTGGGTATACTGGTATTAGAACTAGGAAATTGTAAGTGAATACCAAAATCGAGAGACACAGGGTAAAAAAAGACAAACAACTACAAAAGCAGTACTTGCAAAACTGTTTGGTGTAAATGAACTGAACAACTCATGGGGGGGGAAGGGAATGGGGGAGGGGGAAGGGGGGAATGAAGGATGAGGTAACAAACAGCTCAAGAAATGTATCCAATGCCTAATGTATGAAACCGTAACCTCTCTGTAATTCAGTTTGATAATATATAAATAAATAAATCATATATA
The DNA here is from genome assembly GCF_023159225.1 of Perognathus longimembris pacificus. NCBI lineage: Eukaryota > Metazoa > Chordata > Mammalia > Rodentia > Heteromyidae > Perognathus > Perognathus longimembris. The sequence goes on along the minus strand of NC_063168.1, from coordinate 7,185,287 downwards.
TATATAAATAAATCATGAGAGGGACAAAAAAAAGGTGAGGGAAATGGAAAGACTTGGAAGAAGTTTTACTAAGTGAAGTGAGCTAGACACAAAGAAACACAGACTCTTTAGTTTCCTTCATTGGGAATAATTAATACACCTCTAGGATAGTCCTAGCAGAAGATCACAATAGCTCAATAGCGATGTACACATGAATACGGAAGATGAAGCTAAATGAAGTGAACTCCAACTTATGGAAAAAGGTGGTTTACCATTGTTGTTATTTTCAGTGTACCATCTGAAATTATGCTACTTTCTTTTGTCTTTCCCCCCAGGGTTTTACCCCTGATGTCACTATTAATGATTTTGGGATCCTGGGTATTGTATATATGTTTATTGGAACTAGGGAAGGGAAGGAGAACATCAAAAAGGAGAGACAAAGTGTTAAAGGTGAACCAATGCAACAGGAATACTTACAAAACTGTATGTTGTAATCCAATGTAAAACTCATGGGGGTGGGGAATTGGGGCGCAGGGAAAGAAGGAAAAAAATGAAGGAGGAGGTAACAAGTTTGATAGGAAATGTACTTGCTGTTTTTAGGACTTTGGCCCATTTGTTGAGGGGCAGTTGGTTCTTTGAGGACTTGTTTTGAAGGAATTTAATTTTTTGAGTTCTATATATATTTTAGATATGAGGTCTTTGTCTGTTGTATGGCCAATGAAGATCTTCTCCCACTCTGAGGGCTTTCTATTTATCTTGCAAGCTATGTCCTTTGCCGTGCAGAAGCTCTGAAGTTTGATGCAGTTCCATTTGTCCAACCTTTCTTTGATTTGTTGTGTTTCTGGGCCTTTATTAAGAAAGTTTCATCCTGTGCCAAAGGAGCCCAAGTGTTTCTTCTATTTCTTCCTTCAATGTTTTCAGGGTATCTGATTTTACCTCGAGGTCTTTGATCCACTTGGAATTTATTCTGGTTCAGGGTGATATATAAGGATCTAATTTTAGTTTGTTACTGGTGTTGAACCGATTTTGCCAGCACTATTTGTTGAAGGGGCTTTATTCCATCCTGTTTTGTTTTTAGCTCCTTTATCCAAAATTAAGTAGCTATGGGCCTGCGGGTTCATTTCAGGGTCTTCAATTTTATTCCATTGGTTATCAGGCCTGTTCTTGTGCCATAGCCAAGCTGTTTTTATTATTGTAGCTTTGTAATAGAGTTTGAAGTTTGGTATTGAAATTCCTCCAGCACTGTTCTCCCTGCTTAGAATTGTTTTTGCTATGCTTCTATCAGAAAAAATGACATTGCCCCAGTTGTGAGGAAGTGGAAGGACTTGGAAAAAAAATCATACTAAGTGAAGTGAGTCAGACCCAAAGAAACAAACACTATGGTTTCCCTCATAGGGAATAATTAGTTCATGTCTAGGATAATACTAGCGGAAGGTCAGTAGCTCAGTAGCTATGTACATTTTGTGAAAACCAAGGAAAAGTGTTGCCCCCTGCGTTCCTAGAAACAATAGGGCTTAGGAGGCAAACACTCTTGCCACTAGGCCATATTCCCAACCCTGGTATTAGAACTAGGAAAGAAAGGGAATATCAAAATTGAGACACAAAGGATAAAAAGACAAATGACTCCAAAAGCAATACTTGCAAAACCATTTGGTGTAAACCAACTGAACAACTCATGGGGAAAGGGGGAGGGAGGAGGGAGCAATGTGGGAGGAGTTAACAAATAGTACAAGAAATGTACCCAAGGCCTAACGTATGAAACTGTAACCTCTCTGTACATCACTTTGACAATAAATAAGGGGAAAAAAACACAAAAGCAATACTTACACAACCATTTGCTGTAAACAACTGTACAACTCATGGGGAGGGGAGAGAGAAAAGAGAGGAGGGGGGAATGAGGGAGGAGATGACAAGTTGAACAAGAAATGTACTCACTGACTTACATATGAAAATGTAACCCCTCTGTACTTCACTTTGACAATAAATAAAGGAAAAGGGAATACAGTAATTACTGACATTAAAAAAAGAAACAATAGGGCTTGTAAAATTTCACTATCTTAGAGTTTACTCTTCACTTCTATAACTCCATTTTGTTGACTCCATGATAGAGGGCTGTGCCAACTGTACAACTCATGGGGGTGGAGGGAATTGGGGAGGAGGAAAGATGGGAGAAAATGATAGTCATTGTAGCCCTTGTTCCTCTCAGTCTCTAGGTAGCAACCATAGTATCAATTGTAAAAATGATCATAGTAATAGATTATAGAAATAACCATAGTAATAGTTACAGAAATGGCCACTGTCAGGTTGGTCCACCTATCATTGAGCCCTGGAGCTTAGTTGATATTAGGGGAACACGGTAACAATTGTTAAAATAAAGTTGATATTAGGTCAGCCTAACCACGAAATTTTGCTTCTGTCAGGGCTTTCTTAACCCGTTTGTGCCTTGCTCTACCCCTGCTTCAGCCCCCTGCGTCTGTGCTACGTGACCACCTGCTGTAGAATGCATAGTTTCTTTCTTTTAAAGCCCAGCCCTGCAGTGCCTCGTTGCTGCTCTTTACCATCCTGATGGTGGAGAGCAGGTGCTGTGCACAGTTAAATAAAGATTCCTACAATTGACTGAGTGCTGGTGGCTTTCTTGTCATAGGTGTGAGTCCTGGATGGCCAGGATACTGAAATCTGAACACACAAGATGGTGCTAAACAAAATGAACTCTGATATATGGAAACAAGTGGTTTATTATTGTTGTTATTTTCAACATATACTGTTAAATTATGCCTTTTTCTTTTGTCTTTCTTTCCCTGATATCACTGTAACTGATTTTAGTATCCTAGATATTTTATATATGTGTATTGGAAGTAGGGAAGGGAAGGGGAATATCAAAATGGAGAGACAAAGGATCACAGACAAACCAATGCAACACCAAGTTGGATAAGAAATGTATGCACTGCCTTACATATGAAACTGTAACCTCTCTGTATATCACTTTGTTTTGTTTTGTTTTTGTTGCCAGTTCTGGGGCTTGGACTCAGGGCCTGAGCACTGTCTCTGGCTTCTTTTTGCTCGAGGCTAGCACCCTACCACTTGAGCCACAGCACCACTTCTGGGTTTTTTCTATATATGTGGTGCTGAGGAATCGAACTCAGGGCTTCATGTATACGAGGTGAGCACTAGGCCATATATGCTGTAAACCAACTGTACAACTTGTGGCAGGAATGGGGAAGGGGGAAGATAGGGGAAAATGAGGGAGGAGGTGACAAGGTGGATAAGAAATGTACACACTGCCTTATGTATGAAACGATAAGCCCTCTGTACATCACTTTGACAATAAATAAATTAATTACTTTTAAAAAAGAAATGGGAATATTTCTTACATCTTTCCAAATTGGGAACTGACTTGCCTTTTTTTTCTTTCTTATAGTGTTACAATGTGAATCACCTTCTAGGTTTTGCCGATTATCTTTGTTTGAGTCATATGTGAAAGATAAAGACCTTTATCACCCAACACTTATAAAGCATATTCTATTTGCACATAATGATTTATTATTGTTGTTGTTATTTTCAGCATACTATATGAAATGATGCATTTTTTCTTTCTTACGGTTTTGCCCTTGTCACTGGATTTGATTTTGGAACCTTGGGTGTTGGATATATGCCTGTTTGAATTAGGGAAGGGAAGGGGAACAGCAAAATGGTGAGACAAAGGGTAAAAGCTGAACCAATGCAACATCAATACTTACAAGACAATAGGCTGTAAACCAACTGTACAACTCATGGGGGTGGAGGGAATTGGGGAGGAGGGAAGGTGGGAGAAAATGACAGTCATTGTAGAGGATGTCTATGATGGAAATCAAAGTCTGCCCCCAGTCTCCCCACCCTGACTACAAACACTTTTCACTTATTTGCTTATCCTATTGATGTCAGCTTTTTGAGTGGATATGTACATCATGTGTCTGAAACAATTGTCACAAATATCGAAAGTCATTAAAGCCTCTACGTACATCTTTCAGACAGGCTCTCTTCAAAGCAACCTCAGCATTGTTTCCCACTCCAGAACCCAACCATCCTTGTCCTAGACTTTCAGAGACCCAACCTACCAATCATAGAAGTGGATTTAGTTCTGTCACAGCTCTGATGGTTGTTGATATTGCATTACAGTAGTTTGGTCAATATGGTCCCTGTATACTGAATCTGCCTATCTTTTCAAATGATAATGAATCTGCCTATCTTTCCAAATGATAATTATATTTTTCATCTTTAAAAGGGAAGCAAAATGTCATTTTCCTTCTTTCTTTTCCTCCATTTTCATGCACTCTCCTGTTCACCACCTCACAAGTTTTGGACTCTGGCTCTCCCGCTCCCTGGTGTTGGTCCTTAAACATTTACCCCAGGCCATCATCCTGTTGCTATGATTTTGCATGAACTGTTTGTACATACGTATTTAAGGTCAACCTGTACTGTTTGCAGGGACCATTCTGGAGGAGAGATGACATGATAGAGAGTTGTGCTGACATGAGCTCTCATGGAGATAGAGAGACTCAGCTGGATAACGATGAATGCATTTCAAGAACATTCTAGAATGCAAAAGCTTTGGCTCTGGGTCTGTCACAGTTTTCAGATAGCTTAATTACTGTACACACATGCAGGTAGCCACAGTGAACACACAGAAAGACATTAGGAAGTCTCCTCTATTGTTTCTTAATAGAAACATTATTCAGAAAAGAATGTTACTGTGACTTTACTGAGAATGATCAACATTTTCAAATGCATCTTGAATCTTAAGTAGATATTTCATTAATGATTAGCAAAATTTCTCTATTAAACTCGACTGCTTTCAAAGTAGGAATATTTTTTAATGAACAGAGTTTAAAATGTAATTCTTAATATTTCTGGAATGGTGAGCTTGATACTATTGTTGTCCAATTCTTTGTTACACTGAGATAATATAAAGGAAAATATTATTAGCAAGGATCAAAATAAAGATTATTTAATAGTATTAATTGAAAAGAAAAATATTTGATGGCACTGGGGAATTATAAGATGGATACAATATTTCAGAACATGTTTTCAAGAGTTGAGCCTATTTGTCTTAATAGGAAGAAGCTGTTTGGAAGCATCTTATCAATGTTTGATTTGTTTTTCCCCCTGAGGAATGAACCAAAGAGATTGCAGCTCAAAAAAATCCAGTTATCCAAAAGCAGTGGGCTCTGAAATGCATTCAACATCTAGTTTAACTTTCTCCTTCCTAGCTCTCTTGGATGATTTATATAGATTCATCCTATTATAGACTCACCCTTTCTTTAAGGACAGTTATTTAACCACCTTGCTCCTCCAATCTCCATCTGTTCTCCAGGACACTGTCCCAACACATTTCATCTTTTATACTTTCCACATTTGCACTCACATTTTTTCCCTTTCATCATAGGTTTATATGAATTATGGTCTCCTCTCCAATTCTGTAGGTCTTTCCAAGAGAAATATTGCAGTTTGAGCAATATCTATGAGCTATCACAGGCCCCAAAGAATTGGTGTGGGGGCTTCTACAAGGGAATTAGACATGAAATACTTGTCGTGTCCTTGAGGAAAACTCGGAGTTAGACCGGTCATCCTAGGTCTGTCCTCTAGCATTTTCTGTACTTCTGAGTTGGGAAAATGTATTTAGATATATCTCCCAAATACATTTACTGTAACCGTGGCATACTGAGTGTTTAGGTTTAAATTGGATCTGGGTACCAGCAGGAGGGAATTATAAAAGATATTTTGGTGCTAGCTGGGGAGACTGGGGCCATGCCCCAAGAGGGTGGCTTTGGGAGGCAAGCAGGTGCCTTGTGGTGAAGTTAATGACCTCAGGAAATGTCCAGGTGGAGCCGAGAGGAAAGCCATGAGCTAGGAAACTGAAACTAAGGAGGACATCCAGAGCAAGAGTTGAGCATTATCCCCCCACAGATGGCAATGGAGAGTATAAAAATTGGTTAAAGCTCAAGGGCAAGGGCAAAAACCTCAGAGCATGGGGTGGGAGAGAGGTCAGGATAGTAGAGTCTTTTCTTTTTTCATTGTAATAAGTAGAAGGACTGACCATGGGCTCAGGATTGACAAAGTGAATGAGGCAAGAGAATGATAGGGTTAACTAGTGATGGGGTGGTAGCGTGAGGTGAGACAATGGCCTGTTAACTGAGACTTAAAAATGAGTCAGGTTTCAAGGAGTTTAGAGAACTTCTACTTTCACTCCAAAGCTTGCCCTTCTATCCTCCCTGGAATGTCAAAGTTACTAAAGATGGTTATGTTGAGTCCTGGGGATGTGGCTCAAGTAGTAAATTGTTAACCTAGTAAGTGTGAGGCCCCGAATTCAAATCCCAGTATAACCAAAACAAAATGTAGTACCTTCAGGGTCTAAAGTTTAAAGGCTAGAAGCCAGTGGCTCAGGGGTTTATGCTGTAATTCTGGTTACTTCAAAGGCTAACATTGGGAGGACTGGTATTTGAAATCAGCCTAGGCAAAAAAGTCCCGGGTACTCCATCTCCAAAAAGCCAGCCTAGAGGCATGACTTACATGGTAGAGAACCATCAGAGCTAGCAAGTTCATCAACTATGAGGCCTTGATTCAAAATCTAGTGAAGGCAAAGGAAAATAATGCGCCTGGTCCTCAAAGTAACTGCCCAAGTTGTTTCTCAAAGCCCATTCTGTGACTAAACAACATGGAAGTAGAAAATGAAAGCACTACCAAATTAACTGAATAAATTAGAGCCTGTAGGAACACAAAAGGATATTTTCTGTAGCCTTCTTTCATTTGCGTATTTCAGTGTATAATAAAAAGTGTACAAAGGGACTTCACTGTGATATTTCCGTATATGCGTATAATGTACTTACTGCATTTGTCATTCAGATTTTATCTTCAGTGTCACTTCCCCTGAGAGGAAATTACGTATCTTCACATTTAAAGTGCACCTTTATCATATCATTGTATTTACAGTTTGTTTCATCATCTACACTTCCCCTTTAGGAAATAAGACCTAAGAGAATTGCTAGATCTCTGTGCCTGTTCAAACCCCCAATGTCTGGAGAGGTTGCATGTGTGTCTTGAAGCATGAACTATGAGATATCAATAAGTACAAGTTAAACACATAAAAGAATGAGTACAGTGTCGCTATCTGAAGTCTCCAGAATTACAGCTCAATTAGATGTCGATAATATAATAATCAAAGTAATTGAGTGATTATGGACCACAGTTCTAGTGTCAAATGCAAATCAATTTTTCATCCTTATCACAGCCCACTGAGGTAAGCATTCAGTTGAATCTCCTAATAGGTCCAGTCTAAGGCTTACAATAGATACATATTTTAATTAATAATAAATAGAGAGGCAGAAAGTAGTAGGACATGAATTTAAGCCAGGCTTGTCTGATCTATGGCTCCATGCATGTATAACCACTATGCATCCAGTTACCCAGTGACTTTTAGACACTGGGATTATAATAGCCAAGGATGAACACATTATGTTGTTCATACCATATGCACAACAATGATGGATAACTTTTATTAACTTAATATTTGTTTCAAATGTGTTATGCCCATATATTAAGTGTAGAAGCACTCAATACACACAACAAAACTACAATATTAGTGAATATCAGCTCTAAATTTATTTATAAATTCACTAGTTTTTTCCGAGAAGATACATACACAATTTTCCAAAATTTTCAAATAGGGAATTATGATAAGGCAGTTAAATAACGACTCAATCCATTCAGCCAAGCAGTGGTAAAGCCAGGATCTGAAAGCAAAAAGACAGGACTCTTACGTTATTCAGACTGACAGAATCAAACTCACATGAAAGAATTTGACATCCTCCCAGTGTTCATTTATACCATATACATGTAAACATTTTTATTAATTAAAAATAGACACACAAAATTAAGTTGTGGGAAGGTATGGGAAGAGTGAATTGAGGGGAACTGAAGGAAGGGTTGACATTGTCCCAAACAGAATGTACTCATTACCTTACTTATGTAACAGGAACTCCTCCGTACAACACCTTGATAATAACAATAAAATTATATTTTTAAAAAAGGGAGAATCCACAACCGTGTGTGTATCTGTGTGTTTATACATGAGGCCTGACAATGTTTTATCTGAAAGTTCTCATCTAAGTAGAAAGAAAACATTAACAATAAAAAGCTTCAAAATGGTTACTTAACACAAAAACTTTTGATCTTCCTGAAATTTATAGAGGTGATGGATTGAATTTCATATGTTGTCCAAATTTATGTCTTAGACAAGATATTCTAGTCTAGATAGGACCCTCAGTTATGGGATAGCAAGTGACAAGGTGATGTACGATTGTATCATCTAAGCCAAGACTTCCAAAAACCTTCTCGCGAGGAGACGAATGTCTTTAAATATGAGTGTGTGTGTGTGTGTGTGTGTGTGTGCGCGTGTGTATGGGTGTGGGTGTCTGTTCAGCCATTGGGCACTTGAAATATTGCTTATGGAACTAATTCTTTATTACATCTAATTGTGATTAATTTACATTTAAACTAAGCAGCTGCATATGTTTAGGACTATTTATATACAATACAGAATTTAACTACATATCAACACACAAAATTAAGAAATAATCTAACACAGTTATAGAATATTCAAATACGTACACTAAACATGTTATTTTACAAGAAAAATGGAAGATTTCTACTCCACTGTAATTGTGATTAGCACTGATGCTGTAAGTTTGTGACGGAGAACTTAGTGCATGGAATACAGCACTTGTGAGTCTGAGGCTTGCAGGCCCGTTGATCGGACTCTAAGGAAACAGGTTGTCACGGTGCAGTCACACTGAGAAAATCAAGTCTAATCAACCAAGTTGACAAGTAAGTGTGTGTAAATAAAGAGTAGCCTTACATATCATGAACAGGATGATAAAATTATTCATTCCTAATAAAGAGAAGATGTAATTCCTGCCAGAGTGAAACATCTCTTCTTGTATGAAGAAGAAGCTGTTTTCTAGTGAACATCTGACCTTCACCACAGCACCTTTTTTTGTTTAGTTTGTTTTTTGCCATTTCTGGGGCTTGAACTCAGGGCCTGAGCACTGTCCCTGGCTTCTTTTTGCTCAAGGCAAGCACTCTACCACTTGAGCCACAGCGCCGCTTCTGGCTATTTCTGTATATGTGGTGCTGAGGAATCAAACTCGGGCTTCATGCATGCGAGGCGAGCACTCTACCACTAGGCCACATTCCCAGCCCTAAAGCACTTGTTGCCCATGAAGAGGCGAGGAAAAGAACTTCAGAACATGTAGACACGGGTTGAGAATGGAAATCTGTCCTTCAAAGCCAAGGGAAACATCAAGCTGTGCTCAATTTCAGTCCTTCCAATGACCAGTTGAGGAACAATTGTTTCCCCAGTGGGTAGACAGTGCCATGCATAACGGCCCTTGGAAGATGCTGCTGTCTGCCTTGCACATCTGTAGCTTGGCAATGCTTGAGTGTGTTTGTGTGTATGTGTGTGTGCGCGCACATGCATTGGATTGCAACATCTTTTAGAAAGATAAATATTATTTTTGCACTTGTGTTACACACATGGCATATCTAAGTTGAGGGTTAAAAAATTCCATTCGAATATGGCAAATTTGGAGTAGTTTTTCTCCACAAGAAATTCTTATCAATGCCACTCATTATATTAATCAATCATTCATTTTTCTATTTGCTTCCTTGAATCTAATAATACAGCAGAGCGCAAGGTAGGTTCTTAAAATGCATAAATTGCTATTGTGGTTGCAATTGAAACCAGAGGTTTTCTTTGACTCTAAGCTATGATTTCTGTCTAATCTTTGAAAATATAAAAATGAAGACAACCTATTTCCATGATTTAATTTTATTTCCTTTCTCTTCATGAAAATATAGAACAAAAACAATTGAAAAAAACTGAAACTTTCCTGGTGATATAGGACATAAATATAAAGAATATATTTTTATTCTTCAGACATAGCAAGGATTGAAAGTTTACACTAATTACCTGGAGTTTCGTTAATGTTATGAGCTGCCCTTCATCTCTCCTATCCAGACATACCACTCTGTTTCCTCAGCAGATATATTCAACAGCTTCTGTTCACACCTGACATCAATTTCCTTTGATGTTCACAGCCTAAATGAAAATGCTACAGCAAGCTGTATTTGCAAAGCATACAGGATGCCTTAAAAATGATGGCAGGTATTTTCCTCATTAAAGCAGCCATAACAGATAGTTAGATATGATGCTGTCCCTCACCTTTCTACTAATTAATGACTATGATTGCAACCCAAATAAGATCAGGCAATTAAATGTGATAACATTTCAGAAGCAAAGAAAATATACAACAATCTTGGAATAGCTTCTTACCGATAAATAAAGTTGATCTTTGGGAAATTACCATATAAATGTACTATTCTATCAAAAAAATCACACAAATGAAGGAACGTAATAATTTTCCTTTTAATTGAAACATGAGTTACATATCCCATTAAATTAAAATGTTATGAGTTGGCTTCCAGGAAGGTATTGTAAACAAGCTCTGTAGTCTTCTGCAGCAGAGTATACTAGCTGGAGCGGAGGCTCGTTCAAGCATGTCTTGAAAGGCACTTTGGGGAATATGTTACACTCAGCTTAGCAAAGTATCTCAGTAATTTTTTTTCACTCACAGATTTGTGACTGTGTCTAGATAGAAATAAAAGACTATCAAGGGGAAACCTATACACCAGCCATTGACCCCACCAAGGTTGACATACAAACACTATATCATAAATATTTAAGAACTTCCAGAATAGCCAGCTCTGTCAGCACACAAAATTGAACTTTTAGTTAATTGACCCTGTTTTTATATTTTATTAACCAAAATGAATTTCTGAATTTCTACTGATTTTAATGTGCATATTTGTTTTGTTAAAATGTGCAGAAGCCGGGGCTGGGAATATGGCCTAGTGGCAAGAATGCTTGCCTCGTATACATGAAGCCCTGGGTTCAATTCCCCAGCAACACATATACAGAAAACAGCCAGAAGTGGTGCTGTGGCTCAAGTGGTAGAGTGCTAGTCTTGAGCAAAAAGGATCCAGGGACAGTGCTCAGGCCCTGAGTCCAAGCCCCAGGACTGACCAAAAAAAAAACAAAAAAAGTACAGAAACCATGTGAGTCAGTGGATTATAGTCCTGTAATATTGTACATCTCTTCTGCTCTCAAGAAGGTTCGTGGCCTACAGTGCTAATACTTCAAGTTTCATTAGCTCAGTCAGGGGTAGAAGTGAAGATCCAAGGAGATCCCATTCTTCAACGCATTTTTCTTCTCATTTGAAACCTGGTTTGAATAGACCTTAATCTTAGTGTTGTGCAAAAGGTTTATTTTGTTGTTTTGAATGCATAAGCTTCTAGGTGGATTTTTTAAAGGGTTATAATGATCTGAACAGTTAATAGCAACAAGGAATATCAATCAAAATAATTTGCCGGTCGAAAGTGCTCACTGTGAGAAAACCCAGGGTGGAAAAAAAATCTCATGAATAAAAAAAAAAAAAAAAAAAAAAACCAGCCCAAAACACTAAAACCAACTCCCCCAAAGTGTATGACTGAGATTTGAAGCATTTCTAATGTTCCGAATCATGGTCTTTGTTATGAATGGTGCCACAGAGACGCCTGTACTTCCATATGAGTGGCGCTGCTTCTAAGAACAGAAAAGAATTGTCCCATGCAGGAAGGTTTGTGAGACTCTTACCTATGAAATTATATTTATATGTCACTTCACATGTGAGTCAATCAGGGATACGAATTCTCTAAAGCCAGAGCACTTTATGCTACTTGTCCCCCCCACCCCAACCCCCACAAGTACAAATTTTGATAAAATTTAGTTAAATTTAGTAGAAATGCAGACATTCATAATGCAGACACAGGTTTGTTGGGTATCCTGAAGGCAGTCTTCTCTGGGAATAGTGTGTCGTTTACTTCCCTGGATACATCTCTCAAGCTTTCTACCTTTGTCATCGCCTCCCACTCTTCTGGTTTCATCCCAAGGCTGTATTCTCTGTGCCTTCGCCTATTTTCCTCCCTGTAGAGCAGCTTCGGGCATATTGTTCTCAAATCGATGCCAAACTTGCAGTTGCTGATCTTACCTTCATGTGGAAATAGCATATGCTTATTCAAGTCTTGGGGATTTACAAAGTTAGACTTCTAGGATAGTGTTCTCAAAGGAAAATTACAGCATGTAGTTATAAACAAACCTGGAGGTCAGCTGCATATTTCTGAAGAAACTGAATGCTCGTTTAGCTGTAAAGCATGGTATTTTTGTTAAATGCTCAAATTTTGATCAATAAAAAATGACTAGGTTATAAGTAATGATTATTTGTCCACTTGATTGGGGAACTTCAGAAGAACTGGTTTATCCAACCTTTCCCTTCCTTCTTGTTCCTCCAGACTCAAATATTTTAGTTTGACCAAACCCTGGTTTCTTTAAAGAAGACATGAGTTGCCAGGTCCCATTTGCTCATGTCTATAATCTTAACGTCTCAGGAGGCTGAGAGCTGAAGATCATGGCTTGAAGCTTGCCCATGCAGGAAGGTTTGTGAGACTCTTATCTCCAATTAAACCCAAAAAGTCTGGAAGTGGAGCTGTGGCTCAACTGGTAGAGAGATAGCCTTGAGCACAAAAGTCCAGCCTAGGCTTCAAGCCCCAGGATCTGCTCCCATAAGTAGTAGCTATACGTGAATCAAGGAATTTGCAGGCATCAAATGAAACAATAAACTATTGAGATGTGTCCACATTTGTTTTCTTGGTAATCCACATTAAGAAGTAACATGGGAAAAAGTATAAATCTGCTGAAAATTGTTTAGTATTCCAAGAGATCTGAAACTGTAGGCTTATAGCAAAGTTGTCTGAAGGAGGAACAAAAAACTTGAAAATTGTTTTAAATTGTATGAATCAGAAATAAAAATTTCCAATTTCACATGCGAAAACCCTCACCTACGGATTGAATTTTCCATGAATGTTACTGCAGATGGATAAAAGGTGGAACTTTTAGCAATTATTAAGATCCAAAGGGGATGCTAAGAGCAAAGAGCAAGGAGCAAGGAAGGGAACATAACTGAATTCTAGATTATTTCCTGTTAACTGTATGACCATTTATATTTGAACTTCAATTTGTTTCATTTCTAAAATAAGAATAATTGGAGAATTTTTAAGTGATTTATCACCTACAACACATTTTATAACAGTAGATTAACTTACAAAAATGCATGAATCATAAAGAAATCAAGACGCATAATACAGTTGCTATAATCCTTGTTTCTGTAATTAGTTATGTTATTGCTTTTGTTATTTAAGAATGTTTTTCTTTTACTTATTTAATATTTGGATTCAGCAAACAAAGTAACATTCTCAAATACTCTACTGGTGACTTTGCCCATACAGGATGTGTTGTTAGTCCTGTATTAAATCCCCTCGTGCTAATGGGCTATACGTAGAGGATTTCAAAAAGTAAGATTTAGACAATGTAAGTAAATACATTAGCATGTTGGAAATAATTAAATGATAATAAACCTGTAGGTTATTCTATGGGTTTTGAGCGGATGCTGGCTCCGCAACTAGATGACCCAGAAACCATGCCTGGGTTATTCCACTTCAACTGTAGTTGGGTTTTCACTATTTCCAGTGTATGCGAGTAAATAGCAGAGATACCTTCATTTAGTTAGAAGGTTGATCCAGCTTCCAGCTTCATGAAGTGTAGTCATCTTGATTAAGTAAGTGGAGTTATAGTTCTAAGAGTTGAAATTTAACCTACTAGGAAATTTCCAACCTTTAACTTGGTTGACGAAAAGGCTCCAGAGGACAGTTACCTATTCCTAGAAATGCTTTCAGATAAACTTAGAACTGAGATGTTATTCATTTTAGCTGACAACAATACAGCTACAAATAGTTTTATTTAAAACATCTTTTGAGGAATGAAGATCAAGGGAATTACATTTTCCAGTTAAGATTATTTCTCACTATCTGGAAACCATAGCTAATGAGGTGCTCCAATATAATTTTTGGTACCACACACACCTGTCCATGAATTCTCCTGATCCTTCTAGTAGTGATTTATCAAAAGTAACTTCAGAAACATGTAGATTAACACTGCATACAAAGGAAATAAAAGGGTTCCCAAGTTGTTTTTATTTCCGCTGTAGTTTTTATTTTTGTAGAATTGTTTGTGCTTTTTCATTGCTCAGTCTTCACACTTAACACATTTCTATGCATGCACAATACTAATAGCAGATCCACACAAAGGCAAGGCTGGCAAAAAAAAGAGTCATAACTGTTAAAAAGTTCTTCTATAAAATGCCGTGAGATTATTTAGGTTAGTAAAAACTAGCAAGGATTGTTAAAAACTCCAGAAGGATCTAATCAAAGTGTGAGACTCTGCACCATAATGACAGATGGAATTTAATGTAGATAAGAAAAAAGGTAATGCATTTGGGGAGAAATCATTTAAACTTTTCATATACATTGGTAGGATCTGAATTAGCTGAACTTCTCAGGAAAAAAATAAGGGGTAATTATGGATGGAAGTATTCATTGAAGACATCTGCTCAGTCTTCAGCAGCAGTTAAAGCTAATAGACTGATGGTTATATTAATAAGGCAAGGGAAAATAGTATGGAAATATTATGACATTATGCTATATAAACCACTGATTTAATTTCACTTTGAATGCTGTGTTAGTTTGGGGATCCTTTGCATTTTAAGAGATGTAATGTTTATGAAGTAAAAGTTAAAACAAAATAAAAGTAAAGAAAAGAATTGGAGCAGAGCCAAGGGAAGCATTCAAATCAGATCAGGTAAAGTGAGCCTTGAATTCATGAGGATGCAGACTTGACTTCAGAGTCCCACCGCTTTGTTTAATTCATAATTGCAATTTTCATGATTAGCCACTCTCTCTCAAAGTCACTCCCAGAAGATTATTTGTCAATGAGCTTTGAGTAAAGCACTTAGTGCTTTCTTAGTGCAATGGAGGCAGGTTATCTTCTATTTTCCTGATCTGTGGTTGTTAACTGTTAAGTGTGAAAAACAATGAAAAGTGAAAAATGTGCCAAGAGAAACCCAAAGACCTTTAACTTTTTGTATAAGATGCTTGAGTCATGCCATGGTTCTAATCATGATATTCCCCTTGATTGATTACTGTTTACCTTGTATCTCCTTTGAACTTCTAAAAAGTCTTTTAATGGTATCATTCCAGAAAAAGAAGTCTGCAAAGAATAAAATACACTAAATATTTTACATCTTTTCTATTTTCCTTAGCTCATTTAAATGAACTACATATAAAGTTTTCTTCACTGAAAATACTGTGAACCACCATATGACCATGCTTGTAACATATTCAGAGGTTCACATTAGTGTTAGACCAGACACAACACTGAGTTTGCCACTTTACAAGTGGCAATTCCTAGGTCTTCACATTTTTCACTTTAAAAGTGTAGTAATAATTTACTGAGGAGCTAACTTTTGTTTCCAACAACAGTGTTTAAGAGTTCATCTATCCATTTCTTCACAGACGTTTGTTTAGTGATTATTGCAGTTCTAACTCCCATGTTTATCACATCTCTTTTCAAGATATGGAATCAACTAGTATCCACTGATGGATGGAAACATTTTGAAAGTGTGCTACACATACACACAATAGAATCCTATCTGGCTTTTAAAAAGAAAAGCATCCTATAACTTGCCATAACATGACTGGAAATGGTGATCATGTTATTGACTAATAATCCAGGCACAGAAAGACAAATACATCATTTTAATTATATTTGGTATCTAAACATGTTGAGCTGATGGAACTTGTGAGCAGATTAATGGTTACCAGAACGTGTGGCAAAAAGGAGGAGATGAGACAAGACTTCTTAAAAAGTAGGGAGTTAACATCTACATAGGAAGAATAAATGATGTTCTATCAAACAGAAGGCAATAATAGATAATGAGCACGCATCATAAAATTAAAATAAGTGGAACTGAGGGCTTTTGTATGTTCTCATCACAAATAATAATAAATAATTTTGTGGCAATAATTTGAGTATTTTGAGAGGAATATTGCACAGTATTAAAATGTATCCAAGTACCACACTCTCACAAATATTATTTGTCAATAAAAATTTGTAGGCAATAGTGATGAGGCCATGTAGCTCTTAGAGTTATTTTAAGAAATAAATGGAATGATACTTGTGAAATTTTTGTATATAGTAGTCACTCTTGTTAGATGTCATTTTTCATAGTTTCCTATAAGGGATTAATGTCATTTAATCAAAAAAAGAAGATTTACTAGTCATACTAGATTTCCACATACTTAGTGTATAGACAATGTCTTCTTTCCACAATCTAACCTCAAATTTCCATTATAGATTCTCTGCCACCATTCCTTGAGAAGCTTTCTAATCTGAAGCATACCCCCCACACCCCCAAATGTGGTAGAACCTGATTAATGGCATGGTATTATTTTCTAATGTCTGATTCTCATTCCATGCTCAGCTAGCACTTCTTTACACATGGAAATCTCTTGTTTCAACAAAGAATTGATGATCACTCTGGTTACTATTTTAAGCTAGCCACCTTTCTGTGTCCAACATTAAGCAGTGAGGAGCAAAAGAACCTAATGAATGGATTAACACATGTACACATGTTCAACCTTATAGACCCAATAAATGAAGGAACAAACAGTCACAGCAACTCCAAATAAATCTCAAAGAGAAAACTGTATGCTTAATGTAGTAAGGAGAAAGTAGAAATATAGCTGATGTTCCAACTTTGTGATCTGCGATTTCTGGAGGGTGATTACTGAAGAAGTGAGGAGTTCTCACTTTCTGAAAACATGGAATCAGATACTACAAGCACAACATCTTCAGATCATATTATTTGGTACTATTTTAGGGGAAAGAGGAGTACCAATCTGCAATTTTTATGATATTCGAGTTTTCTTCTGTTATGGGGTTTGTGGGAGGGGATTCCCCAACCCTCCAAGAGTCCACCACTCAGAGACAGTCTCAAGCAAAAATATGGGTTTACTGAGGAAGCAAAAAGCGAACTGACCGGACACAGCACAGACTCGGGAGCCAACACTGTGACCCCTAGCAGTCCTCGAGCTGGGGTTTATAAAGGTAAAAGCATAGCACAGATGTAGGGGCTTGATGCAGGGGGTAGAGCATGCAACAAACAAGCAAGCATGGCACAGATGTAAGAGGTTGATGCGGGGGATAGAGCAACCAACCAACAAGTTAAGCAAGCCATTTACAAAAGCAGAATTTTGGGGTCAGATTGACCTAATAATCAAGATGGAGTCAGTTCTACTCCCCCCAACATTTCCTATTATGTTTCCATAATCAGGATGGAGTCAGCTCCACAACACTTCTAACAATTCGCTGTGTGTGAGGAATAGACAGGAGGTGTTATTAGTAACTGGTTTGCATCTGTGCCTATTTGGTTTTATGTAACAAACTATTTTAGGAACTGTTATCCAGGTACCAGTGGTTCATGTCTGTAATCCTGGATACTCAGAAGGCTGAGATCTGAGGATCACAGTTTAAGCAGATTGAGGCAGGAAAGTCTGTAGACTCTTGCCTCCAATTAACTGTAACAAAAAAAGTCATAAGTACAGCTGTGGCTCAAGTAATGGAGTGCTAGCCTGGTACAAAAATACTGAGACTGTACCAAAACTCCGACTTCAATCCCCATTACCAGAACAATAAATACAACAACAAAATAATTATGTCTAGAACATTTTCCATACTTTGTAATAAACAGTCATGAAATCTCAGTGTTTCGTTCATATATGAATAAAGAAAATAAACATTTTAATGGGCTATTTGTTTCATGGAGTTTTCCTGTTCATTGCTTGAATGAATTACAAATTTTCCTGGGTGCGCACGCTGATATTAGTGTCTGGTGAGTGTTAGATGAGATAAAAGAGGAGGGATGAGATGAACCCCTATACAGCTGCTCAACATATCCTCTTTATTGGAAAACGTCTTTGAAATGTCCAATCTTCAATGGAGAGGCAATGATTTAAAAGATGCAGCTGCTGGCTAAGTAGCAGAAATGGCACCTGGGTTCCAACTGGGCTTGGGTGTGAGCAATTTTGAGAATAAAATCAGAATGGAAAGCAGTGAGATGGGTTTAGAAAACCTTTCTCCATTAAAGTCAATGTCATCATCAAAGTCCATGGAGATCCCCGTTTTCAAGGTATCACACTTGGAAATTCAAAGCCATTTTGGGGATAAGATGTGCACTCCTACACTGAATTATCTTTTGAGCTAAAAATATTTAACTGAAATAATGTTAGATGATTGAGAGGGATTTTTTAAATCATGCAAATGAAAGAGGTATTTTTCTCAGGGCAATGAAATTCGAAGGGAAGCATTACTGATCATTAGCATGAGGAAGGCATACTGCTGCCTAATCAAATGTCCATTAATGCAGAGAATGTCTGTCCTTTTCATTGATTGCACTTTAAAAAGGAACACATGAAAAGGTGGTCACATGAGATAGAGATGCCTTCATTAGTCAACATGAATGACATACTCTTCTTTTTAATGTTTTTCCTTCTCTCTCTCCTCAGAGCTTCATGAGAAGTGGCATGGGCAAACTATCTATAAAATGCAATTAGTAAGTTATGAAGAAATCCATTCTATCATATGTGTAGAAGTCCCACTTTTTTTTTTCTACCTTCTCCTTATAGTAGCTTGCAGAATTCTTGACCATGAGATGAGTTAGACTTCCTGCTATTATATTTAACATGATCCAGGAGAAATGCAAAGAAGAAAATGGAATGTTCCTCAGGGTTCAAATTTAGTGATAGCAAACAGTAATTTGGAAATATAAGTAGTGGTGGACAGTGAGGAGAAATGTGCTTTACTGCAAAGTTTGATCCAAACCCTGCAATTTCTTTCCTGTTCATTGTTGTGTTGAATGCTTTGCTGTATTTATTCTAAATCCTATAATGTGTATTTCCCTGGCTACTGATGATATTCATTTTGATGTTAGCACTCGAATATGATTTCCATCACTTCAGGGATACATTTGTAAGGGTGGAAATAAGTACTAATTAAATTATTTGACTACTGGTTTATTCTGTCCCAATATACATTGTATTCATCCTTAGTGCTAATGGCTTAATACATGTTCATTGAAGTTACAACAATCTTAGTAACATTTATGTTGACATGAAATTTTTCTGCACTTAAAGGACACAAACTCTTGGCTACTAGGTCTATAATTTGACCAAAGAAAGTACACTCTGTCCAACAGATAGATGGGTTTTGCCTTAATGCAATCGACTGAAACTGCTTTAACAAGTGTGTGTATAAGAAAACACTTCTTCCTTGTCATTATTTCCCTAAATATAATGTAGTATAGCAATTATTTTACCTAGTGATTATATTGCACTGAATAGGTCATGTTATCGGGAGAGGATTTACATCATAAGATAGCATAGATTCCATGCAAGTATTTCACAAGTCTACATAAAAAAAAACACTTTAGTTTTCATCATTTTAGGAGACCCAGTGGATACTAAGGGAAGACTGAATAGAGAAATAACGCGTGGGGAACTTGGTAGCATTTGGAAAAATAAAGTAAGATTTATTATTTGCTTCAGGAAAACTTTGGAGATCAAAAAGGGAAGTCATTGTATTACACAGAAAGGTAGTACCACTAGACTAGATTGTATGAAGTGGTGTACACAGGGTCTAGACGCTCAGGAAAGATGAGAGACTGTGACAAGGAATGAAGTCAAACTTACTTTATAATAAATATGACAGAAATCATTATGCATATTCAAGTGAGCTATAAAGCAGGAATAAATGCCTACAGCTTGAAGAAACTGAAGAGGGGTGTTTGAGTGATAACCATTAGCTTCATGACAATCAAAAAGAAAAACAACATTCCATTGATTTAAAAGAAAGTGGAAAACATATTATGAAGTCTTGAATAGGTGGGAAGTGGGGAGAATGCTAGAAGGAGGCATTCTGATGAAGGTGCATTATGTTTGAATACGGACATTTTAAACTGAGGTGTCCCTTCTGTAACTATTTGAAGATAATACTGCTTAAAAATTGAGATAAATTATAAAAAGTATTTGTGGCTTTCTTGCTGGACCTCCTACCATTTTTGTGTGAGTTGAAGGAGAATATCTTCATTCCTGATTATCAGCTATTATTGAGTACTTAGTGAATAGCAACATATATGCACAAGTTTGCTTCCTATCGTAAATGGAAAGAAACAAAAACAAAGAGGACGTCTCCCAAAGATACATAGATACATAGATCTCGTATCTTTACCTAGGAAGCCTGACTTCAGAGACTTGCTATGTGTGTAAGCACACACGTATCTATCACATGGTCACTAATTTAATTATCCTTTATGAAATTTGGTCAGTTGGTATCATTATTTATACATTTATGAATAAAGCTCAGAGAGATGGAACACATTTTCAAGGATGACAGGATAAAGGCATATTAAAAAAACATTTTCTGAATTTAATTAGTTTGCTTTTAATTCTAGAATTCTTAGAGAAGACTAGAAAATCTATGGATTAGTTCCTCCAGGTTTTTGGCCAAGAGGAATCTCCTGGATCACTCTATTGTGTGGGATGATCCAGGGACATGTACTTTAAAAGGTCACAGCAGCCCATCTCTGCAGCTGTTGCTTCTCTACTCCCCACTGAGGCCTTCAGTGAGAAGTTAGAGATAAAGTGAAGGCCACACATTTTCCGTTCACTTCATAAAAGGGAGAATTCCTGTTTATTGGATGATTGCAGAATCTTCCCTCTTCACTAAGTTGAGTAGTCTTGTGTTCCTTGCCACTATGTCCTGTTTGTGCCAGATTCTTCTTTCATTTACTCATAGATCACATACTTGTGAAACAACTATTAGCTTAAAAGACTGTCAGTCATAATCTTAGGGGTACATAAGTCACCAAGACTCCTACCTTCAAGGACCATGGAAAACAAACATGCAAACTCCATTTTATGATTAAATATTTATTGTAAAGTTTGATGTACTATACAGAGGGATAATAATTACATAAGTCAGGAAATGTGTACATTACTTTTTGAACAGTGTTACCCCTTCCTTCCTTATCTCGCACTTCTTGCCAACCGCTCTGCCCTCCAGGTTGTAAGTTTCATGACCAACACAGTGACTAGTGAGTATCACTAGTATATTGGTTCACACTTTGTCCCACCAATGTTCTGGTTCAATTCTCCTTTCCTTCTCCAAATCAGGTAAACTTATATACAAGGCAAAGGAAACAGAAATAAAAAACAGTGACAACAGGAAAAATAAAAAATGAAAAAATAGAAATAACTACAAAGACATATTCTGGTTCTTACAAATGGAGAAAAGCAGGCAACCTATGTTTATTTGGGTCTGGCTTACTTTGCTTAATATCATTTTTTTCCATGTCTTTCCATTTCCTTACAAATAGGGAAACCTCATTCTTTCTGATGGAAGCATATAATTCCATTGCATATTTATTCCACATTTTCTTGATCCATTCCTCTACTGACGGGCATCTGTGTTGATTTGATATCTTAGCTATGGTAAACAGAGCTGAAATGAACATGGTTATGCTGGTAGCTTTAATGTGTCTTTGTTGGTGAACATTTGGGTAAGTGCCCAGATGTGGAATTGCTGGGTCATAGGAAAGGTCTATGTTTAGTCTTTTGAGGAACCTCCCTACTGCTTTCCAGAGTCGTTGAAGAAGTTTAAATTCCCACCCAAAGTGTAGTTAGCTTTTGGGCCCATCCCACAGAATCTATTATTATTTTTCTCAATAATGGTCATTCTGACTGGGGTGAGGAAGAATGCCAATATTGTTTTAACTTGCATTTCTTTTATAGCCAGAAATGATGAATATTTCTTCATGTGTCTATTGGTCATTCCTAGTTCTTCTTCAATGAATTCTCTCTTTAAGTCTTTAGCTCACTTATTGATGGGGTTGCTGTTTCTTTGAGGACTTGTTACTGGGGGGTTCATTTTTTGGGCTCTAAGTATATTTTAGATATGAGGCACCTGTCAAATGTAGAGTGAGTAAAGATCTTCATCCAATCTATGGGCAGTTTACCCTGATAGCTATGTCCTTTGCTATTCAGAAACTCTTCAGCTTAATGCAATCCCATTTATCCAGGCTGTCTTTGATTTGTTGTGTTTCTGGATCTTTATTTAGGAAATTTAGACCTATGCCAAAGAGAACTAGTATTTCCTCAAACCCTTCTTTTTTTTTTTTTTTTTTTTGGCCAGTCCTGGGGCTTGGACTCAGGGCCTGAGCACTGTCCCTGGCTTCTTCTTGCTCAAGGCTAGTACTCTGCCACTTGAGCCACAGCACCACTTCTGGCCATTTTCTGTATATGTGGTGCTGGGGAATCGAACCCAGGGCCTCATGTATATGAGGCAAGCACTCTTGCCACTAGGCCATATCCCCAGCCCTCAAACCCTTCTTGTAATATTTCAGGATATCTAGTCATACATTTAAGTTTTTGATCCATTTAGAATTAATTCTGTTCCAAGGTAATATGTGAGGCTCTAATTTTAGTTTTTTACAGGTGTGTAGACAATTCTGCCAGCACTATTTGTTGAAGAAGCTGTCTTTCTTTCATCCTATGTTTTGGGATCTCTTATCGAGGATTAACTGGCTATAGGTCTGTGGGTTAATTTGTAGGTGTTTGATTCTACTCCATTGTTCCTTAGGCCTGTTCATGTGTCAGTACAAAATTGTTTTTATCACTATAGCTTTGTAATAGAGTTTGAAGTTGTTGAAGAGTTTGAGGAGTATTGAAGTGAGTTCTCCATTGAAGGCTGCTCCCTGTTTCTGCCTTCCCCTAGTTAGGTTTTTTCTTTTCTGCTACAGAGAGGTGGTGCAAGGATATCAGATTCCTTTGCTCTCTTCAAAAATGTAACCACTTCTCTGGCAAGTATTACCACTAGGTGCTCAGGCAGGGTCTATGCCACTTTCAAAAATGGCATTTTTCTCAGATAGGGGGAGGAATTCCTCCTGCTGATCTCAGTAGTGCTTGTGTCTTTTGCGAGGTGTGAGTTCCTTTCTGTGTTTTTCTGTGTCCAGTTGGGATGTGGATTCCTGTTCCTGCTAGGATGTGGGTTCCTATTCCTGGTCTTTAAATTTGTACTGGAGGTAAGTGGAAAACATACCTTTATTTCAGCTTCCTGGACTGCTATCTACACTGCTACCAGCAAGCACTTAAATCCGTCTTCTTATGCAATATGCTTGTATCTCTCTATAATTATAGCCTAGTTGGTGTGATTGTCTGACAGTTTGATGGGACCCTCAAACACTGCTTCTTCGGAGAGAGCACTGTTGGTCTCCTGTTAACTTTTTGACAACCTCCCTGAACTCCCTACAAACTCTTATCACAGAAAGAAATTTAGGATGTGCCATGCAATGTGAATAAATATACAGAGAGGCAAAGAAATGGAAAGTGGGGCTGCAGTTGAGAAATGAGGAGGAAGTTTTCTTGTTGAAGTTTATTTTTAAGCCAGGTTTGAAAAGTTTATTGTCTGCCCATAGTGGTTTATCAGCTGCCAATACTCTCTCTCTCTCTTTCTCTCTTTCTCTCTCTCTCTCTCTCTCTCTCTCTGTGTGTGTGTGTGTGTGTGTGTGTGTGTGTGTGTGTGTGTGTGTGTGTATGGTCACTCAAGGCAAGAGATGAATTAAAATCCATGGATCATGTGAACATTCCACTTCAGTGGATACTGGGGATGATTTCCTGTGTCTACAATACTGAGTACAACAAAGGAAATCACTAGAGCTACAAGTTGGAATGTCAGATAGGTATCTCATTCTATCTCAAATGTTCTTGAACCACAAAATAGAATCACTCTGAATTAAGAGATTATTCTGTTTGAGATATATTCTTAGGGAATATCGTGAGAAGAGGATCTACAGAAGCTGATATCAAAACCTGTAGTATCAGAACTAACAGGCTGGTTCAAAAGACTCATTTGGGCCCGAGAAAGCATCAACAATATGAATAATAATTGACCAGATAAAAATTACTCATGCATTAAATTAGAACATTTTATTATAGTGCTTAAAGCAGAATAAGCCTTTTTATATTAGATATCTGAAAGGCACAATTCATGATAGAGCCATTACCTGGACTCAGATTGTACTTGGGCAGAGAATCATTCTGAGCCAGACTAGCAAGTAGAACTAAGTGTTGATTTTGAAAGAATGTGGTAATTTTCTTCCGGACACTTGAAGGTTACAGGTGATGTCTAGATTTCTGTCTCTCAGCCTTCACGATCTGTTTCTATCTGGAATTTATCATGCTCATTCTTACCTTATCTAGAGCAACTCTCTATGGACTCCCTTAGCTTTGAGGATGCTGCCTTCAAATAATTCAAGACATGTGCACTAAAATACAATTTGAGCCTACATTTGTTGGCATGGATCTATGCAGATTAAAGAACTCCTGACCACTGCAATGCAATTCATCCTCCTTTGAGCATGAATTTTACTAGTAGTTCCATTAATTCATGGTTTCTATCAACTTTTCATGACTTCAGGTTGTCCTTCTCATGATTGTTCTTGAGTTTCTTAAAAATAATAATTATAAAAAAGTATCAGTCTCCATGCTCCAAATCAGAAAACTTGAAATTGCCAACAAGATCTATCCACAAAGGATTTCTTTCTACAAAATTAAGATATTAAAAAAAAAATCATTAAATTGATATACTAGAGTAAGTAATATGACAAGTTATTGAGGAGGAAAACCAAAATTAGAATAAAGGTGGAATGAGAAACTCTATCCTAAGACTCTCAAAATACCTGATAGATATTTACCAAGTTGTGCATAATTTACACTCAACCAATCAAAATATAATGTTGTTCAAGTTTTAGATTTATTAGGATACCCTTTGGGAAATGGCGATATAAAATATGAAGTAAACCCAAATATCATTTGTGAATGAAAAATTTCAAATCATTAATGTACAGTACTAGGAACTTTCCAAGGCTAATAAAAGGCTGTGGTGATCTTCTGGAGGCTTCAGGGCCCTTGTAGCCACAATATACTACCCAGCAAACGTATAATAGCACATGTTTGTCTTTATCCATCAGCTGATTACCAACAACCATGTATTCAGTGCTTATAATGTAGATATTTATCTTCTCCCAAATGATGATCCGGCAAGATTCAAAATATGAAAAATGCAGCCATTTTTTGCTAATTCAGATTTCTGATTTTGAAACAGCACTTGTTTTAGGACTAATTATTTAGCGATTTGTACCATTAATCTAGAAACTCAGTATTAGCTGGATATTTAACTAATAGTGTAGTATAATTCTCATCATAGAAAACATGTAATCCTACAAAGAAGACTGAAATAAAAAGGTAAATATAACACAATATGAGGCAGTTTGGACTGCCTTTAAATCTTGGTCCTTCAGATCTCAGCCTCCTGAGTAAGTAGGGTTATAGATTTGAGCCACAGGCACCTGACTACTACAGTATATTTTTATTAATTCTTTTAATCTTTACCTCTGATATAAAGCATTGACCAGTTTACTTTTGAGGTAATTAATGATAATGTAAGAATTATTGCTGTCATTCTGCTGTTTATTTCTTTATATTTGTACTTTACATCTCTATTGCTTTCTGTTATTTCTCTTTTTTGCTAAGTAGATATGTTCTAGTGTATCACTTGAAATGTTTTGTGTGTATGTGTGTGTGTGTGTGTGTTCTTAATGGTTATCCTGGGAATTACATTTAAGCATTGAAGACTTTTACCCTTAAACAGTCAAGGTTGAACTATACAAACGTAATTTAAGTAGTATAAAGAAGCCTTGTTCCAACTTTGTTTCACTTAGTTACCACTTTTCTACTGTTATGTTAACTAGATGTTTAAGTTTTATAAGGCTAACAATTTTATGATTACTAATATTATTTATTATTCTCTATATATTTTCCTCTCATCTTACAGGTATAACGACCATGAAAAATAAAAAAGTGCATAAAGACTTGATGAGCTTATAAATCTATTCAATTGATTGTACTCAGTTTGTGTAGCAAAAGAACATCTGAGTGAATAAATAAAGCCTTGCGGCTTTGAGCAGGCCTCCCAGTAGTGCGTGCTTGTGAAGAGAGTATTGGAACAAGTTTTCTGCCTGAAACTTTCTGTGTCCTGTACTCTTTTCTAGTCACACACTGGGGAGGAAAAGCTTCCCCAAGAAGAATTGCTAAAAAGCATACCAAAATAACAGTATTTCACATGACTTAAGATCACATTTTCATTGTTAAACTTGATTTGTACAATGTATTCGTTCAAGGACACCTTATTCAAAATTTTAGAACAAAGTTAGTGCCTTCTTTTTTATTTCTGGTCATTTTTGAACCACTTTGAAATAATTTTATTTCATTGATTTTTGCTTTTTACTGCTAATATTACTATTATTAATATGGTTATACAGGGGGTAACCTGAGAAATGGCTTAAAAATCATTGTTCTAATTTCCTTTCTCTTCTAGGATAGCAAACTCCTCTTTTTATTAGGAATGGTCACACAAGAATGGGCACTAGAGATTCACACCTGTAATCCTAGCTATTTAGGAGGCTGAGATCTGAGGATCACTGTGTGAATACAGTCCGGGCAGAAAAGTCCCTATGAGACTCTTATCTCCAATAAAGTACTCCCCCCTCTCCCCAAAAAAGCTGAAAGTAACACCGTGGCTCAAGAGGAAGAGCAATAGCCTTCAGAGACTGCCCTGGCCCTGTGTTCAAACACCAGGACTGGCAAACAAAAATGAATAAGGAATCTGTTGTATTAAAAATAATCTAGCTTACAAACTTATCAGTAAATACCAGTGTATTTACTTGGTATGCAAGTGTATACATGTATGCAATGGAATGAAAGTGTATACAATTGTACTAAGAGAAATATGGTAGAATCAAGGAAGAACTCAAACACTATAATACTACTTAAAAGGGCAAAGATTAATAAAATAAAAACAAGCAAGTGGGAACTTAAAAGGGGTGGGGTAGTAAAGGTGTAGACAATGAAGAGAAGATGTGAGGAATGCAGTCACGAATCCAATGTATAGCCTACAAAATTAAGAGGAAAGAGAAGGGAGGGATGAGTAAAGGGAAGGATGGATGAGATTGTTGAAAGGAGTGGCATCGAGTCATCAATCTGCATTGCTTTGACAGCCTGCTTTGTTAAATGGAAACTCCTTTGCACAACTACTGAAATATAATAAAAATGATTAAAAATTACAAATAAAGAATTTAAAAGAAGTTGAGCAGAAACTCAGGAGAAATCTCACCACTTTCACACGATACCAATGTCGTAGATTAGAGGTGGCTCTGTGAAGTTAAAGGGCAACAAAATATGTACAAGTCTGTTTTTTTTCATGATCATTCATCTTCACTGAATTTAAGGGGTGTTTCAAGAAGCAATAAAGTATTTTTCTTAGAATATCTTAATATGTTAATATCAAATTTCATCATAAAATTGACTTGCAATCATGGATGATTCCCTACTTTAGTAAGTGTAACAAGTAATAGAGAAACAAAATTTCCTTAAAGGGTGATTATCAGATCAATGAAATATATACATGACGTTGACTATGTCTGTGCCTCTATGTAGGCAAATGTTCTATGTGCGGATAGTAATTTCATCTGACATACAATTATGTCAAGTTAAACATTGAGCTGTGCTCTAGCTTGGTGTCAGGGACAAAGCAAGTATTCAAAGATAGTTAAACTTGTACGAGGTAAAACATTAGTCATTGACAGAGCAAGCATTGGTCTCCTGGGGCCTTCTTACTAATAAAGGCCACATGCACCCCCTTTCTTCCAGGAATGGTTATTGGCCCTTCACTCAGCACGACCAGATGTTTATTAGAACTGTTTCAGTGTGCATACAGGCATAAAATACCACTCTCCTGATACCTGTCTGTTATAAAGCCTCCCGGCCAAATGGTGCTCTGATTGAGTTAAATAGAGGCTGATAAGAACAGGAGGAAAGTTTCTAATTGAACTTAGATATTTAAGGACCAGGTCAGTACAGTGTAAAGCCATGTATGCATTGAGGAAATGAAATCAACTAGGTGTCCTATAGGTGGACCATGCAACAGGTAGAAGTGAATAACACAAAAAGAATTCAAGAAAAAATATACAAGTATGACAGAAATCTAGGACATTGATAAAGAGCTGTGGGATATGTAATATCCAATATTCAATTATCTATCCTTCTTGGAAAATACAAAGTTTATCTAATGATACAAATAAAACATTAGCATTAGATACATAAAACATTATATTGATGATAACTGTGGCCAATTACAGTGACTATAGAAAGACTGCATCAGTCAGCTTTCATCCCTGTGAAAGAAATCAATCTGCAGGGGAAAGATTCACCAGGGCTCTGACTTCAGTCCATGGCGTGTGTCCTCATTTCTTTTGAGCTTGCTGTATCGCAAACCACCATGAACCAAATGCTTCTTCATCAGTCAATAAGCTAGTTGTCAGATAATTAGGAATAAATATCATTTTGTAAAAGATAACCATGTGGATAATTAGGTTAAGCTTAGAAAAAGATTACAAGGAGTATCAATTGACAATTAGATAAATCTAGGGTACAAAACAAGAATTAGAGGATTTTCTTCTAAATACCTGTGATTTGAAGGGGCTACTTTCATCCAAGATGATTTACAGTTCCAGGGAAACAGCCGAACAATAAGACTATATAAATATAATACCATGATTTTCAGAAAATGGATATGAAACAGCACGGGGTAGTGTGGTTTCTGAGGAAAGACCATGAGGTAACCAGAGCCAGTAACTCACCCTCGGACATGCTTATTGCCTGAAATACAAATCTAGGCTCTGTGCAAGTTAAAAAAAAACGCAAAACTGAGACAGACCCTGATAGGTCCCAGGATTGCTGTGGCATAACCGAGAGTGCAGAATGGCCAAGTTTTTTCCAGAAAGACTAGACTTCAGAGAGTAAAGTAAACAAAAAGGATAGCTTAAAGGAAAAGAAGAGAGAGACAGATAGATAGAGACAGAGAGATATAAACAGGGGGAAACGGAGAGACAGAACACAAATCTAAGTAGCCTGTCAAGTATTTAGGTCATTACTGATGAGCATATACAGGTAAATAAAATAGTTGAGGCCTAAGGGAAGGCACCTAAAAAGATCATGAAACAAACTCTAGAGCTCACATGGCTGAGAATATTTCAAGGCCATTAATAAAAATAGAAGATTGTATAATAGAGAATCTTGACTAGAGTATCCAAAGGGATGCTTCATTAGTAAGGGGGTATGATTACCCACAAAGCAAAGGTTTTGTCTCTCTGCCAATCAAAACTGACAAGCAATCTCAAGGGACCCAATATTTTCAAATAACTTAGTAAGCCCAAGACAAAGATCAAACACCACTGTCGATATCCAAAAATTTTCAATATTTACTCAAGAAAAATTCCCAGTGTTGGGAATCTGAACATAAAATTGTAAATCCTGTGAAAAACTGTGCGACTCTGACCCATGATGAAGAGTAAGACAATCAAAAGAAACAGATCCAGCAATGATACAGGTGAAACTGTAAGCAGAAAAAGAGATCACAAGTTATTATGACTGAAAATTATTATTATTATTATTTTCTTTCTTTTTTTTTTTTTTTTTGCCAGTCCTGGGCCTTGGACTCAGGGCCTGAGCACTGTCCCTGGCTTCTTCCCGCTCAAGGCTAGCACTCTGCCACCTGAGCCACAGCGCCCCTTCTGGGCGTTTCCATATATGTGGTGCTGGGGAATCAAACCCAGAGCTTCATGTGTAGGAGGCAAGCACTCTTGCCACTAGGCCATATTCCCAGCCCATGACTGAAAATTATTACAATTAATTTATCCATTTGTTTAAGTAGTTAGAGCTCCAGGAACCAGTGTCTCCTACTTGTAATGCTAGAAATCAGGAGGCTGAGATCTTAGGATGGAATCCAGCACAGGCAGAAAAGTACAAGATAATTTTATTTCTAATTAACCAGCAAAAAGCCAGAAATGAAGGCTCAAAAGGTAGAGTGCCAGCTTTGAGGAAAAAGCTAAGAGAGAGTGTTTTGGTCAATTCAAACCCCTGGAACACATAACAAAGAAACAAAGAAACAACAACAAAAGAAGTTAGAATGAAGACTGAGTATCTTAAAAAGAGAAATGAAGATTTACAAAAAATAAAACAAAACTTCTGAGAGAAAATACTCTGTGAGATAAGAGCAGCAATAAAGTTGGAAGACATATTTTGAGAATAAGATTTAGTGAGAATACTTCAACTTAACTCACATACTGAATACACATTAGACACAGAGTCCATGAAATAGCTATTTTAGGATTATGGTAGGCTATGTCAAAGGACTCTCTGTCCATTATGAATTCCACACTTTAGTATTATACACCTCAGGGATTAGTCCAAGATATGTAATAAACTACAAGCATTTGTTTTTCCAAACTTACCTAGGAGTTGTATGTAAGTTTATTAAGGAATGGTCCTACAAAAATTTGGATACTGTACTTGGACTGCCAGTCATGCTCCAGAATGGCCCCTGCATGATGAGCTCATACCAGGTCGAGACAATATTACAAACATTTTGAAAACTGAATGAAGGGTTCCATACTGCCACAAAAGTGGTTTACAATGTTCATATCGAGCCATTCTGTTACTGTGCATCACTGGGGTTAATCCAAATTGATTACAGTGTATGATGTTTGAAATGTCTTGCTGATTTAGTTTATAAAATATACTGGTATTAGAACTAGGGAAGTGAAAGCGAATATCAAAATCGAGAGACACAGGGTAAAAAAGTCAAAGGACTCCAAAAGCAATACTTGCAAAACCATTTGGTGTAAACCAACTGAACAACTCATGGGGGGAGAGGGAGAGGGGGAGAGGGGGGGGGAATGAGGGAGGAGGTAACAAACAGTACAAGAAATGTACCCAAGGCCTAACATATGAAACTATAACCTCTCTCTG
The DNA here is from genome assembly GCF_023159225.1 of Perognathus longimembris pacificus. NCBI lineage: Eukaryota > Metazoa > Chordata > Mammalia > Rodentia > Heteromyidae > Perognathus > Perognathus longimembris. The sequence goes on along the minus strand of NC_063168.1, from coordinate 7,154,309 downwards.
TACATCACTTTGACAATAAATAAGAAAAAAAAGAATTAAAGAAATCTATTGTTATTGTAAAGAGTGGTTACGGTGTTAGAAGTCAGATAAAGAGTACATTTCCTTTTGGACAATGTCACCCCTTCCTTCATTATCTCTTAGTTTTCCCCTCTCATCCCCAAGTATAGCTTGTATAATTCATTTTCAACATAGTGTCTAGTGACTACAACTGCTGCATTTGTTTACCCTTTGTCTCACCATGTCTGTACCCTTCTCGTTACCCTTACAAAGAAAAGTAAATGAACAAACAAGATAAAAAAATAAAAACAAAAACAGCAACAAAGAATAAACCCTCTGATTTCCATTTTCTGGAGTTCATTTCAATAAAGATTATTTATATAGTCATTGATATCATACCTATATAGTCATCTCCTGAGAATACCCTCCTTTGGTCTCTATGTGAATGCCTAGAGACCTATATAATTTATCAGGTCTCAGTGTGTTTATGAGTATTTAATGCAGAAATTTTACATCCAAATTCATGAAGAATATTATTCTATAATTTGTTTTTAGTTGAATTTTTATCAGGTTTTGGTATCAAGATAGTGGTGGTTTCATAAGAGGGGTTTGGAAAATTTTCTACCCTGTCTGGATTTGAACTGCTATCCTCAGACAGCATCATGAGTAGCTACGAATACAGATGTGAGCCACCAGCATCCATTTCAATAATTTTTGTCCTGCTATTTATTACTTCTTGCCACCTACTGCATTTGTGTTTGAATTGTTCATTTTCTTAAAGAGGGTTAAGATGTTCTGCTAGGATTTTTATTTAATATGTCTCTGAATTTTTAATGTAGGTGCAAATAGCTTCCTTGATTGTGTCCCCATGGTTTTGTTGTATTTTAATTTTCACTTGATTCTGGGAACTATTTTTTACTTCCACTGATTTCTTCAATAACCCTGGGAAATTCACTCAAAAGTGAATTTATCAGTCTTCACGTGCTTGAATTCTTTATTGTGGTTGTTTCTAGTTTTATTCCATTGCTTTAATAAAATATCAGAAGTTATTTCAATTTGTTCAAAGTTATTTCAACAAGTTTGAGGAAAATGCTTAAGGAGAGTGTCCTGACCCTGAGTTCAAGCCCCTCTACCAGCAAGCACGTAAAATAAACAAAAAAGTAAACATCGGCAAAACCACAAATAAAGATTGAATATCTTTATGTAGAGAGAGTGAAGATTCTCAAAAGATTAAAACAAACTTCTCAGAGGGGCTTCACAGAAGATGGCAGAAAGATAACAGGAAACCAAATAAGTTCTCTCCAAAGAAGCAGTCTTAGGCACCCACCAAGTTTTCCATGTCTAGAGAGTCATGCCAAGGAAAATATAATTATGCAGAGATGTATCCCAGAGAAGAAAATTACTAGCTGCCTGTATAAGAAGACACAATGAAGCACCCACTAGCAGTGGTGACAGGGCCAGCAGAGCCAGCAGTGGTAACGTCCCCAGCGGTGGGGGCGACAAGGGGCGAATGAGCCTGCAGGCTTTCCACGTAGCTCCAGTGCGAATTCAAAGACCAGCAACAGGGACGCACAGCCCAAATGGCCACACTCGGCTGCAGCGCCAACTTGCCAAATCAAGGATAGTCTGAAACGCCCATGGAAAGCATGAGTACCCCACAAAAGACCTCCTCCCTCCTTCCAAGAGCACTCCAGCTGGAAAGGAACACTTCCCTTATCTGAAGAGAATGCCACGTTTGAAAATGGAATAGAGCCTGCCTGAGCACCTGGCTAGAAACACTGGCAGGAGAAGGGAATGACGTTGGAAAGGGCGGAAGGGTCTGATACACTTGTGCCACACCTCTCTGGTGAAAACAAAAAGCCTGCCCGTGGGGCTCAGCCCCCAGCCCTCACCAGAAAGCAAGGACAAGCTCAGAATTTCAGATCATATTCTCAGCTCTCTGTCAGCTGAACACCTTGGAATTACAAAAGCCGAAGTCTCTAAAATCTCACTGGAAAAAAGAAAGAACATTGGATGGGTATCCAAACTCAGGGCGATTTCAAGCAGGGCGAAGAGCAGGTTCTCAGGAGCTAGCCCTCACTCCCCGCCCCTCAGAAAGAGCTAAGGAGTCCAGATATGCTGCAGTTCTGCTCACACCCAAGCATACTGCTAACAGCCTCCACCTTCCAGCTCTACCACACAAAGCAAAGTCCCACTCCCACCACAGCTTAAGTCAGGCTGGGAGAAGGCCTGGAAAGACTCCAAGGGTGCGTGACTCCAATTTCTGGCCATTCAAGCAAACTGATTCGGGAACTCATCTCTCGACTTTCAGATATTAGTAAGGTCCAGACAGGACTGAGTGTAGGAATCTAGGTACCAGCCAAACCCCCATATCAAGAAAGCTTCTCAGTCGACATATATGCCACAAGGGAAGTGACCTCTGCAAGGAAATGAAAACCTACATTTATAGGTTGAACAGGGGACAACTGGAAGGGACATCGGAAGACACAAGTTCCCCCAAACAAACTGGAGAACCTTTTTTCTTTTTTCGTTCTTCTTAGCCCTTGGGTATTGTTTTCTGTTTCACTGATGTTCTGTGTAGTCCTAGATACACAGTATACGGTGATTGCCAGGCCTCATTCTAAATTGTGTACCTACTTAATTCTGGAGACATATGTATCTACCACTAGAACCACTGTACAACTTCCAGTTTTCTGGTGGTTAATTGGAAATAAGAGTCTCATGGACTTTCTTACCCAGGCTGGCTTTGAACCTTTTAACAGTGATCCTCAGATCTCAGCCTCCTGAGTAGCTAGGATTACAGGCATGAGCCACTGGTCCCCTGTTTCTGGTTACATTTTTGTTTGTATTTTATCATATATGTGTATACTTTTTTTGATGTTAGGTCTTAGTTTTCTTTATTCTGTTCATTTCCCTTTTTTATTCCTTTATTCTTATTTGCTCTTCCCTCTACTTTTCATTATGGTCTTAATATTTCTTTTAATTTCATTTATACTTGGTCTCCTTTATTTCTTGTCCTTCTCTCCTTCTTCCTTTCCTTTACTCTGCTTATCCCTAATTGGTATTCTGTGATTTACATGGTATTTGTTTCCATTTTGACTGTGTCTAATTGATTCATCTTGTTATCCTTATGCTTTGGACTGTTTTGTTGTCTACACAAGACCTAAAACAAAACTTCAATCCTAAATGATCAATTGGCAGACAGGAAAATAAAAACAAAGGGAAAGTCTAAATAGCAGATTAGATGACATCGAAGGTAGCCTCTGGAATTCAAGATAGAGGAGATATTATAAAGAAAATACAGACAGTTATTCAGAGCAATCCCTTGTAAGAAGAAAGAACCTTACAGAAGTTTCAAGGTTAAGCAGAAGACCTAATATTAGATTAATAGCTACTGAGGAAGCTCAAAAGAAGGAAGATAAAAGGATTGGAAATATATTGAACAGAATTCTAGTATAGGACTTCCCAAATTTCCAAAACAATAGAACCATTCAGATACAAGAAGCCTTTCGACCTGCAGACAGATCAGAGCTGAACAGAACATCCCATTGCCATAGTGTGATCCACATGGGATCAATAGAGACTGAGGAAAGCATCCTTAGACCTGTCAGAGAGATGAGATTAATTAACTATAAAGAAAAACCAATCAGAATAAGTACGGATTTCTCCGGTGAGACCATGAAAGCAAGGAGAACCTGGAATGAGGTATGCCATACCTCAAAGCAATCAAATACCAACTAAGAACAGTGAACCCAACAAAGCTCTCCTGCATAACCAAGACCTTCCACAAGCAATGGAAATACTTTATCTCTACCAAAGCAGTGTTAAAGAAGATATATAAGACATACTGCATACAGAAAACCAACAAGAATAAAATATTGGCAGAGAAATGATCCCTTAACTGAGAAACAGATAAATATAGTAAGAGATGATGGGGCACAGTCCCTAACAAAGTAGATAGCATGGCAGGAAATACCAAACACTTCTCAGCCCTAACTCTCAATGTGAATGGACTTTTCTCTCCAATTACATGACATAGATTGATTAGTTGGATCAAAAAGCAAGATCCATCCATCTGTTGTCTTCAAGAGACACATTTTCCCCACTAAAACAAACATATTCTGAAAGTAAAAGCTGGAATGAAATCCATCATGCAAATGTCCCCATAAACAAATGAAAAGAGACAAAAAGGACATTGCTTACTAATAAAAGAGGATTCAACAATTTTAAATATCTATACACTCAGTGTTGGAGCACACAACTTCATCAAACAAACACTACTTGCCCCAAATAGATAGATACAAACATAGATAGATCCAAACACATTGACTGTTTATGATTTTAACATACCACTGTCGCCTCTGGATAGATCAACCATGCAAAAACTCAGCAGAGAAATCTCAGAACTAAATAATTGTATTAACAAACTAGATTTAACAAACATTTACAGAATATTTCACACAGCAGCATCAGATATACATTCTTCTCAGCAGGACATAAAACACTCTCCAAATAGATCATATTGTAGGTCACAAAGCAAATCTATACAAATTCAGAAGTATTGAAATTATTCTCTACATTCTGTCATAGCACAATGTAATAAAATTAGAGCTTAACACCAAAAGAAATCACAGAAAATCCTCTTACTCATAGAGACTGAACAACACATTGCTCAGCAAACAGTGAGTCATTGAAAAGTTCAGACAGAAATTCAAATGTTTATGGAATTTAATAAAACACAATATACCAGGTCCTCTGGGATACACCAAAGGCAGTACTCAGAGGAAGATTTATAGCTTTGAGTGCCTACATTTGCCAATTGGAGAAAACCCAACCCAAAAATTTAATGGTGCAACTTAAGCACCTTGAAGAAGAGGAACAAGCCAAACCCCAAACCAGTAGATGAAAACAAATAATCAAAATTAAAGCAGAAATAAATGAATTAGAGCAAAAAAAAAAACTATAGAAAGAATCAACAAAACAAATTTAATTTTTTGAAAAAATTGAACCAATTGGCAGGTCCTTAGCAAATCTGACCAAAAAAAGAAAAGAATACACCCAAATAAACAAAATTAGAGTTGAGAATGGGAACATGACAGAAACAAGCAAGATCTTGAAGATTATAAACGAATACTTTGCAAACCCCTATGCTAACACAGGAGAACGTGGAAGAAATGGAGGAATTCGCAGTGAATATTGATATACCCAAATTAAACCAAAATTTAAACCAACCAAATAGACCCACAACAAGTAATGAAATAGCAATAAAGGACCTCCCTTCCAAGAAAAGCCCAGGACTCGATGGATTCACAGTCAGATTCTATAAGGCTTTCCAAAGAGAGCTCACTTCAATACTCCTCAAACTTTTTAATGAAATTGAGAGAGAAATATCACTATCAAACTCATTTTCTGAAGCCAGTATAACCCTCATTCCAAAACTAGATAGGGATTCATCAAATAAATAGAACTCTAGACCCATCTCTTTGATGAAACTCGTTGCAAATTTCTCATTGCTATGTGAATAACATCATATAAAATGTTACTTATCTAAATGAACTCCAAGTAAGAGCTTTGTTTTTTTCTAATTGAACTGTTTGTGGTTCTTTTTGCCTGATTGCTTGGTTGGTTTTTCTTTTCTTCTTTCCTTTTTTCTTTGGTTTATTCTCTTTTGTTGCTGTTTTTTTATTTCTGTACTGTTTGCCTTTTGTAAGTTTATCTAATTTGGGGAGGGAAAGTGAAACAGAAATGATGGGACAAATGGCGAAGCAATTCAGGAGTGAAACGAACTAGACACTCTAAAATGAACTATACAGAGATGGGGGAGGGAAGTTGTGAGGGAAAAATGTGGGAAAGAATGAGGGAGGAAGTCAGACTGTTCAAAAGGAATGCACTCATTATTTGACTCATGTAACTCTGACCTTTTTTGTGTGTTGTTACTGGGGCTTGAACTCAGGACTGGGTGCTGTCCCTGAACTTTTAATTGCTCTAGACTCTCACTCTACCACTTGAGGAGCCATAGCTCTACTTCTGTTTTTTTTGTTGTTGTTGTTTATTTTTTTGTTTTGTTTTGGTTTGGCTTGGGTTTTTTTGGTAGTTCATTGGAGATAAGAGTCTCATGGACTCTCCTGACCAGAAAGGCAACCCTCAAATGGCAACCCTCAGATCTCAACTTCCTGAATAACTAGGAATGTAGGTGCTCACCAAGGACTATATCTTACTGAATTGAATTAGATACTGCCTCTGATATAACATAAAAAGGTTTGGAAGCTGGGTGCCAGTGGTTCAGGAATATCATCCCAGGTACACAAGAGCCTGAGATTCAAGGAGTGAGATGGGAAGCAAGTCACAGTCGAAAACAAATCTGTAAGACTTTTATATCCAATCAGCCTACAAAAAGCTGAAACTGAGCTATGACTTAAGTAGTAGAGCACCAGCCTTGAGCAGTATCAGTCAAGAGAAGGTACAGGACTCTCAGTTCAGTCTGTGTCTGATAATGGAGTAGTGGTACAACAAAAGTTTGGTCTTTTTAAGAGGAGGCAGAGAATCTAATTCATACCATGACATTATAGTTACACAATTTGTATCTTTTTGGAGTTTTCTAGGAAAATTATAACTATAATTGTATGATTTTTTGACAAGGAAGCTATCTGTCACTTAAAATCTGCCCAGGTTCCAGCTCTTTAAACACATCTTTTCCCTCGTGTGTGGTCTCTTCCCTTCATCCCTGAATGTGGAATTTTGCTCAATCACTCACAGTAACAGTAGCTTCTGTTGCTGTCTAGAAGTGTCAGCAAACATGAGGACAATGGGAATGTGTCAAGAACTAAATAAAGATCAGGGACTGAATAAAGCACCTGGACACAGAAAAGGATACATCATCTCCTTTGCTTCCTTTTTGTAAATTGGCAGATACAGGGTATTTTTAGCAAAGACAGGATGATTTTGCTTAATGCTTGGCAGCTGCTCGTTAGGCGGATCACAGAAAGAGATAAGTGAAAGGGAATATTGGTTCACATTGCAGCATAGGTGCCAGGAGTAATAGATTTCAAGTCTTGCTCACTATCCTTGAGTGAACCTGAGGACTCATTTTCCTCTTGCCATTTCCACCCCGCTTTTCCCAATCTTAAAGCTGACACCAAAACATCTTCACACACTCTAGGTGGCTGAAGCCATAATATGTTCAGATTTAAGGCTGTTGATGTCACTGACTCCTCTTATGATCATCAACTAAAACTATCTCCATCTTCAACTTATCTATTTATAATCTTCAATGAAGGGTAAAGGCATACAAAGAAAGGAAGAATACAACTACTAAGGAGGTGATAGCTGATTAAACATACTTGGAATAAAGCTATCCTTGGGGTGTTCCAAACGATGTTGGGGCCAGCAGATGAGTTTCATCATCATTTGATGACTTCTTTTTTGTTTATCCATATTTACCAACTAGAAATGTGAGATGTTCAATCAAATGAAAATACATATTTTGGTCACATCATGTAAATGGGGCTACGGGTAAAGTTTAGTAAGTTATCTTCAGTTGAGTAAAGTTTTCATCTAGTTCCAAGTGTCTAGTCACAATCATGACCACTTCAATGTTTCTGAATTTTTATGAAATTAAGAAAAATGAAATAATGGGTATTTTGGGACGGTTGAATGCTAATGTTGAAAGAAATGACACTGATCAAGAAGCACTAAAATGATACTTCTCTGTTGAGGAAATGAGAATGGCCAAGAGACATATGAAAATGAACTCTACATAACTGGCCATAAAAGAAATGCAAATCAAAATAACATTGAGATTCCACCTCGACCCAGTAAGAATGTACATTATCAAGAAAACTAACAATAATAAATGTTGGAGGGGATGTGGCCATAAAGGAACCCTACTTCATTGTTGGTGGGAATGTAAACTGGTTCAGCCACTGGGGAAAACGTATGGAGATTCCTCAGAAGGCTAAATATAGAGCTCCCCATGACCCAGCAGCCCCACTTTTGGGCATCTACCCAGAAGACCACAAACAAGAACACACTAAAGCCACCAGCACAACAATGTTCATTGCAGCACAATTTGTCATAGCTAAAATATGGAACCAACCCAGATGCCCCTCAGTAGACGAATGGATCAGGAAAATGTGGCAAATATACACAATGCAATTTTATGCCTCTATCAGAAAGACTGACCCCATTCATAAGGAAATGGAAGGACTTGGAAAAAATTATACTAAGTGAAGTGAGCCAGATCCAAAGAAACATGGACTCTATGGTCTCCCTCATAGGGAATAACTAACACAAGTTTAGGCTAGTCACAGCAGAGGATCACAAGAACCTAATAGCTATGCCCATATGAATGCATAAGATCATGCTAAGTGAAATGAACTCCATGTTATGGAAATGACTGTTATATCACCATTGTAATAACTTTCAATATGCCATGTGAAACCGTAGCTCCTATTGTTGATGATCCTCTTGATCCCCTTCCTGTGGTTGTACCCATACTATCACTGTATCTTATATGAGTACATTGAAAACTGTATAAACTGGTATTAGAACGAGGAAAGTGAAAAAGAATATCAAAATTGAGAGACAAAGTATAAAAAGACAAATGACTACATAAGCAATACTTGCAAAACCATTTGGTATAAACCAACTGAACAACTCATGGGGGGGAGAGAGAAAAGGGGAGGGGGAGGCGGAATGAGGGAGAAGGTAACAAACAGTACAAAAGATGTACCCGAGATCTAACATATGAAACTGTAACCTCTCTGTACATCATTTTGACAATAAATAAGAAAAAAAAAAAGAAAAGAACAACCAATGGCCAAGAAAAAAAACAACAACTGTATGTTGTAAACCAACTGTATAACTCATAGTGGGAGAGAAATGAGGAGGGGGGAAGGTAGGAGAAAAATGAGGGAGGAGGGAGGAGGTAACAAGTTGGATAAGAAATGTATTCACTGCCTTAAGTATGAAACTGTAACCCCTCTGTACATCACTTCGACAATAAATAAATTTAAGAAAATAAAGGTAAATAATGCAAAAAAAGCAGTATATGCATAAACTACCTTGCCAAAAGACTAAATGCAATGGACCCAACCAGCTATGGACTGGAACCTCCAAAATTGCTAGCCAAAACAAAGACTTTTTTGTCTTTATGATGAGATTTTCTCAGATCTGTGTTGTAGTAACGGAAAGCTGACTAACACTTTCACTGGGGATTTTCATTCTGGGGAAAGCAAGTGAGCTGCTGTGAGCTCAGAGAGTGAAAGGCTGAAAATTTTAGCCAAGAGCAGGATTCCAAGCTTCCCCCGGAGCCAGTATCCTGGTACAGTTTACAGCAGTGTTTCCACTTCTCCCCGAACCCTCATATATTTGTAGCAAAGAAGTCAAGAGAAACCTCATAAAGGATCATGAACTGGGGCCACCTGCAGAAGAAGCTGTGAGAGTCTTGACCCATAGAAACAGGGTAAGATAATCGCATTTTCATTGTCAGATGCTGAACTAAGTTTTAGTATTACTGATTATGTAGCAGTAACAAGTAATAGTTTAATTCTAACAACAAATCCTAACCAAATTATAGCTTTTGTGGCCACGTTTTGCTTGTTCTTCATTCCCTCTTTTCTACCTGATCTTTTTTTCAGGTGTGTGTCTGGGGGGGAAAGGGGGTGTACTGGGGTTTGAACTCATGGCTTTGTACTTGCTAACAGATGATCTTGCTTCTGAGTCACACGTACAGACCTGGCTTAATGCAATTATTTTTGAGGTAAGGTCTCATTTCCCTGGCCAGACAGACTTCTGGACTGAGACTGGACTTCTCTTTACTTGCTAAGATGACAGATATGCAGAACTGCATCTAGCTTCCCATCATTGAAAAAGAGTCATATGGACTTTTCTGACTAGGGATAACCTGAATTCATGATCCTCCCAATACCAGCATCCCATCTTGATAGGTTAAATAGCACACCAGTGAGTGAAGAGGAGAACTTATGAACTGTTCATCTTAGGCTGGCCTCCAACTGCAATCCTGGTTACAGACTCCAAAGTAGCCACGATTATTGGTACAAGCCACAGGCGCCCAGCTCCTCTTGACTTTTAACCATTACAATTTCTTCACACGATGTCTTCTGTTTCCTTCCTACTCTGTCTTAGGTAATCCTGTTTGCCTGCCTAGCCAGTTAGAGATTTAAGGAGTTGGCAGGGTCTCTCTGCCATGGTGCCATCTGCATTTTGGATAGGGCAATTCTGTGAAGCAGAGCTGTCATTGGCACAATGGGGTCCCAGAGCAGGGTTCCTGGTCTCAACATTTGAGATTCTCCCGATGCTTTCCTCTGAGCCAGCTGTGGCAGACCTGTCTCCAGATATAGCCAAGGAGCCTTGGGAAGATGAAGAGGAATAGATGCTTGAGGAAAATCCCTCTTCTAGACTTTTCTGTGGAGGTTGGGCTTGCATGTTTAACATCCAACCTATGGGATTTTGCATTATCTTTGGTATAATATCATCTGGAAGCATCTCAACTTTACATTCTAAATATCTGAATTCATGAGCTCTCTCTTTCCCCCAACTCTTGCTAGAGCATAGTTACCTTGAGTGCCTTATAAAATGTCAGCATTTCATTAGATGTCTATACCATCTGTTAATTGCTCAATGCCTGAATGCCCCAATCTTCAACACAGCCAGGAAAGATGATGCATTCTATCACTCAGCCTCTGTCCTGCATCCACAGACAGCCCTGTCCTTCAACTCTTGTCTTTGAGCTTTTTCATCTTTCCTGTTTTCACAACATGATTTATTGTTGCTCTCCTCATCTTGTCTTTTACTTTTGAACACGTTTCTCCCTCTCCCAGGAATATTCTCTGCTTCCATGTTTTCCTTGCTAATTCAAAATCATCTGTCAGATCTCATTTAAAATATCACCTCCTCAAAGAAGGCCTCATTACCTCTTGTCTGGGGTAGCCTGAAAGTTCCAGTCTTCCTGTACTCTTCCTTTTCAAAGTGCCAAGATTGTAGGTATATAGTACCACACCTGGACTTGATATTTTACTCTCCCTTTGTAACAACTGCAATTATTTTTTTAAACTCCAAATTTATTACTCTTCCCATCATCAGTAATTTTAGCTTCAGCCGTAAGGAAATTATGTCTGTGTTCCTTCATTTCTGTGTAACTGGTACCTTGGTGAGTGCCTGCCAAATGCTCATAAGTATCTGCTAATGTTTAATATAAATGACTTAATGAAGTATTATAGGACACTCATATTTTTGCTGTCTGTGTCAATGAAATCAAGAGATGGGCCTACAAAGGTTCCTGAAGTCTCTGTCATCAGTTTCAATGGCCATTTTGTCTACGTATCTCCCTGTTTTTGTTTGCTTAGTTGTTTCATTTTGTTTTGCTTCGGTGGTATTGATGTTTGAACTCACAATCTCACACTTACTTTCACAGATTGATTGCTCAGCTAGTGCTCCACTACTTGAGTCAGGAATCCAGATTGGCTTTTTTGTTAGTTATTCTGGAGTTGGAGTCTCATTAATTTTTCTCCCCAGGCTGGTTTAGAACCACAGTCTTCTGAATCTTATCCTCCCAAGCAGCTAGAATTCATTTCCAGACACCAATGTCCAGCCATTCCCCTTCAGTAACTTAATAATAGATGGAAATTTCACTATTGTACGTTTCCCTAGTCCTGTAAGACCAAGAATGTGATCAAGCAACAATCTTAAAACTGTTTTGATAGTTATGAAACCACCAGTGAAACTGAAGTTAACATGAAGAATAATATGTAAATGAGTGAACTTTTATTCTGCTATGTGTCAAAATACCTTAATTTTAAGAGTGCAAATGAAAATGAGAAGGCTTTATTCTCAGTAATTATGATAAAAAAAAACAACAGACATATTTGAGTACATTGAAAAATCTCTCTCTGACTAAAATGACATGACAATTAAAATGTAAGAAAACTAACAGGGATATATGATAAAGTATTATCATTATATTAAAAGAAGTCTTACCAACCAGTAAGACAAAATGAAACTCATTTAGTAAAATAATAAACAAGAAGAGAATAGGCAAAACAAAAAAGACAAACAACTAAACCACTTTTAATGAAAAAAGAAATCTAAAACACCATGTACTAGTTCATAACACAAGATAAAATAAAACAAAATAAAAATCCAGTGGGAAAAATCTTCTAGACCCAACAGTAGGAGATTGTATAAATAACTATCTCTGTGAAGTGAATTTCTTCTCAGAAAATAATGTTATTAATGTAAATCTGCCTTTTTTTTTTTTGCCAGTCCTGGGGCTTGAACTCAAATCCTGAGCACTGTCTCTGGCTCCTTTTGCCTGAAATCTAGCACTCTGCCACTTGAGTCACAGTGCCACTTCTGGGTTTTTCTATATATGTGGTACTGAGGAATTGAACCCAGGGCTTCATGTATGAAAGGCAAGCACTCTACCAGTAGGCTATATTCCCAGCCTTAAATCTGCATTTTTGACATGTAGGGATATAGATAGATAGATAGATAGATAGATGCTTATAAACAAATTGGCACACAAAGAAATACTAAATAAAAACCATTATTATAATGTGTAAAGTTTTATAAGGAAAGTCAGGGGTAGGTAAAGCAGGAGAAAATGAGGCAAATGACAACAATGTTTGACAGAAAAAATATGAAGACTCCATTTCCAAAATAATCAGCAAAATATTGGGCTGGAAACATTGTTCAAGTGGCACTAGGCCAACTAAGTAAGCAAGTGCAAGGTCGTGAGATCAAGCCCCAGCACCAAGAAAGAAAGAGTGTGTGGTAGGTACAAGTCCACAGAAAAAAATCTGACAAAACATGCTAGGGTGGTGATCATGCTTGCACGATGCAATCACACCTTTATTTAACTTGTTCATTTACGCTTGGTATTGGACTAACCTGTTTCCAATGAATTTTTTTTTTAAGTTTTTGTGCACTCTTTCTAGGGCTTGAACTCAGTGCTTCCAATTCTCACAGCTTTGTCATTCAAGGCTGGCACTCTACCATTTAACCCATGGCCTCCATGTTCAGGTTTTTTCTAGTTAACTAGAGAAGGCCTCTCTCAAATTTGCCTGCTGAGGCTGACTTTGAACCTCAGACCTTAGGTTCTTGAATATGTGATTATAGGAATGAATCATTGACACAAGGCTATCTACCTATCCTCTATCTATCTATCTATCTATCTATCTATCTATCTATCTATCTATTATCTATCTATCTATCTATCATCTATTTGTATACCGGGGTTTGAACTTAGGGCCTTCTGCTTATTAAGCAGACACTCTACCATTTGAGCCACACTCCCAGTTATTTATTTTATTACAGTCATTAAAAGGGCCAGACTTAATCTAGACTAATAAGCCAAAACTAATAATCTTGAAAGATCTTGAGCTTTTTTTCCCAGGAAAATAGAATATATTTTAAGTTGTTTCGCCTCAAGATTGGAAAGGATGGTAGTTTTAGTTCAACCTATGCTATCGTATATTTTCAAAAAGTTTCTTCCTCAACCTTCCCTAAACTCTGATACTAGCTTTTAATTACGTAATTTTGCATTATTTCAGCAAATATTGAAATTAAATTTGAAGTTTTAAACTTTCCTAAAACTCATCCATCACATTAGTTAGGAAAATTGGAATACGCTTTACTATCCCAAATGAAAATTAAAGCCATCTGCTAATTCTGTAGCATAGTTCACCTAAATGTTTGCACAATCTTGTTGTAACTTGAGTAGACAAGAATGAAGAGGCCACTTCGTCCTCAGTTCTTCTTTAATCTTTGACTGAACACCATGCGGTACAGACCTTGCTGTGCCTTCAATACTATTTTTTTTTTTTTTTGAAAATGGGGCTTCTTCAAAAAATTGTCTTGTTTGTCCCTACATCACAATTCAGCTTTATAATGGTTAGCAAATGATCTGGGCTGCTTTGGTGGGTCAGAAGAACCCTGTTAAATCACCATTTTACCACAAATTTTCTGCTGAACCCCAAGGGCCAAATTTAGAAATGGAGATTTGACCAGATGTGCTTGTAAAATGTAATGCATACCTGTGCTGCCTAGCAAAGACAAAAAGAAAAGTAAGAAGAAAGAAAGGAGAAAAAAGAAAAAGAAGAAGAAGAAAGAAAGCTGCAAGTTTTCTCTTACACGTTTTGATTTCATCTTGCTGCTCTGAAGTGTTCTGCAGGCAGGCCGTCTCCTCCCCACTGAACAGGCTGGCTGCACCAGCTTTGAGAATGTTGAGGAGAAGGTCTTTGCAAATAAGCACAAGTTGTGTTATGTCAACTTTAAATGAAATCACAACACGGAAACAAAACATTCATAAATTGATAGGAATTATAGAGCATCCAATGAGATACCAGCCTTTTATCTCCTCATTGTATATTCTTTTCTCCTTGTCTATAAACGTATGTTTGCTCATGTTGTGTATTGATAGATTAACATATGAGATTGCAACACTGCCTTTGCAGCACTCTAGTTAAGGTTGTCTTCTCAGTTCTAGTTCTCTGGTTGTAGATCTGAACCTTAAACACTCTCTCTGGGGTGAAACTAGCAAATAGTGCAAAACTGGAAGTGTGTTCTTTCTCCTAAACACAGGAGAAGTTTCCCAGAAATGTTTGAAAAACATGTTTTACTTAACATAGTAAAGTGCCACTTTTAAAATTTAATGACAAGAATTGATCAGGAAGTTAATTTTCTATCTGTAGCTTCATATTTTACTACATTTGGAGAAAAGGACTATGTGTTTCTCAATATATATTTTTTTAATTTATGATCATTTGACTAGAGAAAAATCAGTCAATAAAACTTCAAGTTAAATAATTTAAATATATAAAACAATCAGCATTAGATAAGAAGTCCATTTATCTTTCGGTGAAATAACTCACCATCACATGTAGCATGATTAATCAAAGCTACTTTTTAAATAATGCTAACATAATACCTATGAGTGCTTTGAAAGTCCACATTAACAATAAAAATTAAAGCATTATTTTGAGGGAATATGCTGATTTGATCAAAGACGTTGACACTATGTTGCAATTCTGTTTTCAAATAGAATTTTCAGAAAGTTTATAAACTTGAAACAAAAAGAAAACTTTGAAAGTCAAATTTATTCATTAGTTGGGTGATTTCCTGAATAGTATGGGAATATTCTCATTATTCCCCTGGTGGTTCTAGTCACTGATTATTTTATCCAAGTTGCTTGTTTGCATAGATGTTACTTTCATTTATTAGAAAAACATGTATTAAGAATTAATGCTCCTTACAAGAGTTATGGATTAACTACAAGGCACATATTTTTCATATCACAAGTTTGCTTACTAACCAAAGAATATCTTTAAGTCATTTTGTAACACCTTCTACCCTTTTGCCAAGGACCTTTCCTTGTATTTATTTTTAAATATTGGAAGTGAGAAAAAAATGTATATTTTGTGGAATGTGGGAGGCATGCTTATTCTCAATTAACTGTGAAGCATATGGAACAAATTTTTCTTATTGTACGCAAGTTTAAAAATTGGGCTTCAGAAACATATAGTTGGAATACTTTGTAGGTTTCCACACTGAATTTGAAGAATTAGTCATGATCCTCAGTGATCCCAATGTGCTCTATTTCAACAGTGTAAATATACATGCAGTTTTATCAGAGCATGGATGATAAAAGAACCAAGAAATTTTCCAACGCTGGAAACACTACGTGTTGTAGTGTTTCACTGTTAAGTTATGTGCCCATCCTAAATGTCTGTTTCCCTTTTCCTAACCTTTGCCAACTCTTGGGAACTCTGAATTAAGACAGGTCCCACTGCCTGCAGCCTGTGTGACAGGAGTTGCACTGACTTTCTTCCTTACTCACCAAATACAACCTTTGAACCTGTTTGCACTTTACTACCAAGGAGCAAATGCATCAACCCCTGAGGAGTGATTCTCAATGACTCAAGTCACTTTCCAAGAGGAAAAGTTAGGGATGGGTTGGGCTAGGGTGAATCAGCAGCAGACAGAAAGTTGATTACACACCAATTCTGAAAAACATACTTTATTTCTTATTATAGAAAATATACATTTAACAATTCTGGTTAAAAATTGTTACCTGAAGATAACATTTTAGAGACACAAAGGACTGCAACATTGGCACAATTATGTCCTGGAGTTATCAGTAGGAAAAGTTGGTGGCTTCTGTAGGGTTTATTTATGCTCTACTGAGAGTGAGTAGACATTTTGGGGACTGGCAGGGATTTCTTCAACACATATAATAGTCTGTGAAATATAGAAAATAACGACTTAATCATTCTTTCCTACTAGTTCTTTCACACTTTATGAGGGAATTAGTACCATATGCTGATATCTTTTCATAGGGACAGCATGAAAATGAATGGCCAAGCATTGTGCTAGTTGAAAACAGTACTTAGAATGTGTATAATGTTAAACACAGTCCTTAGCACAGAAACCCACTATTGATGTAGAAATGCATCTTGACCAGTGTCAAGATGTTTTATACTCATAATTTGACACGTTGAGTCGACTTGTTTGTGGTCATTGGGGTAAATGCCCAGGAGTGCGTGGAATTGCCAGATGATAGAGGAGTTCTATGTTTACTATTTGGTGGAACCTCCCTACCGCGTTCCAGAGTGGTAGAACAAGCTTACATTTCCACTAACAGTGTAGTAGCTTTCTCTTTTGGTCACATCCCCCCTACCATCTACTATTATTTGTTTTCTTGACAATGATCATTCTAACTGGAGTGAGGTGGAATCTCAATGTGGTTTTGATTTGCATTTCTTCTATGAGTAGAGATGTGGAACATTTCTTCATGTGTCTATTGGCCATTCTTATTTCCTCTCCAGAAAAGTCTCTTTTTAATTCTTTAGCCCACTTATTAATGGTATGGTTGTTTCTTTGAGGATTTGAGGTCTAGGTATATTTTTGATAAGAGGCCCTTGTCAATAGTATAGCTAGTGAATATCTTCTCTCAATCTGTGGGCTTTCTGTTTATCTTGCTAGCCACATCCTTTGAAATGCAGAAGCGCTGCAGTTTAATGCAATCCCATTTATCAAACATTTCTTTGATTTGTTGTGTTTCCAGATCTTTAGTTAGGAAGTTTCGACTTGGGCCAAATACTCCTGTCTCTTATCCTGTATCCTCTATCCCTTCCTGTAATATTTTCAGGGTATATGCTGTTACCTTGAGGTCTTTGATCTATTTGGAGTTGATTCTGCTGCAGGGTGATATATAAGAACCTAATTTCAGTTCTCTACATGTGTATGGCCAATTCTGCCAGCACCATTTGTTGAAGAGGTTGTCTTTCTTCTGTCTGTTGATTTTGGCTCCCTTATCAAAGATTAGGTAGTCACAGGTCTGTGGGTTCATTTCTGGGTCTTCAATTCCATTACATTGGTCCTCAGGCCTGTTAATGTGCCAGTACCAAGCTGTTTTTTTAATCACTACAGCTTTATAATAGAGTTTGAAGTTTGGTATTGATATTCCTCCAGCACTTTTTTTCCTGCTAGTGATTGTTTTTGCTAAGGTCTTCTATTATTTCATATGAATTTTTGTATTGTTTCTTCTATTTCATTAAAGAATGTTGGCGGGATGTTGACAGGTATTGCACTGAATTTGTAGATAGCTTTATGCAGCTGGGGTCTAACTGAGTTCTCTCTAAGAAATCAGTTTTTGTGTTCCAGTAAAAAGGACTACTGTTCTTTTCTGCTCTGTCTAGAGCCTGGTCATCTCACGGAGAGCAACGGATTCAGATTTATTTCATCCACATTTTAAATACTATTTAGTATATTACATACATTTTCATATGTCCTATATATTTTACATGTATTATATGTTTGCTTAATATATTAATACACATTGTATATTGCATATGTTCCTTAAGTATCATTCACATTTGTAGTATCATAACAATACTAGTATTCAATATTGCTAGCCAGAATCTCCACCTGCTTCCTCAGTCTCCTATTCCAATCTCATCTCCATTTCCTTCCTTTCCTTCCTTCCTTCCTTCCTTCCTTCCTTCCTTCCTTCCTTCCTTCCTTCCTTCCTTCCTTCCTTCCTTCCTCTCTTCTTCCCTTCCTCCTTTACTTCCTTTCTCCCTCCCTCCTTTACTTCCTTTCTCCTTCCCTCCCTCCCTCCCTGTCTTCCTTCCTTCTTTCCTTCCTCTTTTTCTTCCTTTCTTGTGTGTGTGCACCTGTGTGTACTAGTACAGAGGCTAGGAGCTGTCCCTTAGCTTTTTGCTGAAGGCTGGCACTCTACTACTTAAACCATGCTTCTACTTGCAGATTTTTGGTAGTTAAGTGGAGATAATAAGTTCACAGCCTTTCCTGCCTTGACTGGCTTCAAACCTCCATCATATCAGGTCTCAGCCTCTTGAGAAGCTAGAAATACAGGAATGAAACAATATAATTAATTTATCTCCATTTTTCTTTTGCAAGACTTTTTTTCTTTCTATTTTATTATTGGAATGTTGTAATACTTCTTTCAAACATATATAACAAATATAGGTCTAGGACCAAAGGCTATTTTGTACCTCCCATTTCTTGAATTCATAAGTGGCATTTGCTAAGACTACTGAGAGGCATTATTTTTTTTCTATATACAAATATACAAGTGATACATATTGATTAAGAAGTGGTTCTCGATTTGACCAATAAGGAACATTTAGTTTTAATAACATTCTACAGCAAGAAATTTTTATAAAGCATTGAAATTCAAGATTCTGTCCAGTTCATTCTAAACATTGCCTATTTTAAGGGAAAACCACAGGACCCAGTGTAGATACTTAGTATGATTGCAGGTTAGAGCCAGCCCCTAATCAAGTGTAGGATTCCAAGCTAACTGCAGAAGACAGTGAAGAAGCCAGCCTGGATCTTTGCTATGGGTGCCCCATTCTCCAGATTGCAGAAAAGAGGAACTTTCCAACTAGTTCAGGTATACTTCAGAATCTACAGGAATGAGAACATGACTTAAATCAAACTTAAGATGTCTCATAATAAATCTGGATGTGCTTAAAAGTCCCCGAGGAGATGAAAAAAAGTCTGGATGTGTGTTCTCAAATAACTATTTAAAGCATATTAGAGTTTTTTAATTGCACTGGGGACTTTTCAAAGCATATCAGGACAAAACAGTAGAGTATAGGCCCCAATATGCTAATTAATAGATAGCTAGACCCCTGAAATAAACCTGCAACACTCCATTAATCAGGCAGTAATTGAATTGGCACAGTGCTTTTGTGCAAACTACATGATAATTGAAAAACCAAACCTGGAAGCGGCGAGGGGAAGGTTCTCCACAATGGTATACAACGGGGCATCTTCTTTGCACTTGGCAGTGGGCATTTGGCCCTGCTGTCAGGAGATTTTACATGGGAAGAAAGCCAGCTACTTTCTAAGTCCAGTGGCACTTTATCCCCTTCTGGGATGATCTTTTCGGTGTGTGATCTCCAGTGGCCAGACGTACAGCCTTGTGCAAATACCAGGAAAGGTTGACGTGCTTTTCTGTGTTACCTAAAGACAGCTGCCAATTAATGTGATTATAAAATAATAGTGAGGAACAGATGTTTCATTTGCTTATTTTATTTCTGACTGTTTGAAAGTAAACTACCTGGGGATTTAACTGGCAAATACTACTTTGCTGGTGGAAAAAAAAAAAAAAAACAGCACAGAGCCTATGTTGTTTTCACCCGATTGATGCAGTATAATTCTGGATATTTGTTGCCTATAATAAGAGCTCCATGAGAACAAGGCTGATGGCCCCTAAAGGCATCGAAGAAAAGAAACATTTTGAGTCTTTTCTGCAACAACAACAACAACAAAATCACGCATTATCTTTTCATGAGCAAAAACTACCGCCATAAAAGTTTTGGCTGTCGTACGCTGATGAGGGTGCAAGGCAAGAGATGTTGACAAAGGGAGGATGAATGGCAATTGTCCTTCTAGAACTTTCAAATCCATCGTCTATAGTCGCTTGAAGACCTTCTCCTTCATTGGTCAGCGATTGGCCTTTGAGAAATGAAGATGAAACATGGCATCACAGTGGACGAGCTCTCATGGCTCTTGGAAGTATGAGAAAAGTGCTTTATGGGAATAGTTTAGATAGAAAAATATAGTTTCGCTAAACATTTAAATTCCATTCTCTTATTTTCCTTCCTCCGAGAAGTTGTGTACAGTGATAAGTATATGCCAGTCACATATTTCTAAGTATAAAGTCTTATCTGAGTCTCGCCGTCCTCTTTTGGTATGATCCTGCAAGGTTTTGTTGTTTTGTTTTTGTTTTCTTTGTTCTGCTTCTGTTCAAAAGAGTTCAACTGTGGGTGGAAGTTACAGTTTCCACTGTTAATTTTGCAAATAAACATGATCTTCCTAGTGTAAACCCCTTGGATGTGAATTCTAGCTATTTTCCTAACTATGCCTCTGATCTGAATACAGCACTTACACCACTCTACCTTCCTTGTCTATCTAGAAGGATGTCTTAGAAATCTCTTAAAATTACGATAATTTTAAGTATAAAACTTTGGCTCCCTTCAAATTTAGTTGCAAGCTTACAAAATGATATATGCAATATGATTCTTAAAAAGTCCTAACCCAAGTGTATACAGAACATGGATTTGTTTTCAACTCTCAAGCCCTCTTGAACTTCAGGAATGGTTCAAATCTTACTTAAAGAACTTGCAGGCTGCAGATCCACCTGGAAGTTCGTTAGTGTGTGAGCATTGTGGAAACGCCCTCAAGCATGCTCAAGCACTTCTATCAAGGAAATGGGACATCTTTGTGCCCCATTGCATGATGGTTCTTATATACTCTTACTTGGAATTGACCTTTGTTTTGTTTTGTTTTTACCAGCAAATTCATTTAAAGCCTATCTTTTCATATTACTTGAATTTACTATTAGCCACCAGCCACCAAAAATCATCAATACGAGTTACATACCCTCAACTGTAAGTCTCTCTTCTCTAGGGCAAAACCATTTCTAAGTGGGGGCTTTTTGTAATCCCCCAAATACTAAGGAAACTTCAACACAAGCAAGGTCATGATCTGGCATGAAGTCGAATTCTTTGCTTTTGCTTTATACCTCTTGCTGTGGGTTCTATTCCATGCCACACGACCTTTTTCTTTCTCCCTTAGATGCTGAAGTTATTCACAGTCTACCTACTGAACCTTCCATTTTATACCCAGCCAGGGAGATTTCAGGCATTGCCGGGGTTCAATCTCCCCACTCCCAGCTTGACTTTTATCTTGATGTATGGAATGAGAATGAGCTTAGCCTCATTTTCAAAACATTGATCCTTTCTAACTGCACCCATCTTACTTTGCTTTTTATATCTTATATTCAAGACTTCTAGTTTTATCTTCAGAACAGAACTTTCCTTGCTCCTTACCATCTGGTTAGGCCAGCATCCACCACTTTGCGTCTGTGTCTTCAGTAGCCCCCCAGTAGTCTGTGATTCTACTCCTGTAAACACGGAAGCAATGCGCAATCAGAGCAGCCAGATGGCTCTTTTGAACATGTTCTTAGCCATCACCTCCCACCCATTTAAAAAAATCTACTAGCTGCTTCCTATTGTTCTTAGATGAAATTTCAAATTCCTGGGAGTGACCTGAAGCCCTCGATTCCTATCTCTAGCCATGTCTTAGTCCTTTGTTCCTCTTCCTATATTACCAGTCTCCCTACCTCCCCACTGACTGGCTCTTTCTTAGAGACCACAAATCAATCTTGGCGGCAGACCGTGTACTTCCTTTGGCTTTATTGAATGCACTCCTCCCTGGGTTTTGTGTATAGTTGGCTCCTAGTACTTTTCGGCTTTCACATCAGGGATTATTTGCTCCAAGTCCTTTCTGCATAAGTCCCAAGCAGCCACCCTTTACCCACATTCATTTTATATGTCACTTGTTATCATTCCTCTTTATTTGGTTCAGCCATTTACTTTTTTGGTTACAAGAACATTCTATACCATCCATGTTGACAGGAGCTTTGGCAGTCCTTTTTGCTGCTACGCTCCCAATGCCTAGGACAATGCTCAATAAATACTTGTGAAATGGATCAAGAGGAGAATGTTTCCACTGAGAGCATATGTTTGCAGTCTGTGCAGCTGCTGAGGAGATATCAGCCCATGGGTAGACACTGGGTCTTTTCCAAGTGTTTTCTAGAAACAGAAAAATCAATAACCATCGAAAACATTACCACTTCTTTTTATAAAGAAAAAGAAAAACAATTCAATTTTTAGCACAAGTTGATGTTAATCAAACTTGACTTTATGGGTACTGATATATAAGGGAATAAATCTATTTCAAAGCAAGGGTAAAGAAAAACAAAGCAACCCTAGTTAAAGGGCTGCCAGCTTTCCCTATACACGGCCAGAATGTAGTAAATATTTGAGGCTTTGGAAGTTCTGCAATGTCTGCCGCAGGCGCTCAGCTCTGTTGTCGTAGCATAAGAGAATGCGCAGACAAGCCAACCGCAGGTGTGGCTGGGTGCCCTTGCAACTTCATCGGTGAACGCTGAAATAGGAGCTTTGGATAATTTTCACTTAGCACAAAGTATTAATCTTGGTTTATAACTTGTCCCCATCATTTGAAGTATTGAAAGCATTCTTAGGCCTTGGCCCACATAAAATCTGGCAGTGGGCCCATCTGGCCTGAGAACCATTGTTTGCCAATATTTCTTCTACAAGTATTAAATGATCCGTAACTCTTTCCTCTTCAACTTGAGAATTGTGAGTTTCTGGAACGTAGTTTCTAGGAAGTCCTCTTTGGTGCCTAGAGTTTTTGATAGTCTAGAGACATTGCACTTTGGTGTTCGTTGCTAAAATCCTTTTGGAATGATAATGTCTAAATTGACTTTCTGTTTTTTCCTTTTTAACCTTTTGTGAGACAGAGTCTTGTATATAGCCCAGACTGGCCTCTTGACTCTTTATCCTCCCAAATCAACGCCTTAGATGCTGGGATGACAGGCATGTACAGAACACACTGCTTTTATTTCATGATAATCTACAATATCTCTTTTGCAGAGCAATGGAGCAAAGATTCTATATGTCTTGGCTTTCTTGTTATACAGCATTTGTTTTGTGTTATTGAAACTGATATTTCCATACATTTATATTAACCTCAACATTCTATATAACCCTAACCTATGTCATTCTACTCTGTGTTATGTTAGTCATTCCAATTTTCCTCCTTTCCCAGAATAGGACACTGTTTTGTAAAAGAAAAAAGACACGTAAAATATCTTGTTGGTCCCCAAATGAAGCTGGTCTCCATTTACAATTGTCTAAAATTAATTAGAAAATTTTGATTGAGTAACACTTGCAGCAATTGTCTCACAACCAGCATTTCTTCCTTTAAATTTGGACAATTACTTATTTTTGTCTGTTGTTTTGAACAGCAAATTCATCTCCGATTTTATATGAATGTATCATCTTCCTGGGAGTGGCTCCAGCAGTGTATTTCTGTAAGAATTGGTCACCGGCCTGTTAACACTATTGAGAGATGGTGGAACCTTCAGGAGATCAGCCATGAGGAAAGAAGATAGCTTACCCTATGTCACTGAAGAGGGTATTTGTACCCAGGCCTTATCTAACTGCCTCTGCTCTTTAGTTGCTCACAATAATAAGGCTTCCTCTGTCATGCATTCCTGCAATGGCGTAGTGCGCTATCACAGGCGCAAAGGACGTGGCTGCTAGAAGTGTGAACCAAAATAAATCCTTTCACTTCCGAAGTTGATTGTCACAGGTATTTTGCTGCAGTGATAAAAACCTAACTGACCTACACCTGTTTTCTGGATTCTTGTCCTTGTTCTGCCTTCTGTGTGATAGTACTGAGGTTTGGGCTCAGGCCATCTCACATCCTAGGGAGGTGCTAGAAGTGAGAGCCACTAGTTTCATTAGCCCAGCAGAGCTGGAAAGGGAATTTATTTTAATTTGACCATATTTGATTAGAGACATATCAAAGCAATTTAGGACCATGCCTTGAATTTTCACTTTCAACATTCTTTGGGCAATGGCAGCCCCCAGGACACATGGTCCAGTGACTTCCTTTCAATACTTTCTCCTTGTGAATTCTACCAACATTTTTGCACCTTCGTCTCAGGACCTTCGTTCTCTACTGACACACATGGTGCTACTCTCTTCTCTTTAATCTCTTTCAGTTCTTCATTTGCTTCACCTCATACAAACCTTAAGTACTGGAACTCTTGCATTAAATGATCCTGAGCCTCATTGCATTGATAACTATTACTGTGTACTTGCCCCAAACACTAATCTGTTTTGAATCTCATTCTTTCTATGGAACACCACAACTTTTTCTATTTGTCTTATGCAGGGCAAAGATTCATATTAACATGAAAATTCCACAGAGCTGTGCCTTGGCTATGGGCAAGTCTCTGTCTCATGAACACATTGCATCCTTGAAAGCCCCCGAAACTTTACACTTCATGCTCCTCAACAGGAGTGATTCTTCCTCCCTTGGATAAACTCTTACTCATTTTTCAAAACCTGGCTGACATACTTACCCTCCATGTAAAATTCCTGAAATCCAAATAGTGTGAATTGTTCTAAGTACACATCACCTAGTTCCTCCAATGTCAGAGGCATTCTTAGTTGCAATCACATTTTACTATAGTCTTCAATTCTAAAGGTAGATACCTGGCTCATGCTCAGATGTTGCCCATGCAGCATAAATAAAGGAAAGTCTAATCCTTTACCTAAAAAGTACTGCATTATTCATTACAAGAAAAATTCAGATATGAATTTAAGGAAGTCAGTTGCTTTGGCATTTCCTTACCTGTGTGTAACTAAAAACTAATTTCAATTTTGTTTAATTTCTATAGTGTTTGGGATGATTGAGCCTTGAGAATGGAGAGCAAACTCTATCTTTTGGACTAATGCATCCTTAACTTCAGCCACTACGATGGCCAAAGTGCCTTTATTGTTATAACTATCTTGTTCTCCTGTTTGACTTTAAGGTTTGCAAGATCTGAAAGGCAGTGGTCAGTTTGCGAATGCCGGATCATTTAAAGTACAACTGGTAAAATGCTGAGTCCTCTATCTCCTTCATAGAGAAGAGCCCATCCATTCACGTGCCATGTGGCCAGTTCAATGGAAGAAATGTAAATACTCTGCAAAGCATCAGTATAGATCTTATTTTATGCCAGAACTCAAATAATATTTGGTCACACAAAATGTACTAGGACAGGCAAAGCTATTCTGCTCATAAATATCATCTATCCAAAGAAGGCATGGCTCTTTGATTCAAAAGACAAAGAAACCCACCTAGTACTTATTCAACAAGCAATTTAATCCTATTGGACATTTTCAGGTTCAAACAATATAAAGAAATTCTATACTTACTTAGAGTTGGCCTATTCAAAAAAATTTGTAACACATTGGGGAATATTTTCATGAGCTATCTTGTTTCTTCTAATCATTGCCCCCCTTCACTGCAGAATTTCCCATTATGTAGCTGCATATGGATGAAACATTTTTTCAGTAATCATGCCTGAACAAAGTAATCATTCTCTCATTAACCAATTATTTCTTAGAATCATATGGAGCAGGCATTTTGCTGACATGATTTACTTCAATAAACCCTGTGGAATCAGATCTTATGTATTTTATATTCAAATAGTTTAATTCAAAGATCATAGCATAGATAACAAAATGTCTTGTTCTTTATAGAAAAAACAATTCACTGACAATATGTATTTCAGAAAAATCAGTTAGAGTGAGCATTAGGTTTTTGAAAGCAGGAAAAGATAAAAGAGTGAAAATACAACATCTGGTTACATGCAGGAATCCCCAATATATGCAGTCCCAAGAAGCTGCTTACTTCCTTTCTCTCTTCTACAAAAAGTCTATGATCGAAGACAGTTGTCTCCACTTACCAAAGAGATATAGTAAAAGTGCAGTGTCATACATGCGTCTTTCATCTGTCCAATACAATGGTTCGGAAAAGGGAATTATCTCAAAATGGTAGCATCTGGGGTCATTCTGGCCATTATAACCAAATTCTATAGACTGGGGAGCTCAGAAGCCAAATAAACCTGTTTCTCACCATTCTGAAGTCCAGGAGCAAGGCAAATTTGATGCCTAGTGCAGATCCACCTCTCGGTTCCTAACAGCCATTTTCTCACTGGGTAGTTAGATGGTGGAAAGAGTGTGATGTATTTTGAAGGCTGAATTATCCCCAAGGATCACAGCATGCTCTCTCTATGGTAAAGATCCTGAAAAATGACGTGGAACTTAAGAAAGCTGGGATGAGTGGAGCTCCCTAGTCCTAGAGATGCTCTTCAAAGGTCAGTGGGAGTCTGTGCTTCCTCTCTTTCTGCTTCCTGGCTGGTGATGTGAGCCACTTGCCTCATGTCCCATGATATTGTCATCTGCCACCCTGGCAGAGCCCAACCATGGGGCCACCTGGCCTCAGATGTGAATTTACAAACTATCAAAACTTCCTTTATAAAACTTCCTTTTCAGTTGCTTCAAGATTTCTTTACAGAAAACCAGAGCCAAGACACACACACACACACACACACACACACACACACACACACACACACGGGAGGGAGGGAGAGAGGGGGGGGAGAGAGAGACAGAGAAAGAGAGACAGACAGACAGACAGACAGACAGAGAGAGTTCCAGTACTGGGCCTTGAACTCAGTCTTGTTTATCTTTTTCCCTTCAAGTTTGGTGTTCCATTATGTGAACCACATCTCCATTTCAAGCTTTCTTAATTGGAGATCAGAGTCCCATGGTATTTTCTTCCTGGCTTGACTGTGAACCATGATCCTCAAATCTCAGTCTATTGACTAGCTAGGATTAAAGGCATAAGCCACAAGTGCCTAGCTCCTTCCATATTTTGTTGGCTTTTTTACTCCATCATAATATGGATGAATTTTTAACTCTATGGAAATCTGTTGTAGTTCACTTTGATGCAGAAGGCTTTTCTGAAATCCTGTCTGAATTTTATTTGTAGAGATTCAGTTTAGTAGTTTCCAGCTTTTGTGGATTCAAATATTAATAAGCATGTCATCCAAATTCTGGGTTCTTGTCATAATTCAAGAAAGCAACAAATATTTTCAGGTGAAATTCTAACATAATAGAAAGTGTTCGAATGAAGAATGCTTGAGAATAAGACTTGTTAAGCTCCTGTTATCAGAATAACATTTACATCATTACCAAAAACAAAAGATTGAAAGTTCAGATCCTCATTCCTTATCTGTAGCTAACTGGTTGTAGAAATGTAAGCTTGATTTTTTCTTTCTCTTTGAGGCTCAGTTTCCTTTCCTGTAAAATCAGTTCTTTAGCATTAAGTTGCTATGATTTGCTGGACTTATTACTATGCTACCTTGTACATTTTCCAAAACAGCATAGAAAGATGGACTTAATGATGTCAAATCAGCAGCAACAAACCGAGCCTTCAGTTTAAATTTTGCCTCCTCACAACTGGAAAAGATGCCCACAACCCAATACATAATATAAATATGCAACATTTGCATAATTGTTTAAATGATCTCACATCCCTAGGCTGTTTTTGTCCATTACCAACTGAGTGATGTTTTACTTCTGTAACTTATTTCTTTAAGTTTCTTGTCTGTGCTGTAAAACACCACAACCTAAACTCACATTAAAGTCATTAATGACTGTCACCAAAGCTCAACACTGGGTAGATTTGGGATGACAGCTGTCACGGTAGCAGGATGCATTTTTTATAATAGTTTTATGATTCACCCTTTGAGATGAAGATTTGGACACCTGATACCAGCCTGTGATTTTCTCCCTGTAATTTTCAGAATGGGTAGGACCAAATAACAGCCTCCTTGGCTCCTAGGTCTTATGCCAAATGTTTCCTAAATGACAGTGGTGGGAATTGAAAACCATTCTCATTCGCCCCACCTCCCACCCAGTCTATGCAGATCATTTTCATTTGCTACAGCTAGTTGAGGGTGGGAGTGGCGTGGTAGCTGGATTTTCTTCAAAGCCATGGCAGAGCTGTGGTTTTCCACTCAAGTTCACCTTCATATTATTTTGGAGGTGTTGACCCCCATTATGTCAGTCCAGTGATGCCTGTTTTCATGACAAAGCTATTGTCTCCAAAGAAGAAAAAAGAAAAGGATCTATCTAACAGTATACTAATTGTACCATGTTTTAATAATATAGACTATCCTTTAAAATAGTCTACTTTGACATATTTACAATTTAAATGCAAGTGGTAAAAGAGATGTATGTGTACCTATATTTATTGATCTATCTATCTATCTATCTATCTATCTATCTATCTATCTTTTTATCTATCTATATCCTAATATTGACACAGCTGAATACCTGCATTCAGAACCATAAAGATGAATTACTAGCTCCTCCCTTGGCTTTTGTTTTGACACAATTGTCGCTTTGATAAACCATTCACTTAACTGTGTTTCTGAAAATTCTTTGTTTCAACCCAGACTCAATGTCTCCTCTGTCCGTGTGTGTGTGTGTGTGTGTGTGTGTGTTTGTGTGTTAGAGTGTTTTTTATCAACACATTTTAACTGACACCAAAACTACTTAACCAGACTATAAGCACAGCTTAAAAGTTAAAATATATAGAATTAAATATTTTTTGTTTATATAGACTTCCCCCTTGGTGTTTTCTCTAATACTTGTGATTTAATTTTTACTTATATTTTTTAAGTAAAAAAAAATGAGAAATAATTCTTACTTTCCTAGTTCCCAATTCCTCAATCAAGCACACGTATAGCCACTACCTCATTTTATCAGATTGGCAGAATCTTCCTCTCATCACTACAGACTCACTTTTCTTTCTTTTTTTGTGAAAAATAAATGAAAGAATACATTTAATCTTGAGATGGCGCCACTTGGTCAATAAATTACCTGTCCCTGTATTTCAACATTTTTCTGTCTCCTTGCTGACCCCTTGTCCATTCCTTCTTTGAAAAATGTTCTGGTATTTACCTAAACTTTTCTACAATCTTCCTTTCATTTTTCACCTTTGCTTTTGGTATATATTTTTTACACTTGAATTCCTTCTATAATCTCCTCAGTTACTTCTTCATGTAGTGTTTCATATTTCCCATATTCCTATCTCTTACCCTGATTACTTTTGGTACCCTCTTATTTATTCCTGTTGACCTTTGTTCTCCTGGGTGTATTTATTGGGAGATGACATTGCAAACCCTTGGGCATACATTAATTTGTCACTGAATATTTTCCATTTCCCCTTTCTGGCCTTTGTAAGATCCCATTACTTATCTCATTGGATTGTCTCTAACTCTTATCACACTTTTTGCAAAGAATGTACCCTTCTGAAATCTAGTATTCTTTTTTTTATTATCCAGGATTTGGATCCAAAGTAGGATCATTTATATGGTCAGAAAGACAATTTTCTAGCTTGCTATCTCTGTGGAGAACGTGAAACTTGGTATGGAGTACTATTTTTTTCCAGTGAACTTTCCACAGACAGAAATTTAGATTATGCCATTTAAACAAGTTTAGTTTCACCTGCCAATAGAGGAAACGTGTTGAGCAGGATCCTCACCCTTCTGTATTAGAACATGCTTTCAATTTGACCCATGCACTTAAGCGGTAGGTCTATTTCCAAATCCACAGGAACCAGGCGTCCATCCGCCCTGCACTGCTTGCTTTTCACCCTCTGCGGTTGCTTTTTCTCCACTATTTTCCCCACACTTATTCTGAGTGGCTGAACCTGATGTACATCACTTAAGTAATTTTAAGAGCAGTTGAAAATTTGCCAGTAATCAAAAACATTTTTATTCCTGCATTTGTACATTGTTCACTTTGCATAAAAATGGGAATTTGATTATTAGACTGTTTATAAGAAAGCCTGACGAGTACAGCGTATCCTTTCATTCCTTACTCCTGACCTCTGAGCATGCTCCTATTTTTTTTTATGATGCAATTAAGTTCCTCCTATTTCCCTCAAAGAAAGCTCACAGAATGCAACTTTTATCAATGAAGGTTAAGTTGTGAGTTTTTTTTTCTTCCTTGCTTCTTTCCAGGTGTAAATGATCTTTTGAACCTGAAAGTCAGATAGTATGTATGTACAAAGCACTCCTTTCCTGTAGTTACGTGTGCGTAATCCCACACATTTCCCACAGACACTTGGTATTTTTGTTTGAAAACCAAGGAAGATGAATTGACCACTATGTATTTGTTTTCCTTTTGTTGGGGGCCGGGAGTGTCCAATCATTACCTCAAAGTTGGAAAGTTCCGAGTTGCATTGTGAATGAAAAGTCATGTTGGGGCCAAGCAAGCCTCTGAGTCTGTTCATCACACAGAACTTCAGAAAACGTATCCCACTACTCAGAATCTGCAGGCTTATGTGGATGTAACTGCATGGCATAGCTTCTGGGGTTGGGGACAGGGAGGCTGGAATGATGGAATGATGGATGGAAGCCATGACCAATCAGGCACTGGATAATAGAAATAGGTGCAACATGAACATCACTGAATAAATATTGGGCTATTTGTAGCAGAAATAAATATGAAAATTGAGGAATGATTTGTGTAGTTATTACGGTGTTTCACATAACTTATTTGATGTGACATAATAAAAATTATATGAGTTAGATCGCCAAAAGTATTGTAAATCTGATTTTATATCAGTGAAAGGTATTTTGTATCTTGATATAATCATAAATTTAACATTTTAGGACTAAAGTAAGTGGACATAGTGAAAGGAAAGTTGGTTTTAGTGACTTTGAACTTTATAACACTGAACTGTCCAACATTAATAATGAACCATTGTGAACAAAGTAAGACAACCTTATTTGCAGATTTATCATATGTGTTCTTGGCCAAGTGCAGCTAAAAAATTCATAAAGAAAAATGCAGGTAGCTCATGCTGTAATTGTATCTTCTGGGATTGTTTTGTGGATTGAGATCTGAGGAATGAGATTAAAAGCTAGCCTTGGAAAAAAAGACCATGAGACTATTATTTTCAATTAACCTGCCAAAAGCCAAAAGTGGAAGTGTGGTTCAAGTGGTAGAGCACCAGTACCAAGAAAATAAACGAAGAGAGTTTGAGCTCCTGAGTTCAAGCCATCGTACTAGCATAATAATGATGGCAATGATGATGATGGTGATGTCAAAAAAGGTTCAAAACAAAACTTTTAAAAGCAATGCAGCTCATTTGCTGGATAAAAGCTCTCAGTTCTGCATTGTCATAGTTGTGTTTAAATGATTGTGTGATATGCTGAGTATATCCGGCTTCTAATTTTGTAAAAATGCAGTATACATCTCAAGAAAAAAAAATGGTGCCCACCAAAACCAGGAAACAACTAATGTTCTTAACTCATGATGAAAATTGGAGATTTGTTGAGAAATTGGATGTGTTATGGATGTGTTGGGTGGTGTTATGGGAATAACGAATCAAGTGTCAAATACTGCATACAGTTTTTCCTTAGTGGCAGTCTCTTTGGAACTGTAAATCATATATATAGAGATATATAGAGATATATATGTAACTGTGTTAGACAATCTTTGAAACATGCTGTGTATCCCACTTGTTAAATATGAATACAATATTATGAAGGTGAAAACAGCTTTCCTTCATGTCATAGATTTTTCCCCCCAAAAAAAGGTACTCACAGCCATAGGCTAGTGGTTCCCAAACTTTAATATGCTTCTGTATTTCACTGTTCATCTTAAAGCACAAACTATCATGTCTATTCTTTGGGTTTCTAGACTCAGGAAATCAAAGAAGGGCTGAGAATTTGCATCTTGAAGGATATCCCAGGTGGTATTAGGCAGTACCAGTTGTAGGACATAGCTCTGGTTTGTGGGTAGAATGTACCTATCATGCACATATTTTTACAATGGCAGTAAAGGAGTGATTATTATCACATAAGCATTTTATTTTGAAATAATGACAGACTCCTAAGAAATTGAAAGCTCTATTGCAAAGGTCAAGTCACTGTGTGTTATCCATCCAGATTTTCACACTGGTTACAACTAGCATAACGATAGCACAACTATGAGAATCTAGAAATGGAACTTGGTCTAGTACATTTAAAATTCTGTCATTTTACTTGTGTAGATTGCACCTTAATCTAGTTCTTTCACCTCAAAGATTCTTCTTGTGCTACCACATTATAGCTATATCCATCCCTTTCAATTCCCCATACCATACCTCAAACACTAATATGTTCTTCATCTGTGTACTTTCATCATTCTGAGAATTTTACATAAATTGAATTGTACTACATGCACTTAGTATAATATCCTTGGAGGTCATCCAAGATTTTCATGTATCAATAATTCATTCCTTTCCATTGTTGAGTAGAATTTCCTGAATGGCTATATCCGTTCACTTAATGCTTTAGCAATTGACTAGCATTTTAGGTTTGTTGAGTAGATGGTCATTATAAATAAAATCTGTGAATAATCATGTATGGTACTTTGCATACATATAAGTTTTTTATTTATCTGAATATCCAAGAGGACAAATGTTGGTTTATCTGGTAACTGTATGATTTCTTTCTCTTCAGCGACTTCCAAACTATTTTCTTTTTTTTTTTTAATTTTCCAAAATTTTTCTTTATTGTGAAGATAATGCACAGAGGGGTTATAGTTACATAAGTAGGGAAATAAGTACAACTCTTGTCCACCATTGTTCTTGTACAACATTGTCACTCCCTCCCTCATCTTCTCCCACCATCCTTCCTCCTGACTTCCATCCCCCATAAGTTGTAAAGTTCATTTCCAACATAGTGAGTATCATTGTTGCATTGGCTCACCCTGTGTCCTTTGTCTAACTTCTCCCGTCATGCCCCTCCCCATACCCAAATCAGATAAATTTATATACAATACAAAGGGTACTGAAATCATAAACAATGACAATAGGGGATAAAACAAAAGAACTAAAGAAATAACTGCTCTCTTGTTTTATGTCTTGTAGTTCATTTTGATTAGCATTATTTTATATGGTCATATGCACATAGCTATTTAACTATTGTGTTCCTTTGTTAGGATGATCCTAGACGTATATTAATTACAAATGAGGGAAACCATGGAGCCTATGTTTCTTTGGGTCTGGCTTACTCCACTTAATATGATTCTTTCCAAATCTTCCCATTTCTGTATGAATGGGGTGATCTCATTCTTTCTGATGGAAGCATAGAATTCCTAGGTTTCCATATTTGCTTGATCCAATTCATTCACTGAGGGGCATCTGGGTTGATTATATGTCTTGGCTATTGTCAGTAATGGTGCAATGAACATAGTTCTGCTGGCGGCATTAAGGAGAGCTGATTTGTGGTCATTTGGGTAAATGCCCAGGAGTGGGGTTGCTGTATCATAGGGAAGCTCAATGGTTAGTCTTTTGAGGAACCGCCATACTGCTTTCTAGAGTGGTTGAAAAGTTTGCCTTCCCACCAACAGTGTAGAATATTCCCTTTGGTCACATCTCACCGCATCTGTTATCATTTGTTTTAAATCCTAGGACACACTTTTATTTTATTTTCTTCTTCTTTATTGTCAAAGTGAAGTACAGAAGGGTTACAGTTTCATATGTAAAGCAAGTACATTTCTTATCCAACTTGTTACCTCCTCCCCCATTTTTCGCCTGCCTCATCCCTCCTAAATCCCCCCCACCAAATGATTTTGTAAGTATCGCTGTTGCAGTGTCTTTTTATCCTTTGTCTCTCGATTTTTGTATTCCCTTTCCCTTCCCTAGTTCCAATACACGTATATACAGTATCTGGGGTACTAAGATCAGTTACAGTAATAGCAGGGGTAAAACCACAGAAGTGGAATACAAGAGAAAACAAAAAGGTACAGTTTCACATGGCATGTTGAAAATAACTACAACAATGATACGCCACTTTTTCCCATAACTTGGAGTTCATTTTGCTTAGCATCATAGCTCAATAGTTATGCCTGTATGAACACATATGATGATCAACATTCTAACTGGGGTGAGGTGGAATCTCATTTTTTTTAAATAGTCCTGGAGCTTTCAAGGTCTGGGCACTGTCCCTGAGCTTATTTGGCTCAAGGCTAGCAATCTACCACTTGAGCCACAGTACCACTTGTGATTTCTTTCTTTTTATGTGTTACTGAGAAATTGAACCCAGGGCTTCATTCATGCTAGGAAAGCACTCTACCAGTAAGTCACACTCCCAGTCCTCAATGTTGTTTTGATGTGCATTTCTTTTATAGCTGGAGATATTGAGCATTTTTTTCATGTGACTATTGGCCATTCTTATTTTCTCTTCAGAGAAGTGTCTATTTAAAGTGGTTGCTTTGTTGAGGATTTGTAGTTGTTGTTTTCAGGGGAGAGGTTTATATTTTTGAGCTCTAAGTATATTTTAGATAGGAGGCTCTTGTATGTTGTATAGCTACTGAAGATCTCCCAATCTGTGAGCTTTCGGTTTATCTTGCTGGTTATGCCCTTTGCCATTCAGAAGTTCTGTAGTTTAATGCAATACCATTTATTCAACTTTTCTCTGATTTGTTGTTTTTCTTAGTTTTTATTGAGAAAATTTTGGCACGTGCCAAGGAACCCTAGTGTTTCTGCTATTCCTTCCTTTAATATGTTACATTTTGAGTTGATTCTGGTGCAAGGTGATATATAAGGATCTAACTTCAGTTTTCTACACATGTGTAGCCAGTTCTGCAAGCACAATTTGTTGAAGAGGCTGTCTTTCTTCCATCCTGTGTTTTTGGCTCTTTTATCAAAGATTATGTGGCCATATGTCTTTGGGTTCATTTCTGGGTATTTAATTGTATTCCATTGGTCTTCACGTCTGTTCATGTACCAGTACCAAGCTGTTTTTATTTTTTTTAATACCTATGGCTTTATAATAGAGCCAAACTACTTTCTTATCTGGGTACTGGTGCCTCACAGCTGTAATTCTTTGTAGTCCCAGCTACTCAGTAGGCTGAGCGCTGAGTATCACGGTTCAAGGCCAGCCCAGGCAGAAAAGCATGTGACACTATTATCTACATTTAACAACCCCAAACTGGATGTGGAACTGTGACACAAAGCCAACCCAGGCAATAAAACACATGACACTATTATCAACATTTAAACACCCCAAACTGGATGTGGAACTGTGGAACAAAGTGGTAGAACACTATCCTTGAGCAGAAAAGCTCAGGGACAGTACCTAGGCTCTGAGTACAAGCCTCACAACTGACAAAAAAAAAAAATCCTACTGTCTTAAATGATTACTGTATTATGGTTTTATTTCACTGCTACATTATGGTATTATTTTGTATTTTATAGTAGGTAGTGATTTGTATATCCTTTTGTTTTTGTCTTCTTTGGTAAACTATTTCATCATCATTTTTGCCCATATTTTAATGATCTGATTATGCCTTTACCATTGGGTTTTGAGAGTTCTTTACATATTCTACTTATAGGATTTTCATCAGAGATATGTTTTGCACATTCTTTCTCCAAGATTCTATTTTAATTTTCTCCTGACAGACTCTTTCATAGAAAAAAATCTACATCCTCAGATTCCAACTTATTATTCCATTGAACTTTGATTGTCATGTCTATGAAATCTGTACCCAAATATAGGAACTGAACATTCCATCATTTTGTCCATGAACATTTTCTAGTTCTCTGTATTAACATTTAATCGATAATATATTTGAGTTAATATTATGTAAGGTATGAGTTTTAGATTAACTTTTTTCTTATAAAATTGCATTAGTAGTACTTATTTACAAAGCTATTCTTTCTTTGTTGGCTTTTATTCATTTTTGTCACAAAGGTTGACAATATCATATAGGACTATTTCTCAATCTCCTCTTTGTTCCATTGATTGATTTATGTAGAGAATTATGAAGCTTTTTCAACTGGTATAGCTAAAGATCAGGTCCTGGAAATGAATGAAACAATTTCTTCATCTTTATTTTTTATTTTTAAGAATTTCTTTGACTACTCTTTGAAACATTTCATTGAAAGTTTAGGATGACCTTTTCTATATGTACAAAAATATTGTTCTGGAAAAATAGTAAGAATTGCATTAAGTCTGAATATTTATAAAAAGCGGTTGCTATATGGAATCTTCAATTCATAATCACAGATTTCTACTAATTTATTCTTCTTTGATTTCTTTCAGCAGTATCTTTCAGTTTTTAACCAGGTGAATGCATTAAGCTTATACATGGACATTTCAGGTTTGGGAAAATTATAACTGGTGTAGTAATTTTTCATTGACCTTTATGTTTTCATGGATAGTATATATATATATATATATATTTCACAGTTTTGTGCATCTTGATATTTTGTCTGGTTACTATACTGAATTCCGTTATATAAGACTTTTTAATATTCCTTTAGATATTCTATGAAGCAATAAGATTATGTATAATAATAGAGGTTGCTTTATTTCTACCTTTTTTATCTGGTACGATTTTTATTTGTTTTTGCCTTCTCAAATTGAGTATAAATTCAAGTACCAGATTGAATAAGATGGTAAAATTTTTTGTCTTCTTTCTACCTAATTACAGGGGAAAAGTATTTAGTTTAAAACTGGTAAGGATGGGGTTAACTATAGTAGCTTGATAATCTTTTTAAATGCAAAATGAGCAAATCCTTCTCTTTGGGTGTTTGGAGTTTTTTAACAAATGGTTGATGAATTTTGGCAAATGTGTTCCCTGCATCAAGTGATGCTCTCATTCTTTCCCTGTGTCTCTTGTTCCTGTGGTTATATGAATTGTTTTTCATGCCACGTCCATCAACCTTGCATATACGAAACTAAACCCATTTGTTCATGATGCACACATTTTTATATATCCTTAAATTCTATGTGTTAGCATTTAGTTAGGAGTCGCTGCCTCTGCAGGTACAAGGAATCTGATTATTTATGCGATTCTTTTATCAGAGATCATAAAACATGTTAGGAAATACTTCCTGTATCCCATTTTCTGGAAGAGATCATAGGGTGTATTGGTTCTTTTTAACTGTCTGATAGAAACTATCAGAATCTGAAGATTTCAGCGGGTATAGGAAAAATTATAAATTAACTTTCTCAAATAGTTAATATCCTAAAAGAATGTGTATTTCACATTGATTACATTTGTACCATTTTCAGTGTTTAAAAATATGGCCCATTTCTTCCAAGTTCATAAATGTATATCTGCTTATAATGTCTACATTATGTCTTCTATATGCATCTATACACATTATGTCATCAATGTACGTAAAATATATTATGTCATCTATCTATAACAATATCTGATTCCTTCTTTCTGAGAATTTTGCCCACTTTTTAAATTATTTTTTTCCTTCATGTATCTGGTGTTTGAACTCATGGCCTTGAGCCTAGGACCCCAATAAATAAGCCATGTCCTCAGCACTGATTTTTCTTTGTAAATATAAGCTTTCATTTAGCTAATTTTTCTGTTTTTCTTATTTCATCCATTCCATTTTATTCTTTAATTTAACTCTTGAGGTTGGCTCAGATTTTTTGAACCGATGGGGTTATTTATGTCTTCACCAAATGTGGGAAGTTATTCTTCAAAAATGTTTAGCACTTTTCTGTCTTATCTTAATTCCTGATCTCAAGTGACAGTTAAGTTAAATCTTGTGTTGCAGTCCCCTGAGTCCTGCCTCCCCTGCTATTGACATCATCCACTAAGAGTTGTTTTTTGATCATGTAGTATTGGCATTGGTGGATCACACCTGTAATTGTAGATCACACCTGTAATCACTAGGCTCACAGTTGAGGAATGCAGTTCAGAGGCAGCCTGAGTAGGAAAGTTTGTGAGACTATCTCCAATCAACCATCAAAAAGCTAGCTCAGGTGGTAGGAAGCTAGCATTGTACACAAAGGTCAGGGACAGTACCCAGTAGTAATACCGGGGGAATTTCATAGGAGCATCTATTCACTGTCGAGATCTTCCTGGTTCTTTTTTTTTTTTTTTTTTTTTTTTGCCAGTCCTGGGGCTTGGACTCAGGGCCTGAGCACTGTCCCTGGCTTCTTTTTTGCTCAAGGCTAGCACTCTGCCACTTGAGCCACAGCGCCACTTCTGGCCGTTTTCTGTATATGTGGTGCTGGGGAATTGAACCCAGGGCCTCATACATACGAGGCAAGCACTCTTGCCACTAGGCCATATCCCCAGCCCATCTTCCTGGTTCTTGATATCAGTTTTTGCTTCTCATTTTAATGAAACTTTTACTTTGTAAGTTTTACATTACGGACTTACTCTTACGATGTCTTGGGTTTCAGCGAGGCTTTTTGTGGCACTGCTCAGTAGCTGGGTGGGAAGCACGGGAAGGCGTTGATTTTATCAGCAGGTGAGGTTGTACACCATTTACATACTTACCACTTGGTTTATGGTGAGAGGACTTCTCATTACTCTTGAGTAGCAGGAGTTCAGTCATTTCCTGGGCATTCACCGACCTGGTGAAGTAGAATGTGGTTGCATGGACGGGACAGAATGTTAGCTTTCCACAACTGTGCTGTATCAGAAATTGCAACACCACACCAGTGAGAAGTGGGTGAAGCCCAACAACCACTAGAAGATTTCTTCTGTCACAGGGATGGGGATTCAGTGGGTTTCTGAGTATTTATTACATGTGGTAGGAATGAAAGACTCAGCTTCCAAGTTGCCCTTCTCCAGCACCGCTTGCCAAGGTGTTGAGATGCAGGTTTCACCCCAGCAGATGTTCATTCTTCACTCACTTTGAAAATTATAGCACACATTCCCTACTTTACTTTTTCATTGATTGTATTTTATTTCCCATGTCCTAATAACAATCAGTCTCTTCTGTGCCAAATAAGTACACATGTCCAAATTCTTTCATATTTGCTTGTGTTCCCTGATGTCTTCATTTATAACTTCTATCCTTTGGAGATATTTTCTCTTGTCAGATTTTTCTTTTGACCTTATTCCTTTGAATTGTCTCAAAAGATAGGAAATATGTGATATCTGCTTCCTTGACTAATATTATCTCTTTCCTGTCCACCCATCTGTTTATTTTGTACAGGCTTTTGTATAGACTTGGGACATATGCCTTCTAAAGATGTGCATGAATAACAAGCACCAAATGGGAATGAAATCAAGGCTGGTCTTAAGAGTCTGATCATAATGATTCACCCATTTACTTATGCGAGCCTTCTCTAAACTAAGAAGGAATGTTGTTGTTTTTTTTTCCCCTCCATTTTGGCAAAAATCTTTCTGTAGAATTTAGAAAATACCTAAAATTTAATTAGATAGTTCATAAATGGTTTTCAAGATAACATTTATGGTTGGTGAGGAGAGAATGCAAATCTAGAGACAGTTCTTGTGTGACAATCTTATATTAATTAATATATTTAAATTGTCTTGTAGTAATTTTACCAAATAAGAAATAACTGTACAATAGTGATATTTAGAATTCCTCAGAAGGAACTATATAAGTTAATAGTATCCAAAGAATAGCAAGCCTGTTTGGAAATTTTGATGGGCTCTTCCTAATTTATGAAGATTTATAACATGACATAGTATACTCAGCATAAGTCATCTTTACCAAAGGGAAGCATAATAATCTTTTTCTTTTCAAATTTTTATTATCAAACTGATGTACAGAGAG
Source organism: Perognathus longimembris pacificus (assembly GCF_023159225.1). NCBI lineage: Eukaryota > Metazoa > Chordata > Mammalia > Rodentia > Heteromyidae > Perognathus > Perognathus longimembris. The sequence goes on along the minus strand of NC_063168.1, from coordinate 7,114,766 downwards.
GTTACAGTTTCATACGTTAGGCATTGGATACATTATTGTACTGTTTGTTACCTCGTCCCTTGTACCCCCCCCTCCCTCCACCTCCTTTCCCTTTCCCCCCATGAGGTGTTCAGTTCACTTACACCAAACAGTTTTGCAAGTATTGCTTTTGTAGTTGTTTTTCTTTTTTTACCCTGTGTCTCTCAATTTTGGTATTCCCTTTCAGTGAAATGAACTCCATGTTATGGAAACAATTGTTATATCACAGTTGTAACTACTTTCAACGTCCCATGTGTATCTGTAGCTACTATTATTGACGATGTTCTGGTATCACCTTCCCGTGGTTGTACCTACACTATCTCTGTAATCTTATCTGAGTATATTGGAAACCATGTATACTGGTATTAGAACTTGGAAATTGAAAGGGCATAATAATCTTGAAGCAAGAGGAAAATAAAAGTTTTCTCTTTCAGTTAAATTAAGCAGCATTTATATCTTATCAGAAGACTTTTCTCCATGTCTGGACAGAGAATTGAGATGGTTCTTCTGTTGCTGACCAGAATGAAGATGAGCGAATCAGAAATCAAGATGTTTCACCACTCCGTCCAGAGCCATCCTTGTCAGGGATGTCAATTGTGGTCAACAAAGCACAATGAATGTTCACTCTAAGTTTTACATTGTATTGAAAGGTAATGGAAAGACAGATCATGTTAGACTGACCCAAGATAACAGACTAGCAGAAAAGTTATCAGAGAAGGGAGAACAAGTAATAAAGTTAGTGTTTAGTGGATGTTCCGACAAAGATTTGTACATTTTCTTTAAATATAGCAAGGAAAATATGGAAACTTTTTTTGTTGGATAACCTTTGTTAATGTTTTTTTGAGTAAACATGATGTGTGAGAACAACTCTAAGGTTAGGAAGGATAACTGGTGACCAGCTAAGTACAATCTTCAAGTTTTCATGTACTAAAAATATGAAAAAAAAATCCTACCTGGTAACCTTCTCAGCTTACTTTCCATTGTGTTCACTCAGTTGCAATCTTGGTGTCTAAGTACCTACATTATGCACAATGATTCATCTGGATTGCTAATTTTCTATCTATGGAGGTTCACTAAAAATGTATTCCTTAGAGGGTATAAATCTATTTAAATCTTCCAAGCTAGTAACAAACAGTACAAGAAATGTATCCAATGCCTAATTTATGAAACTGTAACCTCTCTGTACACCAGTTTGATAATAAAAATTTGAAAAAAAAATAAAAAATAAATAAAATCTTCCAAGCTAGTCTACCTTTTATCACTTATTGTGATGACCCAATATTTTAATTTGGTGCTCTCAAGGGTGTTTCCCATCTCTATATCATTACATGAACATTTTCTTCTTTGACTAGAAAAGATGAAATTTGATGCCATTAAACGAGTAATTTAAAACTCAATTGACAAATAGTTACTAAAATTAAGAGCATAAACAGTCCTATAAATACCTATGCATATTCAATCAATGCCCAAAGTAGGAAAACCTTGGGATAATTGTTCTGTGTATTGGCTCATGTTAACAAAGTTTCAAGGAACAAATGGTGGCATGACATGTAAATGATGCTTTTAGAAACACACACATTTGGTTACCTCTTCAGAAAGTGTGACTCTTCTTCCTCCTTATCTGGAGAAGTGACAAAGGAATGCATATAGGTATACACCCCCAGGTTGACTGAGGTTTCATGGAACTGTGACAATGCTGCTGACCAAAGCAGCTTTTGAAAAGTTGACTCAGATATGTGTTTTCTGGAGAACTGAATAGCCATTTAGCCAATGAGGCTATTTAGTACTTTGACTCTTTACAGTATAGCTGAAAAAGCTAACCATCTCAAATTATTGGACTTAAATATGAATGTAAATAGTCATGACAAATGGTTTCCATGTTAGACAGGGTGGATAGAGACAATACCAAGTTTTAGTTATAATATTGGTTTAAAAATTATTTTCCTCAAAGAGAAATAGGACATTTAAATCTTTCATTAGAATGATATCACATCATTTGCAAAGAGAGGAAAGAACCTAGAAAAAATATGGTAACGTGAAGAAACTTAGGCCCAGAAAGACAAATGTTTCATGTTTCCTATCATGTGTAGAAGCTAGAATTAGTTTATAAATGAGTACATAAATATTTTGCATAGTATGTAAGTATTCACAAGTGTATTATCTAAAGTATAGTAGATTCAAAGGCAAAGTCGAATAGGGTAACTCATATAGGCGAAATCATCATTTAACAAAATAAGCATCAGGAAATGCATACTTGAAAAGAGTGCGGTGGAGTCAAGAAGAAGAGAAATAGATGAACGAAGAGAAGAATGAGGTAAAAAAAAATTCCATGTACATTCTACAAAATTGACAAAAACAAGGAAAGAGGTGGTTTGGGAGCGATGGCTGAGGATATTGAAAGAAGTGACAATGATCAAGACTCACTGTACTCATAAACTGCTTTGTTCAATAACAACTCCTTTGTACTTAAGATAACAAAATTTTTAAATAAGAAGAGTTTTTGTTTTATTAAAATGTAAAGCACAATGTTTGTTCCATAGATGTCATTGTATTAACTATTATTTTCCCTTTTTCTGTCTTTTATTATATTACATTCTCACAGTGAAAACAAATATGACACAGGACACTAAAGCAATATTTATACTACCTGCAAGATTTTGGCATGATAATAAAGCATGCAATAGCAAAGAAAATTGTGAGGCAGTTGAAATAGATTCTTTTGATAGTTCTGTGTGTGACTAACAAGGTATTAGATAGAAAGTATTGCTTCTTTCCTTCCCCTCCAAATGGCAAAGTAATGTTACCACCTTCTCCCTATTCAATACTGGAATTTTATTGAATTGAACCATATGAAATTGTAATTTTTATACTTTAAACTTCATTATAATCATTTATTGGCAATTTGCATTAGTTGAGCAGGTTAATCAGAAAAAATATGTGCATGTATAAAAACAGACAGCTTCTATTTTAAAGGATAATTATCTGCCAAATTATTAAACATGTCATTCCTGGAAAATATTTTGGGTAAAATAAACCAAATTGACAGTGTCTATACACGTTTGCATACCTCTGTGTAATATTTACTCCAAGTCATTAGAAAATATTGCACATATGTTACATACTATATGCATTTATATGTATGCTATGTATATGTTTTAACTTAATCTAGACTGTAAAATGTACCATCTGTATACTGACCCCAAAAGTACTTGACAAGAAACAGTTTAATTTTTCAAAGTTAATATATTGCTTATATTTGTTCAGAGTTAGAATAAGCTGAAATTCAAAAGTAAATTCTACTTAGAAATGTTTTAAGATCCAATTATAGTCAAACAATTACCTAACCATCACTGCTTTTCTTGGAAGCCAGTTGACAGAATAGTCAGTAGGGCAATTAGATCCATTATTTCTCCTGTGGAAATGATCTCATGATCCTGAAGTGTAAAACCACTGCTGCTTGCCTCCAGTGAAATTAATTTATGTATATATATATATATACACATGTGTATATATTTATATATAACATATTTGTATATGCAAATTGCTTACATATTTGTATATTATTTATATGTATACATATTATATGTATGAATAGTCTTCCACATACATAAGGATAAGTAAAAGAATGTATATGTGCACACATATTGTGTATTCTGTCTTCCATATACATCTTTATGTATATACATATTATGTGTGTATATATGTACAATAATGTGCATATATGTGTGTATATATGCTGTATAGGTACATATGTGTACACACATACTCACATATGGAAGACAGAAGATGAAACATAGCAAGGAAAAGTTGAGAAATTGGTATGGAAAAAAGTTGTCTTTTTTTTTTTTTTTTTTCATAGTCCATCTCCTTGCAGAATCCTTTTCCCCTGTCTTGGTCAGTAGGAAACCCAAAGCACATCAACCAAGGAGCATTTATAGAGGGAAAATAAAAGTAACATGACTGACCTGAAGCCATTTACCTGGGAAATGTCTTTGGGTTGCTGCTAAGAACGCAGGAAGGTATTTTAGAAGGAAAGGAAAACACTAATAAAAAAAAAAAAATCGTGATGGTACCCCAGGGTATGAGAGGAGGGGGTGAAGGCAGATTTGAAGCACTGTGGGGGCTCTTCAGGCAAGCTGTGCCCATGAGCTACACCCCCACTGGCTGCACATATCTGCAGGCTAAATCCTGGGCTCAGCCTTCATGTGGCCAATGAAAATTGACATTTCCCCTATCCCAAGGTTAGCTTAACAGTAATTAAAGCATCACATTGCACACGATTCCTTCCATTATAATTTAAGTGGATTTTATGCTATTTTAAAAACCATTCTAGTTCCCACTGTGAATAATGAATACAAATAAAGTTGAATGTCAGACCTAGAATACAAATCGAATAAGAAAACCTAAAAGTATCCCCAACATTTGCCCCCACAGTCCCGGTCCCGCCAGTGCTTTGCTGCTGGCCTGACTCTCTCAGAAAGAGTTGTTTCGCTTTGTTTTTGATGTCAGTGGCCGCAGTGGGCCACTTGTACTCCATTAAGAGTGATGGGGTACCTCACACTCTGAGACATCCTTCTGGCTGCCTTGTAGTTTGAGAAATTCATTCATCTTTCTAAGGAGCTATATTAGACAGTGCCAACGGGATTTCTGGAAAGGAGATAGACAGATACGCCTCCTCAGAAATCACAAGGTCTTTCAGACATGATAATTGTTAGTTTTACCACTTGAGGGGTAGGGATCTCGCTTGGTGCGTTTCCTCCAGCTTCAGTCAATGGCTCGCCTGTGTGGATTCCCAGGCAGGGCTTTTTACAGTCAGGCGACACTCCCAGTTGTGGATGGGGCATTGTCATGTTCCAACTCTTAAGTCACACAACAGAAGGTTTACATTAGCTCATCGTGCTCATGTTGTTTCCTGAACTAGGAAGAGGGAGTGGAAACAGCTCTGCATGGTCGAAGTCTCCTGATTCCATTTAGAAATGCGTGAGCCTGGGAAAGATTTCTCTGTCTGCTGCCTTCCCTCCTCCCCACCCCCCTGCACAAGGAGGCCAACAAGCCCACGGCCCTGCACGGCCATGCCAGAAAGCCTCATGAGTTGGTTTCGTTGTTTTATTTTTTAAATAATATTAATTAATGTGGTCGTGCAGATGGTCACCTATGTGGGAAGCTTAGAAAGAACTCTAAATTGTGGAAAGATTATTCTAAATTTAGGAAAGCATCAACTCCCTAATGCTAAAGGTGGAGCCATGCTGCTAAACATATTAGTATTTCTTAATTCAAACACCTGTTCTGCCCATACACCACATAAAAAAGCTCTTATTTATTGCTTGCATCTCCATTTCAGATTTAATCTCACTATAAATTCATCTCATGTTAATTTATGTGCAAACAAAGACACACACATTTTAAATATCCAAAATGCTGAAAATAAACTTATTTTTAATTTTGTGCTTGTTTTCCATTTGTCAACCAGCAAAGGAAAGGACTGAATAAATCATGCACTAATTGCCAGCGGTGCTAAATTTAGTGTGAGATCTGGAATCCTTTTGATCAAAACCGCTGAATATGAAATCGTCCTCAGCTCTCTAGGCAACTTTATCCGCCTTTCTATTCTCCATCTGTCAGTCACCTGGGAATTTGTGAACTATTCCATATGTCAGGCTTGTCAATCACAATGGGATGTGGGAACTATCTGCCTACTGCATAGGAATTCTTGCTGAAAAATTAATCTGCATTTAACTAGTAGTTCCATATTTTGAATACCATGTTGTTTTTGAAATGTTCCTCAATATAAGGTTAATGAAAATAAATTCTATTTAAAGAGCATAGAGATCAGAAGTCCTGATTTCAGTAACACTTGTAAGTGTGTCACTATTACACATGTTGTTTAGAGCCAATCACAATGCACATATACCAATTTATTTAAAATAGAATCCCCTACTATGGAAACACTAAGTGTAACAGAAACCTATCCAATCTACTGACATTCTAAATACACATAAGTTGAAAAGTAATAAAATCATGGGTGGTTTTCACCATTTTGAGTCTCAAAAACTTACCAAGAGAACACTGTCTTCACAAAGATCCTTTAGCTTAAGGTGAACTATATCAAAAACGTTCAAATTATCTCTTTAACACAAAGAAGCAGATGAGATTGAGTTCGTCACCACATCATGTCTTCTCTATAATATTTTTGTTCGAAACTTCTGGGAAAGATTCAGAAGCTTTGTAAATCTTAGGAAATGTAGAAAGTTTTCAGTATTAGCTGCATTTAATTTGAAGTGTTTACATATTTTATATGTGAATTCCGCTTACTTCCATTAAAATTTGAGGTGATGTCTAGGCCAATGAATTAAATACCATGAAAAGAAGCTCAAATTAATACCATGGAAAAAGTGACAGTGGTTCCAGAAATTCATACTAATGACTATGACTTCAGAAAAAAATGACTTAAATATTCAGTGCCTATGTCCCTATATAAGAAAACTACTGAATGCACGGTGCCTATTATATCAGCAGGGTCAAGTGACTGTTACAAGTGGGCTAGAATGTAGAAGAGCTGAAAACATTGCCTCCATTTGCCACATTGCAGCCACCTGGAAATCAATTATTTTCTCTTACATGTACTTCCTCCAGAGTTCCCCATTGTATTGAGAAGGAACATTCCTCAAGGACCCACAGAACCCAGAGAGCACCAACTCTCTTTATTTCTCCAGTGTTTATTGAATACCAATTCCCTTCAATTTTCTAACTTTAGCTTATTCTTGGAGTACCATGCCTATCTTCACAAAGCTTATCTATGCACTTGATTACTTTCCTTTTAACTACATGTTTGTAAGCATCACTTAAGTATATTTTCAACATCTGCCTCCTCTACTTGTACCATAAGTGTGTTGTAATTGTCACAAGGCTGTTCAATCAACTGATCTCATTTTAGGTGGCACATAGTTTATCCTTAAATCACACATTTATTTGAAGATTTTGATTTGTGATGATCTGAATCATTAGAGAGTGAATTTCACAGGTCAGTGACCCAGCATGGTTAGTTTCTTGAACTCAATAATTGGATGTAGGGGTGTCCTATATATTCTGATGGAATGAATGACCTGTGTTAGTGAGTAAATGAGACCATAGATGAATAATACAGTAATAATTGTCTGTAGAAGAACAAAAATTCTAGCTGAAATTACTAAGCTACTAATCATTAAAAATAATTGAAATAGATATGACTCTCACACATATTATAATTTGTATCAGAATTGTATTTAGCCTCGACAAAATGTCTAGAAAACTGTGGTCTCTAAATTTCCACAGTTAATTTTAGTGTGGTCTTTGGTTTTTCTACCAAAGTCTTTTTCTACATTTACCTAGTACTTTGTCCATTGGCATAAATGTGAAAGCTGTTAGCTATTTGAGGAGGTGAAGTAATTTTTCTTCTCTATTCTTTCTCTACTTCTTAGCACAGTGCTTGCAGTATAATAGCTTTCCATTACACTTCATTCTGGAAGGTTCTTTGTTGTTGTTGTTTATCGTAGGGCTTTAACTCAAGGCCTGGGCACTGTCCTTGAGCTTTCTTGATCAAGGCTAGTGCTCTGCCACTTTGCCCCACAGTGCCACTTCTGATTTTCTTGTGGTTAATCAGAGACTCATGGACGTTTTCTTTCCTGAGCTGGCTTCCAACTGTGATCCTCAGATCTCAGGCTCCTGAGATGCTAGAATTACAGGCTTAGACACCAGCACCCAGCTTGGATGGTTCTTTATTGTGTTTAGGGCAATATGATCTTTCTTCATCTGCCCAGCCCAGGGGCTTTTATGCTGCTCCTTTTCCACTAACCTCAGTAAGCCAGTTGATAGATACTATCTCCCATGTCATAGACAGCATGTTCATGTTGCCTTTCCCTTTCCATTGTAATGAGCCTGTGTTTTACCAGCTACACCAGGCACTAGAGGACATTTTATGATCAGTTCAAGGTAAATTTGTCATTACCCTAGGAGGAAAGGAGAGAGAAGGGAAAAAGGGGAAAAAGAAAAAAAGAAAAAGAAACAAGAGAGGAGTGACAGAAAGTGGAAGAAAGGAAAGACAGAGAAAAGGGAGAAACTGTGCAAAAACAACTGAGACCTCTTACAAATTAGCATCAAAAATACATTAAAATCTACCTTTAAGGAGACAAAATTGGCTGGGCATTGGTGGCTCATACCTGTAATCCTAGCTACTCAGGAGGCTGAGATTTGAGGATCACAGTTCAAAGCCAGCCTAGGCAAGAAAGTCTGTAAACCTCGCATCTCTGATTAAACACCCAAAACACCCAGAAGTGCTGTAGTTCAAGTGATAGAGTTCTAGCCTGGAGCAAAGTTCAAGGACAGTCTTTAGGCTCTGAATTCAAGCCCTAGGACCAGAAAACTAAAAAAAAAAAAAAAAAAAAACACCCACCAAACAACAACAGCAACAAAAGAAAAAACACCCTATTATTTCATTTGAGGAGAAATATCAATCTTAGAAGAATTTTATCTAATGATATCTGAATACAGCCTTTAAAAGCCAAAATATGTTGCAAACATGAGAAAATTTGTCTCTTTTGTAAAACATAATAAAAACAAATAAAGTCACACAGGGTAAACAGAAGACAACAATGAATGGATATACTGCCATATATTAATAATACAAGGAAGTTTACTGTGATAATGTCATAGGTATGTACAATGTACTCTGAACAAATTTATTACCTCCATAAAATTTTGTTTTGATTTTCCAAGATACACAATTGGGAGAAATGTGGTATAAAGAAACACTGTATTTTTTTCTGAATTATTTCTTAAAGCGCAATGTGAACCTATGAGTATCTCATAATAGTAAGTTTAAATATCTTTTCCCCTCTTTAATGCTCCCTGTATGGTTACTATGCATATGCATACATGTATATGATGTATATGTATATGTATATGGTGTATATGTATATATAGGCCAAGTCAATACTCAATATAAATGATGGAAAACTACACAAAGTAAGCATATAGTTTTATCCAGAATATACAATCTTTTGGTAAGAATACAGAAGGAATTCAAGTTAGAGAATATTTTAAATGAAAGACCTCTCATGTACATGGATTGCTAGAATTCATGTAATAAAAATGGCTACAGAGTCAGAAGAGTACAAATATACTATAACACTCATAAAAATCCCAGTGCCATTCTTCCCAGAGATTGTATTGAATACTAGAAAACATTTTAAGCCAACTTCTAGGGACATGCTTTAACACACAGTAGAGGTAGAGAAGACCTCGTGATTTCAGAAACCTGCTCAAAAGTTGCCATTAATTTCGAGTCTTGTCACAGTGTTCCCAGGTTTCCTTTATATGCAATAAACATTAAAGATGGAGCCTTCAGTTACTTTTCCTATGCTAGCATCACAACAATCACATCATGGAGTCTGTTTAATAGCACAATTTATCACTACTGTAGTTACATATCATATCAACGAAAGCTAAAACACAAAAGGAGACACCATTTTTCACTTCTCAAAACTCTCACCTTTTGTACTTTCAGTTCAACTTAGGAACATTTTGGAATAAGAGGTATTTTAAAGAAAAAATATGTTTCTCTGTTTATCCATGTACTAATTATTGTTTGATTTTAATTTTCTTTGTCTTTATGCCTAAAAATGGACCTCTTTCAAATGACAGCTTGCTTTAATACAAAGTTCAGTTGATTACTCTTCTGTGCTATGCAATAATAAAAAAAAAATCATGATTATAGGTGGTTCACTGAAATGTAGGCCATGTTTTCTTGATTCCCTTACCATAGTCATTTTTATAATGTAACAGGATTTCCTGTGCAGCAGGTAAGAAATAAATTATAGTTAAATTCATTTGTTTATTGACCAAATGGTAACTCTATTTTTTGTAAAACATCCAACACTGAAAAACATATTAAGTAAAACATATGATACCTGTATTCATAGAGTTCACATTTTGAAAGCAATGAATTATTTTCATTTTCTTTATTCTTTTTATGTTCTGCATATATTCATTAATGAATAACTGTATTTCATGTTGTGATTTGAAGAAAAAGAATATAATATTTTAAGAATATCTACTAGGGATTTCATTAATGTAAAATATTATATTTGTAAAAACACAAAGATTTCTATCTGCAACTGAAAGTAGCTGTTTATAGAACAAATGCTAATAGTCTAGATTTAGCTTATATACTGAAAGAAAAAACAAAACAAATGAGAAAGAAGACTTAGGAGTGCAAGTAATTACCAAAAAAGTGAAGAAAGAATGGCCATCGTTTAAGCAAGTTGGGCAAGCTTCTTAAGAATCTTGCTGTAAATCCTTATTTTTTCCCATTATCGTGATCCTTCCTGTTGTTCTCCTGTAGCTGTGCACACACCTCAGTGGAGCCTTTGAGGAGTGTTCCCTCCTGGGCTAATGTCAATATTGGACAAACATGCTTCCCTTGGGGACAGAAATGGACCCCATTAGGCTAAGATTTCCCTTGAAACACAAAACATGCCCTAAAAAAATCTTTCCAGATATTTGGATTGCCAGTCTTTTACCTTGTAGAGTAAATGAATCTTTATATGGACATCTACAAGCTTGATACTAAAAGTTTATGCTAAATTTTCAGTGGAAAGTTTAAATTCTAATCATGAGAAATTGAGTTTGAACTTCTAGTTCTCTTTCAGATAATTAATTGTAACGCTTAGCCTGTATTCTTCCAGAAATATTTATAAAGCAAAGATAAATATATTTTATGAGCTGCATATATTAATTACATGAAGAAATTCAAATCAATAATTCAGAATGGAATACACAATACAAAAATTCAAATACATGCATGGGTATGTTCACACACATACACACACACACACACAATTCATAAAAGCTCACAAGCTCATCTTTTATTTAAGTGTCTTGCTTGTCACTGGACAATCCTTACTTCTGTTAGGAACCTATGGCCTTTTATTTCCCTGGGGTTTGTTCCTGGTGGCATGGGAGGGACTGTGCTGGAAATGGACACTAACTTATCTCATTGCTACATTCTTCTTTCTATACTTGGTAAGTTTTTCTTATATCCACAACTCTCATTTTCAAACCCCAACACTCATTTTTATACATTAAGATGTGAGCAAGAAAATCATATTTCACTGTAAAATTGAGTGAACAAAACAATATTTTTATTCAAAATGCATTTAGCCACATGTAGGATATAACCTATAATTATTTATTTTCAAAACAATGTGTTTTAAAACAGTACACAGAATTCAGTATTTGCTCAACGCTTAATGTTTTAAATTACAGCTACAAGGAAAGTTTATAAGGGAAAGCTGATGTAAAAGCTCTTGGGTGTTAATAATCACAAGGTTCTATCCTTAATTACATGAGACACATTATAACATTCCCAGTGAATGCGTGAGTCCGTGGAAATTACCAGTCCCGACAGACACCGTGTTTTTTTCTCCATAAACGTATCTATGATAAAGCTGACTTTGTAAGAGAAGCATAGAAGGGATTAACCACAATAGCTATTGATATTCATATAATTAGTAATAATGACAATAAATATTGATTACTTGGTATTAGTTAATGGAGATTAGTTATAATAGCTAGCTAACAATGGTTGATTTTAATGCTTAGTAAAAACTGAAAATTGCAAGGCCCAATAGCTATACCCTTAGAAACACATAAGATGATGCTAAGTGAAGTGAACTCCATGTTATGGAAACAAGTGATATATCACAGTTGTAACTACTTTCAACGTCCTATGTGTATGTGTAGTTTCTATTATTGATGATGTTTTGTATCACCTTCCTATGTTTGTACCTACACTATCTCTGTAATCTTATCTGAGTATATTGGAAACCGTGTTTACTGGTATTGGAAGTAGGAAATCCAAAGGGAATACCAAATTCGAGAGACACAGGGTAAAAAAAGAGAAATAACTACAAAAGCAATACTTGCAAAACTGTTTGGTGTAAGTGAACTGAACACCTGGGCGGGGAGGGAAAGGGGGGGAGGGAGGGGGGCATGAGGGACAAGGCAACAAACAGTACAAGAAATGTATCCAATGCCCAACGTATGATACTGTAACCTCTCTGTACGTCAGTTTGATAATAAAAATTTGAGAAAAAAAAACTGAAAATTGTTTTCAATGACAGATATTTGCTCTCTTTAATCAAGTTGATCAACTTTGCAAGGAATGTGATAGTAATTTCTTCATCAGCAGACATGCTAATTTTTAATGTGCTTAGTTACAGAGTCTTTCACAATTATTCTATTGTTTCCACTTGTACTATTCCTGAATCTGTAAATTGTCCCTTTCTTGAAATAAACAACTCAGTGTCCTTAGTTTTAGGAAGTCCCTTGCTTTGATCTTAGGACAGACTCAGTGCTTAAATTGCTAAAATCACAATGTTTTCTGGTTATTTTCCACCCACAAATGAACTGACTAAGCACTTACCATGTACCATGGCCACGAGTTTTGTTGCTGACAGTACAACAGCAAAACTTAGCACAAATTTCCTTCTCTTTCACAATTTCATGAAAATAAAAAGATTAAATTTTGCCATCGATCTGTGGAATTTCAGCATATGATTTTTGGCTTAGGCGGCATTGGGTAGCCTATCTTTGGCCTATATGCACAGCCAGATCACTATTTTGCCCCTTGGAGCTATGATGAAGTAAAATAAAGGTCACATGACCACAGCTTGGGACAGAATATCACTAGAGCTGACAAACCAGGAGTGATGAACACATATTTGGCACATGCAGAGATGTAGGACAGCACCATTTCAAGGCCCCCATGAATCTGAGCACATAGCCAGACTCCCACTGAAACAATTGAAGTTGTTTACTATTGGAATTTTCCATGTGATTGTAAACCTCCTAAGACAATGGGTACCTGAAACTATAAGCAGCCAAGCATCAGATAGGGAAGACACTGTAACATAGCAAAACATAAGTTATGTGATATTTACTAGCAAATGGGATTGCATTTCAATGCTAATGGTGCTAGGTTCTACAGTGTCCTATAGATAGTATTTTTTCTAATATGCTATAGGTGTGAAAACATAGTGCTTTAAATTAATGACATTTTATCACCATCAGAAATTATTTATCACTTTCTCTTAGTGTTAGAGAGATGTGCATTTGTGAAGTAGACAAACTTGAGTTAAGATTTCTGGTCTCTCTGGAAATGGTATTCAATATTAGAACATTGTGCCTCTGATCCTAATTTTTTTATGATGCCAGATTTATTTCAGGTCTTGTTTTGTGGATAAACACAAGTTTAAACCTAAGTTTAAAACCTAGTCCACTTGCTTGTTTTTCTATGTTATTATTTAGTGATCATTGATTAGGTAGTTGTCTGTAGACTATCTTGGATGTCTTTGGAATCCTAGATATGTTGTCACCTGTGTTGAGTCATAGGTCACTAAGAAAGGCAAGAGAAAGGAATATAACTCTCATGGTTGTTGATTAGAAGAATTTAAAGATTGATATTGAAATAGAGAGTATTAAGAGTCATCATTTTCCTCCTACATTCTTTTCTTTTATATTCTAAATTAGTTGGGGCTCTTTCCTCACTATTGGGTGCCATAAAGGAGTCCTGTGCTACTGTTTTAGAGCAAAAGTATGAAAACCCAGAACACTCAAAGAGATCCGACAACAGGTAATAAGACAAAGCGCTCATGTTCTCACAAACTGCCTCCTTTTTCTCTCTATTCAAGTTTATAAAGATGAAGCTCTCGTGAAGTTTATAGTCACCCCCCTCAGTCAACTTTCTTCAATCGCACCTGCGTTGCCATAAGCAGAAGACCTTCCAAGCTGACTGTCTCTAAATGACATTATGCACACGATACAGGTTTCTTTCCTGTGTGTCAAAATGCTTGTGTGGACTAGCATTTTCCTTCCCTTTGGTTGTGTCTGGGCTTCACTTGTAAAAATGTAGGGTCAGACTAATGTTTTTCTCTTATTTTCGAAGGCAGCCATAAAAGTCAAGGTCAGCAGAAAATTAAGATTTAGACAGTAAAGAATGCATGAATGATGCATAAGGAGAAAATCAAGCCGCTTAGGATCTCATGAAGCTGATGTTCTGGAAACAAACATTTTAGTTACAGCATCCATGAGCCGAGTGAGCCTAGCATGCCATGAAAGGTTGAAAATGTAAGTCAGATTGATAGGCAGCCATAGAAGAAGTTCATCCAACTCCTCTTTCTAGAAAAAGCCATCATCTTCCCATGATGTCCTGTGAAAGCTGCCTTGGTCAGTAGTTTCCAGTCAACCTTGTTTGAGTTGAGTTTTCCTAAAACGTCCCCTAGCTATCAATAGTTAGAGGATATAAGAAAACCATTCAAAGGCAAATTTTCATGCCACACTGTCATTGAAGGCTGACAAAAGGACTTAATGCATTCCTTTGCTTCTTTCTTCCTCCTGCCTTTCCTTCCTTCCTCCCTTCCTTCCTTTTTAAAATGGCATGACAGTTTTTAATGACGTATGTCATGTGCATTCTAGTGATATCAGAGCTAAATAGTAAATAAAACCCATCAACATTTTCTCTTCATAAAACTTACATTCTAAAAGTGGGGGAAAGCCATTAAATAAACATACCAGTTTAAAAGACATATATTTTCAAACTTTTAAACATTGTTTAAAAATTTTAGACATTGATAGGTATCTTATACCTAATATTCATTATTGAATATAATTTTGAATATCTTACATTCAACCTTTCTTCAACCCTCCCTCCCCTATTTTCCCCAGGCCCAGGTAACAAACAATCTACTCTGTGAGGTCACATATTCAGATTACATTGAAATGAACCAAGATAATATCCTTACTTTTAATCCAAATTTTATGTTTAATAAACTTTAAAATTTGTTATATCTTTAAGTAGTTTTACAAGAGGATTTCAATTCACCATGTCAGTTTATAAGTAGAGGATGATATATCTTATGAATGATAACTCATAGCATGTTAGTCTTATCCTGAAAACTCTACAAAGTCCCTTCTTGCTCAAAATAAAATTGGAGTTTATTCCCACCCTAGAGATGACTCATGTCTATTCGGTTGTATGTATTTCCTTCTGCTGCCTTCTCCACTTTCCTTTATTCTCCTTTGCGTTGATTATCTCCTCATTAAGACTAGCTAATTGAATATAAGTTGCTGTGCTGTAAGATGCATGATTATTTTATTCATCACTATGAAAGAAAAGAGACTGCTTTTCCAACCATACAACATCGTCTCCTATATATTCAAGAGCTTTAATAATTCAGCATTTTTAAAAAAGGATGCTTACTTTTCCTTTTAGCTTTTCTTCTGGGTTACTGATGCCTTCTGTAATGGTTTTATGGGTGTTCCTTTTATTTTACTAAAGTCAAAACATAAAACTATTACACCAGCCCTTTATTGAAAGCAGATTCTGTTCTATAGTAAGGGGTTCAGTCATCTATGAAATTCTCCATCATGATAGCAGGGTGACTTTGTACAAATCCAAGTAGGCCATGGGTGAAAAGATGTAAAAATCTTTTGCTACATTTGCCTCATTTGCTTGGGTATGTTCAGGCCATCTATGATCCCTCCGAAACAAGATATGATGAGTGGGTTGTGATGTTAGACCTATGACCTCCATGACTCTCATTGACCTTCTGATGGCCTTCCTGACTCTGAGAGAAGCAGTTTGAAAGTTTTATTGTATGTCTCGGGTGTCTGCTGTACATGTGTTCAGCTGAAGTCAAGAACCCAGAGCAGCAGCATGATCCATGAATCTTGTCAGACTCCCTCCTGGCATCAGCCATTGTTTTGCTGTCTTTTTTGTTCTGTAAGACAAGAACCATGTCATATTTATAATAATAATATAAGAATATATTAATATAATGATAATAATATAATGAATTTTTGATTTCCAACCAAGTTCAAATCATGTCCCAATCAAATGTTGATGCTCCCGTTGCTGGGTGACGTGGACTTGCCACTGGCTTCTGATGAATTTCTTGATCTATGTTAACTCATGTGGCTTTTGCACATTTCTCAGCTGAAAAGTGAAAAAGCATAAGCTTTACTTACATCTATTTTCTTTATTTTTTTCAATGATATATAGCATGGTAAGTTTATTTTTCTTTGAGAAAGTCTAGAACCCAGGCTTTGCTTCCAATAATGAAAGTATTATGTAATTCATGGCTCTTCGTTACCTGTAATTTTGATGTCAAATCATAAAATAATCTCTTGGAAGACATTCTTACAACACTCATGGCATGGTAGACAAAACTGACACAAATCAATGGGAACATTGAACATATGAAACACCACAATTAAATTTAGGCATCACAAATTCCACTATTTGTGTATACTAAATTGCACGTACAGAGGAACAACAAGTTCTGGTGTGCTATTGTGTGAAATGGCCATAGATAACAATGACAAAATATGCATTTCAAAATGCTGAAAGAGGCTCAGTGGCGTGGCACTTAGGTAACCCTAACATTTAGGCACTGGAAATAGAAGGATTATAGTTTTTGAAGCCATCCCAGGCAGACAAATAGGCAAGACTCTAGTCTTCAATTAACCAGAAAAAAGCTAGAACTGGAATTGTGGCTCAAGTGATAGAGTACCAGCTATGAGCAAAAGTGCTAAGTGAGATCATGAGGCTCCAAGTTTAAGCTCCAATATTGGCACAGGGAAAACAAAAAAAAAATAGATGGAAGAAAGGAATTCTAAAGTTTTCATTATGAGGATGATAAATACTTGAGAAGATAAATACATTCAATGTGATTAAACACTAATTGTGTATACCAGCATCCAAACATCCTACTTTCTCTTAGTTTGTGGAAATATGTGTTTTAATGCACCAGTTAAAATAAATTTAATCAAGCACTAAAGTATTTTTGAAAGAAGGGTAGAATAGAAAGTGAGACACAGTAGTAGATCAGATAGCAGTGCAGATGCATACATATGTGTGGTTAGCGAATATGTTTCAAAAATAGAGTCAGCAGTATTTGTTGATGGGTTAGATAGGAAATAAAAGGGATAATATTAATGAACATTATTCCAGTTTTACAATGAGAGCCTTGCAGAGGAGAAAAATGGCCAAAATGAGAAGGAATGGGGCGGTGAAGAGAGAGGGGGAAGGTAGAATGAAATGAGGTAGAAATCAGAGTTAAATTATACATCACCCTGTACCCCCATTAATATTTAGAGTTACAGATATTAACAAAATGATGAATGAATTGGGAGTGAGAAAACACTGATTAGTTATCCATGGAATAATATTAAGTGAAAATTGAGTAAGATAATAATTTGGAAGCTTATTGGCATGTAGAGGTTTTTCAAAAGAGGGTCTGCATCTGTTTCTCATTAGAATTTGAAGGCAGAAAGCCACACTCCTCCCCAAAAGCACAGTGGAGGGTCTTCTGTAGGACCCCCAGGTCTCATGCGCATTGTGATCCAGATTCAATTCTTATCAAGCCACATCTGGTCCTAGAGCCTGCAACCAACCCTGTGGTTGATCTCTTGCAGGACCCAGCTGTAAGTTAGTTATTGAGGTTCACAAGTCGATCCACTGTATTTTGGAAAGCAGATTCACACTAGAGCTACAATTCTGGAACGTGTGTGTGTGTCTGTGTCTATGTGTATCCCCTTCTCTTCTCAGAAGGAACTTCAAGAGAAACTCTTGTCAATGTTTGGCTGAACAACATGAAACAATGCTATCAGTCCTGAGTTTGATAGAAGTGTATGATGCCTGCCAACTCAGGCTTCTCAAGTAGAACAGAGAAATATGAAAGCGACTAAAAGCAACATTTTGTTTTCACTATTGCTAACAATTCCTAACAAGACCTGTGATATAAAAGTGACTACCAGAAATGCTTTTCTTTGAAATGATAGGGGAAAAATGTTTAATATAAATTCTACATGAGGAACACCATGGTGAAATGTACAATTATGTTTTGGTTTTCATTTGCTTGGAATGAGTGAGTACTTGTGTTTCTAGTTAAAACCATTCCTTGAATCAGCAATTCCTAAAACTCCCTAGAGGAAGGATGAAAATATGAAAATCTATTTTCATTATACAGGGTCCTGTTCTTATACCATCAGGTAACTTTGATACAAATGGTAGTTTAGGGGATTATGGAACAAAAGCATCATATTCAAATGAATTCCTATAATATTGAAAACAGATATGGACTAATGTCCCAGGAATTTTTCTGTTGCTATCCATTTGAAGTTCTCTTCTGCTCTCATAAATCAAAAACTCACCCAAATGATATTTTCAGTATGTGAAAATGTGGACCTGAACACTGTTGCTTGTCAGTAAGGCAGATTTTCTAAGAAATCATAATCGGGGTCGGTGCTCATTTCATGTAAGAAATAAGACAGATGATTGGAAATCATGAAGTTCACTCAATGATTAAATAAAAATTTAAGCAAAATAGCTACAAACATTTTTCTGTTCAGTTGTATTTAGCAATAAAAGCTAAAGGCTCCAGTTTTCTAGAAAATTTAAAGAAAGGTTATTGGGACAAGGCTTTGCTTTTTAACAAAAAAATGTTTTTCAGCAAAGGAGTATATGAGTAATTGTGTTGATCAGTGTCACCCTTTGAAAATTTTCACCACTCCCTAAAATTTACCCCTTCTCTCACTTTTTAAAATGGTATAGTATATGCATTAGATATCCTTTCTACATTATATCTTCATCAAGGGCTCAGTTTTCTTAGAATTATTAATTCACATTGATAGTAGGAATCGTCTTTCACTTCTTCATCGTGGTGATGGCAATGGAAGAAAGGGATCTTCCTTCCTTCCTTCCTTCCTTCCTTCCTTCCTTCCTTCCTTCCTTCCTTCCTTCCTTCCTTTGTTTTCTCTTTTTTTTCTTGCCAGTACTGGGGCTTGAACTCAAAGCTCTAAACTTGCTTAGATGTCTTGAGAGATTGGATGTTCTGCCAGTCTTGCTTTTGACTTAGAGTCTCAGGGACTTTTCTGTCACATCTGGCTTTGAACTTCTATCTGCATCTCAGTCCTTTGAATAGTAAAATAACAGGTATTAGTCACTGATGCCAATATTATAATAATTATTAATTAGAAAACTCTTCAGTAGCAAGTAAGACATTCAAAGAAAAATGGGAACATAGGTAAATAAGGATTTTTACTTATGGAAGTGTCTATAAATTTGCCCATATATGACATGGCTATTTATACCCAGAATGTAAGTTTTGAAAGCATTTTCACAGTTGATAGTCTAAGGACAGAGACTCACCAGGAAAGGGAGGTCTTTTCACAGGACCATAGCCAGGGTGCAGCCCCTACACCTCACACACAGCCAAGGGCTTGTTTGCCATAGCCCATTTCACCTACACATCAAGTTCAAAGTTTAACAGGAAAACTCTAAAGTGTCCTAGAATTAAAAAGGCACAATATGAAGAGCTTGGACAGGCATTGTGTTCTGTTCCAGACAGATTATGAGTGTTGAAATTCTCAAATGAGGAATGCAAAGCAATTATATTGATTATACAAATGAACCAGTGAAAAAGGACTTCATAAAACAAGAGAATTTTAAAGTCTAGGAAAAAGTAAACGGAAAATATTAGAGACCACAAACACTGTGTCATTTGTCTTTCCTGCGGCTAAAGAGAGAATCTCTGAGCTTGAAGACAGAAAAATAATAGAAATTCAAATAGGGAATAAAAGATAAAATAGAATAAAAAGTAAAACAGACCTAAGTATCCAAGAACTGTGAGACGGATACAAAATATAATGATCACATTACAGAAATATTGAAGTCAAACAAGAAATATCAGTTGAAAAAATAATTATCAACAGTTGATACCAAATTATTGCTAAATAACGAGCCAGGAATCTAAAAATCTCAGAGAGAAAATCATTCAGGATAAACCTCAAAATGTCTTTAAAAACTACAGAAAATAGAAACTAGAGAGTTACTCATTTATCTATTGGATTTGAAGACATTCTAGGGATATCTTCTACCATATAGTCATGCCACCAGCCCATTTTTTGCTTTGGTTTTGTTATTTATAAATCTTGTTTTCTTCAATTTTTTTCCCAAGGTTCATGTTTAAGCTGCAATATGACTCTTCTATTTCTAGTTTCCAACATAGTTGGAATTACAGGCATAAACGACTTCAACTTGGTTGTTGACATGGAATCTCACCAGCATTTTGCCAAGCTATGTCTGGAACTATGATCCACTTAATCTGTGTCTCCCAAGTATCTGGGATTATAGGTATAAGCCAGAAAGAAATCAAAGGAAAAATATCCTCCTTAGAAAGGAGTAAAAAACTATATCCAACTTTTCAGAACTCACTCAAATAAGTATAAAATAACTAGTTATTCAGAGAAGAAAAATATAAACCTAGAACTCTATACACTATTATGTTATTAAAATATTTTATTTGTTATATTATTTTTCAAAGGTAGTGAACAAATAAAGAGACTCAGATGAACAAAATTCAAAGGAATTTGTTGCTAGTAAATCAATGTTATAAAATATTGAAAGTTCATCATGGAGCAGAAAAATTAGGCAGGCAAGCAATTCAGAGCTAGCTTAATAAAGATCATTGAAGAAAGAATAAATAAAGATTAAAAATAAAAACTCTTATTTTTCTGACTTAATCTATCAGATAACAAATGTACTAATATGTACTAATATATATAAATTGATACATGATATAATTATGCATACATATGTTTGCTTATGTACAATGAAAGTAATGATTTGAGCTTTCAAAGACAACAAATGGAAGAATTAGGAACATTTTTGCTACCATCCCCATGAAGTGATACAGTCAATCTGAAAGGTTTTTTGAATTGGGTAGAATGTACATTAGACATTCTTATTTTTTTTTATTATTTTTTGGCCAGTCCTGGGCCTTGGACTCAGGGCCTGAGCACTGTCCCTGGCCTCTTCCCGCTCAAGGCTGGCACTCTGCCACCTGAGCCACAGCGCCCCTTCTGGCCGTTTTCCATATATGTGGTGCTGGGGAATCGAACCAAGAGCTTCATGTGTAGGAGGCAAGCACTCTTGCCACTAGGCCATATTCCCAGCCCACATTAGACATTCTTGATCAACTGTTGGTGATTCCGCAGTACTGGAGACTGAACCATGGGCCTCATACTTTCTAGGCAACCATTCTTCTACTGAGCTACACAAGCATCTCTGCTTCTTTTTAATTATTTCAGATATGCTTTAAAAAAGGTGAGAAATCAAGTATTAAGTGATCAAACTATCAGAGAATAGGAAATGCAAAAATATAGAAACAAAGAACAATGGAAACAGAAAATAATAAATATAACATCTATTAAGGCAGATCTACAAAAATGACCTTAAATAGCGACAATTTAACTTGATAAATTAAAAGGCCAAAACTGATAAGAAAATAACTATTTTCCATATAGGAAACCTATTTTAAATAAAAATCACATAGATGAAAAGTAAAGTCAATAGAAAAATAAAATGCTAAGAGCAATCAAATGAAAACAGAAATGCCAACCAGAGTTGGAGGTAGAAGGAGATAGATAGGAGGTCAGCCCAGGCAGTTAGGGAGAGTACCTCAAAAAGCAAACCCGGAGTTGTGACTCATGCCTGTGCACCTAGTTTTTTCAGTTGTAAAGGTATGTAGATACAGCCTGAGGCTACCCCGAGAGCGAAAGGACCATGGGTATGCTCAAGTGATGGAACACTATAAGAATATCCAGCATGGGGCATCACTAGACATAAAGAGGGACATTACATAATTCTAGAGGGACCAAGAAGAAAATATTCCAAGTAAATCAAAAGATAAGAGACAAAAAGCACAACTCCAAGGAGAAATCCTAAATCCACATTGGAAGTTAAAGAGTGACTTTCAACTATGCAAAATGGACAGATTCAATGAGAAATTCTGTAAGCATACAGTAGGTTTCAGTATTACCATAATTCTACTGAGCAAATTCAATTTCTACTAGAAAATTTTACTCAACAACCACTAATAACAGATTCTTCCTTAACTCACAAGGAGCATTTACTAAGAGACATTGCATCCTGGTCCATAAAACACACCCTAAAAGTTTCAAAGACAATGTGCCTATGTTTTGTGACAGAATCCTAGATACTCAGATGGCTAAAGATCTGGTGGTTTGATGTTCAAGGGCAGCCTGGGTCTAGGCCCCATCTCTAAATAACTAGAAAAGAACAGGGCTGGAGGAAGATTGGGGGGGGGGGGGGCGGTAATGCCAGCATCACAGGTACAAGCTCAGAGTTCAAACTCAGATGTATTTTTTAAAAAATACAAATAATAGCTGGGCCCTTGTAGCTCATGCCTCTAATCTTAGCTACTCAGGAGGCTGAAATCTGAGGATTGCAGTTCAAAGCCAGCCCTGTCAAGAAAGTGTATGAAACTCTTATCTCTAATTAACCTACAGAAAACTGGAAGTAGAGCTATGGCCCAAAGTGTTAGAGTGCTAGCTTTGAGGAAGAGAGCTCAGGGACAAAGCTCGGGCCCTGAATTCAAGTCCCATGACCAAAATAAACAAAACCAGTAATAAAGTATAAATTACCAGCTTCCAAACAACTTTGGTGTTAAGAAGAATTTAAATTTCCACAGTGGAAAAGAAAAGATCAGTAAAAGCTCAGAAAACCCCCAAAGGACTGAAAGCAAAATAACATGTTTCTAAATAACATGTAAGTCTTGGGAGAAATCTCACAAGAAACCTAAAAAAATTGATCTTTTGAAATAAAAAACCAAATTTATTGACTGTAGTAAAAGCAAAGGTATATACAAACACTGGAATTTTACCTCACTCATAAACAAAGTAATACTACTCCTCGTGAGAAGTCATGGAATTGGAGGCTATCATGTTAATTTCTCAGAGATTAATTCATAAAAAGAATGTCTACATTATCAAGAAAATGACTTGAAGTCAGTGATGTAACCTTCCACCTAAAGAACTAGAAAAAGATGTTAAAATTAAATCCAAAGTTAAAAGAAAAGAAATAATAAAAATTTCAGGAAAAATCAGCCCTGGTAGCTACAGTAATCAGGTTTTTGGCAATGGTGCCAAAAATGTATGCTGGATAAAAAAAGCTTCTTTAAGAAATAATATATCCACATGTAGAGAACTCAAACCCTCTCTCTCATTCTGTATGAAAATCAACTTGAAATGGATCAAATTCCCTAAAGGAATGTGTGGAAGTTTGATGACAGAGTAACAAACAGTACAAGAAATGTATCCAATGCCTAACGTATGAAACTGTAACCTCTCTGTATATCAGTCTGATAATAAAAATTTGAAAAAAATCATAAAAGATATACTTCAAGATATAGGCATATTTTATAAATTTCTGAATAGGATTCTAGTAGCTCATAAAGTGAGATCAAGAAGAGACAAATTGGGCTGCATCAACTTACAAAGCTTCTGCATGCAGAAGAAAAAAATCACCTGAAGTTGGAGGAAAATCTTTGATGCTGATTTGATCATATAGTAATATGTAGAGTATATGATGAATTAAGAGTAAATACCAAAAAGAACAAATAATCCAATCAATAAAATGAGCAATAGAACTGAACATTTATGAACTAAAATGAAGCAATATAATTGGCCAATAAAAGTAGCATCCTTAGCTATCAGGGGAAATTCAAATCAAAACTACACTGAGATTCCATTGCACCCAAGTCACAATCATCATGTGGCAGAATCTTATATCACAGAGAGATGGAGGTAGAGGTCTACCGGATTAAGAGCAATACCAGAAAATTTAAAGAATCAGTATTTCCCTGAATATAGCAGAATCTACTTTGTAATGAGTAATTTTAATATTCAAATTTTTGCAAATAAGCCAGGCACTAGTGGCTCACTCCTGTAATCCTAGCTACTCAGAAAGCTGAGCTATGAAGATCACAGTTCAAAGCCGTCCTGGGCAGGAAAGTCTCCAATTAACCATCAGAAAACCAGAAGTAGAGCTGTGGCTCAAAGTAGTAGAGTGTTCGCCTTGAGCAACAGAGCACAGGGACAGTGCCCAGGCTCTGAGTTCAAGACCCACAAACACCACCAACAACAACAAAAGCAAATGTAATTTTAAATGGGGGTTAAGCAGTTTGAGCAGCATGTTAACTTGGAAATTGAAATAAACTCAAGGTGAATAGATTAAGATTGAGTTACTTAAGAAGCTATATCAAGGGAAATATGTCAGTGGTGCTAAGCACTTATTAATCTTTAAAAAAAAACACCTAGCTATTTGTTTTATTAATTTTCTCTACAGATCGGTTAGTTTGGTTTTTTTCTTACTTCTTTTATCTTATATTAATTATAGGAAGTATTTCATTAGCGCATTTTCATACACACATTAAACATATTTAAGTTACATTTCTATAACCCTTTTTATCTCACCCCCTTTCAGTTGGCTTATTTCATTCACATGGCGATCTCTCTTTCACCCATTTTCCTGCGTATGTCCTGATTGCCTTTATATGCCACCTTTCCTTGATTCACTGGATGATGAGCACCTACTCCGAATCAAAGCTTGGCTAACATGAAGAGTGCTATGGCAAAGATGGGTGTGTAAGTAGCTCTCCAATGAGATGACTTGACTCCTTTTGTCTACAGACTCAGAAGTAGTATGGCTGGAACATATGAAAGTTCTACTTTTAATTTTTTTAAGGAACTTTTGTAATTATTTCCATATTGCTAGACCAATTTGCATCCTGCAAGCAGTACAACAGATACTCCCCACCTGTCTGCCACATCTTTCTCACCGTTTGTTGTTTGTTTTCTTGTTGATTGTGACTTGGGTGCAATGGAATCTCAGTGTAGTTTTGATTTGAATTTCCCCTGATAGCTAAGGATGCTACTTTTATTGGCCAATTATATTGCTTCATTTTAGTTTATAAATGTTCAGTTCTATTGCTCATTTTATTGATTGGATTATTTGTTCTTTTTGGTATTTACTCTTAATTCATCATATACTGTACATGACACTTACTTAGTGTCATTCTTGGGTCAGCTTGTTCTTTTCTTCCATTCTTTCAATATACTCAACATCTCCCTGACAATTTTCAAGAAAGAAATATACTTTGTTGACTCCCTTTTGACAAAGAAGAGCAAGCTTCTAAACAAGAAAATCAAATCAGAGTAAAATACTATTATGGCATTAACCTCTAAGCAATTCTCATGGTTTACTGACGAGTACCCAAGAAACACCTAGAATGATGTAATATTTGATGCTGTGCAAAGACCACATGCAACTCTCGCATTCAAACTAATAACCTTCCAGTTTCTTTTTACAATTTTTGGAATTAAACACATTAAGCAATTATGAGAAAATTCTAAAATTCGTGTATAGGACCAGAAATGGGAACAAGCTTATCCCCACAAGTTTATTTACCAGCAAAATAAATCAAATATGGACACCCTAAATATTACAGAATGACTACATCCAATAAATATTGATCAAAATTAACTGCCTTTTTTGACAGAAAGTACAAAAGCATACAGTGAACATTTCTTTTTTTAGTTGCCTTGTTTATATATTGGGGCAAAATCAGGTATATATTATTTATTAATTATGAGATATATATGACTTGATGCTTTTCAACTACTTTATTTACTTTTATTGTACAGGTGATGTACAGAGGGCTTAGAGTTATATAAGTCAGGTAATGAGTGCATTTCTTTTTGAGCATTGTCACCTCTTCTCTGGTTTTCTCCCAGTTTTTCCCTCCTGACCCTCTTCCCTGACAAGTTGTAGAGTTCATTTTCAACATAATGTCTAGTGAATATCATTGCTTCTTTTATTCATCCAACTATAAACTTTAAAAGGAGACATACAAATACTGATTTAGAATTCCCCAACTTAAATGTAAGAAAAAAAACTCTTTTTTTTCTTTTACACATTTCAGATTTCCAATTATTTTAATACTTGATTTCATTTTCCTTAAGGGCCCAAGGCAATCAGGGCACAATGCTGGATCCTTTTAATTGCTCAGTTACTCTATCCAATGATCCCACATTGGCTTCAGGTTGCTATAGCAATTAAAATGGGAAAATGGCAACAAAGCCTAATAAAACTTCATTTAATCCATTATATATGGTTACAGCAAACCCAAAAGCTTCCTACGGATTCTGAAACGGATGCATCACCTCTGTAGATAATTAAGTGTTTTGGTGGGAATTTGTTCAAAAAACCTGATGTACAATTAGACAAATATGTTCACATATCATGTTTCACTGATGTGTATATGAGCCTACATGCTTGTCAATGGGTCCTGCTCCTAAAGGCTTTCATGCCTGATTAATTGTCAATATCAGGCAGGAGCTTGCTCATTAGCTTCTTGCAGAGCCCATTTTAGATCGCAATGAGCTTCATTTCAAGATGATATGCTAACTGTTAATAAACTGAATCAAATTTTTTCTTGTGTGAATAGACCTTATTGGAAAAAATATATAAAAAAATTCTTCCAAGATGACTAAATAAATTCAAATTACTCTGTTATAGCATTAGTTGCTATAGTTATTATCTCTGTCTTTAGTTAAATAAACTTTATGCTTGCTTTCTATTTTGTGCTTCATGTTTTTGAGCTCTCTGAAAAAAAAAAAACTCCATGGTATACTGATGCATTCATTCAATGTCATCAGTTTAATATGTAATGAGGCACATTTATTTTAAAATTCATTATATTTTGATGACTAACTTGTAATGCAGCAATTGTAAAACCATTAAATTAAAAACTCCAAAAAATTAAAAAAAAACTCCACATGGCAATTTCACTAGGTAAGTTTCCTTTTAATTCACTAAAATGATACAAGTCCCAATTTTTGTATACCCACTCATACACTTATGATAGGGACAGTTTTAGAAATGAGAAAATTTTCCCTATAAAAAGCCCAAGAGATCATGTTAACAGAGAAACCAATGTTAGTTCAATAAAGAGGGCTTAGAAGGAGTTAGATCTGCAATTACTCCTAAACTGTGATTTTCTGATCACAGTTCTTTATCTTGTTCTTGCTGTTATGTGTGTGTGTGTGCGCACGCGTGCATCTGTGTGAGTGTTTCTTACATTAAGACTTATGGACTAAATTTTGTCTTTGAAAACTAATCTCTCAAAAAACACAGCTTGACATAAAGCTCCAATATTCAAAAATTAACAAAGCACCATGAAGAATCATGTTATTTTAAACTCATATCTATTGAAAACTCACATTCACTGGAAACAGTTTAAGTCTGTGGAACTACTTATTGGCCATACTTGCCTGTAATAAAAAATTAAACATACCAAAAAATGCATTGATATCATTATATTTGGTTCTGGTACCATGGTATTTTATATATGTCTGTCTGAATTAGGGAAGGGAAGGCGATCATTAAAATGCTTAAAAATTCATTGAATATGCATTTCTCTAAATTTGAAAGGTAAAAGTGAATTTGTTTCAGCAGAGTTGAAAATATACTAATTAAGGATTTGACGTAAGGAAAAATTGAAATAATCATTTGTCATTTATAGGTATCTTTCAACAATAAAAAACATGACAATCTCTAAGTACAAGAATGTTTTTATTCTTGGAGTCTTTAATTCAGTGATGATGCTAATGAAATATAAAATAAGATGTTAAAGAAAGTTCCAATTATTCCAGGTGGAGAATAAAATGATACATTCAGGAGATAGTGGGAAAAGTGTGTTCCTGACAGCATTTAACAGACAATAAAAGATCTCACACTTCAATTCATTCATAGGCATAGCGACAGAGTCTTGTCTAGTCATTGAAATTTTACAGTTGTCACAAAGACATAGGGAAAGAAATAATGGGATTTTCTTATTTGGTTAAAATTTATAAGGCAGCAACGACCCATTATGGAAAGGAAACTGTCCTTCTTGTTAGGTATTTTATACTTAAATTACTCCAAGCCTGTAATTTTGTCTCTTTTTAAAAACAAATTCAGAAGAAAAAAAAAGATTTTTACATTGTCCCAGGAAGACAGGAATATTGGGCTCCTAAATACTTCTTTTAAACTAATCTTACTATGTTCAGTATTTCATGATTTAACATAAGGAGCTCTGTCACCCAGCTTTCATCAAAGGTCATGGGGAATCTGCTACTAGGGGCTCAAACTTATAATTGTAGCTATTTAGGAGGCTGAGGTCTTCGGATAAAAGTTTGAAACCATCAGACAAGGAAATTCCATGAGACTTTCATCTCCAATTAACTACCAAAAAGCTAGCAATCCTGTGGCTTAAGTGGTAGCCTTGAACAACAAAGCTCCCAGACAGCACCCAGGCTCTGAGTTCAAGCCTCAGGACTGGCTCAGACATATACAGACACACACAGACCAAAGGGAAATCAATTATCTAACAATTGTTAGTATACTCTAAAGCAGACAGACATATACACAATTGTTTTCTGTTTCCCCACATATACTATAGCAGTAATTGGTAAGTATTGTGAAATGAAATAACAAAATAAAATTGAAAATACAATTACTAGAAAGCAGAGCTTTAGGAATCTTTGATACAATATCAGCTCTTCAAATGAAATGTATATTATTTACTCAAAAATAAGGTAAGTGATTCCTAAGCAAATGAGATTCTAGTCACTCAACAGCTCTTCTTGGAGGGCATGACATTTTGGTAGCAGTTGAGTTCAAGTTCTCACTGACCTGTCCATCCATCATGTTTTCCATCAAAGTCCTATGCATTGGAAGGTGTAGAATTGCTATTTCCTAAACATACACTGGGTGAGCAGGCTTGCAGTTCTGTGCCCTTTTTGATGAACAACTGTAACACACAGGCTGTCTGCCATCCATCTCCAACTGGGAAAACCATATCCACTTACGTTCTTGATTCTTTTCAATTTTGCTAACTGTTTTCTTGAGCACCTGGGCATCACCTCTCTATACCAGGGCCTCTGTGATGTTTAAATGGTTTCCTTCATGTTTGTCTTACTTTATGAAGTGAATGTGTTGAGTATAGTCATAGAATCTGTGAAATGGGACACTATATTCAATATTAACAAATAGCACAAAAGAAAAAAAAACAACGCATCCTAAAACAATAGAAAAGTAATTTTTTGTTTAGAGGGTGAGAGATTAGTGAAATAAATTTTAATGAGGAGTTACAGAGTTTTAAGTGTGTGTGTGTGTGTGTGTGTGTCAGTTTTGTGCAAATTTATAGAGGTGTGAAATGATTTCAAGTTTAAAACATCCTAATTTCCCTATATAGTTCTCTGTCCCTTTGGCAGATATGCCCCATAAGTAGCTCAAAGGAACAGCAATCTTTCTATATTTATATTCTATCTTCACTGAACTTTGCATAGAAATGACATCATATAAAATTCATTTGTTTGTATCTGTTAATATTTTTATGTTTTTGGGGTACATTCATGACCTACCACTGATGGACAACTTGTATTCCATTTTTATGTGGAAATAATAAGGTTTGTCTGTCTACCAACAAGTTAAGAGACATGTGTACTGTTTACAATTTAGTGCTTTTAGCAATAAAGTTGCTATACATGTGAATATTCTTCTACATGTCTCTGGGCTTTCTCCTAGAAACTTAGGAATAGAATTAGTGTGCTTCAAAGTAAGTTTCTGTGAACTATTTAAATAACTACAAACATTTTAAAGTGGTTAAACCATTGTATATTTCTTCCAATCAATATATGAGAATTTTTGACATTTATGTTATCATTAAAATAGACATATATAATAACCTTTATATGAGGTGTGAGAGTGGTATACTCTTCCTGTCTTAATTTGCATGTTCTTAATAATTAATCACATTTGTACCAGATCATATGACTTCTAGACTCCAATTTCTACATATCTTCACTGATGAAAGATCTACCTAAATGCTTCACTGGTTTTTAAGCTACTAAGTGAAGTGAGCCAGACTCAAACAATTATTTCGTTTTATTATGGATTTTTAAGTTTTATTATTGAATTTTCTAACAAATCTTTTATCATATGTAAGCATTTCAAATTATTGCTTGTCATTTTACTATACTAGTCTAGTCAATTCATTTTTTTTCATTGTATTTTCCCTTTTATTCTATGTAATTTTAATTTTTACTTATTTGTACTGAGGATTGAACATAGGGCCTTAGGCATGTTAATAATAAACTCTACCATTTACCAGTTGAGCTACAACTCTAGCCCTTTTGTTTTTCATTGGCATTTGAGACAGAATGTCAGTACCCTTCTAGCCAGGCATGAGTGGCTCATTCCTGTAACCCTAGCTATTTAGGAGGATGAGATCTGAGGTTTGTGGTTCAAAGCCAGCCTAGGCAGGAAAGTCCTTGAGACTCTTATCTCCAATTAACCTCCAGAAAACCAGAAGTGATGCTGTGGCTCATGTAGAGAACACTAACCTTGAGCTGAGGAGCTTAGTGTCAGCACCCAGGCCCAGAGTTCAAGCCTCACAAATGACAAAAAGAAAAAGGAAAAAGAATTTCAGTATCATTCTATAGGCTGGGCCTCAAATCATGAACTTCCTCCTCTGCTGCCTGAAGGTCTGGGATTAGTGATGTGCACAACCAACTTGGATCTTTTGGTGGTATCTTTCAAAGCTTAATAGTCATGAATCTTGATGAATTTTAATTTATGTTTCTGTTTGTTATGAACTTTGCTTTTGCTTCGTATGATATGGGTCCCTGAAATAAGATCATAACAGTTGTCCCTTCTTTCTTTCTAGAAAGTTCATGAGTTTTGCTTTTGTAAAAGGTACATGACTTATTTTTGCGTTAGCTGTGTCAAGTGAGACCTAAGGTTGTACATCCATCTTTTGACTTACTGAACATCTAGTTATTCCTGTAATACTCATACAAAAGAATCAGCATCTTCTTGTTGAATTTTCCTGACCCCTTCTTAGTAAATGGGTTAACCATTTCATATGTGGCCCAGATCTGCCCATGTTAATGTCTGTACTTATACACTTCCACATTAATCTTCCTCATTAATCACTAATAAAAATTTTGAAATCAGGTAGAATAATTGTTCTAAATTTATACTTCTCATATATATAATTTTATTATCAAACTGAATTACAGAGAGGTTACAGTTTCATACATTAGGCATTGGATACATTTCTTGTACTGTTTGTTACCTTGTCCTTCATTCCCCCCTCCCCCTTTCCCCTTTCCCTCCCCCCCATGAGTTGTTCAGTTCATTTACACCAAACAGTTTTGCAAGTATTGTTTTGTAGTTGTTTGTCTTTTTTTACCCAGTGTCTCTCAATTTTGGTATTCCCTTTCAATTTCCTAGTTCTAATACCAGTTTACCCGGTTTCCAATATACTCAGATAAGATACAGAGAAAGTGTAGGTACAAGCACAGGAAGGTGATACAAGAAGATCATCAATAATAGAGGCTACAATTACATATGGCACGTTGAAAGTAGTTACAACAATCGTTTCCATAACAAGGAGTTCATTTCACTTAGCATTATCTTATGTGTTCGTAAGGGTATTGCTATTGGGCTCCTGTGATCCTCTGCTGTGACTAGCCTAAACCTGTGCTAATTATTCCCTATAAGGGAGACCATAAAGTCCATGTTTCTTTGGGTCTGGCTCACTTCACTTAGTATAACTTTTTCCAGGTCCTTCCATTTCCTTACAAATGGGGCAATGTCAGTTTTTCTGATAAAGGCATAAAATTCCATTGTGTATATGTACCACATTTTCCTGATCCATTCTTGTACTGAGGGGCATCTGTGTTGGTTCCAGATTCTAGCTATGACAAATTGTGCTGCAATGAACATTGTTGTGCACCATTCTTTAATGAAATAGAGGAAGCAATCCAGAAATTTATATGGAACTATAAAAGACCTAGAATAGCAAAAACAATCCTAAGAAGAAAGAACGGTGCTGGAGGAATTACAATACCCAACTTCAAGCTGTATTATAAAGCTACAGTAATAAAAACAGCTTGGTATTGGCACCGGAACAGGCCTGAAGACCAATGGAACAGAATTGAAGACTCAGAAATGAACCCATAGAACTACGCATACTTAATCTTTGATAAAGGAGCTAAAAAAATAGTCTGGGAGAAAAATAGCCTCTTTAACAAATGGTGCTGGCAAAGCTGGTTCAACACATGCAACAAACTAAAACTAGATCCTTATATATCACCCTGCACCAAAATCAATTCCAAATTGATCAAAGACCTAGAAATCAAAACAGACACCATGAAAACACTAATCAAAGGAGTAGGAGAAACACTTGGGCTCCTTGGCACAGGATGGAACTTTCTTAACAAAGACCCAGAAAGGCTACAATTCAAAGAAAGGTTAGACAAATGGGACTGCATCAAACTGCAGAGCTTCTGCAGGGCAAAGGTCATAGCTCGCAAGATAAACAAAAAGCCCACAGATTGGGAGAAGATCTTTACTGGCCATTCAACGGACAAAAGCCTCATATCTAAAATATATTCAGAACTAAAAAAATTACCTTCCTCCAAAGCAAAACTGCAAAGAACCAATAGCCCCCTCATCAAGTGGGCTAGAGACTTAAAAAGAGACTTCTCTGATGAGGAAATGAGAATGGCCAAGAGACATATGAAAAACTGCTCTACTTCGCTGGCCATAAAAGAAATGCAAATCAAAACAACATTGAGATTCCATCTCACCCCAGTAAGAATGGCCTATATCAAGAAAACTAACAATAACAACTGTTGGAAGGGATGTGGCCAAAAGGGAACCCTACTCCATTGTTGGTAGGAATGTAAACTTGTTCAGCCACTCTGGCAAGTAGTATGGAGATTCTTCAGAAGGCTAAACATAGAACTGCCCTATGACCCAGCAGCCCCACTTTTGGGTATCTATCCAAAAGACTGCAAACATAATCACACTAAAGCCACCAGCACAACAATGTTCATCGCAGCGCAATTTATACTTATCTTTCAGATTTGAGTTGCTCTGGATCATTTGCAATTATTTGTAAACTTTAGAATCAGCATGTAGATTTTTAGAAAAAAAATCCAATGAGATTTTGCAAACTAATATGTTAAATTTGTGAATCAATTGAGAAAATAATCAGTATCACAAATGTATCACAGTTTCAATCCCAGACAATGGAATATTTCTCTTTAATTAATTATTTGTGTGTTTGCTGTTCATGGAACTTAAAATCAGAACCTGAGCATTGACTCTGAGTTGGGATTTTTTTGTTTTGGTTTGGTTTTTTCCTCAAACCTAGTATTTTGCCATATGAACTAAAGCTCCATTTTTGGCTCTTTTGGTAATTAATTGGAGATAAATATCTCATGGACATTATTAGATATATGATCCTCAGATCGGCTCTGCATAGCTAGAATTAGTCATGAGCCACTGGCACCCAGCTATTTATATGTTTTTCAAATGTGTCATACTACTGTTTTGTTGTTAGCACATACATATCTTTTAGTATGACTAGAATATGACTTTGAATGAATTGGGTCCTTTCATATTTACGTCACTTTTTTAGGACCCCAATTTAATACTAAAGAAAGTTTCACCGGCACTTGAGAAAAATGTTCATTTTGCTGTTATTTGTTGTGTGGACATATCTGTATGTGTCTGTTAGTCCAATTATTTATGGTGGTGTTTAAGTCTTCTTAATACTTATTGGTTTTCTGTTCCATTGCTCTGTCAACTATTGAAGTTCTTAACTACTGCTGTACCAAATCCCTATCTCGCCCTGAAAATCTACTGGTGCTACATCATAACACCACTTAATAATTAATGGACGCATGGCTACAATTCTTATGCTATTGGCGATTTGATCATTTATCCACATATAGTATTCTTGCTTATCTTTTAAGACACTTTTGAACTGAGCCTTGTTTTACCTTATAGTAGTTTGGCTATTAGATGTTTTAGTTCTTCATATGTATTTTGAGTATGTTTTTAGATCCTTTCACTTTCAAATCATTTCTCAGATCTAAAGTGAGTTTCTTTTAGACAGCAGATAGTTGAACTATGATTTCTTTTTCTGTTCTATAGTTTCAGATTGGATATCTAAATCCACTTTAAAATAAGGGCTAATAAAGAAACAATTCTTATATTTCCTATTTATTTTCTATATATCCCATGATTATTTTGCTCCTCATTTCCTCCACTGGAGATAACTTCTGTGCTATGTTGATATTTTATTGCTAAATATTAGAATTTTGTGTATGTTCTCCAGAGGCTTTCTTTGTAATTGTATTGCATGTGACATCTTGAAGATAGGATAAATAATTTTAATTAATGACTACTCTCCTGAAGTGCATACATTTGTTCTACTTCTATAAAATTCCACTCTCTCTATATTTATTCAATGTCACAAATGGGACATTGATGTGTTGAGTACATAATAACACAGATTTAGAATTTTTGAAAATGGAATTAACCGGGCACTGGCAGAAGAGCTCAGGGACAGTGCCCAGGCCCAGATTTCAAGCCCCACAACTGAAAAAAAAAAAGAATTAAAATAATTAAAGTTGAAAGAAAATTTACAATAATGGTGATTTTTATATTTCCCTACTATTTATTTTCATAGGATAATTTTTCTTACCTACACATTGCCACATAATGTCTTTTTTTCAATCTGAAAGATTTCCTTTAGCATTCTCTATAGAGCTGGTTTAGTGATAATGGACTCCGTCAGCTTTTATTTACCAGAATATGTTGTTACTCTGTTAGATTTGAAGAGAAATTTTGAATAATATATAATTATAAACTGATAGGTATTTTTTCTTCAGTATTTTAAGTATATCATTCCTCTGCCTTTCTGCCTCCAGGTTTCTGATGAGTGACTGGCCAGTGGTGGTATTGAGAATGCTCAAAATTTTC
This sequence comes from Perognathus longimembris pacificus, assembly GCF_023159225.1. NCBI lineage: Eukaryota > Metazoa > Chordata > Mammalia > Rodentia > Heteromyidae > Perognathus > Perognathus longimembris. The sequence goes on along the minus strand of NC_063168.1, from coordinate 7,079,965 downwards.
TTTAATTTTTTTCTATATTTTTATTGTGTATTTAAAAATCTCAATCTAGTAAGTGTCTTGGCTACCTCATGGGCAATTTTTGTTGATTAATTGTGTGTGTGTGCACACGTGTGTGCGTGCGTGCATGTGTGTGCCAGTCCTATGGCTTGAACTCAGGGCCTGGGCAAACTCCCTAAGCTTGTTTTGCTCAAGGATAGCTCTCTCCCACTTGACCCAAGCTCCACTTTCATCTCTTTCGCTAGTTTATTTGAGATAAAGGTCTCACAGACTTTCCTGCCTGGGCCAGCTTCAAACCGTGATCCTCTAATTTCAGCCTCCTGAGTAGCTAGGATTACAGGTATGAGCCACCAGCACTGGCTTAACTATTTTCTCTTAATGAGACATTTTCTTGTTTCTTTGTATGACTTATATCTTCTTTTCCTTATATATTTGTATTCCTTATAATTTTTCTTGTATTAAAAACTTGTATTTGATTTTAATTTTTATAATGCAGCTACTTAAAAATATTATCATTTCCATTTCCAGGGGTTCTTCTTGTTTGTTTTTTAATGTTGTTATTAAATATTATTATAGTCCATTTATTTTGAAAATTTCCTTGGAATTTCTGCAAAGAGTATTCCTTGGCATGTAGACTCTATTTCTGTAGAGCCTGATTGCAGTCAGCTAATAATTTTACAGAGATTTCCAATGCAAGGACCTGAATGAAACACACTGCACTTAAACCAAAAACGAAATAGTCATCTTCCTCAGACTTTTCAGATTGCTCTTACACTGAGGTGTACCTATGAAAGTTGGGAGCCAGCTGTGAGCCCTGAGGTGAGACATTAAGGTCTTCTAAGAGCATTTTTGCATGCATCTTTCCAGGCTTGCTCCTGACTTAATTCCTCTGCACATGCAATTGCTTTTGAATGCCCAAATTTTCCATACAGCCTCTCACAGGGACATGAACGGTTTATTGTATTTCTTCATCTACACTATCTTGCACAAATATCTGTAGATTTGTTGGGCCTGTACATCTTTGGGACCACTGATTACTGATAACCAGACTTAGGTGAATCAAAAATGAACAAGTATCCCTTCTTGTAAGTACCCCTCCAAATAGGGTACAACGAACATGTTCAGAGGTTCCAAATCGCATCTATTCTGCTTCCTCCACTTTGAGGTGGAGAACTGTTAGCCAAATTATTCAAGGTTAGGTCATGTGCTAGTGAGAATCTTGGGGAGTGTACAGTAAACATATTACAAAAGTTTCTTACTCTTGACAAGATGTTATTTTTGTGAATGAGCTTTGTTTGATTGCTGTAGATCTTGGAATAGTTACCAGAAATCCTGTAAATTGAACTTACATAGTTGCTGTGTTAGTTTTCTTGTTTTCATTTCTTATACTTGTGTTTGCAGAATAAGAATGTATTACCTACCAGTCTGTTGAGGTTACTTCCCAAAGATTCTTATTCCTTTTATGTGTACAGCTAATTATTAATTCATTTTTCCTGTGAACTGTGCTAAAGTGTTAATGTCTCTTTAATCAAATTCAACATTTACATTCACTTCATTTTCTCTTCTTTATTTCTTTATGTTCTCAGTGATTATTTAAAGTTGCTTATCATTCTCTCTGTTTAAGAACTGTAGTAACCACACACATACAAGTTCATTAATTTGCCTCTCAATAAACAATAGTATGATTCCATTTCTAGACACTAAAAATGTAACCTGGGTTCAAGTCCTAAAATGATGGAGTTCTCTGTGGTTCTTTCAGATTTCTGCTTTATCTCATCCTATGATCCACTATTTTTCTATGTAACTTGCATTCCAAATTATATTTCTGTAATTTTTTTCTGTGCCCGTAATGAGCCTTGAATTCAGGGTTTGGGCACTGTCTCCCAGTTTTTCCACTCAGTGCTGGCACTCTACTACATGAATCACAGGTCTATTTCAAGCCTTTTGCTGGTTAATTGGAAATTGCAATGTCATGGACTTTCCTGCCTGGACAAGCTTCAAACTTCATTTCTCAGATCTCAGCCTCTTGAGTAGCTACAATTACAAGTGTGAGCCACCAGTGTCAGGATTTGTAATTATTTAAGGTGTAATTATTAAAAGAATTATGTTAGGCTCTTTCCTAGCTATCATATTTATTCATGTGTGTTTCTTTAAATCACAGGTTCTCACTTAGTAGCAGTAATTAATACATAGATGTACTAGATGTCCTACATATGAAATACTCCTATAGGTTCCTTTTTGTCTTTTCTTCTGGTAGATATTTTGGGATATTATATTATGAGATTTCCATGTACAAAACATTTCACATTAAAAGGTAAGATAATACATGGATAATATATCTATATGGTTTGAAATAAGAAAAGAAATATGATACTCACCCCAGACCCAGTACCTGATTGCTACAGAGCAGTAATGTTTCTGCTTCCCCAAGAAAACCTTTCCATACCAAATCCTGGAAAAAGTAAGATTATTTTCATCAACTATGGAATGGTCTTTATTCTTTTATGAAGTAAGAAGAAAATCTGGAATTTTTATAACTATACAAAATGTATTTTTAACTAAAATATTTTCAATTTTCCCCTCTCATTTCTCTTTATTTCTCAGGTTTTAGTATTTATTTATAACAGCTAGAGGGTAATTCCAATGGAAAGACCTTTTGGTTATATCAGTGAAGTAATTACATCGTACAAAAATGCATAACACTGGTGTATGTCCCAGAAATAGCTGAACAATCTCACGTTGTGAGATTCTGTAGATTTTATTCAACTCAAATGCATAAATATCAGTCATTTAATTGTACCAGAGATAGTCATTTATAGTAAAATATTTTGCTCTAGTTTTTATGTATGTCTTAGGACATAAACATGATATCTAATAATGTTAATTTATGTCTACAAATTTTAAGAGCAAAAATTTTATTCAATGATAATCATAGATTATTTATGCAATAACCTCACTGAAAGTAGTAATTCTCTAACTCCTCAAATCTGTATCTTTTTCATATATAGAGAGAGAACATTTAAACTATTCATAAATATTGTACTTATCTAGTTTGTCATGTGTTATAAATAAATAATTTATTTATATTTAATGATGTGTATATTTGTGTATATGTGCATCTATATTTTTGTCTTTGTTTTTACTACATAAATAAATCCTATAAGTGATAAGTTTCTAACATAAAATTTAAACATAACTACTCTCTATTGAATATTTCACCTCTGAGTAAAAGAGGTACTTTTTAGTACCATTACCACTGTCATAAAGTGTAGACTACAAGATATTGGAATGAGGAGACACTTCAGAGGCTGAGGCAAATGGATCATATCACAAATTTGGGGCCAATCTGAGCTATATCGAAAGACCTTGTTTGAAAAATAGGCATAAATAAAAACACATAAAATAATGAAGAGCTGTAGAAGTCCCAAAAGATGTTTGGTAACTATTCAGAATTTCCTCCTAAAGAGCTTCAAGGTCTATAAAACTACTCTCATTTCTCCACTTTGCATTAATTATTCCAATGTCAGTGCAAAGGTTTATAATGGTATGTGTGAACAATAACTACAAGCATTATATATATATATATATTTAGTATTTATGGGTATAAACATTCTAATTTAATATTACAGAAACTACAGTAGTCAAATTTGTTGCTGGTAAGAATGTAATGTCACCTACTCTAACAAATGATTCCCAGTGTGTTCTCAATAAATGTGTTTATGTGAATGCCTGTGTTTGTGTGTTTAACACCCAGTGCAAGTTGTTCTTTGTTGAGTAGATTCTTTTGAAAGTCAATATTGGCAATGCTCAGTTATTTAATATGACTTTACTAAAGGAATTATTCTTTACCTATTCTTTCAGTAAGGGGAAATCACATATAATGAATGTCAGGTTTTTATTGTAGGGGCAAATTAAAAGATTTTATACCTGTTAAAATTGTGGGGGGCCTTATGATTATAAGTTCTTGGCACACAAACTTTTGTCATAATTCATTCAAAATACACATGTACATACTCCTAATTTCAAAAATTTGATAATTTTTCACTCTCAATAAACAGTAGTTACCTGAGTAAATCACTTAGAATTCTATCATGCTCTACTTTATTCCTTTATATATCCCCATCTCCCAAGGAATTTGGAGATGTTAAAGCCAGTACTGAGCCTGAGTTTCATTATTACAACTCCTTAAATGCATTAAGGCAGTGTGTATCTTGTCTCATTGCTGTGATAAGCTTTTATGGACATGGACTGGGTTTTGGTTTTATCTCATCATTTATAGCATTTTTGCCTACGTTTCAAGTAGGATTTTGCCATCACATAGTAAATTCAGGGAGTTTATTTTGCCCTTTGCTTTTAGAATAAGGAAGATTTCACACACACACACACACACACACACACACACACACACACACACACACACTATCCTGGTGACTGAGGCTAACATCTGTGCTGTCCAATGTATGAGATCTAGTTGCCTGGATAGCAAAATAGTTTTCCTTCCCAAGAATTCTTTATATAAACTCTAGCTTTGCAGATCTGGGTCTTGTTGAAAACAATAGTCGAGGTAAGATAATTCGGCCTTTATAGACTGTGGGGAAAGCTGAATCGGTCTGGCTCTTCCCATTAAGTAATACATGAAACCCACCTGGGGACCTTGGGAAAGTCTGATCAACACTTTGTCTCTACTCTGTTTTGTTTTCCTCCCCCCACCGCTGAACCTCCATGAACTCCCCAGGACATTCAATCTTTCCAGTTTTCCCACCTGTAATGAAATATACAAGTGTAAAAGGAGTCCCATTAAGAGTTCAAGTACAATTGCCCGATCACCATTAACTTTCAACCATCTCAGCAAAGCTCATCACAGGCCTACAAAGCTGGTAGGAAATTCTGTTTCACAAATGCCATCCCATGCATGTGCTACTGGACATAGACTAATAGACATTATGAAAGAAAACGAGGCAGTAGCATGCTTGATAATAAGTGTCCCATTGGCTGAAATTCATCCAGTGTCCATAGAGAGCCTGTCACAGCTGATTGCAAGGCCGGGCTCTTTTCTCTGATTACTTGGTCAGCATTTGCATGCTCATCCTTGGACAGTGCCACACAATTAATGGAGTATAATTTTAACTGTGCCATGCTTCATACTCTTAAAGGAATTTTGGAAATTCAACAGCAAGCCTGTGAGGCCAGATATATGTTCAAGTAGACTTTTTTTTTCCTGAAGAGTAAGTCTTTAAGAATGGGTTCATGAGAATCATTAACTTTCTAAAAAGACACCAGTTTCTTTCTATCATTAATGATATGCGTAACAGTTGAATGTAATGCTACTTTTAATTATTACAGCCCTTTCTTTTTAAATATCAAATTTCCCTCCCTAAACTGTCCTGTGCTCTCTTTAGAGTCTCATCTGTCACTGTAAATGCCATCCTTTTCTTTCTCCTGTAGATGCAGTGACAGGCCTAGTCTTATCCCAGCCTTTATCTGTTCTTCCATCCTTTATTGTACTACAAAGATCCCTTTTTCATAGTTTACAGCTGTATCCGCTTTCCACACGTGCCAAATGATTGCCTCGGTAAAGGTATTTTCTGTTTCAATCTTGCATTTTCCCAAGGGAGAACAAAAGGGACAAGCTTTCTGGAGTTGGTTTCACTGAGAAAATTGTTTAGAATGGCCTCATTCCTCAGCAGATTAACGAATGCATACAATCCCAGCTTAAGTGCTATTGTACAACACAATTTGTCCATTATACTTTGTCCTTTCCATTTAGAAATCCCCTCACCAATTAAAGTAATACAGCCTTCCAATACCTGCTCCCAATTAAATCTGAGCTGTATTACCTGCCCCGATGCAGCTGGTCACAGATTCCTACCACTTACCCACATTCATTAGGCCTGTTCATTATCAACGGGATAGTGGCAGGAATTCAAGCCATTGGCTTCTTTTTAGCGCTCACCAAAATTATCAGCTTTCCATCCAAGGTCCCAATAAGGACAGGATTAAGTATAAGGAGATGAGATTCATACAGTAGCAAACTCCCATTGTCTCTGCTCTGCTCAAGCCCTCTTTATCTCAACACATCAAAAGGATACAGTGCAGGTACAAAGGAACACTCCTCTTAATTAAAGGATCACTTTCTCTCCCTTGCTAGCCCAAAGCAGTGTTTCTCTGTCTTGGCTGCCCTCCTCCTTCCAGCCCTTTCTCCAAGACCACAGTGAAATCCATTAAAAAAAAAAAAAAAAAAAGCCTCTGAAACTGACCAAGATGCCCACTTGCTGTGAGCTGTGTCATTTAAGAACAGGGTATTTCCAGCTTTAGGACGGGCTCCATTTTTGAAAAGTGCTATTATTCTACTCAAGGTTTAACACGCCCTTGAGAAAGCAAGAGTGTCTAGATGGGTGGAAGGTCCCCAGAACTGTGTTTTAATTACTAACATGGCTTGGTGTTATTGGTAGATTCCAGTCTGCTGAGAACAATGCGTAAGAAGTAGATAGCTAGGTTTTTTTTTTGTTGTTGTTGTTGTTTTACTTTCATTTTGAAGAGGGAGATGCAGCAACACGGAATTTGAGTGTTCTCTCAGGGAGTTTTAATCAAAAAAAAAAAAAAACCAAAACCCCAAAACAAAAGAAAAAAGTTAATATGTGGGGGTATTCTACGAAAAGAGAAGGATCACAAACTGAAAAGAGAAGTGTACTTGAAAGAACTACAAGTAAAATTCAGGATAAAAGTGAACAGATCAGCTGCTAGGAGTAGCAATTGCATTAGTCAGTTTCTCAGACAACTAGCAACATAATAAATCATAAAGTTGGTCACAAGAAAGGCTGCCTATATTTTCTCTCCTATGTAGTATTTAGATCTAAATTATAAATATATATTTAAAAATGCATAGGATCATATACATATATACACAAACATTAACTATAGTATAGTCTATGCAGGGAGGATTCCAATGATGTGAGTCCTTTAAACAACTAACTTACAGTTTAACAAAATGAATACCAGAAAGGTGCAGTATTTGTCATAGCAATAAAGTCAAGGGAGGAAGGGCAAAAACAAACAGAGAGAGGAAGTGTAGTGAACAGAGTCATAATGTTCAATTTACATATGTGAAAATTGAACCAGGTCTGATTTGAGATTGACAATGATGAGGGAGAATGACGGAAGTGATCAATATGCACTGTACTCATAAACTGACATGTTGAATTGAAATCCCTTTGTATGACTACTTAAAGATAATAATAATAACACAAACAATTCTGCCTGTGGGATGAGTGATGGTGAGGTCCATGAGGGCTTCCATAGGAGAATCTAGAGCAAATTACATCAATGTCTTCCAAAGAGGAAGAAATCCAACATTGAAATGTCCTTTTCAAAATATGTGGTGGAAACATGGAATTAATATATATATTCACAATGCATGTATCATCTCTCATCCTTCAGTCAGTATCATATTTAAAGGGACTTCATGAAACGTATGTTTCCAATGGGCAGAAGCTAGGAGAAAATCCTGACCTGGGGAGAAGCTACAGATTTCTTCAAGGAGCCGAAGATAGATGGGGAGGGGGGCAGATAACCAGTATCAACTCATTCTAAGCAACTTTGCGATGAGTCTTTATTGTATACATACAAAATCTTATCAATGAACAGCACCATATGCACATTGAAGGCTTTTTTTTTTCCTGGGGGGAGTTGTATATTAGTGTTTTCCTCTCAATTAACTTCTAGGCAATTTTCCCAGCTAAATGCATAACATCTTTGGCAAAATGCCCAACAAAACCTTAAGACCCAACACTAAATTCTGCACTTATATAGCAGCTTAGATTTTCATGCAGTGACTTGGAGAAAGGCCAGGAGTGCCTACTATAAACCCAGCAGTGGGAAAGCTATACATTTTTTTATCGAGAAATTTTTCTTTAGATTTCTGACACCATTTGAAAATTGTACTATTTTAACCTGCCTTTTAAACAAAATAAAAGAAAGACTTAACCTGCTATTAAATTAACCCAATTAACTATTTATTCCATGTAACCTTGCACAGTGGATACTGTTAAGTCAAATAAAGTGGCAGCACATAATTTTTTAGTGTATTATGGAAATTATAAGAAGTATTCTCAACAATGAGTTCTCATTTTTCCCTTACTCTTTTCACTCTGACAAGATTATCAGAATACTCATTTAAATTTTTATTTATTTATTTATTTTTTTGCCAGTCCTGGGGCTTGGACTCAGGGCCTGAGCACTGTCCCTGGCTTCTTTTTGCTCAAGGCTAGTACTCTGCCACTTGAGCCACAGCGCTACTTCTGGCCATTTTCTGTATATGTGGTTCAGGGGAATTGAACCCAGGGCCTCATGTATATGAGGCAAGCACTCTTTCCACTAGGCCATATCTCCAGCCCTCATTTAAATGTTTTTAATTTTTTTGTATGCAAGGAATTGTTCAGAACATAATGTAGCTAGAGGGCCTGGAGAAAGGTGGCTATGGAATTAATGAGTTAAAGTAAACTAATCAAATATAGATCTACACAACATCATCCTGTAGAAGACAATCTAATAATCTATTTATACATTCCATTCGGTCCAGGTGTTCTTCCAGTAACTTCTAAGCTTTCAATACTTCTTAGTACAACTACAGTGGGGGAGGGGAGCAATTTTTCTTCCAGGCAAGCATTGTTGATCTTAAATTGAGAACTGGTCTCTAAGAGTTTGAGTTTTTGTCCGCTTGATTCTATAACATGAGGATCTACACTTTTGAAAAATTATACACTGTCTGATAAAAAATGAACATTAGAAAGCTTTTAGATAAGAACATTTTGAGGTAGTAAACTAGAAACAGATGGGTTAAGTTATCCCCAGAATATCCAAGGAGTTAAAGGAAAAGTGTTTGGCCAAACCAATTTTGCTCAACCAAAAGGAAAAAAAAAAAAAAAAGCAAGCAAAACCAAGACTGTTTGCTAAGTTCAAGGAGTCTATGTGACTCTCATGTTAGTCATTAATATTATTATTTTTTTCCTTTTTTGTTTGATAAATTTTACGCTTCACGCTCATCTGGAATTTTTTGGGAGAACATGAATTCACATCAAAGTGATTTTGAAATTTTAAAAACAAACCACAAATCCCATCTTAGTAACATTGTGAATTTTTCTACAGGAGATCCAGAGGCAGCACCACTTGACAATATGGTAGTTCCCAGTTGCACCCACGGTTAGACTTTTTCAAAGACAGAAGGACATTAGAGAAAATGTTGGATAGAAAAACCTCTACCTACCTAGTGGCCTAGGGTACCAGTATCACCAGACAGACAGAAGACAGCCTGTAAGCAGGACACCTCAATGACATAGAACACAGTTTTCCTAAAAGAATTTTTTTTTTTTTATCACTTTGTAATCCTAGCTACTCGGGGGCTAAGATATGAGGATGGAGGTTCAAAGCCAGCCCAGGCAGGAAAGTCTGTGAGACTCTTACCTCCAATTAACTAAAAGAAAATGTCTCCTACTTCAAATAGCAACCAAATAACTGGAACACTATAAGGAAAGAGATGTATCTTCACTCTTTTTACAGTTCACTTCTCCATCTTAATCATCTACAACTTTACAAAGTGGCCTGGAAGAGGCTATGCTTATACAGGACTATGTATGAAGAACCCAAATGAGGCCAGCCTCGGAAGCCAAGGTAAAAACAGATGAAGGAGAAAAATGAAAGAACAAAGAATGTGATAAAAATAAATTGGGAAGAAAGGGGTGAAGGTTGGAAGGAGGAGGTTTGGCACACATACATTTTAAGGGGAAAGAGACTATAATGTGATAAACATTTTGTTACACAATTTGTTGCATGGACTTTGTGCCTTATTTCAGCATTGAACTACCATTTTTTCAAAACTAGTCAATCATAATTCCATGAAGTAGACAGTGGTAGTCTTAGGATAGAAGATAGATCAGCATTTAGCATCTATGAAACTTTACTTGAGATAGAAGTGACAGTTCGATGTGGAAAAACAAAAAAAAAAATCCTCTCTTGATGTATTTCAGAAGAGCCATAAAAGTCATTTGACATTTGAAGACCCAGTAGTAGCAGCTAAATAGTTGATTATGGAGAATTTGATGGTTAGGAAAATAACTGATGTCAAAATTGTACTGCCAAACTTTATCACCAAATATCACAATATTTGTGTAAAATTCAGAATATGTTATGAAGCTAACAATTTTCTATGGCTTATTTTATTTGACATAAAGGACTTTGGTTCACAGAATATATGTTATGTCATATATTCTATATACTATAATCATGCAATGTTACAGAATTTATTCGATATAGAAAGTAATGATGTCCACAAAATATAGTCCACAGTATTTTATACTATTGTTAGAATAATAGAATAAAAATTTTGTTTGAAATTCTCAAGAATATAGAAAATAGGTGATTCTATTAGTGAATGAATCTTTTTGGTATGAATGAATACATTAAGAATACATTAAGAAATAATTTAAGTATCTTTTTGTTTTTCTGTCTCCATGGTAGGAAAAAAAATTCTTTTCTTATTCTCTCAGGGCAAATTGAAAATCGGGTATGATTCATACTGCATCTTATTACTTTCCCGATTTGTGTCTATTTATGTAAAAATTAGCATAATTTAACTTAAAAACTCCTATTACTTTGTAAGAGTTATTTCACATATTTCTCACCACAAGTAGCAGCAGGCTCTGAGAAAGAATTTCTGCTGGGAAGGAATATTCTACGCTCTTATTTATAGGTAAATTCATTCTAAGGTGTACAACCCCAAATTGCATGAAGACGGACAAAAAAGAAAGAGGAAAGTAAAAAAAAGAAACATCTGCATTCACTCTCAAGATTCTTGGTAAACATTTAAAAATATATCATTGTATTAAAATATAAAAAGCAGATAATGTTTTAGAAGCACATGCTTTGATTTAAAAAAAAAAAAAAAAAACACCAACTTACAGGCCTCCTCCAAGCATCTCTTGGCAGTCTAAGTGGGTCTGCTTGCCCGGTGACAGACAGGCTGTCCATGGGAGCCTAGCATTCCAATTTCCACCTAGGATGCCATGCACATTAAAGTTACAAGCGCGAGCGGGAGCTCTTGTAGCATGCCTGCCTTTGTCCAGGCTGTAAGCAGTTAGAAATCACGAACGGTTTTTATTAGAACTAAATGTTGGTGTCCATGACACAAGTAATCAGTACTTAAAACCAAACCTGAGAGCGCCTCAAGTCTAGCACGAGTGCCAGAATTCCAGGTGGGAAGACTATGTTAGAAAGCCTAAATCAGAATTTCTAATTGAAGGTAAATAAAGGGTGACAGGTAATTCCAAAATCAGCAAGGAAAGAGAAGGAGTCACTTCAACTCGAATCAGAATCCAAAGTCAGGGTCAAAAGGCCCAGAAAGGAGTAAGTCAGGAAGTATGCAGCGGGCAGGACTTGTGGAGAGTAGACAGCCTGTGATCTGCAAAGTGGCTTCTTGGGATTTCAGAAGGCTGTGGATGAAAGGCTGCCTGGAAATCAGGGGTAGGTGTAGGGTCAGCAGGGAAGGATGCCCTTGTCCACTTAGGGCAACACCTGGCAGCCAGGCCCAGGCTGTGAAGGTACAAAACCCCCTACAACTTCAACTCTGAGGGCAATTTATTTCTGTACAACAATTCCTTCTGAAAAAATACGAAGATTTCTTTGAACTGGAAGGATCAGATACTGTAAATATGCATTGTTGCAAGACCTTGTCCTCCCAGGGTTCATTGATCTTTGATTGATTCATAGTTCAGTGTCCAAACATAATTTTGTCTTCTCCACAGAGTTCAAAGCCGAGGAGATACAATCTCGGCGGTTTTCATAATTTCCATATGATTCTCCATCTGGCTCTCCCTTCTTTCTGTGGCTTCGTCTCACAGTATACCCCCACAGCATGCTCCACCTACCATAAACAACAGCCAAACCTGTGGCTCTTTCCCAGAGCCTGTGGGATTCCCCGCCTCTATTCCTGTACATGTCATTCATTCTCTCCCTTGAAAACCTTTCATCTTCTCACTATGTGGTCAATATTTATGCAGCTCCAGCAATGTGTTTTATCTGCACCAGGAGATGATGGAACAACAAGGTAACCTCTGGAGCTTCTTTTATTAAGATCACCCCCAAATTGTCTATTCTGAACAGGCTATTTTCCTGTGGAAATCCTGCTCTGTGTCATCATTTTTGATTAGGCAAATCTCTCTAAGAGCCACGATAGGAAACAAATGTATAGATGTAGCCGTATTTTTCAGGAGTTTCTATATTAATTGTCTACATGTCTCCATACTGGGTGGATAAATAGATGAATTCACAACATATTGCACACTACTTATTCTTTCAAACAACAAGTCTACAATGGCCTTCATGCCTCAATTTGAAATTAATGATTTAAAAATTCAAGCATTTAAGCCAGGTGCTTGTAGCTCAAATCTGCAATCCTAGCTACTTAGATAGCTGAAATCTGAGGACAGTGGTTTGTAGCCAGCTCAGGCACAAAAGTCAGTGAGACTTTTATCACCAATTAAGACCCCAAACACGAAGTGGAGCTGTGACTCAGTTGGTAGAGTGCCAATCTTTAGCCAAAGAAGCTCAGAGACCATGTCTAGCACCAAGTATAAGCCATAGGACTGACACCAAAACAGAAAACATTAATAGTAAATGATTACATAATTTGTTTTTCATCAAACAAGTAGGATTCTTCTTCCTGAGTTTTGTCAGAGACGTAGTTACTGTAACCCTAACGTCCTATGTAAGAGTTATTTGATATTTTACTCAAATTCTACACAAAGTATAGGTACATATTTGTGAATTCATCAATATGTATTAATTTAACAATCGACAAAAATAAGAGTCAAAAGTGTCTGGTTTGTAGCTTGACACTTCTAATATGTTTAAAAGATAAAAAAATATATGAGAAAGCCAAGCAAGCACTTAGGTAACGAAACATCATATCATTATCTTCATGATTGTTAGAAATGTGCTTTGATTGCACAAAATTGTTATCAATTAACAATTTGTACTTCTTTATATTTCTTCATGAGATTCTCCAAAATGAGTGCCTATCGTTCCACATTTAAAATTTATACATAGTTGATATTCATATTTTAGTAGATACTGTGTAGAAACTGAAAGTTTGCTCTATCATGTTTTGACAATTTAAAAAATTCATGTCTCCATCCAAAAAATCCTTGATACAGTAGTCTGATTTTGGCACAGGTATTGTAATTCAGAAGTGTGTAAAAAAAGGCTCCAAGAAAGGCATAGCTAATATCACCGTCCTGACACATTGGATATAGACTATTGCCGAGCTCATTATAGCAGACCTTATACTATAATTACATTACACACATTTTAAATTATCATTATAATTTAAGTTTGCAATTTTGTTTGGGGCTTAGATTTTCCATATTTGTTCTCACATGTGAATCATTTAAATTGTTGAAGTAGAATCTGTTTAGCTGTTTGGAATTATATGAATGAAAAGAAAAAAAATACTTTCTCTACAAAGCAAATTAAGATATTTAGGAATTCAGGCGAGACTGACTGAATTTATATGTTTGAAAAATTTGGAGTAAATGTGATCTTAAAAATATTTCCATTTTTTTCCCTAATTTCCCTTGAATATGATTTAAAATATTGAATAACTCTGTCCTTTAGTACATATCTGATGAAATTATCAATTTATTCAGTGATATTAACTTAGTATACAAAGAATATTGCATTTTAAATAAATATCATAACTATTTGGTGATTTGAGAGTTGTTCAACGATCACCTCATTTTAGGGTATGTAAATATATGATTTTTTGGTAACATTTGGATATGACCATCAGAGGTACACATTACACTTAATGTGTGCCTTTTATTATTGTTCTGTTTATGTTTGAAGTAGTTACATAAAAATGCACATCAAAAACAAATAAAAAATTAAAGTACAAGTCAGAATTTACTAAACACTACTTTACACACATAGGCAGTGTTCATTACTGGTATTTGGCATTTTAGTTATAGATAAAGACATAATTATTTCTGGATGCTATATATTTCCATATTCTTCTTTTTATAAAGAAATTTGGCCCAAATTCCAAGCAAACAAAAGATTTAGGACCAATTTTGAAAGTATACAGGTTTCTATCATCTTTCCTAACAAGGATTTGAAAGGATATGACATTTCAGGAATTTTTAAAAATCCCTTCATCCATACCTATACTCAGAATATGAAATATAGTTGAGAATGTAAAAATTCTCATGGTATTGTTATCCCTAAACATTTACCTCTGTCTAGAAGTTAGCAGAGAGACATCCTGATCAGTTTGAGCAGTTATTCCTGATGATAAGTATTCCAGATGATAACAAAACTCTACATGTGACATTCAACATGTAAGAAAATGGTCAAGGAGTGGCAGAGCTGGGAGTCCTGTTCAGGTTCTCTTGCTCTCCAGGCTTCTTTTGGTCTGACTTGGACAAAAACCAGAAGAAGTAGATGAAAATACCTCTTCAGCCCCTGGCCAAGGGCTGTGTCTGTGGGTTACAGTGGCAGATGAGAGGTGGGGGAGAAACCAGTCATCTGGTATTGCAGGCACTGGTATCCATCCTCAGTCATCGTCCATCTTGTTCCTGCTTTATAGACGTTGCTCAACTGTCCCATAGACAACATGACACACTTCTCCGCCTCAACACTCCCAACAGCACAAAGACCACCTTGTTTTCATTATGGCTGGTGAGGAAGAACAGGTTGTCTGTGTGAGAGCACTAACCCCATTGCTGCTCAGTGATCTCTTAACCCACACAGAAGCAGAGTGAGCAGGGCCAAAGGTCATTGTTTGGAGAGATACCCTCATACACTGTGTGTTCATCACAGATATCCCAGAACAACCCATGGACTAGTTAATAGTTTGGAAACGAAAGTAGAGTACTATAGATAAATTAGGCAAGTTCCAGTCTTACAGAGAAATCACATTGACTTTTAGACAAATTAGCTTACTTGTTTTATCTTGATTTGTATTTCAGTACCTTTGTAAGTGAAATCGCTTCTGTCTCTTTGTTTTTCTCACTTCCTTTCTCTTTCTCAGTCTCCCCCGCCCTCACTATGCTGCATTTTACCTAAATAACCTCCAAACACCACCAGAGACTCTGCTGTTCCAATGTAAAATATTTTAAAAAATGATTTGTTGTGTATTTTTTTATTTCCACATACTTAGCCTCAAAATTCATCCACCCCACACTTGATTTGCAATTTCCACTTCAGTATATGTGACACCAAACTTGTATTTAAATCTTGGAACTACAGTATTGATGGGTCATATTTCAATATTTCTACTACTAAGCATGGAAAGGTGATCAATAAGAAATTTTAATTGTCTTATGTTGTAATTCTAATTTGTGTAATCCCTTCACACATTTGGGTAAGCCATCTTTTTTGGTGAGACAGAAGTTGGCAACACTTTTAATTTGGCTAATTGTGTTGGCACATCTTCATGATATTTCAGGCATTGTTTTGTGTCTATGTGATATTTACTGCATAGTTTTTGTTAATGAAAACTCTCTGCCTGTATAATGAACCTTACCACAAAGCATTACTTGCAGCCAACAGCAAATGTTAACAGCAGCTTTAATACAGTGGCTATCACTTATGGATTAAAGTTATTTTGTGATGGAAGTAACCATTTTTCCCCGCTAGGGCTTGTTAAGGCAGTGTTAAGTAGTACAGCACTACACAGCAGGAGTTTCTGTGCTTGTTGAGATGTTTTACTTACTTATTTTGTCTTTGCGTTTTTAGTACTGGGGATCGAACCTACAACATTGCACTTGCTAGGCAAGTGCATTACCATTGAGCTACATCCCAGCCCTGCTGAGAGGTTTTATATCATATGATCCAATATGAGAGCTACTAACCACAGCAAGCTTGGTTTGGATAACTGAGAATTCAAATTATTAATCGTATTTAATTTCAATTATTCTCTAGTGGGTCAAATACACTGAAACTTGGTTCTACCCCTTATTTCAGGTTTAGAGGGAGTTTCATACCTGAGCTATGTTCCTTTCAGGGATAACTAGTTCCTTCTGTGAATATCCCTAAGAGGATCAAAGCTTGGAAGGACTTCCTGACACAGGTCAGCCACTCCTGTATGTGAGCACTTGCTGCCATGTAAATTTTATTTTGCATTTCAAAGCATTTGATGCAGCTTAGCTGTAAGCTTCTAGTGTTGGCCTCTAAAATGAAAGGGATATAATTATAACTAAGCCACGTAGTAGGTTTAGATGCATCTTTGCTTTTGAATAGGTATATGAAGAGTTCTACATGTGTCTTTAACAAAGCACTGTGAAGACAGACCAATTTTTTTCTTAAGTGGAATTACACATATGATGATTTGGGGAGACCAGAGAGACTACTGAAAAAGATTATTTTCCATGAATTTGGAAAAAATATTCCATAAAATATAGAAAATAATCATTTTCTGTATTTTCATAATATATGCTGTTTTTATTCACAAGTGTCAGGGTTTGAACTCAGGACATTGTGCTTGCTTGGTACACTCGAGTCATGCTTTTAGCTTGGGTTTTGGAGGTGGAGTCTAATGAAGTAGGGTTAGCTTGAATGGAGATTCTCTAGATTTCATTCTCCTGAGTAGTTAGAATTAAAGGCATGAGTCATCAGTACCTAAAATCCTCAAACTCTTGAAATTAAAATAGACAAGGCATTTAAAAAAATCTGTGTATTTTCACTCATCAAAGCTTAAATGCTATTATTAAATTATTAATTCATATAAGATTTTTTTTTTCAGGATGGGAATATGGCCTTGTAGTAGAGTGCTTGCCTCATATACATGAAGCCCTGGGCTCGATTCCTCAGCACCACATACATAGAAAAAGCCAGAAGATATCCTGTGGCTCAAGTGGTAGAGTGCTAGCCTTGAGCAAAAAGAAACCAGGGATAGTGCACAGGCCCTGAGTTCAAGCCCCAGGGCTGGCAAAAAAAAAAAGATTTTTTTCTTCACAAATAAACTTCTAATTAGCATCTTCCATACTCAACTGAACTTTGTGATTTAGCAGGATAAAACTAGATAGTAATATGCTGTAGTTAAAAAAATAGTTATTAAAACTGCATATCTCTTTTCCTTACTGTCTCCTATTTGTGTGATCACATTCCATTATTTCAACCTAGAGTTATGTGAAATTAGAAATTGAATAAAATTAATGTTTCGTAGAAAGGCTGATCTGGAGTTGAGACAAGAATATTTTGAAGCATGAAAGCAAGAATCTGTTTATGGTGTATTCAAAACAGAACAGGCTTCATCCTGCTAGGTATTGCCTCAGTCAGGCTGGTCTATTACAAGATGCTTTGAGACCTATGTTGAAAGTAGGTTGTGTGAATTCACCCCCTTCTAATGTGAGTTCTTTTCAAACTGGATTTAGGCTGTTTGAAAATGAGTATCAAAAAGCAATGTCAAGGGAAGCAAGTATCAGCTGCCATCATCAACCAATATTTGCTGAGTTCTGAATATATCTAGATATGTACAGTGCAATGGGGATTTCAAAGCAGCCAGAAGATGGGTTTCATTCCCTTGAAAGCCGATATTCTTAAACTTGATCAATGGAAGCTTGGCAGCACACCCAGGCAGTCCTGAAATTATATGCACACTTTGGTGTGTGAGGAAAGTCACAGGCACTTTTATGTGAGGTGTGTACCAAGGGTAATGCAAGGTGTGAAGATACCAATATTTTTTTGTTTGATTCTCAAGGTATTCCATGATTTCAGAAATGCAGTTAAATATCCTTGGGTCACATCTAAATAGAAAGCTGAGAAAAACCCAAATGCTAACTTGTTATTGTGATGCCACCATAGTAATCTGATTAGCAATCGCCAGTATTAGATGGGGGGAAGGGCACCTTCTGGGTTCAACACATTATGATCATGAGGGGTTCTTTTTTTTTTTTTTTTTTTTTTTTTTTGGCCAGTCCTGGGCCTTGGACTCAGGGCCTGAGCACTGTCCCTGGCTTCTTCCCGCTCAAGGCTAGCACTCTGCCACTTGAGCCACAGCGCCGCTTCTGGCCATTTTCCGTATATGTGGTGCTGGGGAATCGAACCTAGGGCCTCGGGTATCCGAGGCAGGCACTCTTGCCACTAGGCTATATCCCCAGCCCTCATGAGGGGTTCTTATGCAATATTATCAGTGAGTACTGATAGGTTTATGTCCTGAAAATGTAAGGATAGCTTAATTGACTGTCAGTGCCTGGCCAGTCACTTTAAGCACCGGAGAGTTAGTAGTTTCACTCTACACTGCAGTATTCAATTTACAGCAACTTCCTTTTTTCCTTTCATCCCCCTTTGCCTCCATCCTTCCCTTTCTTCCTGCCTTCCTTTCTTTTCTTGGGCACTTTTGTAACACCTGAAAAATATGGACTAATTTTGTGCTCTCTAACGTAAGTAAATATGCAAAAGTCTTTCCCTGAAGTTTAAATATTTCAAAGAGTGCAGTTTCTTTCATGTTGTGAGTAGACATTTTAAGATAAATCAGGTGTAACATTCCTTAAAAGGTATCCAAGAAAAGTTCAACATGAAGGAATTTGATAGAGACCAGTATGCATTTGAAAAATATATGCTCAGTAAGTTCCTTAACAGTCTGAAATTTCATACTGTTCCTTTATCTCCTTGTACTGAATTTCTATTCTACTTCCCACAAAAAAGTTGATTCTAATGTAATATGTTTTAACACTTAGAAGTCTTATCAATCATTGAATCTTGCTTTAATCTCAGGCAATGCAGAGAAAATGAACATTGAAATTCAAAACTAATATTCTATGATCATTATGATGTTTGGTAGGGCTACGTTTACCATGAATTTGATGGGAACTTATCACAAAAGCAGGAACATGAGTAAGAGCTGTAGTGGGAAGATTTCTTCTGTCAAATTTCAGGTGCTCTGTTTGGCTTGATGTTAGGACACTCCCTCTGTGGTGAGTGACACACACTAATCCACAGTAATGTTGCTGAGAAACCACCAAGATTTTTAAATGAATTATTACTATTCTTCAACTTTCCTTAACTAAGAACAGCTGATGTTGCAGGCCAACTATATCTTCCTAACATGATTCTCTCTTCTGTAGAAAACCATATCAGAGAATACCAGAGTCTTCATTAACAATGATTGGTAGCATTCTCATTGTTAGCTGCCAGTATCTTATGCCATGATGTGCAAAGAGCTGGGTAATTGTGCTTTCTGTAGTAAACTGAGAGATTGTCTTTAAAGAGACCATGACATTCTATAGTTGGCAGATGAGGGATTTTAATTCAAAGATTTTTATGCTCTTCTAGTAGTTCTAAGATCCTTGAAAATATCTACTTTTAGCACTAAATTCCATTAACTCACTTCTCCCTTGGTCCACACCCCATGTGTGATATGTTTCTCCTCTTTTCATCCCATCAAATGCTTAATGTCTGTTTCAATTATTAGAATAACAAAAGGGCATGATGCTGACCTTGGGTAAATGCTGACATTGAGGATTTAAGCGTAAAGGAGCTTATGATTTGTACTTGAATATTCACACCTCACCATGCTGTGCAGAATCCCCAGATAGCCTACTGAATAATGGACAGCCATGAGCAGAAAACTCAGATGCCTTTAACAGCTGGCATGAGCTGTCATAAGGGTCCTTAAGTGCAAGTGACCCAGCCACTAAGTCCAGAGAGAACCAGTAAAGGCAAGTGGCCACCACCAACTCACAGTTTCATGAGGGCTCAGAACTTTGTATTCTCTTGTTCACTAAAACTTTAGGTAGTTTGGCATGCATTAATACACGACTGATAGATGCATCAGCCTTAATGAAGTTCTCTAAAATTTGAACTAAGGATATATAAGAGTAATCCTTCTACAAGGGATAAAAGTAATTGTTTTATTTCTGCTTGTAAAAAAAAAAAGATACCCATAATTTTTGGTTACAAAGAAAAGTGACACAAAAGCTCATTTAAAAAACCCATATCAATATAAATGTGTACATGGAAATGGACACACATACTGCCTATGAAGTCAATTCAAAGTCAATTCTATTTCATTTAAAGTGCTAAAGTCAGATTTTTTATGAGTGTAGAAGATCAGAATCTCACTCATAATATGTACCTGAAAATAATTTAGGGAATAATCAAGTGAATTACTTTACCATGTGAGTGGTATTGACCACTTCTAAGGAAAATGACATTGATTTGGGAATGTGGGACATACCACAACATCTGCAATAAAGCAATATTTTCCATTATACATAGGCTGCATCATAAAGTCCTTTTTTTAAAGTCAAAACCACAATTCTTGTACAGGTCTAAAGGGTTTTATGTAGCATATTAACAAGCCAAAATAAAAACCAAATGATCCGAGAGAACTATGAGCTTATTTGCAAATACAAAGGTAAAGTTGGTCTATCCACTTTATGTCTAAATCAATTTTCAATTGCTTTAAATTTCAATATTTTTCTTTGTGGACATTCTGGGATTAGTTCTATAAATTCCTAAGTGTACTCACCACACAAGAGTGGTGATACTGGGTGAACAGGACAGAGAGATCAGAACTTTGTGCTTTGGAAGACTGGCTTCAAAGGAGAAAAATAGGGTATTTAATGTCGATAGATATGGGGAAATCATAGGACATTGTGTGATAACTCATCAAGTCACAAAGCAGTGCAAGGGAGAAACAGGTGGGACATCTTTGAGTCTACACACACTTTTCACAGTGATTGAAAACCAACAATTAGGAATATATGTTGAAAAAAATCTTTGCAGGGAAGAGTCAGAACCTACATCTTTTCCTTTTCACCCCGATGGGGCTTTTGTCTACAGGCACACAGTTGCCTTTGCAAAACCAGGGGGGATAGATGTTCTGGGACCTGCATTTTGGGGAGTCACTCGATAGCTGTACCTATGCCTTACTTAGCTTAGAGCCTTCCATGGTGGGTCTGGGACAATACCTCAGAAACAAGTAGATTTGCAAAAGAACAAAAATTGCCATGAAATGGATGGATACTAAATGTCCTGAGTCCTGACTTGCGGTCATGGTGGGTTCCTGAGTGACTCCTTGGAACCAATCGTGTTTCCTCTTTGCTTTCTAACACCAACCAGTGCTGGTCCTAGAAATAAAAGGTTAGTTCCTATAATCCTTTGAGATTTGTCAGATTATGGAACATAATCCAGCCCATCTGACCGGAATACTACTTGTACATAGAAGTAGCCATTGTTTGTGTAGAACCTTGAATCTAGACTTTGCCTGCCAAATTTCAGAGTCTTGAATTCACATTCTCAATGCCAGAAGTGAACAGATTTCCCTGTTCAGGATGCAAACATAAAATGTTAGTACAATCTCCTCAAATGCTCTGATAAATTATAGTCCCGTAACATTCATTCTATTTTCTTTTCAGGATCCTGGAAAATGGCTCCATTTATAAACTGATATTCTGTTCAGATCTTGAGCACCTATGTTATATCTTTCCATTCTAGCTCTAAAAATTGGTTGTAGCAATCATTTGCGAGACACCTTAATCTATCCAAAACAAAAGGGGATTCTAGACAGGCATGGGATAGGAAGAATTATGAGAGAAAAACCAACTATGGTGAATTCAAAAGGAAGTACATTCATATTGTAGAACAAAATTAGCATATCTGAGGTATAAAAATAGCCCAAATTTCTACATTAAATTCTATGAATCTCAGTTTAATCTATATATGATAAAATATTCAAGAGTTTAGTGGAATTAAATATTTTAGTAAGAGAAAGATATTTTAGCCAAAGTCTTTTACTATCACTCCCCTTCTAGATGAACTTGCACTGAGTATGACACTGGAACACCAGAGAAGAGCACAGTGTGTTCACAGCCCCTGTGTGAAATATACCTCAAATCTTTACAATGATCGTCAGTCTAGATCTTCATTGTCCCTATGGCTCTTTAAAATTAATCTTCAGAGATTACAGTCAGGTGTTACGTATTGGATGCAGAGAAAATAAAATTGGAATCCTGAAAACCAAATATAGAACTTCCATATGGTCCAGTAATCCCATTTCTGGGTACACATCCAAGTGAATTGATATCAGCGTGTCAAGGAGACATCTGCACTCACATGCTCATTGCAGTATTATTGACATTAGCCAAGATATGGCATCAATTTAAGTGTCCATCAGTGGATGAATGGAAAAAGCAAATGTGACATTCAATACTTTGGTACAAGGAAATACTATGCAGCCTTTAAAAGGAAACAAATCCTACCATTCATGATTATGCAGATGGAATGGAAGGACATATATATATATATATATATATATACATACATATATATACATATATAGAGAGAGTGAGTTAAGTCAGGAATTGAAGGACAAATAAAATACATCATTTATATGGAACCTAACATTTAACTCTAGACTTGGAGTGTAACATACATTTTAGTAATCATAGTAGAGTGATCACAGCTAATAGTTATATAGAGAGTATTTCCAAGTTCAAAAAAATAACAGATGTTTAACATTCTCATCACAAAGAAAATAAGTTGGTGTGGACCTGCATCTCAGCTTTCTGGAGTGTTTTGTTAATATGTCAAAAGTTCAACACATCCCATTAGACTGCATAAACAAAATGATTAATTACCAACTATTTTCAAATATATAAATACACAGCAAAAACTGAAAAATGCAACCAAGTGATACTAGTTTAGGTAATGCACATATGTAGGTGTGTTATGTCTGTGTGTGTGTAGGTGCACATGTTTGTATGTTTGCATGCATGTCCATTTATGTATATAGCTGAACTATAGAGATTGCTTTAAACTGAGTTCAATATTTTTGAAATTCAGTCCATGTATTACATGCCTATATGAAAGGAAATCTTTGAAAAAATAGACTTGTAGTATGCTTAATGAGGTAACTGAAATATGAGAAGGTTTATTTCTACATGCTCACATTTTGAGTTACCACAAAAAAAGAATCATGGAGAAAGCTCATTTTTTTAAGTCTTAGCAGTATAAATCTGAAAATTACCATTAGAAATTATGCACTTTTAGGGCTGGTAATGTGGCTTAGTGGTAGAGTGATTGTCTAGCATGTATGAGGCCCTGGGCTTGATTCCTCAGCACCACATAAACAGTAAAGGCCAGAAGGGCTTCTGTGGCTCAAGTGGTAGCATGCAATCTTTGAGTAAAAGAAGAAACAGCACCAGGCACTGAGTTCAAGCCCCAGGATTGGCAAAAACAAAATAAAAGATGCACTGTAAACATAATGCAAATAAGACCTAATTTATTTCAAAATATGATTATAGGCATTTTATTTTCAATCTAAAAAATGTGTATTACAAGTTACTCTTAAACAGCAGTCAAGAACAAATAAAAACTGTGTGAATGTTTTGCAGGGATAAATCAATGTATAAATCTGAGGTGTAGCTTTAATTGTCTATTTTTCTTAGGAACAATTTTAATGTCATTCAATATGCGTGCCTCATCAATCTGCACTTTATGTTAAGGCCTCTGCTTCATACCAATGGCAAGATATTTCCCCTGGTTTCCTTGTTAACACTGGAAGTACCAGCCAAGCTGAATTAACTCTCATCCGCGCTAACCAGAGCTCATCAGAATGAGGTTGGTAGATATAAAAATGTGATTAGTTCTTTTCAAATCTTGAATGCAACAACTTTCTATAAAACAAAATTCTCAGTTAGTGACTTAGAATTTATCCACACATTTATCTGAATCACATAAAAAGAAATATCTTCTCAGTTATTTTTGTAATAAGTAGATTAAGAAAATAGAAAGCCTTCAATTAATGGTGAGGTTATCATTTCTAAGTTACTCCACACAAGTGCTCAATGTTGGGAGCAGAGGTGATTGTGGGACATTTTTAGACCAGATTGACATTTTTCTCTAGGTTCCTGGGAATATTTGAAGGAATGTTTTTGTATTGCATTAAATTGACTGAAAGATCCACTTCTGTAAATTCAGCTACAGCTTTTCACATTGGAAAGCATCATGAAGGGTATGTGCCATTGATCTGTGTTGACTGCTCAAACTCTACACTTTTATAGTACATTGACGAAATGTTTATCAGACAGCCACCATCACATCTGAGATGCTAAACCTTCCTCCTTGCTCCCACACGTGAGAGAGACCATCCACACCCCTCACTCCTGCTAAGTCCAATGTTTGTTTATTTGCCTCCTATAGTAATCCCTTCCTTGAAGTTCCTGTTGTTATTTCCTTAAATCTTACCTCCCCCTGCTGGCTGTGCAACACGAGTGTGTCTAAGTAGAGTACTAAATAATTTGCAAAGGTTGAGACCTAGGAGAAGGGCAGTTAGTGGAAATAAATGCCTGCATACATGAGTATACAAATGAATGTGCATATGGGTGCACACATGCTATAGCTTTGTCCTTGTAAACTGTAAACTCAACTGGGTATTAGGTTAGAATTTTCAAGGCAATTAGAAACAAAAATTTATTTGCATGTCATGTCATAGTTTTAACAAAAGAGATATTTCTGGTGTATTTACATGCATATATGCCAGGAGTGTGAAGTGCATTGCACTCATAATCACATACACAACTTGCTTACCAGGAATAAAAACAAGATGTAGTCCTGTGCCTATATATTTTATATGTTCATGCAAATATTGGTAAGCCAAGAACACTGACAATCTAGCCTTTATTGACTTCCCACAGTATAGTAAAATACGTAATGTCTTTGGTGATTCCCCATTCCTTTTTGAATTGGACTGGTTTTACCACCAGTATTTCTAATGTGTAATGCTGAGAATGCTTGCTAACTCAAACATAGACGGAACCACAGGATGCATAATTCTCGGAACTGAGCCTGCCTGGTCTGCAATTGACATGAAATTGCTATGTTTGGGCTAAATGGCACCTTAGCTTCCAAGCAACTCTTTGAATAGTTGTTTCTTTAATTATTATTTAATTTTGTGGTTATGACTGGTTTTCAGTTAAAGAGGGTACTACTGACAAATTCAATTAAATGAAAATAGAGGACTTAATGGTCCATGCTAATGCTTCATTTCATACATAATATTTTATCATTTTCTGTGCAAATTTGTAACGAGCACTTGGTTTATATTAGTAAATGCTTACATTTGGGCCACATAAAGTACAGCAATTAAAATACTTTGCTAATAGTATTTACTTACAAGTATTCTAAAAACAATTAACCCGTTGATTTCAATTACTTTTCCTAAATGGATTTCCAATAATACTATTCTTTGGCATCAAAATATTATTTCAGTGTTACTTTAATAAAGTGCCTTGGGTGCTCTTTTATTATATTTTAATAAAGCATGTTAGGCATCTGCTCTTTTCTGCAGCACAGATTTTATAGAATAATAGCAAACAAAAACTTAAACAAAACTACTACTTTTTTGGAATTAGGAACAAAGGGCACATATGTTCTAGATCTCATTTTCAAATATTTAAACTGAGAAATGTAACTCCTTATTGTATTGAAATGAGCAAAACTTGGTTGTCTTTTGCTCTTTAAAGAAAATGTTGCTCTATGGTATTTTCCTTATAACCCATAACAGAAATCATCTGTAGACAATTTACATTCCTTCTTTCCTAATATATGTATATGTGTGTGTCTGTGTGTGCGTGTGTATATATTTATATATGCTGCATCTCCAAATGGAGACCTAATTTCCAGTTCCATTGTAGAATACGTGTTACTCAAAAATGAACTCAGTAAGAGCAGAGCTCAAGATTAAACATATTTATTGTAAATTTATTGATAAAACAAAAATAAGATAATTTTAGTTTGTATCTTTTAAGTTTATATAACTTTTTTCATTTTTTATTTCTGATGAAGAAATAATTTCAACATTTCTAAAATCTTTTCTCTGGATTTGTGATCAATGTATTATCTAATTTATGTTATTGTTTTTTACAAAAGTGGCACTCTGGAAAATAAACATATTTAATGCAAAATGATGTCTGTTTATATTGTTCTCCTTGTGGCTTGGCTTTTTTGTTATTGATTCGAATCACTAATCTAAGAATAATAAGAACAAACACCCCAAACTTACACAAACCATTGATATGAAGTAAACTAAGCAAAGTCAAAGAAAAAAAAAAAACACCTCCTTATGTGCAACTTTTCCTTTAAGACTACCAATGAGAAAATTAAAACATGAACCAAATTCTTCAGAACACTAACGCTTCAGATGCTTCTTTCGCAAAAGAAATGAAACTTGGATTTACTCTAAAAGTTCTAAGTTTAAAATCAAGTTGGAAATGGTGGCCGTAATGTTGAGTTTGAGATGGAAAAAGTCTCATGATGACGCTCATTCGGTGTCACCCACAATATTCAGAACTGTGTCAGGCCTGCTACCCTTGATGGTTAACAAAGAATGATTTCCATTATTACCAATGATTACAATTTAACAATACTGAACAATAGGAAGACAACAACGAAGAAAAACCTCTTGTTTCCATATCCTGGAGTTCATTTCACTTAGCATCAGCTTATATGGTCATACATGCATAGCTATTGTGATCCTCTGCTAGGACTATCCTAGAAAAATACTAATTATTACAATTGAGGGACTAATTACAAATGTCAGATACTTATCTCCAAATAACCAACAAAAGTCCAGAGTTTATCTGTGGTTCAAGTGGCAGGGTATTAGCCTTGAGTGAAAAAGCCAAGTGAGAGCTTGAGACAGATAGACAGACAGACAGACAGACAGACAGACACACACACACACACAATACCACATAAAACTTTGAAAATTAAAATATACACACATATATGCATATTCAAAAAATGTCTGTTTGGTCTTGACACTCCAGGAGGTGTAAAGTTCGTTCCACCATTAAATAACTAATCCAATAGAGTCATACTCCTGTGTCATGTTGGTACCTGAGCTCACTTCACATGGAAAAACCCACAGTAACTTGAACCCATCACCATCTCTACCAAGACTTTGTGCCTCACAAGAAGGAGATACTGAGGCACCGATGATGCTTGATAGATTTGGGGAAAATAATTTACCGAAATAAATAAATTGAGTAGGTTCTAAGTGAACTCCTTTTGTTTTCTACCAGAGAGAATTTTGCAGCTAGCTAAATATTTTAATAATACCGACTTCTGATTAAATATTTCAATATGCTTTGTGTTTTTTCCCCTTTGAAAAAGCTTCGAGTTGTTAAAATTTATATTTTTGCCTGATCCCTAAAATAAATCTTCTTATAGAGAATGCTTCTGTCAAAGAATCAATGGCTGGATCACTTTTCTTTCTGAAGCTACTGTTGGTACAACAGGATTTGATTCTGCCTCTTACGTGGCCAAATATGCCAGAGGAATCAGAAAGCTGTGTCTCAGAACCCGGGTTTGTTCCACTTATTTCATGCATGTCACGGAATCTTCAACAAATGTTGTTCAAAACATGGGAGACGGGAAACTTTGAGTCTGGTTGCCTTTGGAGAGGTGGATAGACATACCAGCTGGAGCTGGGGGGTGCACCCTCGTCATCACAGAGAACGTGAGACAGCACGCAAACTTGCGTGAGGAGACGACACAGTATCCTGGAAACACTCGAGGAAGAGGGACCTTGCTCTTTCTTTGATGTTGTTTTTTTTTCTTGTACATTTCTAGTGTTTGAGATCTGACAGCCCAGGGATTGATACCATAAGCATCATTCTTAAATGTAGGCATTTAAGAATGAAAATAGAGCTCATCAACCACATGATTATACTTAAATCAAAGCCAGACAAGCTAAGAAGTCTTTAACTTGACATTTGAATGTTACTTAAGACTACTAAGCACAAATAAATATGAGTAAATTCACAGCACAGTGTCTGAAAGGCATTGGTTAATAACAACACAGCTTTTATGCATTTACCAAGGTGAGGTCTCAAGTGTTGAATTTATCTATATGACTCTTGGCTATGTTCAGTCTCATCTGACCCAGTAGCTTCTTCATATTTTACCTTAATCAGAGAACTAAGGTTATACCAGATAAATTTGCTTTCGACCTCTTATTTCTTGCTCCCTTTAAGTATATATGTTCTTTAACAAGGCACTAGTGGCTCAGGGCTGTAATTCTAGCAACTCAGGATGCTGAAATACAAGGGATTGTGTTTCCAAACCACTTTGGTAGAAACCTTTAGTTATCCAGAAAAAAAAAAAAAAAGCAGGGCCAAAGGCATGGCTCAGGGGACAGAACACCACTTGTGAGTACAAGGCCTTGAGTTCAAATCCCAGTAGGCAAAATATACATGCTCCCATACAGAATCATGAGTGTGGAACTGACCTGTCTGTATGTTTTCTCGTTCATTGCACACCAGGATGGACAGGCCAGAGATTTCCCTAGAAGCTTCGAATGCTATTATTCTTTGCACTATTCTGCAGCCAAAGAACTCACTTAAAACTCACCAACCCCAGAGCTGCTTTTAGATCTTCCAATTTCAATATTTTACATTTTAAACTACTTAGTGTACAAAAAGCTATGCTCTTGTGGCAACTCTTAGACATCGGTCTTAGCCACATGGATACTCTGCTTATCCCCATGCAGAAAGATATCAAATCAGTACTCCAGTTATAACTCAAATTGTTAGGTAAAGCAATTCAGCTAGAAACAAGACATACCATTAAAAAAAAAAACAGTCTTCAGAATAATTTCATCAGATAGTTCATTGGCTGGGAAGTTAAGTAGAAATAAAATTAAGTCTATAACTCCTCTATAACAGTGGTTGGGATAGCTGAGTGGAGTTATTACTTCACTGTCAAAATAGGTTAGCCTTTTGTGTTTGGTGGAGATTGAGATAGATAAACTAAGAAGAAGTCAAGGGAAGTGGAAGAATTTTATTTTTCTGTGTGAAATGATGAGACAAATGAGTTGATATGTGAATTGATTGGATTTTATTGTGGTTAAATCAGGCTAGATCAATTTGTCTAGATTATACAGTACACATAACCTTCTAATTCAGAACCCTTCAGGAGCCTAGTATCTAGAAATACAGAATTTTTTTTCAAAAATGGGGCATGACTTTTATGGAAAATGATTGGGCTCATCATACTAAGTAAAAAGTAGAGAAGGCTTTTACATAAAATACTCAATAAATAAATAAATAACACATAGAATGCAGTAAGGAGCCAAAGAGAAGAAAATAAATATTAATATGCTGAAATATTTTAAAGGCAATCAATACAGATTTAAAAAAAATCAGTGTTCATAGGATGGTTGAATTAAAAAATGAATATATGACGTTGGAATGAAAGACGCTTTGCCAAGGGGTTGATACAAGCAGGAAACATTGCTTTCAGCAATATCCTGGTTCTGGCAGCATTGATAAAAATATATAAATAAGATACTTTCCAAGTAAAAAATCGTACTGTTTACTGGTATTGGTAAATATTTTGTAGTTCAACCAATTCAACTGAGTTAGATTTTTATCTCTAGTTTGAATCAATTCTTTATTTAGTAGAGATAGTTGGGTAGGTGGCAGTCTGAGGTGAATATTTTATGATCAATACTTAATATTACACAATGGCTTTTTGGTGAATTTTCTGTGTGATTGGAACAAATCCAGTATCTCATACCAGGGCAGTTGGAACATGTCTGTTCAGTAATGTCCATGTGCTAAAATTCCTCTGGAGACTTCTACTGGGAGAGGATTAAAACTTGTCCTTATGCCAAATAACAAATCTTTGTTGGTCCCCTGCATGAGCAGAGATGTTGGAGCTCATGTTACAGGTTAATTGCTTCCAGGGTGGAGAAAGTCTAAGTAAGGTTTTCTTTGGCTTAGAAGAGTATTAATAAGGAAACACAGTGTAACATGACCACTGATATTAGGGACAGAGAATCTTGGCAGACTTGGGAAGCACAGTGCCCACGTGGAAATGCTGATATGTCATGCCCATCTGACAGGTGCCACACAGAGGAATTTTATCATGACGTGGTCCATCAGTGGGAAGACAGAAATGACTACTTCCTCATGAAGTGATTGCAAAATCCAAAGGGCACACAGAAGTTGTGTTTGCATTGCAAAATGAAGAAGAAACTGAATGCAAGTCATGGGAGAGAAAGTCGCAGAATTTAGATAGTGTCCATTTGCTGCCTTTCTTTAACCAATGATACATAGCTCTGACTGATTATTTCACTTTAATAAAAAATAAGATTGCCCATGGCTGAAACTTGGATACCAATTTTATCCACAGCACTTTCTTCTCCTTCTGGTTTGATTATAAACCCCTGAAAAATCAGCATTCTTTGTGGTATGAGAATGCTGCACATCTTTCTAACAGCCTGAGCAATACTAATTACCCATTCTGTACTTAGAAAGTGGAAGGATGGGGACTGTGTGCATTTACTGCCTCCATGTTTGCAGAGGTAGCTAGCCCGTCAGCATTTTCATTCTGTACAAAATGCCTGAGAAGATTTTAGAAATGGCAAAGCTGCCTCTTTAGCATCAATCTACATTGCAATTTTAGCAAACCAGCATTACTCCCAACGCCATACAGTACATCCTAGTGTACACAGTCAAAGTCCAATTTGAATCTGTGGGATGAATTAAAATACCATATACTAAAGAGCTGTTCAAAAATAGTAAACTACCGTAGCTACCAGCTGCAATCTCTTATTTTTTTTTCCCCTGAAAACCCTTCTCCTTTTAAAATCAGATCAGCATATGGGCTTATCCAAAATATACCTTTTAATAACTCCACAAAAACTGGCTGACTTGGAACATTATACCGCACTGAGAAGTAGAAGGCCGATAAACTACACTCCTTCCACCAGGGTCTTCTTCTGTGAGGAAATCCCTGCAAAGCTCAAGATGCACAATAAAACCGAGCTATCTGATCTTTTGCCTTTTCATTCCCCTGAAAGCACTGAATCCTGGATTTCTACTTCAGTGATTCTGTAGCAAGATACATACACAAAGACAATTGTCAGCACCAGGGCTCCACGGCTGACCACCTAGAAAGAAACGCTCTCTGTTGTGAGCCTGGGCCCTGAGCACAGCCAGCTGAGCTTTCTGCATGGCTTGTGCAGGACAATGTTGTACAATCAGTTCCGAACTGGGGTGTCAGTCAGCGCTCTGGCACATGTGCAAACTCAAAGGGTGAGAGCAATCACAGCTCGGCTGTGGTCAGTGACTGGTGGCCGGCTGGGTGAAGTGGGGTGGAAGGAGGCACATCGGGGCTGTGGCATTCAGTTTTCCCATGCTCTGACAACAGTAACCCACAGGAAGCTGTGCCTTTCTTTGCCTGCCTAGGCACCTTCCCCTCCTGCCCTTTCTGCTCCTACCCCTCCCATCCACCTCACCCCCACCATGCCCCTTTCCTTTGCTGAAAGAAAGAGACCAGAGTGCTACAAAAGGCCAAGGGTAGCTCAGTTTCAGACCTCAGGGCAACATGTGTTCAGCAAACAAGAGTGTAAGAAACGCTGCATATAGCAGCTAATACTTCAGACATACGAATTTCTGATTATAGCTTTCTTTTTAGCCATGCATATTTATTGCCATTCAAAGAGATTGTGCTTGCATACCAGCAAATAGCTATTGAGAACACTGCAAATCTTAAAATGATTAAGGCACTGGGGTTTTTTGCTAAAGATGTGGCATGCAAGGAATCACGAGAAAGCCATAGAATATTAAAAAAATATTAATAATGTCAGTTCTAATAATTCAATCTCAGATTTATTTCGGTACAATCCTGTTCCAAGTGGTGTATGCTGTCTTTTTTCTTAAGAATGAACAAAGATCATGGAACAGATTGTAACCTAGGTAAATTGCATGTCTGTTTACAATTGTATTTCACATATTTTATATATCATTTGCAAACTATTCCCCCAAGAAATATGTATCAAACTTTTGGAAAAAAACAAGATGAAGATTTGATGACAATCTGTTTTCCTTTCATTTGTTTCAGATGCTAACATGAGGTTTCATCTGCTGCTAAGATTCTTTGTCTATGTTTTGAATATAGTGTCCTGTCCTGGTCATCATGTGCTTTCTTTTGTTCTTTTAAGTTTTACATGAAGCAACTGTGTTTCTTGAAATGATATCACCAAAATTAAGCCAACAGGATGGGAAAAAAAAACCTGAGTCTTATAGAAGATTGAAGAAGTTTACATATGCAATGTAATCATGGGATTCTGATCAAATGTGAATGTCAAATATGTTTTCAAGTCTTCCTTAGGAAAAAAAAATCAGATCTTTCCTTTCCCCTAATTCTTTTACTTATAGGAGTATGCAATTTGTGAGTTTTCGAACTTGTCATCACAAAGATGTCTTAGGTTATACTTTGAGGAAAACAGTTAAGTAGTGCAGCATATTTATGAACATGTTTTCATGGTCTGTACTTTCAGGATGAGAAATTATTCCCTAGTAATTAATTGCTGCAACTGTTTTAACTGTCAAAACTAAAGATTAATCTTGCAATAGCAGTTCAACCAATAGGAGAACACCCAATGACAACTGCTCAGAAGAATGACTCACAGAAAATGTGCAGGAAGAGCAGAGATGCTGAACCACAGGCTAAATGGAGCCTCACGGTTCTCAACTACATTACTCACCGGGTATTCATAGAACCTCTTCACTCCCAAGTTAGCACCGAAATCAGACAAAACAGTTGCTCTCATTAAGGAGAAACCTTTCTATCCCACTACAAATAAGGACTCTTAGAATGTACTCATGTTCAATAGTCCTGGACACTCCATACTTAATTATTGTTTCTACTCAAATTTACATTGCTTGAAAAATGTACACATTTTTGAAAGGCCTTCAGAAATAGTTATGTGAA
The DNA here is from genome assembly GCF_023159225.1 of Perognathus longimembris pacificus. Lineage (NCBI taxonomy): Eukaryota > Metazoa > Chordata > Mammalia > Rodentia > Heteromyidae > Perognathus > Perognathus longimembris. Next base: position 7,047,190 of record NC_063168.1, on the reverse strand, counting down.
AAATAAATCAATATTATCCTGTCAATTTGGTGTATAGGCATATAATAAATGTATATTATTCTATGACTAATCATTGTGGTGAATGATAATGAAAGCTTAGGTGAAAGAGTTGGCTTTGGCAGAGGAAGGGAAAACACATGTCTAGTAATAAATGATAAGGATCACTGGAGAAGCCCGTTACAGAGCTTGGGAAAATGAGCAGTTACTCAGCGAAAATGCTTGTGGCTACTCTTGACCTTTGAGTTCCTAACTTAAAGGACACATAAACAACACCATTCTCCAGCAAGTTTCCCTTGATAACCTGCTGGAAAGAGACAGAATATCCTGCAGCCATTTGACACGCACAATTTAGCAATTATGTGGTCAGGGAAGGAATGATTTTGTTAAACCACTGGGGATTGCTGGTGTTTATAGCCTTTACACATTTATGGAGAAATCTAAAATCTAACACAGCATAATCAATATCATGACAGATTCTCCTTTGGCGCCTCAGATGTTATCCTCACATTCTACAGAAAAATAAATAAATAAATTTGGAGGAAATATTTATCTAATATTTGGTTCCCTTTCAGCCCAAATGAAAGGAATAAGGAAGAATATGTGACTCTATACCATATTTAAATGAGAAAGAAAAATAATTATGAGACTAAGTGCATTGAAGTGATTTATTTTCACCTTAGATTTTTTTTGAACAATATATTTTTCAGGTATGAAACAGTTAAGTTTAATTAACTTTTACTGAGATTAACAAAAGTTGTTCTTTTCCTTAGCTTCTCTTGAGATCAAATGAATTTTCATTTTTGTATTCCTGGACATATACAAGGAAGCTGGCAAGACCAATAACTCTAATGCTTTAAATATTTCAGTCTAATTCAGGATTCTCAATTCATTTTCTCTCTGTGAATAATTTAAAGCTGTTTTCTTTTGTTTAGTTTCCTTGATAGGAAAATACATGATATTTGCATTTTTCTTTTCAACAGATAAATACATAGAAAATAGTTTTTCCTTATCAACAAGTGAAAAATCAAGTTCCAGCCTCTATGGTCCTATGAAAGTGTAGTTCCATGTTTCTGTTCTCAAAGCTCCATTTTTAATGGAGCTATTTCCACAATGTTATACACTCATCAATCAGATATCAATTGTAGTATGCCCAATCGAGTCCCCTTCAACTTCCCCCGCTGCTCCCTGCTGCCTGGGCACTGCCTGCCAAATGTTGCAGGAAGTGACTTGAATAGCAACAGCAGGTCCAGCACCACCCTCAGTGTGCTTGTGGGTCACTGCCATTCCCACTGAGGACCCACAACAGCTGCTGTCTAAACACAAGGTCTGCAGCCCAGCCAGCTTGCAGAAGACCATCCCTCCCAGAGCAACAAAGACCCTGCTACCCCAACACATGTGTGGCTGTAGCACTTCCCAGCACCCTCTGCTCTTCCAATGTCCCTTTCAGGACTCTTACACTGGAGTTGAAATGCAAAGTCCAGCTTTCAGCTTGCTTTGTTTCAAAAGGAACAATTCAAGAAGAAATTAAAAAAACACACACACATGTGCGTGAAATAAATAGCCAATTAGTCTTCCTAATAATCTAAAGAAGAACACATATGTAGGAAAGGAAAGGACCACAATGACAGAGTCAAGTTCAAGTGATAAGATTGGTTGGCATAGAAATAAGCTGTTGTTGTTCCAAGGATCCCAAAGTATGCTGGGTCTCTGATGTAGGCTTCATGCAAGTGTGATTTTTCAGCATATGGAACGCAAAAGGATAGGGCTCCCTGAACTAAGTCACACAAAATTGATATTCACCCATTGGGACTTAAGAACTTTTGGAGAACTACCTGGCAAGAAAACGTATGTGAACATTCTTCACAGTGCAAAAGATAATACGGTGGCTCTTGGACTATTTCCTCATTGTGCGCCTCTCAAACAGATGTCTTTTTGTTCATTGCATCTCTTGCACAGGCATATTGGGCTGTAACCTTCTGTTTGAAAGGGACTAAATATGATGATTTTCCACATGCTGAGACACTGAACAGGAGTGTGTGCTCGAGTTTGATTACTCAATGCCTCAGTGGCAAAGGGAACAGCAGTGATGCCTTTGATACTATTTCTTAGGGAAATTAAGAAAAGCAAATTTGGCTCGCTTTGTTCTCTTATTAAAGAAAGACATTGAGTTCTCTATTACTCTTTTGTTTTCTTAATGTATTAGATTTCCAATTCTCTCTCTCTTGCTTTCTCTCTGTCTCTGGCCTTCCCTCCCCTAAACAGACAGACAGCATATTCTCTGTTGTTGAACAAGATCATGCTGAATAGAAATCATCAGGACTGTGAGAGCAGGAAAGCTATCTGGTCGACATCCTGTCTATACATTTCTGATGCCTCTGTCGCTCCCTTTCATGGCCTTGAGCAAGCATCTAAGCCTCTCTGAACCTCTTCTTCCCTGACATGTGGTGGAGTAGAACTTACTTTGTAGATTTGAAGATGTCACTGTGAGATCCAACACATTAAGTACTGGCATTTAGTAGACCTCGGTGGTCTCTTCATGTCTTTGTTAAAAATCGCAAGTTTCCCTTGCCTACTCTAACCCCACTCTCATTCCTCTTCCGCGCTTTATTTTTCTCTGGAATTCTTTCCACTCTTGAGCATTACCTCAAATCACCCCATTTCATTTGTTGTCTCTTCCCCTGCCCCCCAGACTGCCAATTCCCCAGGACAAGGATTTTTGACTAATTCTTTCATTACTTCCTCCACACAGCACATTCTAATCCACATTCTACCCACACCTCTACAAACACCCACCGAGTGAGTGGATAAATGAATACATTAATAAATGAGTGAAAAGGCTGGATTCATTTAAAATATTTTTGCTATTGAGTGGAGATACAAGGAATTCTTTCCTAGGCATTTAATGGAAATATTTCTACCCAAACTTTCAGGTCAGTTAGAAGATTTTCCTCCAAATGCCCTTATTTTCCAATGTGATTTTTAAGGTCCTACTTGGGTTATCTCTCTTTTTTAGGCAGGAAAACCCTTCACTGAAGGAAATGAAAGCGTCTCGGGTGAGGATCTCCCCTGCTGACCTCCAAGCCAATAAAATGAAAAGCATGGCGGAACCCAGCAGTGAGGCCTAGAGACCCAGGCGGGAAGTGCCTGAGGGACTAACCCAGAAGCCATGCTCTGCTCCCAACCTATCTGAAACAAGCAGTGTCAACGTGTAGGACTCGGGTAAACTACCTAGAGCTTATTCCTTCTTGATTATAAGCCATATTAGTGGATATTGGGTCTACTTGAGCCATACAGGTTATCTCGGGAACTTGAGGCATTTCATATGCAACTCTGACTAAAAGTGTCTCAGCCAGGTGCTGGTGGCTCATGCCTATAATCCTAGTTACTTGGGAGGCTGAAATCTGAGGAGCTGGGTTCAAAGGCAGCCTGGGTTAAAAAGGTAGTGAAACTCCATCGGTAATTAATGAGCCAAATTCTACACCCAGAGTATGACTCAAGTGGTAGAGTACCACCATTGAGCAAAAAGTCAATTGAGAGCATGAGGCCCTGAGATCAAGCCACAGTACTGACCTACATACACACACACACACACACACACACACACACACACACACACCCCACATATATTCCTGATTCCATTCCATGATGACAAGTGTCTACCACTTGGGACATGTCTTTTGCAACTACTCTGATCGTTAGAAGATCTTAGAAAAAAAAAAAAAAAGACAAGTACTGGAATATAAACATCCCCACAGTCCCGTCAATATTCCTGTATTTTTATTTTTAAAGAAAAGCATCTACTGATTTATTAAATCAGGAAAAAGAAAAAATATATGTAACATATATAATATATAATCCCTAATATATATCCATATATAAATGTATGTATATACATACATATTTTCCCTAATTTCAAATGCATCCCATAATGTGAACCGTTTCTGCTCAGATGAAAGGTAAATCAAGTCTGTACTGAATGGCGTATGATTACAATAAAGAAAGAAAAGAAAGTTCTTTTTTTTTCAAGAGAGAAGGTTATAACTTACACCTGTTTAGAATTGCCAGGAGAGCTATTTGTCCTCCGGGGGCAGGTGGCAGGCCCTGGTGTCATCGCTAAACCCATCGCCTTGAGCCGGCACACAGGCCTTTTGTGAAATATCTGTGACACTTACTTTAAGTGGGAGTGTTAACACCTTTGCTATTTCTCTAAAAATGGCATTTGCTTCTTTTTTGAGTTAAGAAAATGATTGCTATAAAAGGGAGCACGAAGCAAGTTAACAAAGTACTTTTCTGAGGCATCGGCTAGGGAAGACAATACTTCCTTAAAAGGTTTCAGTTCTTGTTTCCCACCTTAGTTAATGGTATGACACAACACCCCGTGAAAAAAGCTCAAAGGAGAAATATGTTGAAACTCAATTACCTGTGTTAGTGAACCACCTACAGATATTTAAAAATATTCTCTCCTCGCAAGTACCCAGTATGAACCAAGTGCTTTTTTATTTGTGCCACATGCCCCATTAACATAATGAAAAACCATATGACTTTTCTCACAGTAGGACAAGAAGGTCCAAAAGGGTGATAAAATATCCACATGAACGATAAGCTAGTGGACAGCACTTCTAATGGCCTCCTGGCTCCTTTACATGCATGGAATACCAAAGCAGGTATGGACCACGTCTCTATTTATAGTCTCAAGGAGCCAGAAGCTGACTTGAGTGTTGATCTGAACTAGAGCCCAGGACCCATTGATTTCCCCAAACTTGTGAAATCAGCAGACTAGATTTATAATACTAGGAATTCTTAAAATACTCAATTCTCTACATGTTTTTATTTGCATAGGAAGTCTCTACCTATAAATGCAATGTCTCTGGGCTTGCAGATTTGGCCATCCCCAACCATCTTTCAAAGATTAAAATGGACTTGAAAAGAGTAAATATCTGTACACTGAAAATTCTCTTTGAAGTTTCACATGTCCAATATTCATGTAGAGCCCATTCAGCCATTCTTTTATTTATTCATTTGAAAAAACAGTTTTGGTATGCGTGCCAAATACAGAAGATTGTACTGAATATTTTTGGTTCAACTGCTGATTTTTCAGATTTATTATTGATTAATAATCTGACATACTTCTGCTTCACAAATATGAATACAATAAATTCTGAGAGAAAGGGCGAGCTGTTGGGTATGTCTGTACTATGTCCAAACACAGTCCTAACATGCATTCTTCACCTCTTTTGCCATCCTGAGTAGACTCAGTTGATACCATGGGTCAATGTACAACTCCATACCCTGTCCTTCTCTTGAGAGTCCATCCTCTATGGTTTCTCCTCACTAGCCATCCCTGACAGACATTGTACAGCACTTCTGCTCCATAGAACCACAAGACCAAGATCAGATTCCTAAGTTTTGCATTTTGAGCAGTGTCCTAATTTGACCCTCAGGCTCCAAATGTTCTTAAAACATTGTATATAATTTCATCCCAGATATATCCTCCCCTTTCCTGCTCTCAAATGTGTTTGGTCATCTTCTGCCTCTGTGCCACCCTTTCCCCCAGAATACCTTCTTTATCTTTCCTCACAGAAACAGCCCACGCAAGCCCTTTGTCCTTCACAAGACTTTTTGAATAAATCTAGCTGTGAAGGGCTTCATCTTCCACACTCTTTCTGCTGAGAGCACTGTTCCTGTAATACTCTTCCCATTTCAGATTTCATGTTTATTGAGTCTTTTCCCTCCAAATGAATTCTCATCTCCCAGAGTGCCATATCTAGATTTTATATTTCTACATGTGTTTTCGTTCATATCACCTCTCCATCCACTTTAGAAGACATAGAGACATAGAAGACATAGAGAAATCTTGCTTCAACATGAAAACAACCCTGCCAATTGACATATAAATAAGTCATCAAATTTTTGAATGGTTTTTGGTTACAAATTAATTCCTCACAGCATTCATTGTCTTTACTAATAAACTGCATTATTTATTATTTAATCTGAGTCATAAAGCTTATCTCGTAAACAAATGTCCCAAGTAAGAGAAAAATTAACAAATAAATAAGTTAAATTAAACCTACAATGACACAGCTAAATTTTTCTGAAAAATAATTTAAAGCTTAATGACCTTTTAGCTGGTTACTACGTAGATGTGGCATACATTTAAGATCAAAAAGGGCCGTGTGTGTGTTTGTGGATGTGTACGAAGGATGAATATCGGTGCACTTGTTGGTGAAGAAGTTAGAGAAAGGTGGTTAGAGCCCTGGACTTGAACCCATTTGAAATTATAGCAGTACAAGTTCATTCTGGTACCTAAATGCTTTAGGATAAAATCACATACAGAAAGAAATTTTACATAGAACTCTAAGCAGGGACTTCTAGTATAAGTAAAAGAAAATTCACCCTACAAAATTCAGGAAAGGAGTCTGAAAGCAAATTCAAGATAGCATGAAGCAGATAAGACTATTTCGGCGAGTAGGATACAATCATACCAGGGAAGTATTTACAAACTTTAGATCAGAAACCGAAATACCACAGCAAGAAATAATAAAAATAAGAGAAAAAGGGGACAGAAAGCAAACTATTTCATAACACAAGAGAATGCAAACAATTGTTAGTCAATGAATTTTCCAAAGGTAGAGCCAAAGGATCGAGTCAAGAAATTATACTACTAGTTAGTCAGTTGGAATCATTACCCTTTTTTCATTTACTTAAAAAAAATCTCAGCATAGTAGAGAAAATAAACATGCACTCATTACCACCCCAGTTACAATAAGATATTTGCTACCCTTGTTTATAATATTATTAATAATATAAAAGGAGATTACTATAATTCATAGTTGAGATTTGAGAGTGTTTCATATACATTTCCAACTCTTTCTTTGTATCTATAAGTGGGTTGAAATCAATCAGATGGATCAGATAGAGAAATCATGCTCAAAGTCCAATTGGAAGTGTTCCAGAATATTGCAGAACAGGATTTCCCAATAGGAATATAAAATAAGCTATGTGTATAATTTCACTTTTTAAATTTTGAAGTGCTGGAGTTGTAACCTAGGCCCCTCTGCTCACTAGACAAGTACTGTACTACTAAACAATAATATCAGTTCAAATTTTAGAAAGTTGAATAGCTCAAAACCATGTCACCACTTCAGCTTGTTGCCAATAGTAAGTTTTACTGCTTATACTTTTTTGAGGCTAAGACAAAGTTTTTTTTCAAAACAAATACTTGGGCCGAGCCATGGAGAGATGATAGAGGTGAGTTAAACATGTGGAAAACACAGAAACACTTCTAGTTCAAGTTAACCTGTGTTTTGCGCAATGCAATGTCAGATGACCCGTTAAATCTACAAGTTTAATGGATGATTTTTACTAGAGTAACTATAACTTTAATATTGTAATTATACCAAATATAGTTGTTTTTTAAGCAATTCTCAAATGTAAAACACCTAAGGAAAACAAAATTCCTAACAAAATGGCTTTTATACATTATCACATCGAATTCTTAAGGCCACTTTGTGAGATAGGTGCTCTGTAGTATCAACTCAAAAATAAAGGCGAGGACAATGATTCCTAACTAAACACATGTAAAAGGTAGAAGAGCTAGGAAGAAGTGGAGCAAGGATTTGAACCTAACTCACTTTCCTACCATGAGAATCTTTTCAGAGCTGTTGGATGGGGTTGGGATAGATATTTACAAAAGACAGGGAGTTATCATCTTTGAGCCACCTTGCCATTATGAAATTCAGAGTTCATTTCTCATAGAAAAGATGTCCTCAATCCTGGCTTAAATTCACCCAACCTGACTACCAACAACAACCAGGGAATCTGGATGAAATGCGGAGTGAGAGAACTATCCAGGAAGTCAAGAACGGGCAGCCGAGGGCTTCAGGAGGAAGTGTGTGCATGTGCATAACAAGTGTGCCACTTGTGAGTTGCTGTGTAGAGAGTGCAAGACATATTCCTAGATAAGAACCAGAGAGCAGTTTCACATGGCCTCAAGGGGAGGAGAACATAATCTATTTCATAACCATGGCTAAGTCCTAAAATTGCAGAGAGACCAAGAAGCGAAGTTCTACATTGCCTTTCATTTCAAAGCATTTGCCTATTGGAAAGTATAGCCCATGTATCAAGGGACTCAATAGAGATTTTGTCAGTCTCAGGTAAAGATGCGAACACAAAAGCTGCTGGCCAAGTACAGGTGGCGTTTAGCGCTCACTGAAGGATACCACTCTAGGTGGAAGCCCGGCTTTCCAATGAACCCGTACCTGTACTCACGAACACCAAAACGTACTCAGTAAATCAACCCATCCCCAAATTCAATTCAAGTGAAACATTCCTAACTCAAAAACCTCAAGGACTAAGAATACAAGCTTTATGGGGAAGAAAATATGATGGCAAACCTTGACTATATTCAATATGAAGATTTCCTGCATTTTTTTTCTTGGAATAATGGAGAGAAATGAAAATCCAAACAAAAAGAACAAAATGGAAAAAAAAATGAAGAGATGATAAGGGTATTATTATTGTTATCATACACTGATGACAAAAATATCGCCACTAAGATAATGTAAGATAAATGTAGAACTAGAAGGAGAAAACAAAGGCATGCATGCAAAAATATCAGATAATACTAGCAAAACAAACTAATGAAATTAGTAACTTAAATACAATGGAATTAATAACTTAATAAATAAGATTCCTAGCAGACAAAACATTACTGATTAAAATCAATTACCTGATTTATAGGTTAGGAGACATGTCAGTATTAAAAAGAAAGAAAAACCAAAGAAATATTAAAATGGGAATAAGAAGCTCATAGAGCATGAAAATATACAGGCAATCAGTGTCCCAGGAGAAAAGCTGAGATAAACACACCAGAGTTATGGAAAAGGGGTGATTTGGAAAAATTTCAAAACCAATTAAGTAATTTAAAAATAGATTATAAAAGCATGACAGCTCTTAAACAAGAAAGATTATAAGAAATACAAATCATAGTAAAACCATTGAATCCCTAATAAATATGAGAAGCAGCCAGAAAGGGAAAGAACAGGTGACCTTCAAAAGAATAGAAGTAGAGGTACTAACTAGCTTCTAAGTGCAAAAATTCCATCTATTATACGACAGAATAAAATTCTTCACATTTGCAAAGGGATAAATATTAACCTAGAAGTCCATAGCCAGTTAAAACAACTCTTAAAAATGAAGATGAGATAAAATATCTTCAGAAGAAAGTATATTAAACACACACACACACACACACACACACTATTGACTTGACTAACAAAGGACATTTTTCAAACAAAAGGGAAGTATCCCAGATGAAAGTTTACAAATTAAAAAAAAAGAAATAGAGAATAAAAATTGTGTAATCAGGGGCTGGGAATGTGGCTTAGCAGTAGAGTGTTTGCCTAGCATGCACGAAGCCCTGGGTTCAATTCATCAGCACCACATAAACAGAGAAAGCCAGAAGTGGCACAGTGGCTCAAGAGGTAGAGTGCTAGCCTTGAGCAAAAAGGAGCCAAGGATAGTGCCCAGGCCCTGAGTTCAAAGCCCAGGACTGGCAAAAAAAAACAAAAAAACAGTGTAATCAACGCATATGAATTTTTGCTGTGAAACATGTCCTGTGTGGTTTTACATAGGCAATTAAAGCAAATTACCAATAGAAATGACCAAGATTTAATTGTATTAATGTCTTAAAATTTTTGTATTGTTTTGAAATTGAGAGAAGTTTCTATTTTAAGATACATGACAATGATTCAGAGGTGTTTACTGGTATCTTAAATATTAATAGAAATTATGTAGTTAATTTAATTAAAATTATGTATGTATTCACCACTTACATAGAGAGACAAGAGTACTGTGGTGAGAAATAAGACCATACCTATCACAAAATTAAAGGCAAGTAGACCAGAGATCCATAGAGGAAAATAACATAAACAAATCTGACAATAACAAAAAATAGAAATATGGAAGTAATAAATTAAATATAAATAATTTAAAATTAGAGGGAAATCTTGTCAGGCTTAAATGTAGCAACATTATTCTCCCATGTTCTCTGCTCTAAGGTCACCAAAATGTATTCTAAGATTGCTTGCCGATAAGAATTCTAATCAGAGAATAATTGGATATGATAGAGCAACAAAGAGTTGATAGACTTTGAAGGAAGGAATATTCTGGTCATTCATGGGGTAGCTTACCAGAAAGCTACATCAAGTCTTGTTTTGCATTCACTAAATCATAGGTTTAAGAAAAATGTCAAAGAAAACTTCACAGAACTAAAAGAACAAATTCCTAATCTATAAACACTGTCCGATTTAAGAGGCAGAAGGTTAGACACAAATCATTAGACCTAGAGTGACTCATGAAATGACCCTAATCAACCCACATAGACCTCTGCAACCAACAGTAGCTACATCACCTTTTCCAGCCAACATAGAATCTTCCTAAAAGCTGATTCCAAGTATTTGGATACATTTGATGTCTTCTCCCAAGGCTGCATCCTAACCTGTATCTTTTCCCTGCAATAAACCATAACTTTGAGTATAAATATTTTGGGGGAATTCTGTGAATATTTCGAGTGAATTGTCAAAACTTAGGGTGTCTTGGGAAGACCTGGAACTTGGGCTTAATGTCAGATGTCGACTGGCTTTGAGGCTGAAATGGAGGACTGAGAATTGCAGACCAGCCTGGCCTATGTAGGGACACAAAAACCTAAACAAAACAAGCCAAGGGGCTGGGAATATGGCCTAATGGCAAGAGTGTTTGCCTCCTACACATGAAGCTCTTGGTTTGATTCCCCAGCACCACATGTATGGAAAACGGCCAGAAGGGGCGCTGTGGCTCAGGTGGCAGAGCAGGAAGAAGCCAGGGACAGTGCTCAGGCCCTGAGTCCAAGGCCCAGGACTGGCCAAAAAAAAAAAAAATAAAAATAATAATAATAATAAATTAATTAATAAATAAAAAAGAACCAAACAAGCCAAAAGCAAAATCACCAGACTGTTAGCAGGAGCTGAACTGGGAAAAAGAACATGCTTGAAACTCACAGGCAGTAGGAGGGCCTAGGCAAAGCCAGATAGAGGAAGAAGTCTGGTATCCTGACATGGTAGCACAGATCGGTCATCAGGCCTTCTGGATTTCTGCTACCACTGCTCTGACAGATTTGTGTAATCTAGCCACTTCCAAAAGTTGGCTCCCAACCAAGAGTTGCAACATCTGAGCTTTTCATATCATTTTGATTAATTTTCTACTTTAGAAAAAGACAGTCACTAACACCAGTTGATTTCGGTTACCTACAAACAAGCATTTTAAAACAGTTTCGAGCACATTTACAACACTGTGATGCTTGCCACAAGTATTCAAAATTCAGTTTACAGTATTTTCTGTCATTTCTGTCCATGATTGAAACCTTTCATCAAACATCTTAACTGAACATCTGTCCACGGGAACTCCATGAGACATTGCACAATGGTTGTGATGGTTAGAATTAAGCTTGTGCCATCTCCCATTCCCAGACTGTCTGCAATGCCCCACAAAACCTGAAGATACTTGTATATCCCCTCATCCTTTGTGGTAGCTCCGAACGAGTGTTTCAGATTTGAGGCTGCTAAAATGGCAGCGTTCCTTACCTGACATTACGGTTTCAGAGCCATAGTTGAACTGCTGTTTTCCATTAGTCATATGCAGAAGGAATAATTCTTCAAACTTAAAGATACTCAAGTAGGGAAAAAAAAGGAAGAGACTACACTGCAGGCTTCTAAAGAGCGTTACTGGAATGCATTCTTCAACATATGAGTATGCAGAACCACTAGAGATAGACAGCTGTGTGTCTACACATTTGTGACAAACAAAACTCAGATGGAAATGTATTTTTTAAAAGGAGAAAACGGCATCAACATACATTCATCACTTGGGGGTGAGAACAATGCCAGCTTATAATATAGGTCTGAGCAAAAGAGAGTCAGCTTGCAAAATATGATGAGAGTTTTTCCTCTATGAAATAGTTTCTGCACTTGTCAGCATGCTTCCTTGCTGGCTTGTAATCGTGCAAGCAGTACAACTTTTTGATCACTGAGAGAACTCAGGAGACTTTATATAGAAGGAGGCAGTAAAGAGGTTAAGGGAATCACTTGAAAACCAAGTGTAACAATTAAAGGTGAATAAAACGAAAGAGCCAAACATAAGTTGACATAATTTGTTAAAGCACTGTAATATTTTTTTTTTAAGAAAATACATAGGTAATGAGCCTGGCACTGTTGACTCACACCTATAATTCCAGCTACTCAGGAGGTTGAGCTCTGAGGATTGCGGTTCAAAGTCAGCCTGGAACAGGAAAGTATGAGTAACTCTTACCCTAAATTAACTACCAAAAAGATAGAGGCAGATGTGTGGTTCAATTGGTAGAGCTTCAGCTTCGATGGGAAAAGTCAAGCAAGAGGCATGATCCTGAGTTCAAGCCTCAATATTGGCACGAAATATATAAAACTATAAAACTCCCTATTCAGTAGTATTTGTGTTATGGATGTACATATTGATAGAAATTTCATTACAAGAATGAGTACAAGCCAGGGGCTAGTAGCTCATGCCTGCAATCCTAGCTACTCAGGAGGCTAAAATTTAAGAATCACAATTTGAAGCCAGATGAGACAGCAAAATGAGGTACTGGTAGCTCATGCTTTCGTTAAAATGATAGGCTAGCTACTCCTAATTACTCAGGAGGTTGAGATCTAATGATCATAGTTTAAATTTAGTGAAGGCAGAAAATTGCATGAGACTGTTATCTCCAAAGAAGCACCAAAAGACTACTTAATTGAAAGGTGCGACTCAAACAGTAGAGCAGCAGCCTTGAGCAAAAAAGTCAAATCAGAGCTCGAGTCACGAGTTCAAGGCCTAGTACTGGCAAAAAGTAGAAAGAATGGAAGGAGAAGGAAAGAAGGAAGGGAGAGAGGGATGGAGGGAAAGATTTACTCAAAGTGTTTTTTTTTTTCATTTCTTTATTGTCAAAGTGGTTTACAGGGGGTTACATGTTCATACTTAAGGCAATGAGTACATTTCTTATCCAACTTGTTACCTCCTCCTTCATTTTTCCCCAGCCTCCCCCTCCCCATTTCCCTCTTCCCCCCATGAGTTGTGCAGTTGGTTTACACAATATAGTTTTGTAAGTATTGCTGTTGAACTGGTTTGTCTTTTTATCCTTTGTGTCTCTATTTTGGTATTTCCATTCCATTCCCTAGTTCCAATATATGCATATACAGTATCTAGGGTACTAAAATCAGTTACAGTGATATCAGGGGTAAAACCACGAGAAAGAAAGACAAAAGAAAAGGGCATAATTTCACATGGCATGTTGAAAATAACAACACAATGAAATACCACTTGTTTCCATAACTTGGAGTTCATTTTGCTTAGCATCATCTTTTGTGTTCATATGGACATAGCTATTGAGCTATCGTGATCTTCTGCTAGGACTATCCTAGATGTGTACTAATTATTACCAATAAGGAAAACCATAGAGTTTTAAGAGGAGAAACTATGAGAGCCTATTTCTTTATTCTTCCTAGAGTGGTTCCTACTACACATTTCTTGTGGAAACATTACATGTAGCTAAGATTTTTTTTAATGCATTGTTTGGTACTCATATTTATAATCTAATTGTAAATAAACTGGTCACTTCTTAAAAGGAGTCTGTCTTATTTTTAACCTATGGTCTTTGAGACTTATGTTTGCATTTCAATATGAAGGAAATATTTAAAGGAAGGCAAATGAATTGATATAATAGTTGGGCCTATGATTTCTAGACTGAAGCAAATAAGCCAATGAAGAAACATTTATGTTTGATATAAAAAAACTAAAGCAAATAGAACACAACAACAAAAAACAAAACAAAACAGGCAAACCAGAATTCATGCCAAGCAATGGGCAGACCAAGTGGAAAATGTTATCTTCATCTCATCACCCAAGCTACAGAAGCACAAATAGGAGTTCAATCCAGGCTAACTTTGGCATAAAGTGAAACTTTACATAAAATTATTCAACACAAAACCTAATATTGTTGATCATATGGAGAGCAGCTTCTTAGCATGCATGAGGCCCTGTGTTTTTCTGATTTCACAAGACTGCTTTGCCTTCCTTCTGACTTGGTCTGCAAAGCTTACCCTGTTTATGTCTTCCTATATGAATTCCAACGTTACTCTGACAGCCATCATATTCGTCTATGACCTTGAAGATAACCTTCAACAGATCTTCAGAGCCATAGATAGAGGCCTAAATGGCAAAATAGAAGTTATGGTTTTCTGATTATTAAAATTTTATAGGTTAATATTTCATCATTTCAGCTCAGGTGTGTGGCAAAGTAGCAGAGCACTAATTTATCATATATGTCCTGACTTCTTTCCTCAGGAATCCAAAGGAAAAAGGAAATTTTAGGGAGAATCAAAAACACATTAAAATACCTAAACGTTTCCCTAGTTTTTATACCTACGAGTAAGTACTGTTAGTATGTTTCAATTATTTGTGAGTGTGCTATATGTTTGTGTCAGCAAGTACCTGGTCCATGTTCAATCTGTAATAGTTTTCTATTATTTGAAATCAGCATCCAAAATTTTTTTTAATCTGGTCATGTGTATTTTTAGGTTTGAGTAAACTAAATCATTTTGAATGTGCCTCCATTCAATTCTGTACAAATTCATTCAGTAAATAATGAGTTCTCTTCCTGTATTAGAAGGTGAACTTTCTCAGTCTTCCAGAGAGAGCAGCCATTTGTCTGTGGACAGTAGAAACAGGTTCTCTGAGATAATTCTCAGAGTCTTTGGACTTTGACTATTCTCCAACATATTCTCAGAAGCTCAGCTCAGAGTGGGCAACATCACCCTTGGCTTCCCTGATTCTCAGGCCTTTGAATGGACTGAGTTAGACCACCAAGGTCCTATGGTCCCCAACTTGCAGATATTCTACCATGGGATTGCTCAGACTCCAAAAGTAAGATCCTTTGTTCCTTTAATCTGTCTGTCTGTCTGTCTGTCTGTCTGCCTATAGGCCTGCCTTTATGACTGTGTGTCTATCTACTATCTATCATCTATTTATCTATCTATGTATCAACCTATCATCTACTTTTCTGTCATCTAAATTTTTATCTATATTTACATCTTATCTATCTACCTACCTATGTTGTCTATGTATGATGTATCTATCAGTCATTTATGTATCTATGTGTCTACCTTCTATCATCATCTTCTGATTCATCAACCAAATGACCTTCCTACCTACTTACCTACCTACCTATCTACCTACCTGCCTGCCTACTTACCTCCATTTTATAGGACGAGCTAATGTACTTTTCAAGTACTTCCTGATACAGGTAGTAGGGACAATCTGGGATGAGAAGCTTCATATGGTACCATTTTCATTTAAAAGTTGTCCAGGAAGGTTTGTCTTTGTCTTCTACAAGCCCCAAATGAAATCAACAGCAGGTAAAACTTTTCTTCTCATCAATTACTATGCATATGAAATAACTCCTATAGAAAACACATTAGGAAGCCTGCTCATGAAGAGGGATCTTCCTGTCTCTGTCAACTCAGGCAAAGCCTCAAATGTACCATGATGAACCGTAGCATAGAAGGAACCCACCATCTTTAGCCAGGGGGAGCTGGGCCTGGAGACTCTTTGAAACAGATTTCTTTTACATTCACCTCAAGTGTCACATCTTAAAAAGAGACTGTGGTTTTACAAGTGGCAAAAAAAATCATGTGTTTCTCTGTGAATTTATGTTAACTATTTCCTAAAGAAGAATAGATACCACTTCAATTGTTCATTTGTTTCAAAATTATTATTACTTCAATTATATTCACACTCATTTTCTAGGGGTGTCTAAATGTTTTTGTAGTTAGAAATAAAGAGTGTTTATAATAAGCATTTCTCACATGAACTGAACTGCTTCTTCTCACATACTGCTGCAATAAATAGAATGTATTTTCAGACAAGTCTCCATGTTTACTCTTTGGTGATTAGCGTAGCTTCATCTTTGATGCACTGACATTGCTTAGACATCACAGTGGTAGGCACTAGACAAACACAGCACTAAGGCCACAGCAAAGAAATTTGAGCATGACACAGATTACTCTTTCGTTAAAACAGGAATTAGCTGAAAGTTCAGTATAAAGTCATGCCTCCTCTCTCCAGGTGGCTGATTTCAGTGAACGGGTGAAAATCAGGATGCCTTTCACTCTTTCAAAATCTTACTAATAGATTTTAAAGATCTATAAAATATTCTGTCTCAAACTTCTAACAATGTCTTTCCTTTTATAAGGCTGGTTCTCTAATTTTAGGAACCTATCTGATGCTTCATGAAAACTTTTTTTACTCTTCATACTTCATTTTTGGAGTCATATCTCTTTCTCATACACACACACACACACACACACACACACACACACATTCTCCAGCTTGCTTGTTCAACTTCTCATCTGAGTGATATCAGAATCTCATTAAAATTTGAGCATTTATATAATTCTCCACATACTCAAGAACCATAATTCCTTCATAGAACATACAAATGCTTTATTTAAATTATGAACATTTAATCCTTATCTTTTTTCAGGCTTATAATTTATGATTGATATGGAGGACTTCTTTCTGTGCTAGAAACCTTTCAGTTTTTCATCCATCTGACTCTCACTTTTCAACTTGTAGCAGCCAGAAAGGCACTGATAACATTTGCTACTGTTTTCAACTTTCTTTCTAAACTTCTCAATTGATTTTTACATTCTCCTATCAACATTTCTTCTATGAAAAGGAATCCAGTGAGTCTTAAACTCACCAACAGAATTCAACTTTACTTATAAACTTTTTTACCTTAACACTATATATAGCCATATATTATACATGCTAATATACACATTTGAAACTGTTACCTGAACTTTCAAATACAAGGCATAGTGCTATAATGTGAAACCAAATTTTTTATTCTTTTCTGGAACACTGTGTTCATTTTGAACTTATGTAATTTATTCACCTGTGTGCTTTAATGAAGATAAATGATATGCTTTTCCCCCCAGAAATTCAGATCCAATGGAGATTTAGTGTATCCACTATGGTATATTCTTCATCAAAATTTGGAGAATTTGTTCTTTGACTCATTTTTCATGACATTTTACTCTCTAGTATAGTTTTAACAAGCCTCAGATATTTGTTTATATGCTTATAAATAAGAATCTAGTTTAGCTATTTCAGTTAGTATGTGAGATCTTTATGTAAACCATCTTAATTCTACAGTCTATGTATTTAGACAAGGTAAGAAATACTGCTTAGATAAGGGGAACATCATGAAATGCCACAAAGTAATAGTAGGTATTTAAAACAAATGAACTGTGGAAATTCTACAAGTACAGGGGACAGATTCTATTCCCTGGGTTACAAAGCAGAAATTTACAATTATACAGTTTCTTTGTTTGCAAAGCTCTGAGCTTCACATCCTGAGAGGACATTATCACAACAATTATATAGTATATTTAAAATGTTGTGTTACTATTGAAATATCTTCAACCTTGCTTTCTGAAACAAGAAACAATTCATTGATACCCCTGAACTTGCTTGGTAAAAAGAAGATAACTTCACAGGGTGTAGAGCTTGAGGATTTATTTCTCATCTTCTTTGGGACATTTTTTGTTTACTACATGGTAACCTTTTATTCCATTGAGCAGGAGTGATGAGGAGGAAGACGGGTTATATTTTTCAAGCTCTGTC
The DNA here is from genome assembly GCF_023159225.1 of Perognathus longimembris pacificus. Taxonomy (NCBI): domain Eukaryota; kingdom Metazoa; phylum Chordata; class Mammalia; order Rodentia; family Heteromyidae; genus Perognathus; species Perognathus longimembris. The sequence goes on along the minus strand of NC_063168.1, from coordinate 7,029,460 downwards.
AAAACTTCACTGGCATCATTGCCAGAGGAAAAAAAATATTTGACAATTCAAACTACCTCTGGAAATTTTCTTTCTAAAATGTGTTCAGAAATGTAGTTGTGAGAACATTTGTGGTATGCATGTAGTTGCATTTACCCTTTTAGAGAAGAGAGAGTTTCTGAACAAGACAAAATACCTGAGTATAAATGTTCGTTTCCTTCAAGTAAAATGGATTGAGAATGTATTAGTGTTCAAAGGACTTTATATTCTAGGAAATGGCAATTTATACTCAATGTAACTGCTCTGTTCCTGGAAGTGACCTTCCATTTCAAGCCTGTAATCCAGTTATTATTATTTCAAATTTCAAATTTAATCAGGCCACATCAGATGTATTCTACAATATTATTTGTTCTGTTAGCTGTAAGATGATTGGAAAGTTCTCAGGAAAGTGATAATTTCCACATGTTAAAAAACATCTGCGGGGCTGGGGACATGGCCTAGCGGCAAGAGTGCTTGCCTCCTGTACATGAGGCCCTGGGTCCAATTCCCCAGCACCACATATACAGAAAACGGCCAGAAGTGGCGCTGTGGCTCAAGTGGCAGAGTGCTAGCCTTGAGCAAAAGGAAGCCAGGAACAGTGCTCAGGCCCTGAATTCCAAGCCCCAGGAATGGCCAAAAATAAAATAAAATAAAATAAAAAAATATGCAATTAAGTTTTGTTGAAACTTGCTAATATGGAACCAAATTGCCTTGTTGAGTTTCATTTCATTTTCATTCTTTGCCAATACCCCTAGAGAAAAATATCTAGAAAGTATTCCCAAGAAGAAGAAAAAACTCCCCTGGATAAAAGACCACATATCTCCTGGTGGAATTACATGCAGACAGTGATAGGCTCGGGATTAGAGTAGCCTGTATTTTAGGTCCTGTGCATCCCTAGCTGGAATACTCATCGTAGTTGACATTTAAAACTGACACTCTTCCTCTCAACATGTGTGCTCAAGGCATCCTCCTGTAGCCAAAGGACTCGAGTGGATGGAAACGCCATGTAGAATACATATGTCCTCTGAACCTATAAATCCCAACCCAATCACTGTATGTGCTTCCAAGCATTACACTACACTATTTGATTATTAAAGCTCCAGACGTTTTGGCATTTAGTTACCAAAAAAATTTCTTCATCAAATGTATTTCCCAAAGGTTATGTTTTGTTTTATTAATAAGAGTAAAAGACCACAATTACTAAAGTCAAGATGCTTATCTTATAATTTTTTTTTCTAATGTTTTGCCTGATATTAAGTATTCTGTTGGGTTTGGTATTATAATTTCTTGTTCCTTTCTTTACATGGATTCAGTTCTCTTTATCTACTCTTTTTCTTTGTGTAATATTGGGGTTGGGGCTCAGGGTCTCACACTCGTTAGACAGGTGTTGTCCCACTTGAACTGCTTGCCCAAATCTACTTCGCATTAGTTATTTTGTAGGTAATGTTTTGCACTTTTTTTTCCAGAGCTAATCTTGACTGTGATTCACCAACATGTGCCTCCTTCAGAGATGGGACGAAAATATGCACCCTCATGCCTTGCATTGTGAATTTAGGTGAGGTCTTGCTAGCATTATTTATTTTCAGTTTGGTCTCCAACCATCATTCCCCTAATTTCTGCCTCCCAAGTAACTGGGCTTTATAGCCTGTCCCACCACATCCAAGTAAGTTATAATCCTCTTCATGGTCTTCTTAGACATCAAGAGTTTTATCAGTACCTACTCTATTGCCAAGACCCAGGCCATTTAGATAGGAAGACATTCATTTTATTTTAAACCATATTTTCTTACAAGTATTTAGGAATGAATGTCATTAAACTTGCTAAATTTTTAATAAAATGTGAAGTATCAATGATATATGCCTGAACATATTACAGTAAGACAAATCCAGTATGCTAATACACAATCTTTGTCTCATACTGTGCAAATTATTCAATGTCTGATTTTTTTTGTCCAAGTTTATCATTTTACACTTGACAAAATTCACAATTTATCACTTGTTTTTTGGGGGGAGGGTCTGGATAAGATTTCTGGTCTTTTATTCATAATAATGAAAGAATATAATAAGAATTTTTAAATAACATATTTTCTTTAGCTTTCCTATGCCAGGTGCAATGCCAGAATCTGGATTAAGAAAAAAGGAGATAAACCCATCCCATGAGTTGAAACAAAGGTAAGTTATTATTGTTGACTAAGAGTTAGCAGGATAGGACACCTGTAAAGCAGGTAGCTTCCCATAGAAAGAAGAATGATGTGTATATACATATTGCATAGCTAAATCCTCTGCTCACTTCTGTGATGGTTCTAGGATAGTAGGTTACTGTTATTGTTTGGTCAGTAAATACCTAAATAACTTACTGTTGCTTAGCACTGGGAATGTCATTTCGATATGTAGTCAAGGAAGTTTCAAGATGACTATAAAATGAAGTATTTAAGGTACATATAATGTTGCTTTCAATGGTTTTCAGCCTTAAAAGTCAAGTTGTTTTTAATTACCTCCAAAATTAATGGTATTACAATGCATATTTGTTCACCTGGCAAATAATTAGTTGACTATAATGGATGAAGATTGACCTTTAAGAGGCACCTCATAATTTATCTCTTATGAAGATGGTTGATTTTACATAGGAAAACACAGTGAATGTTTTTTAAACAGATTTTTGGTTGTAAAGCTCTAGTTCTAGGCATTAGACTAAGAGAAACAGGTCAATATAGGATGCAATACTTGCTGAAACAGAAGGAAGGCAGGGCTCTCTGTGCAGCTGAGGTTCTGGAGAGGTGCAAACAGAGAGAGGGAAATTGAGAAAGGAGAAAAATATAAGGAAAATATGGAAAGCAAAAGTATTCAATAAATTACCAAGATGCAAGAACCTGAAGAGAACCTGCCACAAGAGAACTCTTAGGTTAGAGAGCCCCAAGACTGCTGGTTCTGCTGTGCTCTGCTATCTTCAAACTAATGTTTTCCAGGACATCCTTTGGGAAGGAATCTGACACACAGGCATATCTCAAGAGGGAAGGATCCATACCAGGGAAATAATAACCTTGGAGGAGAGTAAGACAAGAAACTAAATTTTAGAGTTAAAAATTCAGAACTAAAATTTGCTGCACAGTTCTACTCAAAATTTCATTCAAATTACATTAATAAGAACTGAGAAAGAGGGTACAAAATGATACTCAAGTTCACCCAGGTGGAGACTCATTTATTTACAGTAGGAGACAAATAGATCAGTGCAATGACGATTCACCACATTGCATAGTGAAAGGTGTGTTTTAGCTTGTTTGTCTAAAATTGAAGGACAGTAAAATGATGAGGTAATGGCCAGGTAATCTCCCCAGAAGGCAGTCAGGAAGTACTGCCTGTAAAGTGCTTACCTTGAACTAGAGCATCACATTAATATGTAGAGCCATGAGCTTTGATGTCAAGAGAGATTTAGATATTCTCTAGGATACTACATAGGTCTGTGATCAAGCAGACGTGTGTAAACGTGTTTATCTTACAAGAGGAATTAGTGATAAAATGTCCGAAAAAATATTTCCTTAGTGCTTGATACATAATGAATCTTTAAGTAGTGATAATTATATAGACCAGACAATTCACAGAAGATGACGCAGTCATGATGGTTGAGGAAACTACAAGTGAAAACTAGAGAGAAAAATTGGAGGTCTGTAGTGGGCAAGAAGGCAAAGCTTTGCTTTCAGTAAGAATCACCTGAGTGAGGCTGTTGATGAATACATCAGAAAGAGAGGGAAGCGGGACCGCAGATAGAGGTGTGCATTGCTCTTATCCTTGTTTGAAAAACAGTCCAAGAATTTCCGTATGAACTTAGGGCACTACCTGGAGATCAACATCCATAGTGATGTAAGCAAATAAGGATGGCTTTCCATTGGTGTTGAGAAAGTTTGGACACAGCTATAATTTCTGGGCCTTGTTTAAAAATGCAGCCAGAGTGGAGCCCAGGACAAGAAAGAACTCAGTCTATTAAGAGAAGTTAAAGCACGCAGGGGTCCATCTTCATAGGATACCAGCAACGTGGATAGGGCTATTTCACTCAACGAAGGAAAAGGAGTACAAAATAACCATTTGGGAATTATTGGTGCCTCTAGAAAGAAGGGACTAGATGTAAGAAGTCTTAGGCTTTTAGGCTCCTCTCATCTGTCTAATTATTAATTATCCTCTTCTTTTCCCCTTTCTATCACAAAGAAGACAGCATAATAATGCCAATAACTAATATACACTAATTTTTAAAGGGGAGTGAAAGTAGCAAGAATGTCCCTGCAGTCTCTCTGGTCCCCGTGTTACCACAAGAGCTCCCCATCACCAGACCTACCTTTGGTTTGCCTTCTGCAGTGAGTCCAAATGAATGGTTATTCCTAATCTTGGGTTTTCAAACTAGATGCTTAAGAAACCCCATTTCTTTAAAAGTGCTCAGCTTCAAGTATTTTATTATAGCAACAGAAATCAAATGTTAGTTTATTTTTAGAGAATCACAATTTTTTTCAGACTTATCCCTTAATTTACTTTCTCTTACACATTTCCTTTGGTGATATGGTAATATAGTTGTAAATGGTCAACATCAGAAAAGTTTATACTGTGTCTACATTTGTAAGAGTTTGGTTCCACTTCTGAAGGTTAGAGCTCTGGAGTGTACCTCTCAAGATGAGCCCCAATTAATTCAATCCACTCGCAAGATGGGTCACATCTTGGGGAGAGAGAGGAAAAGAGAAAGACTGCAAGCATGTTGACCTCATCAGGACTCAGCCCACTGCTGACACCTGTGCCCACATTCCCAGGCTGATTAATGAGCTGTCACTTTAGTTGTTGACTGGTGAATTATTTATACTTATAAACCACTAAATAATTTAGAGCTGATGTCTTAAATTACAGCAGAGAGTGACAAGAAGAGGTAGCCTAAAACTCCAACGGGAGATCAACACCCTTGTTCTCAGGGCACATTTGAACACAATTTCTGCTGACTGTCCTCAGAAGAAAATACTGAATCCAGAAAGTGTGTCAATATATTAAAGAAACTGAAATGCTTGGGTGATCAAAGAGAAACTTTCTTAAAGAAAACATTCATGATACAGCTCTGAAAGACACTTACATTTTGATAAGAAACAAACATTTTTGCTCAATTTTTTTCATCAAATCTAGACCTGCTACATCTTGTCAATTTTGCCTCAATAAAATTTGCCATTGCCTTTGAGCAGAGAGCCGGTGGTTTGCACCTGTGGCAGTTGTACCAGAGTTGGATTTTCTGTTACACTACAAGAAATACAGCTTGGAAATAAAATATTCATTCATGTAACTCAAGGTAAGGTTAGGTTGCAAAGATGCAGGTGTTTTGAATGGAGAAGAGCAGAGATAGTAGAGATTTTTTTGCATCTTACTGATACCAAAAAGAAATGCCAGAATTAGTTAGATTGAGAAGCACCATCTTAAAATGATTATTGTGAGTCCATTAGGGAACAAAAGTGTGTTATATTCAAACAAGAGTTAAAGTATGCTTTAAGATAGCATTTCAATTTTGAAATATATCACCAGTATACATGAAAACATCATAAAACCCCAATGAGTCCTCTGGATCAATAAAGTATGGTGAGAGGAATTAGACTATCATGGGAGGCAAGCTAGTTGCTAGTGAGAGAGGTTTGCCTAACAAGGAGAATGTATGAGGATGAATAAGATGGGGATAGATTATTTGCATCTATGAAACTAAAGCAATCAAATCTATTGAAATTGCATTGGGAATGTGGAGAAGAGAGAATGATAGAGGGGCAGCCAGTGATTGAAACATATTGTAAACAAGTGTGGAAATGTAACAATAAATTTCCTCTTGTATAACTAATATAAACTAATAAAAATAAGAGATAGCATTGCAAATATTATAAGTAGAGATTTCCCATTCACTTTCAATGAGGCTGTGTGTGTGTGTGTTTGTGTGTTTGTGAGTATGCTTAAAAGCAATATATCAAAGTGAAATGGAGACGTTCTATAGTCCCAATTCCCCAGTTCCCTATCTTTCTCCCAAACCTTTATTAAAACATTGCCTCTTATATTTGCCTTTACAGATATTTCCCTTTTCTTAAATACAGGGTAATGTTAAATTCTTATTTACAGTGACATCTATGGGTAAGATGAACTGCTCTGAAATTACTCTGGTTTACCTTCTATCAGAAGCTTCTTCCTAAAAGCTTTTAACCATTAGTTGCCTAAAATGGGATAGTCCCAGTCCTCCCAAAAGGTAACCTTTCCTTCACATAGTAAAAAGAGTCTTAAATTGTTCATTTTCATATTATAAGGGATTATATGCTATGATGACCAACCATTTGGGTGGTCTTAGAGGTACACAGTGTATCCTGTGGTAGTCCCTAGGTAGCTCTCTTACTTCTTCTCTCTGTAAGAAACCCTGCTCACCGCATACAAACTTTGTGTCACACTCCTACTGCTCAACACCATTCTCTTATTTCCAGGTGACAGCCTCTCTGCATCTTTGTGGCCCAAAATGCAATGACAATTTTGCAAACCTGATCCTAATGTCCTGTTGATCTTATTCCGCCTTTTCTGCAGATACTGTCATTTTGACTAAGAATAGAGGTGACATTCTGGAGTGATAAAGGCCCAAACAAGTTAATCTCCTCTCCCTCAATTGGATAGATTTGCTTAGTGACACAATTACATTCAGTTTTCAGAATTATATATAATTGTCTCTCAATCCTTATAAAGGTTGATAGTCACTTGGAAACACTAGCCAGTGATTGGACAGCCTTCTAAATTTGGCTTTAAGGATCAAATATTACACCTAGGACAATGAAATATAAAAAAATTAAATATTTACCATGTTAATGGGATACTTTCCATGTGTGTTCATAAGAAGAAGACTGGATAAGCACAAGGAAAGAATTGAGCATGGAAGCTCATTATGTCCACGGACCTGAGACTCTGGTCCCTATGCAGAGATAAAGATCTGGAGTACACAAATGTAAGCTTAAGGGAGCTCACTGTCCCCTACAGGGACATAGTCAGCTCAGGGACTCATTACCCATGTGTACCTGAGACTTCACTCTACCACCAGGAACCACACACCCTTGCAGACACCATGAACACAGTCTTCACTATAGCTGGGCAACTGTCTCAGCTGAGAAACACTGAACATTCTGGCAGGGGAACTCCTGGACCTATGTATACCTGCAGGGCCAGGAAGCATTGAAAATCCTTAGCAAGACTAGACAAACCAAGCAGATCAAACTCAGACTATGATGATTCTGAAATTAAATTGTTATGGTCACTCCACTAAACTGTGCTACACAAAATAGGAAGGTGGCTTGCTCAATATAATAAAGTAGTGCCAATAAAGTTGGACTCTTAAATAGATGAAGTGTGCAGGACACAGGTGAAAATCACTTGTTTTCCAAGAAACAAAAATGTGTCTTATATATGTTTATCTGATTCAGGGAAGGGAAGGGGAATAACAAGATGGTGAGACAAAGGACCAAGGGTGAACCAGTGCAACAGTGATACTCACAAGACACTATGTTGGAAATGAACTTTACATCCTGGGGGGAGGGAAAGTGGGAGAAAACAAGAGAGGGATAACACTGTTCTACAAGTAATGTACTCAGTACCTTAGTATATAACTGTAACCCCTCTGGTAACACCCTTACAATAATTTTTTAAATTAAAAAACATCACAACTTGAGCTATAGAAAGACTGCAATCTGATTTCAACTCCAACTCTGAGGTGAAACTGATACAGAATACCTTCGAACACTCATAGTAAAAATGTCGTAATTCACAATTCCAAATTCTCCTGAAACAAAGGAAAGAAATGATAAATCTCAACAGTGAACTAGATGTTTAGGGAGAGGTTAGTTTGGGAAATTATGAAAAAGAAATACAATAAGCTTTCTACATCAACTAGTTTAACATCTGCAAAAAAAATTGTGTCTGTTCTGAATGTGCATCTTTTTTATCATATTGTTATTCTTTAAGCAACAGAGTATAACAAGTACTTACATGGTATTTATATTGTGTGACTATATGTAATCTGGAGATAATTTCAAAATTATAGTGGAGTGCCACTGGCTGAGATCAGAGGATCTTGGTTTGAAGCTAAAGCCAGGCAAAAATGTCCATGACCCTCTTTCTCCAGTCAACCGACAAAAAGGTATTGGTGCACATGCAGACTTTGATATCTGTGAGGAGATTTGAAACAAATGCCATCCAAATACTCAGGGTGACCATAGATGTGACATCGGATGCACAGGTGTTACCTGATGCCACGCACAGGAACACCCATGATATACTCAACTAAGAGATCAATAGTATGTAGCAGGAGCTAGAGAACAAAATTCGTTAATTGGGGATAATAAAATACATTTAATCTGAATAACAGGACAAAGTAGTTTTAAAAAAAAAATCAAAGAATCCCAGGAGAGAAGAACAGAGGCTGAAAGAATATTTGAAAAGTTTATTACTGTAAATTTCCTAAATATTATATAAACAAATCTATACATATTCAAGAAAGCAAATCTCCAAAAGATTAATATATACATATATTCATTATATATGTGCATGTATAAATACATATTTATATGTATATATCCTATATATGTATATGCACATATATATGATTTAAATAAGACCCAATCCAAATGGATCATAAAGTTACAGACACTTCAAAATAATCAAAATGAAACAAACCATCTTAATGACACTGTAACTATTAACAAAACTGTATGTATAATTAAAATTCATTTGAAATAGAAATCTCCAAGCCTAGATGCTGTGTCTGGAATATTCTACCAACATAAGCTGTTTAAAGATCAATGCTATCCCCTGGCATAAAGGAAATGGAAATCAAAACAACTTTGACATCCCATCTCACCACAGTTAGATTGGCCACCATCAAGAATTCAAACAACATGGGCTGGGGATATAGCCTAGTGGCAAGAGTGCCTGCCTCAGATACACGAGGCCCTAGGTTCGATTCCCCAGCACCACATACACAGAAAACGGCCAGAAGCGGAGCTGTGGCTCAAGTGGCAGAGTGCTAGCCTTGAGCGGGAAGAAGCCAGGGACGGTGCTCAGGCCCTGAGTCCAAGGCCCAGGACTGGCCAAAAAAAAAAAAAAAAAAAAAGCAAACAACAAAGGCCGGTGGGGATGTGCAGGGAAAGGAATCACAGTGGCCCTTGGTAGGAGTGTAAACAGCTGCTCTGGAAGGTGGTTTAGAGGTTCTTCAGAAGATGAAACATATCTTCCCTAGACCTAGCCATACCACTTTTGGGCATCTATCCAGAATGTTACAAGTCAGAGTACTATTAACACACTTGCACATCCATGTTCATTGCTGAACTGTTCATAATTGCCAAATTATGGAAACAGCCCAGATGCTATACATTAGACAAGTGGATCCCAAAAATGTAGTACTTATACACATTTGCAGGGTCATGGATGTACCTAGAACAAACTATGTTAAGTGAGGTAAGCCAGGCTGAGAAGGACAAATGACACGTTTTTTTCTTATTTGGGAAAGCAAGCATGATCTAAAAGAAAATGGAACATAATATCATATACAGGACTCTAGGCATTCATACCAATTCAGACCAGAGTAGGGTACTAGGAGGGGAAGAACCCAAAACCATAACTCCCCTGAATATTTAAAGTACTATTTATCAAAATCAATTCTAGGAAATGGAAACATGTGTTCCTTATGTTGTTGGTAATGGTGGTGCTATTCTTTTCCTTTTTAGGCTTTTACAAGGGGAAGTAGGGTGTGGAAAGGGAGGGGAGAATGAACTATGAAACTGTGAGCAGTGACAAGAAGGGGGATGTGAACAACGTTTCCTTGTCTTAAAAAAAAGCATACATTGCCTGTGCTGTGAAATTATAACTCTTCTGAACATTCCTTAATAAATAACAACAAAATTATATATATATGTATATATGTTAGTATGATAAATGTTAATTTTATAAATTTCCTCTAGAAAAAAGAAAAGCAAGGAAGACTTACTGAATTCATTTAATGGGACTGATGTTGTTTTGATACATGAGTATGAATGACAAAAATTTTAGGAAATTATAAACATCATCCTTCTGAAACTAAATGCAAAATTCTTGGACAACATAATAGCAAATGCTACCAGATAATACATAAAAATTGTAACAAGAAGAATTTATCTCAAGTATGTTAAATTATATTTTTCAGAATTCAAATTAATCTAAAATATCCAAAAGTTAAAGAAGTAAAGAATACAATTATATCAACTTTTGTAAAATTAACAATATCCAATAGCTGTTCATGATTTTTTTTAAAAGTAGTGAGCTGGGAATATGGCTTAGTGGTAGAGTGCTTGCCTCATATACATGATGCCTTTGGTTCAATTCCTCAGCACCACATATATAGAAAAAGCCAGAAGTGGCGCTGTGGCTCAAGTGGCAGAGTGCTAGCCTTGGGCAAAAAGAAGCTAGGGACAGTGCTCAGGCCCTGAGTCCACACCTCAGGACTGGCAAAAAAAAAAAAGAAATAAAATAAAAAAATAAAAGGAAATAACCAATAAGGGGATTTAATCACACCTGGTAAAAATCAACTACATTTTTTTAAAAGTTCTTTTTTCCATTATTGTGCTGAGGCTGAGATCTGAGGACCACTATCTGCACCCAGTCTGGGCAAGAAAGTCCATGAGACTCTTATCTCCAATTAACCAGGTAGAAAACCAGAGGTGCAGCTGAGGTCAGGGTGGGAGTGCTAGCCTGATGCGTATTAAGTTCAAGCACAGTACCCAGCCTCCGAGTTCAAGTCCAAGGATCAGCACCTCCCATCCCCCTGCAAAACACAAGAAAACTCTTGTGATGAACACACACTTTTATTCCTTGTTGTGTTATTATTTCCTAATGAAACCAATACCACAATTATTTGCATAGCACTTGAGTTGTGTTGACTTGTCATATAAGGGATCTAGAGATGATTGGAAGTACACGGGAAAAGACGCCTAGGTTCTATAGAAATACTACATCATTTTGATGAAAGTAGAAGATAAATTGGCATTACAAAAAACTACTTATTAACACACACACACACAGACGCACCCCTTCCCAAGTGGTAGAATTTCATTACTCTGCTACTCAGTGTGAACTGGATTAGTGATTCACTTCCAAGGGACACAGATAGAAAAAGGGAAAACAGTAACTTCAGAGGAGAGAAAACTGGGAATCCCTGCCTATGGAAATGGGTGGGAAAAGCCTGAGTCCTACATGCATGGAGAGAGAGACAGCCACACACACACCTGGGAGTGGCACATGGCAGAAATGCGTACTTGTTTAAGAACCAGAGTTCCAGGGTTTCTTGATATTCACATCTGAGCTTTCTAGCCTTCTTTATCATATGTGTTAGTGTTCTGTTTATCCTTCTTACAGCATTTACTTTAGGTTGCTTAAAATCCTTCTGCCCAAATCTAAAACCACAAAGGCACATTAATCCAACGATTACGACGCTGAATAGCCACTTTCAAGACTATGTTTCTTTGCCAACAAATGATTTCATTTTAAAAGAAGAAGGAGTAAAGTAGGCATTTATGAATGAATGAATTCTTTCAGAGTTAAATGTCAAATTGTGGGAAATTCATATCAGAGAATTGAGGGGGGAAGTTGAAGATGAATACATATATCTTCATTGAGCATTGGAATGAGCAAAGGAAATTAGGTCCTTATGACACAGAAACTCCAACCATCACCTTGCAAAGATATCCTATTACTAGACAAACCATGTAGGAAGGTGTATTCAATGCAGGAAATAATGGCAAATTTCATTTTTTCAAGGTTTATTTGGAATCTTTGAATGTCTGAGTAGAAGAGCATATGTGAAAAATACATGTGAAAATTGTTGAATGGTTTTTACTTGTCATTAAAGAAAAATATTCCCTGTATATAAATATACAAGAATAACAGGGTAAACTGTGGCTTATCCCGGTAGTCCCAGCCACTCTTCCATATAGATATGGAGACATACATGGTTCAAGGCAACCCCTGCTTTAAAAAGAACATAGTAAGAGTCCATCCTGATCACTAAGCAGAACATGGTGGCTCATACCTGTCATCCCACCTATGCTGAATGCCGTAGGTAGGCGGGTCCCAGTGTAAAGTAGGCTTGGGCAAAATTTAAGACCCTGTCTGAAAACTAAGCCAAGAAGGTGTTGGAGGTATGGGTCAAAGGTAGCATGACTGCCTACCATGCAAGGACTTGAGTTGAAACCTCGTACTGCCAAAATAGCCCTATACACAAAGAAATCTGCCCATGATGGTTTGCGGAGGGTCTTAGACTTAATGAAACACTTTAATGTTTGAAATTCTGAAACCCTACTAATGCCCTTTGATCAACCAGATGCAATAATAGAATAATAGCTCATTTGAAAGAGGTGGGCAAGACATTTGAAAGCATATCATTGACCATGCTTGCATTCCTAGAATAGAGTCTCAAACCCCTGCTCCTCCTCATTGTGCTGACTGGCGATATAGTTCCAGTCCCTACGCACTCCTTGCTCAACCATTTGACAAACGAATGGTCATGAAAGGACTTTGGCGCTAGCTGCTTTTCTCTGCTACATCAGCGGATGTCTTCTTTTGTCTTTGAGTCTCATTTGTGTAGCTTCAGCCTATATGCAGAGCAAAATGTTTTGCCTTCTCTATTTATTAGTGAGAAATTTTGGATCATTTCACATTTCATTACCTCCTCCTCCTAAGAGATAAGAATGTTGGCTTTTTTATGTTATACTTTCTTATGTTGAGAACAGGTGTTCTATAAGCTGGTTAAGTGAATATTGGAAAATCCGTTTTGGTAACTTTTATTAATACCTTTCTAAACACATCTTGATCTGACAAATAAGAAATGTATTCCATGTATTCCACTCCATCAAGAACTTGATCTGAAAAACAACAAATGAATGTACTCCACTTCATCAAGAACCAAAATTTTTTTTTTTTTTTTTTTTTTTTTTTTTTGGCCAGTCCTGGGCCTTGGACTCAGGGCCTGAGCACTGTCCCTGGCTTCTTCCCGCTCAAGGCTAGCACTCTGCCACCTGAGCCACAGTGCCCCTTCTGGCCATTTTCCATATACGTGCTGCTGGGGAATCGAACCGAGAGCTTCATGTGTAGGAGGCAAGCCCTCTTGCCACTAGGCCATATTCCCAGCCTCAAGAACCAAACTTTTTAAAAATAGTAAAAATACGTATTGCAATTCAATGACCTAGTATTAATTCAGTAATATGATTAACAGGTATATTAGTTCTCAACTTAGTGGAGAATGTTGAAATAATAAGTGTAATAAACATAGATCTTTTGGAAGAACTTAGTGATGAGGAACATGTCAAAGAAGTACACATTTGACTTTTCAGAGAGATAAGACTAACTTCTCAAGGAAAATTTCAGCAACTCTTTTGTGGTTGAAGAGACATGCAATATGCAGTCCGTGATCTGCATTTGACCATCAATGATCTGGGAAGAAAAGAAGACAGTTACTTTGTTTGTTTTTTTGTTTTTGGTTTGTTTTTGGTAGTCTTGAGGCTTGAACTCAGGGCCTGAGCACTGTCCCTGGCTTCTTTTTGCTCAAGGCTAACACTCTACCATGTGAGCCACAGCCCCACTTCCAGCTTTTTCTGTGTATGTGGTGCTCAGGAATTAAACCCAGGGCTCCATGCATGCTAGGCAAGCACTCTACCACTAAGCCACATTCCCATCCCAAGAGGACAGGTTTGAGGCTTCCTTTTTACTATTATTTTTCAGTGCCTACCTTGGGACTTGGACTTATTGCCTATGTGCTGTTCTTGAGCGTTTTCTTTTCTTTTCTTTTTCTTTCTTTTTTTTTTTTTTTGGAACAACACTAGATCTCTACTATTTGAGCCACAGATACACTTCTAGGATTTGGGAGGTTATTGGAAATAGGAATCTCATAGATTTTCCTATCTGAGCTGTCTTTGAATCATGATCCTCACCCGTCAGCCTCCTGAATAGCTGGGATTACAGGCATGGGCCACCAGCACCTGGCTGGCTATGAGGCTCTTCGGTTACACATGTAACTATCAATGGAAATTCTTGAGTAAGCCCATCTAATACCATATTTTTCTAAAAGAACGCCCTTCTACACATAATGTCATCCCAGTTGGATAAACACAACCAATCCCTGCTGATTAGTTATGAGAATTTCCCTTACTTGGATTTTTATAGGAAGACTAATGTGGAAAACAGGTCTTGGCAAACTTTTTTTTTTTCTGTATAGGAGCTGATAATAAAGATCTTAGGCTTTGTGGGCCATGCAGTCACTCAGCTTTGCTGTTTTAGCACAAGAGAAGTCATAGGAAATATGAAAAGGAATGCATCTTGTTAGGTTCCAATAAATCTTTATTTACAAAAATGCGCAGAGGTCCAGATTTGGCAGCTACTGTGAGGATGGGTGTGAATCTGCTTTGTTAATCATCTAACATTTGTATTTAACGGCATCTCCGAATATTTTAAAAATATTTTCAATATTGTCTAGTCTTTCATAACTAAATAGTATCAGCCATGATACACAAAATATTTCCAAAAAGGAATAAAATTGAGTATCTGCTTAGTCTGCATCATTTATTATATCATTCAGCCACAGGAAGATTAAGCAGTGTAAAGGTAGTGGGGAGAATGTAGCTACTGCTTTTATCATCAGTTAACTTTCTCCTTGCTATAGTATCTTGAGCAGTTACAATGATAATTTATCCACTGTAGTCTTTCAAAGTAGGTGCTGTCCTCTCCAGGTGCTAATCCATCATGTGTATATATGCAAGGTGTCTTTGCTTTGCTGTGACTTTCAGACTAACCCTTAAGACGTAGGGATGGGTCAGTAGGTCAAAATGCATTTAAAAATTCTCAGAAGAATAGAGTCTGTACAGATATCAGTGAAGGGATTTATTATGAGATTCATTCAGGTGACCACAGTGGACAAGAATTTCTGCAATCCACTATCTGCATTGTGCACCACAGAAAAACTAATGATGTCATTCAGGGAGAGTCTTTAGGTTGGAGGACCAAAAGAGCCTATGGTAAAAATCAGAGAACCAAGAGCCTGGGTTGCTGCTGATGTAAATCTGAATCATAGCTGTTTTGCATGATCTCATTATATTGGGTGATGCTTCTCCCATCGTTTCTAAGGAAGGGCCTTCATCTTCATTCTACTAATTCAAATCCTAATCTCTGGAAACTCCTTCATAGATATACCTGAGAATCCCTTAATGAAGTTAAATTGGAAGGTGATATTAACTACCACAGTTGACCTAAGCAAACAAAGTCTTCAGAGGCAGGGAATAAAGTGACTTCAGTCAGTGTCAAGTTGGATAGACATATAACTGAAACATAGCTTTTAGCAGTGAAAGATTTCTGAAAAGAGAGACAATGTAAGTAGAAAGCATTTAAATGGAACACTTAAGAAGGAATAGGGAGAACCTAGCACCGGTGGCTCATGCCTGTAATCCTAGCTATTCAAGAGGCAAGATCTGCAGGTCATGGCTAGAAGCCAAGCCTGGGCAGGAATGTCTTTAAGAGGCTCATCTCTAATCAAACACACACACACACACACACACACACACACACACACACACACACACACGCACACAGAGAGAGAGAGAAAGAGAGAGAGAGAGAGAGAGAATAGGGAAATTATAAAATGAAATAGGAAAGAATCAGCTCAGGTATCTAGCATATAATTGCTAATTTTTTTCTAGGAGGTGCTGTGTAAAATTAGCTAACAGTGTTAGATGAATAACCAAATATCAAATCTTTAAAACACAAAAGAATAACAATACAATAACAAACAAATAAGACCATGTGCATAGCATTGTGCGTTTCTGCTGAGCTCCTTCCAGAAAATGCATTTTCTTTTAAGGACTTCTTTCCATTTTGATTCTGGTGCTGTCCTTGCCTGGTTTTATTCTCTTTCTGCAAGGCCTTCCCTGAAGTTGCCAAGTTCCAGTCTTCTGCCATATGAATCGTCCCGTTGTTCCACCCTAGCTTTTAATTCTTCTATTCTGCTGTGAAAACTGCAGACATTGTAGACCACTATTTATTTTGTATCCTTACCCATAGCATCTTGGCTCCAAATTGAGGTCCCTAAGCTAGCTAAATTGTTCTGCTAACCAAGTTAAATCCCAGAGCTTAGAGCAGCTACAGGGAAGGTTTCCGACATCCCATCCCAGTGCTGTAATTGAAATTAAAGTAAATTATTCACACAGTGCACATTAATGTTGGCGCAGCTCCTTCTGCCTTCTTCCCAAATGACATTATGAGTTATGCCAAACTAAGCTCATTTCCATTTTTGATATGGTTAACGAGTGGTAGATGAGGAGAATACCATCGATGGAGTATAACTTGATTTTAGTCAGGGATTTGGGAAAACAATGACTCCCAGACTTTACTTTTGGACACCACAAATAAATGTTAACTGCATGATACAACCAATAAAATGGCCAAGACTTGATTAATTGATTGCTAAACATGAGAAAGAAGGTCTCAATATCTAGTTGTTTTATTTACCATTTACTTTTTTACTCAACCTGGATCAATAGTGTAAACTGAAATTTACATCCATGAATTCAGACTAGTTAAAATTTTCATGACAGACAATTTTAGGACACAAACTTATACCTGGTTAAAATGAAGTACTTTTGAGACAGTGTAAATATTTTCAATAATCACAAGTAAGTGATTTATGTACATTACGACTCAATAGGAAGGTAAGGTATACAATCATTGCAACATATTATTGATTTTTGAGATTTTTTTACATCATGAAAGAAATACTCTCATTTAATGAGCTATTTATTAAAGATGAAAATAGGTTACTTTTCCTTTTCTTTTAAAACTTTTTTATTTTTAGATTTTAATTTGTCTTTGCTATGAAATAAACAATGCTACCTGCTCAATATTTTTTCCACTTCTTTTAGGGTAACTATGATAAAAAGAAATTGATAAAAGATAACTCCTGGAGAGATTTGGGGATGAGAGAATAAAATACTTCTATGCACTTGATGGGAATGTAAGTTATTGTAGCCATAATGGAACAATGAATGGGAGGACCTCAACATGTTTTTTTAATAAAAAAGTTCCACATGATCCAGCAATCTCAGTGTATATCCCCTCAAATTAAATTGGTATCCTGTGTGCATAAACCACTAGGATAGTCAAGGTATGGAATCAACCAGAATGTCTAGCAGTGAATGAAGGGACACAGAAAAGATGACACAGATACACTGGGAAAGCTTCCCCAGCCATAGGTAGAAGGAAATCCTCCCATTTGTGAACATGAGTTTGGGGAACCTGCCAGGTATGGAATGACAAATATCATATGGGTAACTTCTCCCAGGCAGAATCCAAAGAGTGTGCTCTCATAGCGTCAGAGATTAGAATGGAAGTTTCAAGAGGCTGGCATGATACAAACCGAGGTGTGACCAGAGAGAAATGAGGTATGGAGCACAGGAGAAAATGAGGGAAGGGGTGACACTGTTCAAAAAGAAATGTACTCAGTAACTGACTTATATTACTATAACCCCTCTGTATGTTATCTTTATAATAAAATTTAAGTTACAAAAAGACAGGTAAGTAGTACAAAATTTTTTTTTAAAGAACTTCATTTCCTTTTCAGGATAAAATGCAGGTAATTCATTGAAGTTTGACGATAATTAGAATTTCATTTTTTAGTGATACCTTACCTAACTAACTTCTCCCGAGTTGGACACAAATACTGGAGGTCTGCGAAACAGGAGCTCAAATAATCTGTCATGCTTGTATCTGGCAAAAATGGATGACAGGACTGATTATACTGTCCAGTCAATTTCAGTTTGCATTTTCATTTCTTCTTTTATTTCTAAACTCACTGGTCACTCACACTTTACCCTGGATTATGTGTGGAGCCTCTTGTGATGAAAAACTGAGAAGAGGGCTGGGGATATGGCCTAGTGGCAAGAGTGCTTGCCTCTTATACATGAGGCCCTGGGTTCAATTCTCCAGCACCACATATACAGAAAAAAATGGCCAGAAGTGGCGCTGTGGCTCAAGTGGCAGAGTGCTAGCCTTGAGCAAAAAGAAGACAGGGACAGTGCTCAGGCCATGAGTTCAAGCCCCAGGACTGGCCAAAAAAAAAAAAAAAGAAAAAAGAAAAACTGAGAAGACATTCTGCTGCTGGATGACAATGAACTCATCCTGGATGGGGCCCTCTTTCCTGATTCTTTTTAAATAAGGTTTTCTCTGACATTTTTTTTTTTTACAGTAAAAGGAAGAATGTTTTCTAACTAGAGAGAATAACTCTTTCCATTCAGATTTGGAGTTTTGAAATGGATCCCACTAATGTCAACAAGCCTCATTGAAAAACTGATTTTTGCCAAACACTTTCTCAACTATGTGTTTACATCATGCGTCAGGAGCACTGCTGACTCTATGTTTACTAGTGCTGTCCTTCAGGATTGAACACGTCCATCAAGGCAGCCTATGGTCTGAGGGATGAGGGTCACCAGGAATTTTGCTGGAACTGAAGGCACTGGAGGCCAAAATAATTTCCCTTATGTATGTGATCCACAGAAAATGGACCCAAAGCTTGGAAGCCATGATTGGCAGTTCTCTGCTGAGGCCAGACCAAGATATCTAGTGTTGACATAGGACACCATGGCAAATTCACACATTTGTGTTCATGTTACTTCTTGGTCCAACTACAGAAAAAAAAAAAAAAACACGTAGTCTCATGCTTGAATCCAGCCAACCTGATAGTCTTGGGGGCAGAAGGGTGTGATGGAAGAATTTGTGGTCTTGTCAATTATTTGTACTTGTTTCTGAAGCTGCCTTCATCTTAAGCATGTTGTATTATTTATTACAACGTATAAATATTTATTAAGTATGCAGCAAACCTTTTCTTCAAAAAGGACAAAAAGAGCAAACAACAAACACACAAGGCTCTAAACTCTTTTCTGAAATTGCCTGAAAATTCTAGTTAGATTATGGCAGTGAGCTGGTTTTAATGTGTCCAGCTACAGACTTCAGACAAGCTGCCCTCTCTTCTATCCAGGACTCTATCAGTGTGTTTACTTCTGTAGCTCACTGCTCTCAACACACCTTGTGTCTGTGCAACCCCAGAGAACATTTAGAGAGACACTCAAGTTAGCGCTTAAACAAATCACAAACTTTCCAGGAATTCAGTTGTTCCTATAACTCCATCACAACACACAGAACAAAATGATTAATAGAGATAAGTAACTTCAGTTGTGTAGTTATCTTAATACACTGTACTTCAAGATGACCTAGAAGTAATCTCACACTTTCCTACAAAGTCTCTATGATGTTATTTCAGTATCTTTAGTTGACAAATACAAGAAATCAAGTATTAACATATGTTTGTAATACACAAGTCACTTCTGGCCTTGTTATTGTTCATGATTGTATTTTTCTCTGAATAGACCATGAAAATGAATTTTAGCATCTGTTTAAAGATATGTTTTGGTGGGTTTTTTTGTTTGTTATTAGATTTTGTGTCTATGAATTCTTTTTCTATGAGTGGAATTGCTATTATCCTTAGTTTTTTATATCCATGTGTGGAAAATCAGTAAAACTCATTCTTTTCTTTCATTAATAAATGCTAATGAAAAAGAGGAAAATAATGTGAAATAAAACAACAGAAAGAGAAAGTCTCAAACAAACACAAACATACTCACAGGAAGGCACAACTTCTTCCTATAACACCATGATTCTTCAAGATATTGGAAACAAGATAATGTTGTTTCTTCTATCATGGTAGCCACAAATGGAGGAGTGAAATGTACAAAATAATTACAAGCTACTACCTGCAAAGTTATATGAAGCTAGAAAGAAAATACTCAGACTAAAAATGCAGGAAGAAAAATACTGGAAATATATATAAAAATAAAATATAAATGATACAGAGTGAACTGAAACTGCAGATTAACATTTAATTTTTTGTTTTGTTTTAAACAAAGATTTCCCTATTTAGTTCACACTGGCCTGGCCTGGAATTCCTTGCCTTCCTGTGTCTCCCTCCTGAGCGCCTGGACTGGCCTCAAATGACAATCCTACAGATCTCAGCCTCCTGAGTAGCTAGGATTATAGAGTTGAGCCACCAGTGCCTGACATATATTTCTTGTTATTATTACATGGTCCTACTAGAAAATATAGCATGAAAGGAGTTACAGTGATTAAAACAAATCTAAGCAAGAAGTAGAGGTGAAATCTTTGTCTATAAATCTCTACCTTTCTTATGTCATTGAATTTCTGTATCTTATTTTTTAATCATCTTTAACATTTGTTCATCTTTAGGAAAAGATGATACTTGGTGAAATGCAGAGAGAACCGTTGAATTCTAATTTTAATCTAATGTTAGTGAATTCTAGACTTTCTCAACAAGCATGCCCGGTGGAGCAATGCACTGTTCACGTACTCTACCTGCTTAGAAAATCTTGTACCCAGACAATACTCTAAGATATTCATTTTTCCTCAAACTCAGTTAAAATGAAGATTTTGTCATTTTCTTAGTCATATGTAAAGTGGCTCTAAAATGCAATGTGAAAGTATTCATCATGGATTGGTGTTTTGATTGTCTTCCTTGAGTAATTTACTCAAAGATGCCACATTAAAATATATTCTTCAATAATAGGGTGCCTCTGTGGGAATACATATACAGAATATTGTAAGGGGGCTGGGGATATAGCCTAGTGGCAAGAGTGCCTGCCTCGGATACACGAGGCCCTAGGTTTGATTCCCCAGCACCACATATACAGAAAACGGCCAGAAGCGGCGCTGTGGCTCAAGTGGCAGAGTGCTAGCCTTGAGCGGGAAGAAGCCAGGGACAGTGCTCAGGCCCTGAGTCCAAGGCCCAGGACTGGCCAAAAAAAAAAAAAAAAAAAAGAATATTGTAAGGAATATATGTTTTATATATGTATTGTAATTTATATTAGTAACTCCAACAATTGTAACAAGGTCACATTATAGATATGTTTTATTTTATGTTCAAGCTATAATTAGAGCCAAAGAAAAGATATTTTTGTTATTAAGTTAAAATTCAGTAATCTCACCTGATTTTTTTCATGGGCTAATCCTCTTGCTCTTTTCACATTTATAGGATGTTTTTTTCCACAATAGAAAGTATGATTTTAATCATAACAGCACAATTGCAAATAAATATTTTGCTGAAAAAAGGTAATTAAGTGAATTCCCCACTCTACTTGATTACAAAGCAAATTTAACTCAAAAATAGTCTTGAAAACAGTCACTCACCCTTTGGTCTTGGAAAAGTAATGATTTATGCCAAGCACACGGCAGAGGATATACTTAATTTATTCATTGCACAACCTATACACCACCTCAGGGTGGGGTGGAGGAAGCTGGGAAAACATTGTGAGCTAATAAATTATTTCTCCTTGTTCGGAAGCCTGTCACTATGGTGTACTGCTAGTAAAGCTTACAAATGATTCTTATTCTAGAGATGTTGACATAAAAAACGGGGTGTGGATTAGGCTGTCTGACTAAGCCTGTCTATTTTACCACATAAAATCTCAATAGTAAATCGATAATTTGTTAGGCTTCTACTAAATATATAGTAGAGAATTAATTGATCTAAATATAATCTAAAATATTTTTGATTGTTTTATTCTAAAATATTTTTATTGTTTTTTCCAATTTCTCTCCCCTCTTCATGTGAGTATTCTGCAAATGTCAGCATTTGAATAAACTCTCCAGCTCCTGCTCCTAGACAGACGTCTACACAGTTGATAGAATCCAGATAATTCATGCAAAAACACACAAATTAAAAAACCCAGTTTTTATTGCATTTGTGAGACCCTTATTTCCTCTTCCTTAACCTGAATTACCCCTCTATTAGCTCTCAGTAGAGCACCAATTCAAAAATAAATATTGACCCAACACTTTATTTTGTGTTGTGTTGACTTGGCAATGTACAGCCAATAAAAGCTACATTAAAGCATCTGAACACTCAATTTAACCCTGAAAATTTGCATTTATAATTGATGGTTATGTTTAGCTGATTAACAGTATAGAGAAACACTCTGAAGATTACTAGTGAATTCCACTTATTTTGTAAAATAAACCCTAAGGAACACACTGGTAGAATTTCAATCTCTCCTCAATGGGCTGGATTAAAAGGCATTCCATGTGTAGATTCATAATTTTTTTAATCAGATAAATATCCAGAGACTAAATGTAAAAGAGATAAAGCTAGCAGATCTAAGGAAATGTTGAAAAAATTATTTGGTCATATTTAAATGCCTAGAGTACTAAATATTTTGAAGCTTTCAAGAACAAATAACTTAGCATTCATATATTTAAGTTAAAGAATATAAACCATCCAAGGACGCGGATAAGTATCAAAATAACATTTCAATCATTTACCACTAAAAATCTGAGATTTAAAAAACCAAAAGCTCCCTGAAAAAACATTGCCTTTCAGGTTTTGTAACCTTTTAGTGAAGTATGTTATCTGACCCAAGCTCATTCACAGAACCATAGTTGTTGATCATTTTGTGGTGGATCATAGATTGTGAAGAGAGGAGAACGTGTTCCTGCAGCGGAAACAGCATGCTGCTGGAAAATGGGTACAATCAACAGTGCTCTCAGGAGGCCTTGGGTAACCGAACAAGGCACATGTTTCCATGTATATAACAGACATTTATTATGCTTATAGTCTCAGGCTGTGGGTGATATACCGATTGTGATGAGCTTTCATTTTCTTTTTTCTCTCTCTTTTGTCCATCTTCCTTCCTTCCTTTCTTCCTTCCTTCCTTCCTTCCTTCCTTCCTTTCTTTCTTTCTTTCTTTCTTTCTTTCTTTCTTTCTCTTTTTGTCTTTTCCTTTCCTTCCTTTCTTTTTTTTTTTTTTGTTTGGACTGCTCCTGGGCTTTAAATCACCTAGGTACTGTCCCTGAGCTTATATTGCTCAAGGCTAGCGCTCTACTACTTAAGCCACAGGTCTACTTATGGCTTTTTCATGGCTAATTGGAGATAAGAGTGTCACAGACTTTCATCTTTGGGGTGGCTTAGAATCCATAGATCTCCACCTCCTGAGTAATCAGGATTACAGGCATGAGCCTGTAAGAGCCTGTAATTTAGAAGGTACAGAAACATGAAGAACACAGTAATTATGGAAAACCATATTCAGATTCTTCTGAAAATTAAAACTAGAAATGCCATACGATGTAGCAATTTACATGCCACAAACACGAGGGTAATTAAATTACCACTTAATAAAGATGATTTCCTTCCTTATTTATTGTATTTATATTTATTATATCCAAACTAGGGAATCAGTCTAAGTATCTCTAATCAGGTCAATAGATGAGGACAACCTGGTATATTTACATAAAAGATGTTACTCAGCCTTTAAAAAGAAGGATATCATGGCTATTTCCTTCAGATAGAGACACCAGGTGGTCATTATATTAGGTGAAATAAGTTACACAGAGGAAGGAAACTATTGTATGACATCATTACTGTGGGAAATCTGAAAATAATAAACAAATCCAAATCAAATATAGACAGAGTGAAACTAGAACAGTGGTTACCTAGAGAGTTGGTAGTAAGACTATATAGCTCAAAGGATAGAGAGTAGCAGAAATATAGGATGAATAAGTCTAAAGATCTGGATCGTAGCAGATTAGGATTGAGCGTACAGTACTCGGATTTTACTAAATGATAAGACTGTAGCAGTACTTGCCATAGAATAGAGGATGGGTGAGTATATGAAAGATGAACATGTCCCTTTGTTCACTACAGAAACCATTTTACTATGCACATTACTTGCATGGCATCACATACCTTACATACATACATACAATAAGATATACCAAAGCAACCAAGACAAAATTCTTCTTGAATTCTTCTTTCTATCAATTTTGCTTACAGATCCCAACATTCTTTCTAACCTGTGGGTGACAGAATCGTGCCCCCATGCAACCAGTGAATGAGTATTTTGGATGTTGGCCAGTGGGTTTTAGTACTAGAAGCTTCAATGGTTCATCTGGGCCCAGGTTGGAAGGGTGTTAATAGGTGAACCTTCGCTATCCAGTTCCTACAACTTGGTTTTCAGCTAACACGGAGCTGTCTCAGTCCCTACACCAGAACATAGTCCATCTCTGAGGTAACACTGAGCCACCAGCACCCTGGCTTGGGCAACCACTCTATTTCCTGAATGGTTTTCAGAGAATTTGCTTCTTGGTGCTGCCTGCAATACATCAGCAATAGCCATCAAGGAGCCCTACTGACTCAAAATGGCCTCATTTCAATGGAACAATTAAGGCAATTGAGCTTTTTGGTAAAAGTACTTTTAGTGCTTCTGTTTAAAACAAAGACAATGTTATTGGTATGAAAATATAGAAAGACAGATTATTCATTTAAATGTGAACCCATGTTATAATCTGTCCAGAAAATACAATTTCTACAAAGATCATGTCTATGACTCGTGTTAAATATACTTTTTCTTTGCTTTACTATAACTGAATAGCAGGAAAGCAAAGGAAGAAAATATTACATATAACAATGAAAAGCATTTTGCAAGTAATAAAAAAATTGATGAAAGAAGGTATAACAACAACCAGGAAGCATGGTACAAATAACCTGCCTAATGGGATTATAACCCTTTCATACAACTGAATAATAATAATAAGGCTTGAGGATCAGGGAAAGTGGCTTTAAGATGCCTTAAATATATTTATTTTAGCAGCCTTAGCTAAGGCAAACAGGTAAAATTAGCTGACCCTACAGGAGGGTTATAGGATTTCAGAAACATTCTAAATAGGTCTTCAGATATATACGCGAACACACACACACACACACACACACACACACCACCACCACCACCACCACCACCACCACCACCACCACATGTCGCCTTCTAAAATCTGCTTTTGACACCAGAAGAAAATCAGCATCCTTCCCCATGATCCATCAGATTTATTCACAGGTCTTCCTTACTCATACTGGCCTCCCTTGACTTCTTTCTTGCACTTTTTTGTGCCTCTCATTCACTGATCTCATTCTCATAGTCATAAAAATTCTCTACAAGTACCTTATTGTTGAAAACATTTCACTGCAAGATATATCCTCTTCTCCTCTTTTATACTTCTGTTTTTGTACACATTTCTACTCATGACACATTTCTTTTGTCTAACACTCAAATAAATTATGAAAAAGGGCTGAATCATGGGACACTTTATCACTCTAATTTCTGTCCATTACTAGCTCCCATCTTCCTCTCCCTTTCCCCAGTCTTAGCACAGTTGTCAGCTTCTTGACCCAAGAATATGAGCCAGCAGGTCGGAGGGGGCACCCTGTTCTGTCCCTCTGCATGGCTCAGAACATGAGGTTGGTGCTTAGAGAAATATGAAGTATATTTTCAATAACATTCACAGGAAGTGCATTCCAGAAATGTTCCTTAAATAACAGGTAGTTGCAGGCTTGTATCTCTCTAAGCACACGCACAGCTGTGAGAGTGTGTGTGTGTGTGTGTGTGTGTGTGTTACAGGTACATGGGGACGTACATGCATGAGCATACAGCTAAATACACCCACCCACATACATTGATTGACAAGCAAAAGCAAACCCTTTTTCCTTCTTTGTTTCCATATGCTCTTTTACTATCATACTGAACACAGAATCCCTAATCTGTCTTCACATATTAACAACATGCCATGTGTTTGGGCAGTATGTCTAGTTTTGTATAGCTATTATAGAAAAATAGTTTGGAGATTCATCTCTGAATATACCTTTATCAATATTTGTAAAAATAATCTGTTCTTGATTTTTCTTAGTTAAACAGATTTAATTGAAAGACAAAGATGAGCGTGTTTCCATACAAACCACTCAGTAATTTGTGAATGATAATGAACTACGGAATACTTCATGAAATCTAATCCTTTTCTAAATCTTTGTTAAAGAATTCTTGATGTATATATAGTTTAAGACATAAGCACAGTTCTTCATATGGCTCCTTCAAATTGGTTCATACACTATAAAACAGAATCATAACCAATCAATTCTCTGCTACGACAGGATTGGTTAGAACCTCAAGAAGCTAGTTTGCAAAACTGGGGGTGCACTGAGGAAGCCTCAAATTATTTTGGAAGATATTCACGCTGGTGGCCTTGCCTAACTCCATAGAATTGGAGTTTTCCAAATTGTCTGAAACCTATGTTTCTTCCTCTTATCTCTGTAACAATTGAAAGAGATTGGCACCTTTATTGTCACTGTTGTTTTACTCCCTAAAAAGTTGCCCTACTGGACTTCCCCCTGAAAGTAACTCTTTCCACTGAATTATCACATTTGGAACAATGGCTGCTGTCTTTGAAGTTTCTGTTTCTTCAAAATTAAATACACTGGAAGATGTGTGTAATGAAACAGATCCCAGTTTGCCCTGGAAATAAATTAATCCCAACCAAGAATTCAGTAGGAAAACTGAAGAAATGAGCAAAGTGAAGGTTGATTTGATTTCCTAGAATTCTTAAGAGAAAAATTGAGGGATATGTAGATTAGGAAAAATGGTTATATGAAAAATTGGTTCCATCTTTTGAAAAATTCTATGCAGAAGACTTTGTTCTGAGCCTCCTGATGAATTTTTCATTAATGATGACAACAATACTGTAGGGTAGATGTGATAGGGTCTATGGGCACACTGGAAGAAATGACATTAGACTTAGGAAATATAGCTACGAATGATGGAAAAATTTCCTGAATTTAGGCAAGTAGATTTCCTCTTCAACTACACTTAACCCCTTCAACAAACTATTAGTTCTATGTCTACTTATCCAAAAAATAAAAATGTCAGTCATGAATGTTGTAGAAAAAATTAATATTTTAAGTTCTTAATTGAATATTAGATATTGTAAGGTCAGATACATGAAATTAAAGTTTCATAGTAAAATGCTGGTTGATAGCTGGATGCAGGTAGCTTCTGTTTGTAATCCTAGCTACTGAAGTACCTGAGATCTGAAGAGCACAGTTTGAACCCAGTCTAGTTAAGAAGGTTCAGGAGAATTCTTGTCTCCAATTAGTCAACAACAAGCTGGAAGTGGACTGTTGCTCAAATGGTAGGGTACCAGCCTTGAGCATATAACACCTAGAATCTTGAATTCAAGCCCCAGAACTAGTACAAAAAATACTGATTGGAATCCTAGTATCCATAAAATAAGAAATTTTAATTCCCTTTCTGCACCATTTTTTTCAACAGTTTTGGAAGACTATTTTGAAATGACTTACAAAATTATATGTTGGGAAGAATAGAGGATTGTTAGATGTGTTTTATATGAATACGTGACTTATAGACTTTGGCAAAAAGATAAAATTTATAATTCTGTTGCAGTTTTTCTTATGCTAATCACCATGCCATGTATTTCTGTTTGTGTTTCCTTGGTCAAGGACAGCCAGCATTTTTCTCTGCTTTGCTGTTTGTTGTTCTGTTGGGTGACAGCACCCATTGCCACTAGGCAAGGGTGAAGATTCCAAGACACATATCAGCTGGACATGGACGCTTTCCTCCAGAAATTAATTCATCTTCCTCCTACCACATGAAATCCTGTACTTCCTTGTGGAAGAACCTGAATTGTGGGAATTACGTTACTTCCACTACAGTTGGAGCATAGAAAAAAAATGCTGAAATATATTTAAAATAGTTTAAAAAATAATCAACTCTGCCAAAATATGACTTGCTTCACAGAATTTATAAAAAGCTCCATCCACATTCACCATCCAAAACCATCCTTAAATTTTTTTCCCTGTATCCTTGTTTCACTAAATGTATTTTAAGCCTGAGAGAGATGCTTCTGGAATGCATTGAATTCAAGAGTCCATTCAAAGGCACAACATGAACAAACAAACACAAATACACAAAGACAAGGCATAATAAAACTGGAATGCATGTTAAATGAATGTGAGGGCTGTAATGTGTGATGCATTTGCTTTGTTTGAAATGTGGTAGATCAGTTGTTGTTGGCCAAGCCTTTCACTCATTTCCTTAGCCTCCTTCTTGGACTAACAGCCATTTGATGTCCCAGAAGTTAGTTCGGACCCTGGAGATACATGATATGTTTCTCTAGAATGTGATCAGTTGCAGTCTAAGTCAAAGCATCAAACTCCACTGTGGTAGGAGATCAATATCAAAAGCTCTTCCTTATGTGCTAAGATAGGCTCATCACAGGAATCTACCACAACTCTTAGATGGTACTCCCCAACAAAGCTACAGAAACAGTGATAGAGTGTCTCTCCAGAAACAAACCTGAACAGATTTTTGAAAAGAAGAAGTTTGTCCTAGAATGATTTCCATTCCTTACTACTATATATTTTGTTTGTGAAGGGTGGTGATTATATGTAACTGTCTTGATAATAGAAGACCATGTCAGACTTAATTACCCATCAAGATGTACCAAGTCTTAAATGGATTAAATATACACAATTCCAGTGTTTGAAATCATAATGGTAACAATTTGAAATATTGACAGAGCTGTTTCTATTCACATGACATTCTTCCAAAGGCCTCATGTTTGTCCTTCTTCATAAACTAAGCAGTGATATGGATAAGGGAACTAAGGCCTTCTAAGAAAAATGACAGATGGGCAAGAAATCAATCAATTAATTGACATAAATCAATTTATTGTCATAAAACTATAGACATATTTGGAGTTCACTTACTACTTGAAAAAAGTTTCTGATTGACAATTTTCATTTAAAAAAGAAAGAAAGAAATCAGTAACAAGAGAAATAAGTTTTTGAAAAAACTAACATTAATGTTAAAATTTGGAGAAATGATAAACACAAGACTATCTCCTCAGTTTAATAAAGATTTGCCCAAAACAAAAGATACTACCACAACTAATGGTGAGGGTCACTGGATCCTCAGTTTGTAAAAAGGAAGTTATTGTCGTCTCTCTCTACTTCTCCTCAGCAGAATATGTGAATTCTAGTTGATTTAATGAGACAGAAAAAGAAAGAAAACCTAAACAGATTGGAAAGGGAGAAACAATATTGTGTCTATTGGAATGACATTACCATCTATAGAAAACCCCTAAAATGAGACTGAAAAGAAATAAAAACAAGTTTTTGAAAAATAAAAGCAACTCTAGTAAGGTTGCAGAATACAAGGTTTATATAAAAATGTCAATTATTTTCCTCTATGCCAACAATGGGATCTGAAATTAAGAAATGATATTATAATAGTATTCAACCCCAAAAACATATACAAATGAATCTGATAAAATAGGGGCTAAGTCTGATGAACAAAATTACAAAATCAAAATCCTGATAGAAAGAATCAAAACACTACCTACAAGGCAAAAATATTGCACACCTGAAAAATTCAATGAGACTGAAATCTGAGGATCATGGTTCAGAGCCAACCCAAGCAAGAAAGCCTGTGAGATTCTTATCTCCAATTAACCACAGAAAAGTCAGGAGTTTAGCTGTGGTTTACGTAGTAGAGCTAACCTGCAGCAATAAAGCTCAGGGACAGCACCCAGGACCTGAGATCAAGCCTTAGGACTAACACACTCACACACACACACACACACACACACACACACACACACACATCAGTAATGTGGGGAATTGTGTATTCTTTCCATACAGCATTGTCTCCATGGATGTCCAACCAAGCAATGGGGTAGTTGGAAACAAATTAGAATATATGGCTTATATACTTTAAAAAATGAATCCAGAGCCAACACAACACCTGAGTGTCGAACTTATCAAAGAGCTGTGGTGAGCTGGGAATGTGGCTTAGTGGTAGAGTGCTTGCCTAGCATGCATGAAGCCCGAGGTTCAATTCCACAGTACCACATACACAGAAAATTCCAGAAGTGGGCACTGTGGCTTAAGTGTCAGAGTGCTAGCCTTGAGCAAAAAGGAAGCCAGGGACAGTGCTCAGGCCCTGAGTCCAAGCCCTAGGACTGGCAAAAAAAAAAGAAAGAAAGAAAGAAAGAAAGAAAGAAAGAAAGAAAGAAAGAAAGAAAGAAAGAAAGAAAGAAAGAAAGAAAGAAAAAAAAAAGGAGCTGTGGTAATTAAGTCAGGAAAATGTATGCATGAACACATGTGGAAGATAACAGGGCCCCCCAAAAAGATGGACACAAAATCAACTGATATTTGACCAAAGAGTAAGAATTCATTAAAAAAATGTTGTTCAAACCAATGAACATTCATATTTTAAATCATAAAGAATATATCCATATTCATCTCTTATAAGGTCTTATAAAGACTTATAAAGCCTTATAAAGGCTGTGTATAGTTTCATTTTTAAAATACTATTTTCAATTGTTTGCACAATATTTATTTACACTTCAATAGAAAATAAAGGAATGTATATTCCTTTGAGGATCATGGTTTGAAGCCAGGCTGTGAGAAAGTCTATTCAATTCCCAATTAAACACTTAAAAAGCTGGAAATTGAGCTGTAGCTCAAATGGTAGAATTGCTAGCCATGAGCACCAAAGCTCAGGGATAGCACCCAGGCCCCGAG
The DNA here is from genome assembly GCF_023159225.1 of Perognathus longimembris pacificus. Taxonomy (NCBI): domain Eukaryota; kingdom Metazoa; phylum Chordata; class Mammalia; order Rodentia; family Heteromyidae; genus Perognathus; species Perognathus longimembris. The sequence goes on along the minus strand of NC_063168.1, from coordinate 6,998,923 downwards.
TTCAAGCCCCAGGACTGGCACATAAACAAATAAAATATATAGACAGACCAATTCTCACAGAGATTTTCAAATGACACAATAGTATATGAATATGCACATATTAGTAAGACTATAAGTCCAAACCTGACATCCAATGACATCAAGAATATAGAAAACTCTGTCTCTCTTTTTCTTTCTTTTTTTTTAAATGAACACTATAGAAGGTAGTTTAAAAATTTCTTGGAAATTTAAACATGATCTTTTCATACAGTTTAGCCAGTGAGTTCTTGGGTATTTATCCAAATGATTTGCAAATACATACACAGAGAAGACTGCATGAATATTAGAGCATTATTATTCATACTCACCAAAAAAATAGAAGTCATTACCAAGATATACTTCCATAGATAAGTAAATAACAAGTCATGAAAAATCCACACAATACGATATTTATTTTTCATTAGAGAGAATTGAACTTTTTATCTATAGAATGGTATAGAGATGCGGGGGAGAGGTATATTGAACTCAAAGCCTCACACTTGACAGTGAGGCGCTCCATCACTTGAGCTATAACCACACCTGGTAAATTTCAAATACGTGCTGCTAATTAATGAAAATGAATCTGAAAAATGCATACTCCTTTATAGAATACCATGGTGTGGTAAAGCAATGGAGACCCTAAACAAACCAGAGTTTTCCAGGATCCTATAGAGAAGTCAAGAGGAAAAAATGTAACATAGCTCCAGATGTGGGAAACAATCCCTCTGATGGGAGGTGGTGGAAAATGGAGCTAACCTCACTCAGAATAAAAGTGGTAGTTTTAATACTGAAGGCAGGAAAAGCTGTATCAAACCACTGCATTTCAGTTAATAATGTAGTTTCAATTTAACAATTCTGATACCATGCTTCATGCACACAGCAAGTGAACAAGTAGGCAAGTGAGTAGAACATTGTGTCCATTTATTAATTTATTTATGTATTTGTTTGTTTGTTTATTGATTGTGCTCATCCTGGGATTTGAACTTGGTGCTCATGCACTGTCCCTGAGCTCTTGTTCTTAGTACTCTACCATTTGAGCCACAGCTCCAGAGGTTTTGTAATTAATTGGAGATGAGAATCTCTTAGCTGTTTCCTGACTGGGCAGCTTCAAATCTTGATCCTCAGATCTTAACATACTGCATATATAGGATTACAGGGGTGAGGCATGGATGCCCAGCATGTGAATATGTCACTAATGAATGTAAAAGGATTCAGATAGAAGCAAAATAGCCAGCTATCCCCTTCTGATCACCTCCCGAAGAGTAAGTTGTTGCAAGATATTTTAAATTTTATATTCTCTGTTCAAATTCCCCATTTATAAATTCTGTAAAAATTATATTTTCTTGCCAGGCACCATTAACTCATTCCTGTAATCTTAGTTACTGAATAGCTATGGGATTTTAGGGTGTTGATTTGTGTAATATCACAATTCAAGGTCAGACCAAGTAGGAACTACGTGAGACAATCCCAAAATAACCAGCACAAAGCAAGTTTGAAAGTATGGTTCAAGTGATGGGCACCGGTCACAACAGCAAGCATGAAGCCCTGGCATCAGACCTCAGTACCACCTATTTTTTAAATTACTTCCATAATATTAGTATGAATTGGAACAATAATATAGGATAAGTTTAAAACGATCACCATTGTCTAAACACTTGCAAATATTACCTTACTTTGTCTTCTCAGAAAGGACATTGCCCCATTCATAAGGAAATGGAAGGAATTTGTAAAAATCATACTAAGTGAAGTGAGCCAGACCCAAAGAAATATGGACTCTATGGTTTCCCTCATTGGGAATAATTAGTACATGTCCAGGATAGTCCTAGCAGAAGATCGCAATAGCTCAATAGCTATGCTCATATGGCCACATAAGATGATGCTAAGCGAAATGAACTCCAAGTTATGAAAACAAGTGGTTTATCATTGTTGTTGTTATTTTCAACATACCATGTGAAATTATGACCTTTTCCTTTTGTCTTTCTTTCCCGTGGTTTTACCCCTGATATTACTTTAACTTATTTTAGTACCCTGGATATTGTATATTCGTGCATTGGAACTAAAGAAGGGAAAGGGAATACCAAAATTGAGAGACAGAGGATAAAAAGACAAACCAATGCAACAGCAATACTGACAAAACTAAACCAACTGTAAACCAACTGTACAACTTGGGGGGAATGGAAAGGGGGAAAGTAGAGGAAAAATGAGGGAGAAGGTAACAAGTTGGATAAGAAATCTACTCACTGCCTTATGTATGAAACTGTAACCCCTCTGTACATCACTTTGACAATAAAGACATTTTAAAAATCCATTAGGAAAGCAAGACAGAACTGGAAACAAAATGCCAAGTCCCTCACATAAAATGGCATAGCATTTGCATCTAACCTAGCAATCTTGATAAATCATTTCTAGATTATTTACAGAACATAGGACATAACAGAAAAAAATGTTATGTATAGTTGTAATACTGAATTGTAGACGTAACAGTGGCAAGAAAGAGCATCTGTACAAGTTCATTATACATTTTTAAAATATGTTTTTGTCAGCATTTGTTTGAATCTGCATATGCATAATCCATAGATGAAGAGTGAGTTACTGTTTGAGGATTAGCTAAGAAGAAGTTTGACCATGTGGTCCGAGGTCCACACACTTGATTTAGTTGTTTCTAGTGTTGACAACTATTTTTGAGCAGGTACTCTGTGCCAAAGTAGTTTTCTTTTTTTTTCAATTTTTTATCAAACTGATGTACAGAGAGGTTACAGTTTCATACATTAGGCATTGGATACATTTCTTGTACTGTTTGTTACCTCCTCCCTCATACCCCTTCCGTCCTCCCCCGTTCCCTTTCCCCCCATGAGGTGTTCAGTTCACTTACACCAGTTTTGCAAGTATTGCTTTTGTAGTTGTTTGTCTTTCTTTACCCTGTGTCTCTCAATTTTGGTATTCCCTTTCAATTTCCTAGTTCTAATACCAATATACATGGTTTCCAATATACTCAGATAAGATTACAGACATAGTGTAGGTACAACCACAGGAAGGTGATACAAGAACATCATCTATAATAGAAGCTACAGATACACATGGGGCGTTGAAAGTAGTTACAACTCTGATATAACAATTGTTTCCATAACATGGAGTTCATTTCACTTAGCATTATTTTATGTGTTCATAAGGGTATAGCTATTGGGCTCTTGTGATCCTCTGTTGTGACTTGCTTAAACCTGTACTAATTATTCCCAATAAGGGAGACCATAGAGTCCTCGTTTCTTTGGGTCTGGCTCACTTCACTTAGTATAATTTTTTCCAAGTCCTTCCATTTCCTTACAAATGGGGCAATGTCATTCTTTCTGATAGAGGCATAAAATTCCATTGTACATATGTATCACCTTTTCCTGATCCATTCGTCTACTGAGGGGCATCTGGGTTGGTTCCAGATTCTAGCTATGACAAATTGCGCTGCGTTGAACATTGTTGTGCTGATGGTTTTACTGTGATTTTGCAAAGTAGTTTTCAACTGTGTGAGAAGAACAAATTTGAGGGTACCAGAGATTGTCACATTCTACATTCTAGTGTGAAAGACAGCTGCTGTCCAAAGAAGCATATCAATGGTTAATCCAAGCACCAGTTGTGAAGGCAATGGCCAAAGGTAGAGTACTTATTGTGGTAGAGAGGAGAGTCTCTCCAAGGAAGCATAGAGCCCATAAAAGTGGAGAAACTAAGAAAATTCATTCCTGAAAGTGTGAACTATGAAGAGATGAGAAAGTACAAGCTCTAGATAATCTAGACATGTACATGGAAGAATCTAGAATACTACATGGAAGGGTAGATAAACTGTCACAAAGTGCTCAAACTCCATGAGCATTGTTCTCCTCCCATCCAAACACTAATGAATCTCTTCTATCTTCTCCTAAATTAAGAAGATGTTTACAGCATCAGTAAAAGTCAGAAAAACACTAGAACAGAGCACAAATAAAGAAGTCCCACTTCACCCCAAAGTAAATATTTCACTTTCCTGTCTTGCCAGTAATTTTTACTATACGTGTGCCTTTTGCTTGTAAATACTTGAGATCAAATTGTGTAGTTTTTTTATAATCAAATATGTAGAATTGTTAATTTATTCTAAAAAATTCTTATGCTATTACATGCTATAGGGAAACATGATTCAAATAGCTACTTGAAAGACAATTTGAACATATCTTATATATTCACACATATTACACATATTATCTAATCTATGTGATGTTCTTTACATCATATATGATATAATATATAAGATATGATATATTTATTGTATAATAAATTATAACACACATATACATAATCACAATAGGACTCTATGAAAGATCTTACCTACTATAGCCGGGGGATCCCAGGATGCCTGCATCTTTTTAAAATATTATTTTTTGCTTTCCTCTTTCTGTTTGGACTTCCCCTTCTTTATCTTATTTATTTATTTTGTTTTTGTTTGTTTGTATTTATTTTTAGGTCTGGTCCTGGGACTTGAACTCAAGGCCTATATACTGTTCCAAGTACTCTAACACTTGAGCCACAGCTCCACTCTTGTTCTTGTTGATACTGATGATGATGAATTCTAGATTAGAGTGTCTCAGACTATTCTGCTCTAGCTGACTTTGATTCTCAGTCCTTTGATCTCAGCTTCTTGCATAGCTAGGATTATAGGCACTAGCCACAAGGACCTGGCTTATTTTCCTAATAAAAAGACAACATTTCATATGTTTTGTAGATTTCCAGGCTGGTCCCAAACTCCAGGCCCCAAGTGACTCCTTCACCTCGGCCTGAAAGGAAGCTGGAGCTACAAGAGCATGATATGGAGCCTGCTTCTTCCTTCTGTTTTCATTCCATTTTTTTTCACAATGTCAATGTACAGCTATATTTTGCATGCCAATTAAAATATACATTCTTTATTTAAATGGTTACATGTTCCTTGTCCGTAGCCCTATAGGCTTATTCCAATAGTGTCTATTGAATACCCTCTTTTTCCATTTATATTAAATTAAATCAAATTGCATGCAAGGATTTTACTGTTAGAGGGTTTTTCTTTGCATGGGATTTTTATTCTACTTCCTGTATTACAGCCGTGCTTGACATATCACAACTTTATATCCCTGGTATTTAAGCAGTTGATGATGTATTTATCTCATTATGACTCTTCAACATTAAACTTCTATTTCCCATTCTCCTGTATTCAGTACTTCAGAAGAATTTAAAGTTTTCAATGAATCACAAAAGAATTCACAATTAGCAAATGTGTATAGGTATCCATTTTTAATTTTCTTGATATCCTGACATTGCTTTACTGCTGCATATAGAACTTATGTATTTTTATATTGTATATAGATATACTGTATTTCGATGAGTCACCCCCCCTTCATTCTCTTTCTCTCTCTACTCTTCTTCCCCTCCTCATGTTTACATTTTCTTGTTCTATCTTTTTACTATCTATCATCTACAATCTACCAAAGTCTTTTAAGTCCAGATCCTGCATATAAGAGAAAACACATGACCTTTGCCTTTCTGAACCTGGCTTAATTTAACATGATGCTCTCTGTTTTCCTCATTTTCCTGCAAAGAAGCTGAGTTCATTCTCCTTTATGGCTGAATAATAGTCCAGAGTATATGTACCACACATTCTTTATGGACTTTTCAGTTTCAGGGCATTTAGGATGATTCTCAAAGCTTAAGGATTTTGAAGAGTGCTGCCTACATGCAGGACTTTCATATTTCTTATAATACCCATGCGTTCATATAAAATGTACATTAAGTGTTATCTGTAAGCACTTCATTAGAATAACTGATTTTAGAGTTTCCAGTGATTTTTGTCTAGGCTATGTAAGTAGTTCTATGTCTTTGAATACAGAAAAATCAACACATTATATTTTTCTATTTTAATATACAGAACTCTTGGGATTGGAGGTGTGGTTCAGTTGACAGAGTGCTATCTAATGTGCAAAAGCATCACATAGAGTTTGAGTCCCAGTCACAGATTAAAAATAGGCTCTATACACTTTCATTACATTATAACACCAGCTACAGTTTACCTCAAAAGGTAGCATTATTACGCACTTCCTTATGTATGATACTGTGACCCCTCTGTACATCACTTTGACAATAAAGAAATGAAAAAAGCATTAAATAACAGCTATATTATGAGTTAATGTTTACCAAATGTTAACTAAAGTAACTTTAGGTAGTTTAGATAATAAGCATTATTTTTGTTTCTATTTTTATAAAGGAAACACTAAACTGCAGAGAAGCTTGATGATTTTTTTCCCCCTAGGACATGCAGAGAGAATGCATGAAATAAGGTGATTTAATCCAAGATTCCAGGTCCTACCTATAGGGTCTTTGTGGTAATGTTCAAAACAATGACTCAGTAGAACAGAAATAAGGGTATGAAGTTATTAGATAAGGGAATGAAAAGAAATGCATTCTGTGACTATGTATAGAGAATTATCCTACATGTTTTCATTGATCATAAGGCTCTAGTCTCCAGAAAGTTCATATTATAAGAATGGTTTGGGTTCATGTAAGATTTTTCCATTTGGCTAGATCAAATATTCATAATTCTCATGTCCCTAAGAAAGCAGAGCATCCACATTATGTGGACTTACACATGGTGACTCATTCAGCCCCAAGATGTACTTCATGTGTGTTAACTTCAATGGGAATACTATGGGCTCTGGTTGTAGAACTCCTGCGTCATCCAGGGTAGCCCTTCAGAGTAAGTGTGGGAACTCAGAATGGGTCGAATTATCAGGTACTGACTTACAGCAAGGTTAAAAAAAAAGATAATATAGAACCCTGTTGTGTCAGTTCACTTTTAGCATTTTAACCTTTTCAAACCTGCAAACTATTGACATAATAGTTGATATAGTGTTTTGCCAAGTCGCGAAACCACCACCAAGAAGACCACCGAGACTCAGACATTCCGAAATGCAAAAGCAAGGCAAGGCTTTATTTAAGCGAGCTGCGACTCGGGCCTCGTCCTACCCACCGACACAGCGGAGGTTAGGAGGAAGCCCCGAGCTGTGATTACACAGGGCTTATAAAGGCAAAGAACAAGGTTACAACAATCAGCTGTTCAAGCAAGCAAGATTAGGACACAGGTACAAATCTGATTGGCTCAGGGTTCGATTCTAAAATGGGGCTCACGTGGTAAAGCGGGGCCTGACTTCAAAGTCTGGCACTTCAATAGTAGTTTGATGTAATGGAAGGAGAGAAGAAGAGAGAGAGAAGGCAAAGAAAAGAAATGGAGACATGTGGAGAGAAACAGATGCCACCCTGTTCCTTCTAGTTACTGAGAGAAAGAGACAGAAAGAGAAAGAGAGGGAGAAAGAGAGAAAGCAAAGCGTGAGAGAAAGAAAGAGAAAAAGGGGAGAGAAAGAAAGAGATATCAAGAAAAAGAGAGGCAGAAAGAAAGGAAGGAAGGATGAAAGAAAAGAAAAAGGGAATAAAGAATAAGCTCCAACTCTCATCCCTCACCCCATCAATGGAGGTACACATTCATCATTCACTAAGATTGTGGCCTACTAGATGCTCCCACTAGCCTTCTAAATCACTCTCATGAAGTCCTGACTGAAGGATATTTAGGACTCTCCCTCCTCCCATTTCTTCTTTCCTACTCCACCAAGCATGCTGAAAAGGACCGTTGCTAACTACCGATTTGTTCATTCAGTCCTTCTAAGAGCAGCAGTCCTGGGCCTTTGAAACAGCCTGTCCCCTCCCAGCCTGAGAATGGGGGTCTCTGGAAGAGGCGGGGAGGGAGACCAGCTTATTAGACTGAAATTGACAGTCGTAGAATGAAGGGCAGGAGGGACCCCTCAGAAACTCCGGTGGACCATTGTGGGAGGATTAGCGATGGAGAACACACTTCAGGAGGCCTGTGGGTCTACCTCCCCGAAGAATTAAAACAGGCGGGGAGTGGGCGGTGGGGTGGAGAGAAGCCCACCCTTTCACTCAGACGTTTTATGAGTTCTTGGCATTCTGCATCTTTTCTCATTTTTTTTGTGTCCATGTCTTTGCAATTCTTTAATATTGATGCCATTGGGGGCCGTCTATGATGTGTTGGCATGGGGAGCGTTCAATCTGCAGCGATCTGTATGCATTTATATTTTGCGAGCTGCTTCCTAATTGGTTTTCATCCAAGTAATCGCATGGGGAGTAAGGTTACAGGCTGAAAAGGCTGAGGTGAGGGTGGGTAAAAGGGGACTGTGAACTCTTTTCCTGGCCTTATTAGAATGCTATGGGCATCTACATTTGGAGAGAAAGATGTCCAGTCCCTTAAGTCATGTGTAAGTGTGTAGCACACTCCAGAGCACACCCAACAAGCAAGAGAGCCCAAACGATTTGGGGAATAACTCCACCCATTTCAACAGAATACCCTGGCTGCTATTACAGTTTTACATTAAAATGAAACTCATAGAGATAATTAATTGGGGAGGAAAATGGAAATTGAGAAAAACTAAGCATTTGTCTCAGTTCCAGAAACCTGGAATTTTGGAAGAAATAACTTCGAAGCAAGCATTTGTATATGTATTTAAAAATGAGAGCAATGAAAATTAGCTCTAGTCCTGATTGCTTCTTTTTATCATTGTATTTATCTCCCCTCAGCTCCCCGAAAGGTCCCTTAGATATGACTATTTATCTCTCATCCACATGGAAAGTGGTAGTGGCTACTGTAGCAGAGATATTTCAGAGTACAGACTGCCCTATGCATTGGAAATCAAATCAACTGTTATAGGCTCAGGAATAGGTTTGACTCACATGAAGTATAAAGGGGGAAATATAACGATTTTCTTTCCAAATTTTTTAAATGTGGTGGAAGTTTACATGGCTGCAAGAAATATTACATTTCATTGTGCATAAATACAGTAATTGTCTTTTCCTCACTGAAAAGAATGTCCATGTTATTCTTGCTACCGTGAGCTTGGTTGGGGCCATGATTAGGATAATTTGTTTCAAGTGCTTGATGGTATAGATAATAGATTGCATTCGGAAAGTGGATGCTCTATATTTTTCATTATAAATTGAGAGGATCGTGCATGGTCCTCCCGCCTGGTATTTTTTTTAAGTAATTAATGTTTTCTAAATCCAATTCATTCTTGGAAAAGGAATCCAGAATTCATCTTTCTAAAAGAGGAATAAAGACAGTGGTGGCATTGTTCTTCCTCCTGGAAAATATGCCTTTCCTTAACTACACAAAGCAATACAAAAACTTCTATAAATAATTACAGTAAAAACATGTTACGCCATCTAAATCTGTAAAAACAACGACATTGTGTATTTAGAATTAAGAGAACGTTAAGGCAACACTTTCAAAAATTGTGTCAGGATGCAAAAATGAAACCACCCAGAGAACTCAAAGTAATATAAATAGGTGTAACCAGGAACTCTCACTTTGAATCATTTTATTCTCTTACATAGCCGTCAAGTGACTTATTTTATGAGAGCTTAAATAGAACACTCATATTTTTTTTGAAAAAAGATTTTTGAACCAAGAATCTTATAGTCTCAAAGGCCATTTAACTTAGCTCAGCCATCTAGTTTATTTTGCATTAAAGGAATTTCTCATTTAATTTACCAGTCTATAATAGGTAACTTTTTCAATATGGAGCTAAAGGTCACTATTATATGTAAGGAAAATTAAGCCGATGTTCTTGGTTGCCTTACAGTTCTCCTAGTTCAACTACGCCAATAAATGAACATGTACAACAAGCCGAAGGGCTTTTTATTACAAATTTAATTCATTTCTCTAGACAACTGTGAAATTTGCCATTGACATTAGTCATTACCCCAAGGCGAACTAAAAGATGATTTCAGTTAATAAATGATCCTTAACAAGGAACGTTCCTATCTCCTGTGATATTGGCACAGGCACATTTTATTAATGCAGCCCTTGCTTCCTGCCAGAACACCAGCATTCACGACTATTTGGTGTGCTTGTTTCCTCTTCCTGCTCCTGATATTAATAATTATGCAACAGGATAATTAGCAACACAAAGAGACAGTACTATGAGCTTGAAGCTAGATTTTCAGCACGTTAACCTTCTGGGAAATAAAGAACAGAAGCAAAGAGTCTAGCCAAATAACCAATGCAGGTTGATTTCACAGTGTGTAAAAGGCTAATTATCTGTGAAAAGTCTGACCTCAAGTAACAAAATTACAGAAATGTGCAGGCATTTTATTTTAAATAAAACTCAGAGACACTGCTTTCTATTCTAAAGAAACCTGATGAGCAAATATGTGAAAGAAAAATGTGGAACTTAAACAAAAAGAAGCTCTCAAGAAAATGATAGTACCAGAAAATAAACATTCATGATGAACCCAGACACCTGAGATCTTATGGTAAAGAAATAAACTCAGATTTTCTTTCCCTACCCCCAACACACAGCCCTTACAATGGGAAAAAAAAAAGAAAGAGAAAATTCAGCATGTGACAGAAGTAGGTTAAGTGTATTTTGTTTACTGAAGACAGGCTACAATAAAAAGCAGAAAATATTACTACTTCTTTACAGATACCATATGTAATTCATTCTGATATAGGAATATTTATCCACTAGCAGTAATAACAAACCACAATTTTTGTCATGAAAAAATAAATTGTATTTGCAAAAAGCAAACACATTACAGAGTGTGTAAAAACGCAATATTCCCATTTTCTAGTCAGAGTTCCAATTTATTGAAGTAACAGAGCAGAAAATGCACTGACAGCTGTTACATTTTATTGCGAATTAGTATATACGTTTTATATCCAGTGAGCAAATGCATGATACATTGTATTCCAGTAATTGCCACTGGCTTTCCAAATGGAAACCGAATGATCTTAGTGCAATTATACTCAGGAGAGTACACAGAACAATCAGAGTTCTACCTTGTAGCACTTCAACAATGCTAATATTAACTATATTTTCTTCTAAAAAATTAAAGATTTAGACTTCAAGCTAGATTTTTTTCAGGGGGAGTCCAAAAAGTATTACTCAGTCGGTGTAGACAGTCCTTCATTAGTGCAGGGATTTTATATTAAATTGCATATATTAGGGTATTGTAGATTGCAATGTCTAAGAGAGTAGAACTAAGTTACTCTATTCTTGTTTCCTCTCTCTCTGCTTACTCTATCTTATTTTACTTTCTGTCTGCCTCTTAGCAACAGAATGCAGGGAATTAAAGTGATGGGAACAGAGGCAGGTGTTGGAATACTTTCAAAAATGAGCTAACTGAGTGGTGAGCTTTTACTTTATTCAGAACAACCAACTCATCTTTGATTCCTTTCCTTTCCCCCACAGCAGTGCCTGACACTTACGTGCATAAAGTACAGTCCTAAGGAAACAGCCATTTGTTTTCATATGGGTTAGCTCTGATTTCATAGATAATCTTGCTAAGGCTTAAGACTACATGTTAACAGGTAAGCACATGCCAAAGTTCTAACCACTGTCCTAGTCAGCTTTCATTTATGAGAAACAAATTCCTTCTATAACCTAAGCAGCCCATTTTTCTCTATTTTTGCAAAGCATTATGATAGACTCAAACCTTTACACTTGGCACTTCATCTCCTGACAGCTTCTCCACCATCAGTCTCCTTGGTGGAGCCTTCAATAAATCCGGCTGTCTCCTCCCCTCTAGTGGTTACCAGCTCGCCTTGCAACAGAGAGAAAGCCCAGGCCTGCAAAAAACCCATAGACTCTTGTGTATTTCTCTTGGCTTAGAAAAAGAAGGGGAGGGCAGAAATAAACTAAGCATGCATTCCATTGCTACAGAAAATAAAATTTATCAAGCATTTAAAACACCATGCTAGTGGAGGCTACAACTTAATCAACACCAACCTGCTGACGCAGATTTGCAATTTGAGCTAGTTATTAGTGATAGAATTAACCGCGTGTCACAACTTGTAGCTGGTTTAATAAAAGAAAATGACAAATGCAACAAAATTGTAAAAAATGTGTTGTAGGACATCCTTCCAGCCCTCCTGCTCCAGGCTGGAATCGAAATCTGGTGTTGCTAGGACAAGAAAGGTTAAGGGCTATTCCTCTTGCACTGGGCAATGTTGTCCCAAAATGGTGCTGAGTACAATTCCACAGGACTGAAAGCAACATCAGTGTAGAGAACACTGTACAGAGACATTACCAAAAGCTACAACCTCGGTATCAGTGTTAGTAGTGGAAGTAACAGCAGGAAAACTAACGATACCTCTCACCCACATGGCAAAACAATAAAACTTGCAGAGCTCTACTTTGCTAGCCTATTGGCTATCTTTAAAAATATAAGGAAAGCTTCTTCTTCCCTACTTTACTCTGCTTTCTATGTCTCCCCTCTGGAAAATAATTTCAATGAAAAGTTACAGTGCTTAACAGTAAAATCCAAAACATAGACTCATTTGCTGTTGTGCTATAGAAATATCAACACAATGGTTTTATGACTTTTAATAGTATTTAATGTAAGTTAATGAATTCTTCTGTGGCCAGTGGAGCACACAAATAAACTTAGCTATTCCAGAAAGGTTTTGCCTTTTATTACATTGGTTAAAAAATTTAAAAAAATAAGCATTAACATTTAGTTCTAGACTTTAATTGTACCTCAGTGTTCTGAAGTTTCTGTAAGTGATGATACAATTGAGTGATATCAGCCATACTCTACACATAATTATCTGGATTTAGCAGCCAACACCATATATTAAGTTTATTAGTAATAGGCATATATTACCTGCTTATTCTCCACATCTTCACACTCTCCTTTTGTAGGGGTTGACCGTATAGACAATTCATTTAAGGTTTAAAGAAATGAAGTTGTATTCATATTGTGGAGGCTCTATTGCTATCAGTGAATGGAATGGTTTCCTTTGCATTTTCAAAACTTTCCAAACTATGTTTTAAACTGATATTGGTATCAGTTATCATTCAATTAACAACACCAAAACTTTTTTTTTCCAGTTGCCGAACAAACACTATACAAATACATTCTACAAATAAGGCAGAGGTATTCCTCTTCAAGTTAATCAGAATCCTAGTATGAAATGTCTCCCAAGGCCTCCAGGCAGCTGAGGAGGGACAATCAAGTGCACTTATCTCGGGCCTCAGTGCCAAGGGGTCCTGCAGCGTTCAGCCGAACTCAGCAGAGACCGAAATGAGGCAGCTCCTTGGGGATTATATTAGATCTAAGTGAATGTGCGAGGCTGGAGCTTGGGGGAAATAAAAGAAATCAGATATGGAAAGATGTACGTGATCTGTCACAATAGACTTTTCAGAGTAAAATCAATGAGAAATTGGAGTGATCATAATTTCCTTTCTAACACATGCACTATCATAGTCATTTTGTCTTATCCTGTTTGGGCTTTGATGGGTTTCTCTTGGCCATCCCAAGGTTTCCTAACATTGGGGTTCACACGGGGAAAACAGTAGCGCAGGGAAATACAGGTGACCTGCCCATGCACGCAGGAAAATCACGATAGGCGACAGATGGTATCCTAGGATTCTACCATGCTTGTCTCACACAAGAAAAACTGAGAGTCTTCACAAGGCTTTGTATGGCAGCTACCTAAGAGGATTATCAGTTTCAGGATTTTCCCCATTCCTAATATACAGTATGAATCTGTGCAAAGGAGACATATAAACTGATCTTAATATTCCCTGTTGGCCAAACAAAAGAGGAAAAAGGTTTGTCATTTCTGAAGCAACAATAGTAAATTTCAAAGAAGCAAAAAAAAAAAAAAAACTCAGTTAAATTCACACTATCTATAGATTTGATTAAATTACATTAATACTTTTTATGACTGTTTATCCAGGGAAGTTAACTACAAATACCACCACACTGGATCAGTTTTGAAGTCTAAAATGTTTTAAATTAATTAGTTATCCATTACTTTATCTATAGCAACATATTGTGAATAATTTTCATCATTCACCCATTTTTTAATATTAGACAATGAATGCTTCTAGGACCAGAAGAGCACACATTCAGGAAAATTCATGAGCCACTACTATCATCTGTTAAACATTATTTGCAAATCCTCTAAGATACAGCAATATGGAAAGTAGACATTTCCCCTATCCTTTTCAGTAGTAGATTGAACCTTTCTCAGAAGTAAACAATAGAGCTGCAATTTTGGATTGGGGGTTTATAAGAAAAACATAATTAGATGTGTTGTGCCTTTTGGAGACCCACTTTGGTATCGAATTTATTTGTTCAACTAACATTTACTTAGTGCTGGGTGACAGTACCGGTCCTGACAATGTATCCTTGAGCCAGAGCTGATGATTGTTTTTGTGGTGTTACAATTTAGAGGGGAAAAAAAAGAAATGTATCACATAACTGTACACTTGACTATCCTTCTAAAAGACTTGTACTGGAGGACTAGCATAGTGCTATGGAGTTTAATATAGGAAAAGTTGTGTTAAGCTTAGTGTCTCAGGCCAAGGAGAGATCAAGAAATATGGGTAAAGAAATCTCGTTTTGAGTTCCTGAGGGCAGGTGAGAATGAACTGGCAGAGGTGTGTGTGTGTGTGTGTGTGTGTGTGTGTGTGTGTAAAAGGGTGGGTAACTATGCAGGGAGAGGAGTGTGTTTTGTGGATGGGGGTGTAGGTGAGCAGTGTTTATGAGTGGAGGAAGAGTGTGACAGGAGAAGCAGCAAGAACAATTAGTGCCTGCGGGACTGTGGGGAGCACAGGCACTGGGGCTGCTGGGACGGGACTTCAGCTAGAAGAAGCAGGTGGGACTTTGGGAAGTACACACTCATGATGAGGGGAAGCTCAGAAATCGGAAGCTCGGGATACCCAGGGCCAGATGACATATTTCCATAGATGTCATTTTTTTGACCAATATTCTGCTACTCACTGGAAGCAAGATGGAAAGTTCTAAAGTCTTTGAAGGTGAGAAGTTCACACCATATCCATGGCGGGGAGAGCTAAGGGCCAGGACGGTGCTGAGAGACTCTGACAGCAAATACAACTGCAAAGCCGCCCAGCACCACTGGCCACTGGCGAGAAGTTTCCGTGGATGATTTCCGCCTTTCTTTGAAATAGTCTCCACAGACATTAGAAAGCTCTTGGAAAATCAGAGACTTTTCCATGTGTTTGAGGTTCATAAAAGCCCTGTGTAAGGGTTGGGCTAGGTGGGATTACTCAACACAGGACATACAAATGAATGGAGAAAATGAGATGAGACTCACTATCTCAAGTGTTTCCCCTGCACCATTTGTAACACTCATGAACTCGACATTAATTAGTAGGAAGACACTTTTTAATTGATGCATCCAGAGATAGCATTCTTAGAAAATAGATTTCTCTGTTTACGTTGATGGATTTATTAGTTTACAATCCCCACATCTGGCACCTTGGACTGGTCAAGGGATTCATGAGAGACTATTTATAAAAGATTTTTCAAATCATCATTGGAAAAATGTACACAAGTACAAAGCTTATGCTTGTTTTCATCATTAGAGGGTGAGTGGGGGAACTGAAACTGGCTTAAATGATTTCACATGCAAAGGTTGTGTGTATATCTTTTCTCTGATGCAAAAAAAATTAAAAATTTTGCATAATATCTACAACTTAGTTTTATATTAAATAGAGAGTAATGGAAACTTGAAGTGTTCATACTCATATATACAGTTTGAAATTAACTGGTATTTAACTTTGTATTAATAATCCAATCTATACATCAAAATATTTAGTCTATTTTACTGAAGAATAGCTACAGACTAAAATATGAAAGAGTAAAAACTTTTTTCTTTTTTTTTTGCCAGTGCTGGGCCTTGGACTCAGGGCCTGGGCACTGTCCCTGGCTTCTTTTTTTGCTCAAGGCTAGCACTCTGCCACTTGAGCCACAGCGCCACTTCTGGCCATTTTCTATCAATGTGGTACTGGGGAATTGAACCCAGGGCTTCATGTATATGAGGCACGCACTCTTGCCACTAGGCCATATCTCCATCCCCAAGAGTAAAATTTTTTGAAACTTCCAATGGCTGTTAAAATGACATTTTTTCAGCTAATGCTTTTTTGCCTCAATCTTATAAATATATGTGTATATTCAATTGGAAATAGGAACTTTGAGATCAGGAAGGGCAATATTTTTTTTAGAAGGAAGCCATACAGCCAGGCACCAGGGGCTCATAACTGTAATTCTAGCTACTCAAGAAGGTGAGATCTGAGGACCACAGTTCAAAGCCAGTCCAGGCAGGAAAGTCCATGGGACTCATATATCCAATTATCCAGCAAAAAAGCTATAAGTGGAGCATTGGCTCTGAGTTGTAGAGCACTAGCTAGCCTTGAGCACAAAAAGCTCAGAAACAATGCCCAGGCCCTGATATGGGGCATACACACACAGAAGACAGGAGGAGAAAAGATGGAGAGAGAGTAGGAAGGATAGACATGGTTCAAAAAGAATTGTCTCATTACTTAAATCATGTAACTGTAGCCTCTCTGTATCTAAATAACAGTAAAAATAAAAATGAATGTAAAAAACTGCACAACGATGAAGAATATTTAGGTATTCTGATTAATGTTGTATCATATTTAAAAACAAAAGTTTCCTATGTTAGAAATATAATTTAAACAAAAGCATACCACCCATGTGTAGATTATAAAGGTTAAAGTTGACTAAAATATGTAGCACCTTAATAACCACTTCATTGTAATGATAACATTAAAATGTATTGTCTTAGCAATTTGGAAGTTTTGATACTTACATTATAAATTACCTGTGGTCATTGTACAGTTCAATAGATCACTGAAACTTACAAATACTTCTTTTTCCCCTGGCTCTCAAGCACCACCTACCTCTACCCTAGGCTGGTAATCCATCTGTTTTCATGAGATCGACCCTTTTAAATTCAATCCTCAAATTAGATTGTATTCTTTATGTCCTTTTGTGTGTTATTCATTTTTTTAGCATTATTCACAGTTTCTGACTTAAATCAAGGAGATATTTGTTTTATCATCATACAGTTCTTAGGGTTGTTATAAAAATCATTTCCTCTTTCCTACAATAATTTTATACAAAATTCAAAAAAAAAGTTTTATTTTGAAAAACCTTTGCCATGTTGTGAGACACAGAGTGGAGAAAATTTGATACATCTGAAGTGAAATGTTTGTAAGTGATCAAATGGCCAACCCTATGTGTATTTTGCCTCATACTTCTGTATAAATGTCACGGAATGTTAAGTGCTACTTGAAATAGATATGGGTAGAATGGAAGGGATATGGCTTTGATAAATCCACATTGATCTGATTTGGTTTTTATTTATTTCACCTTTGCCTTTCAACGTCGTTTTTCTCAATCATTCATACAACTACTATTTCTAACTTCCCATTACATAAATGTTATTTTATTTACTTACTTATTTTTGGTGTTTGTTCTGGGGGTTGGACTCAGGGCTTGGGTGCTGTTCCTGAGCTTTTGTGCTCAAGGCTAGCACTCTACCACTTCTGACTTTTTGGTAAGTCTCTTGGACTTTCTGGCCTGAGCTGGCTCAAAACTGCAATCCTCAGACCTCAGACTCCTTAGTAGATAGGATTGCAGATGTGAGGACCCCTGGCCCCAGCTCTGTGATATTCTTATTCAAATATGAATTAATTTTAAGCATGTGAAATATGATACAGCTTGACAAATAATTGTCACCGCTGGAAACTTGCACAATAATCCAATTTTGGTAAGTTCTGCTAACTATACAAATGTCATAAAATCCCAACTTTACCAGAACTAATAGTGCAAAATGCTTTTTTTCCCCCCCACAACATTCTATGTTATACTCTGGCATTCACTTCTCACTCATTTATTAAACCGTTGATGACTTTATTTATTTACTTAGTCAATGACAAAACAATATATGCAGTGTGGCAAAGGCACTATCATACCTGAGTGGGTCACAAAGTTAAATCTGAGTTGATTTTAATCTCACAAAAATTGTCATTGGAAACTAGAAGATAAAGCAGTACGTATGGTGGTTGTACAACATGGGGTTGTAGCACAAGCACAAATAAAACATAAAGGTAACCTTCGGCTCCTGTGTCCTGAAGACTGATGATCTTGACCGATGCGGACTTATCTTCTATTAAGAGAATACAAAGGAGGGACTTAGGCAAGAGCCATTCAATTATGTGGAAGTGTATGAATGAAAACATGACATCACAAAAACATTGTCTATTATTAAAGGGCATGAGAAGGTTTTCTATTAAACTTGTATAAAAGCTATGAAGGGCAGTTTGGTGGTGTTGAGAAATATTAAAGAATTATAAAAAAAATTCTATGCCATGATTTTCCAGTCCTCTCATTTTTTTTCTGTCATCTACACTTCCTTCTAAACCAAGTTTAGAAACTTTCACAAAGTCACTTGACTCAAGATCCTATGACACTTGAGACCAGACACAAAGGTATTCATCCTAGACTCTCTCCAACACCCGGGCAAGCATAAAACGAAATGATTTTTTAGAAAAAAAAAGTAGGCAAGGACCGAATGGGAATGGCATATTAATGTAGAGAAATGATAGCCATTGGCATTATGAGATATTTTAGAAATTGTCTCAAATATACAGTGGAATTGCAGATATCGTGCACAGCCTTTCTTCTTTTCTGGATCTTATGAGGGTAAATGGCTGACGTGGTGCCGCATTACCACTGAATATTTTAGTGTATATTCACTTCAGCGTAGCTCTAATATGAACATCAAGTGAGGAAATAAACAGGGACCTGTTGCTAGCATTTAGTTGGTAGACCCCATTCAAGTTTCCTTTAACACAGGCTTGAGCTTTAACACAGGCATGATCTTCAGCTGTCAGTCTGGGGTTTTTCATTCTTCCCTTGCTTCTTATAACATGTTGCGGGAAGTTTACGTATTCTGGAGTGCCTTTCACTCGGGATTGTCTGATGCTTCATGTTAAATGCATGTTATTTACTTCTGGCAGCAGCAATCAAGGGTGTTTCCCATTGTGTCGCATCAGGTGGCCCTCAACTTCAATTTGTCTCAATAATGTTGGTATCATCTTTGATCACTTGATAAGGTGCTTGGTCTCAGAGTTCTCCAACCTAAGATCCTTCTTTCTCCCAAGTGTAATTTTATAAATATTTTATTAGGATGTATTTCCACATTATGTAAGCGTTGTTTACTGGGTTCAAACCTGTAGTTACTTGCTTGTATCCAGAACTATCCACTAATTCCTAATTTCATCAGAGAATTGTCTCATCTCATTTTCATTATTCATGTTGTAGTATAAATGGGTAGCGAGAGACTTATCCAAGGTGGCGTACACCTGGTGGTATTAAGCTAGCCTACAGTCCCAGGTGTTGTTTTGCAAAACTTACTTGCCCAAGGACACACTTCGCTCTTCTTCCTCAAGCACTGGATTCCCTGATTTTCCAAAGACCCTGTAGCTACAGCCACAGTGCTGGGAAATCAAGACAAATAACCTTGAAATGTACCTCCATCTTTGAGTGGCCCCTCTTCCAGCCCTTTTTACTGGGGAGAGCGCATATATGTATACAAATATTACCACATTTGATTCCATACACCACCATCTATTTCTTTGTTTTTTGACATGCTGATATTCCTATCACTCTGATGTTCCAGGATACACTTTCATCTTTATCATTAGTGTGTAATTCCCTCTTCAACGGTTAAAGAAAATGCTCATATTGTTATTGAATGGATTCAGTTTATCTTATCCTCATTGTACCCCCAGTTATGGATCTTAGCTAGAATTACATCCCTGAGCCACAGCACCTGACCATCATCCATATAGTTAAACCAGGTCAAAGTTGTGTTTGGAGATGAATAGAGCATTAGTAAACACATGGAAGAAGAGATAGCTATCATAAAGTATTTAGAGAAGTATTAAGGCAAGAAGTGAGAGAGAACCTATTACTGGTAAAATATTTTTTACAGTGTTATGTAATAGTGCACCAGTGGGTGAAAATGGCAAGGTACATCACTGGAGGAGGAGAATGTTCCACCCCAAACTGTGACTGCAGGACACAGATGAGACTGCCACTTGCTGCCCAGATTCTTTCTTTCTTTTTTACTTTTGGCTTTATATCTGCAATATAGAGGTCAGATCTGGCCAGCGCCACCATTGGCTGTTGAGGGGTGTCAGAGTGACTCTATCTTGACTCTATCTCAGATTAGTTAAAGAAAGCAGAAGCTGATTCCATCTTCGCTTAAGATCCCCCCGCCCTATCCAGGGAAGTTCCCCTTCGCTGTGATGAGATTGTGTAAACTGCTTTGAGCACCTGAGTAGTGGAACGGTCAAGGTTAAACCTCTGCCCTCCCCTGAGTAGGTATATCCACCTGCATCATGTGAGCCCGCCAAATCCGTGCGCCAAGTCTAACAAGTTCAAACAGTTGCTATGAGGCAGATTATAACTCCATTGGCCACAGGCGTGTGGCCTGGCACGCTCTGTAAGTGTTGTAACCTCATTGGCCACCTGCGTGTGGCAGGCTTGACCATGTGGTGTTTGCCTTTATAACTCGACCCCAAGCGTGGCCCAGGGCGCGTGGTCCCAGCTCCCAGGTCTGGGCTCCGGCCCTGGCTCGCCAGCCTGCTTTTTACAGTTGCAGTCCCAGCTCCCGAGTCTGGGCCTTGCCCCTGGCTGGTCAGTATACTTTTTACTTCCCCAATAAATCCATCTTTTTACTTGAGACTGTCTCTGAGTGGTGGACTCTTGGAGAGATGAGGGATTTCCCCCACTCCCCCTTGGACGCCATTACAATATCCAAGTCATAGAGGTCATTTACACATTTACATAGAGGTGTTTACATATAATGAGTATCAGATGACAGCAAGAGCATTTTTTTTTCTATTGGTTTGGCCTGGGTGGAATCTCTGTTGTGCTGACAAATGAATATCTTAGTTGCTTTCTTGAGACAACACAAAACAAAGAATATCCTACTTTTTTTATTTCCACTTTGTTTATCTTGCTTCATCTGTTGAGTTCACAACTTTAATTTCTTCTCTTTTCCCTTAGGTCTATACTTAAAGAATATCTTCTCTACCTTAGGAGTGTTTCTTTCTTTGACTCCCCTCCCTGACTTTCAACTGCGCACACTGCCTCTCTTATAAGTGAACATCAAAGGATATCAAGAGCTAGGTTGAGTGGAAAGAAAAGACTGGAAGAAAAACAAAGGATGCTGAGAGTAATTCTAGTTATGCTTTTAATTCTTGACTCCTACATGTTTGTTCCCATTGTGCTGGGTTTCCTATTGCTGCTATTACAAATGATTGTAGAACTCATGGCTTCAAACAAAAAAAAATATATATATTATCTTGAAGTTCCAGAGGTCAACAGTTCCAAATTTGTTTAGTGAACTCGAGTTGATATGTTTTCCATGACTTCTGAAATCTCTACTACTGGCCTTTTCCAGTTTCTGTAGTTACTCTCATTGCCTCATACATACGCTCTTTCAGGCTAAGGGCCACTTCCTCCCGTATCATTCCAATGTCTACTTTCTTTATCCTTGACCTATGACCTTGACCTTCATGCCTTCCTTTTGTGAGGATTCCTGGTTTACACTGAACCAAGGAAAACAAACAAAGACAGCCTCTGCATCTCAAAATCTGTAACTGACTCACACCCTAAGAGATACTTCTGGGAAGAGATACTTCTGCCTTGGGAAGAAACACAGTTACTGATTCTGTGCATTAGAAACTGAGTGTCTCTGGAAAGAGGGCAATTATTATCTTATCTATAAACTGCACCTAATAAAGTGTTCAGCACTTGGTACTGTGAAAATATCAGTGCACAGAGTTCTTCTAGCTGTTCTAAGTACATCCAACACAACTTTCCATTGAATCCTTGGAATAAGCCTATGTATAGATACTGGTATTATGTCATTTCATAGATGGAGAAGGAATTAAGTTAATTTATTGGTTACACAATTTAGTATCTTCCTAAAAGCAGCCAAGTGAGAAAGGATAGAACCCCAGATCCACCCAGGTCTGTAACACTAAGCCCTACTCTCAGAAGCAGACTAGAGTGTGGGTATTCTTTTAATTTCCATACTGTGATTAGTCAAACGACACTAGAATGTGCCTTTAAATAAATCCACGGAAAGAACAGCGACCAAAGATGAGTTGCTCAAGAGCAGGACAAGGTCTCAAAGCCTGTGGTCATTCTTTGTAGAATACTGACTTTGTTCAGAGATACAAGTTGAGCTTGTGTGCAAGTTATGCTTTCTCTGGCAATTGAGAAAGATGGAAGAGAGTTATGACTTGAACAGTGAAAAAGCAAAGAGATGCTATTGATCAAGATATATTGTATTTTTAAACTGCTCTGTTAAATGGCAACCCCGCCTTTGTGCAGCTAAAGAGTGTTTTTAAAGAAGAAAAACAGAGCAGAAGAGGGGGTACATGGGTGATCAAATGAAGGCAAAAGGAGAGAAAAGAGAAGACAAAGATGGAAAGTTCTTGAGGAGAAGAAAAGCTAGAGGAGGAAGGGAGAAAAATGTTCTTTGTAGGTCTTCAAATCACTTATGGTTCTGTCCATTGTGAATGTATGTTTGACGATTTAGTAGTACAGTGGTATGACTTACAGGTGAGTTCTCTCCAGAATGAATATTGTCGAAGGCAGAGACTATAGGAATATACCATTGTAATGTATTTATATTTTCTTCCTATGAGAAATCAACAAATGCAAATGGAAGTTTTTCTGAAATTTCACTTTTGCCCTAAGAATTGATATATTCTTGAGTAGTTCCACTTACACATTTCTAAGCTGAAATCATTTTTTTTCTATCAAGAGGATATATTGACACATCAATAACGTAAAACTGAACTGAATAACATAAAACTGAAAAACAAATGTGGTTTCTTTTCTTTTCTTTTCTTTTTTTCAGAGTCTTTTTTCTGAGAGTCACAGTGACAACCATACGGCCAATCATACTACTACCATCATTGCCATCTATGTTTGAGCTACAAGCACCATTTGTTGGACCCTTAACAACTGTCAAGCACAAATGCAAAGCTTCACTTAGAGACTTTAACCTCATGTAACATCATGCGATAATATCTTCATGTGATTTTCTAAGCTTTAATTGGATATCTTCTGAAAAATGTAGCTTCTTAGGAAGTATAGTTTGGCTGGTAACCCGGAGACTAGTGCTCCTTAAGAATGCAGCAAATGTGTGCTATTCTCAGACTTTGCCTAGTAAATTTTTTTGTGCATGGGTGCAGAAATATTCTAATACTGGATATGCACATGACAGGTTGGTTCCTGCCTATGAACTCTTCCATTTGAAAGCTCTGAGATCATGGGCAGGTAGCATAATTTCCATAAATTTCATATTATTCTTAATATTATTTGGTGACAATGATAGCTTAACTGAATGATTTAAGAAGAACTCCATCCCCCTTAACCAACCTCTGTATTAAAGTTGTGCAAAATACTTCTTGGAGAGTATTTTGAAAAGATGTAGCCGATTTGTAATGCCATCATTTACCTTCGACTGCCTAGCCATGTATTTTTGTGTAAGTTACTCAATCATTGTAAGTGTAAATGTCAAATCCAGATGGACGTGCATGTGGGTTCATATGAATTATGCCTTACACATAATTTTGCAGGTAAATTTGTGATGATCTCACACTAGAAGCAAATAAGAATTGTTCAATATATTTGCTCTTTTTTTTCCTTCTTCATTTCTTTGAAGGAATTAATAGTAAGAAGTACACTTGATTTGCAACCTGGAAGACTATCACCATGATCAGAATGAGAAAATAGATGGACATATACTCTCTCTCTCTCTCTTTCTCTCTCTCTCTCTCTCTCTCGCACACACACACACACACACACACACACACACACACACACACACACCTTTCCATACACAAACCTCCCAACTCCTAACTAGAATATGTACAGGTGCAAAGTGAATACACCAATCTAAATATCTCAACCACGAAGACATACAACGACAACACATAACCTTAAGAATGCACCCAGCCACGAGCGGCCACTCTCCCTAGAACTTGATGCATGAAATCCTTTTTCTCAGCTTCAGGTTTGCAATCTGTGTGATGCTTGCCTGCTCCACTTCAGAGAGCTACTGAAAATGCATCCAGCACAGAACTGTGAAACACTAAGTTATCTGTATCAGGCAGCCCCTGTGCTGATCATTAAAAACTTGAAAATGAGAGCTCTTCTGTGCATTTTCATGTTAATTTGTACTGAAACATTTTGAGTCATTCCTACAGCCCTTGATAATCACGCTTCACTTTAACCTTGTATACTTTCTATTCTCCAAATGCATCGTTCACTGTGTCCAATATTGTCTTCCTCACATATATAGGAACCATGGATACCCCAAATCTAGCCACTACCCTCTCAGGAGTGGTCCCTCTCATCCCGAAGAGGAGATGTCTCATCTAGTCTTTGCTGGTCACTTCTTCTAATTGGACATCTTTTCATCAAGACTGGCTCAGCACTAAGTTCACATCCCATAATTTAACCCTTAATTGTGTTTTAAAAGGAGAGAGAGAGAAAGCATCCAGACAAAAATTCCATTTATTTTAGTGATAGAGGAAAGGGAGAGAAAAACTGATTTCTATTAAGAGTGGCCTACCTCACCAGAAACAGGCCAATCAAGCATGCAATTTTTATTTATGTTTCCTTTTCATTTCCTGAGGGCAAATATATATTCTAACCCCTTGATGGTGCCAAGTATTGAGTAGCCATAAATCACTAGTGACATGCTGAAACTGAGCTTTTTAGGGGACCAGAAGAATGGAGGGTTATTTTCGGCGATATCTACAAAATAAGGTCACTATTGAGAAAAGTCTAGAAAAAAGAGTGACATCTATGTCAGACAATATTTCAAGGGATGTTGCTTAAGAAAGAGTAGGAAAAAAATACAAATACATTTTTAGTGCCTGAGATCATTTCATTGGATTAAAATAACAATCAACACAGTTTAGTTTCCTAAATATTTCCTCTATGCATATATCCAATGTCAGCCAATTTCTAAAAGCAAACATAGCACAACTTAAACATCCTGGTAATTTTTTCCCATCATTTGACAGAAACGTGACACCATGAAAGTGTGGTCTTTGGAAGAAAAGCTTTTACACTTATTAGTTGTTTGGCTTACATAATTTAGTTTTACTGAATCTCAATTTCCTAATTGTAAATGGAACAATCCCATATGGAACGCATAGCTATTGAGGGCTAAAATGTGGGGAATGAATGCGAAAGAAGTTTAATTACCTGGTTCTTATGTTACACTTAAGTTTGTATCAGTAACTTCTTCCATGCCTTTGCTACTAGTCTACATATTTATTTCAATCTCATAAATAAACTTCTAAAATGAAAATACCAAGATTTCCTTTTACATTTCATTTGTTGGGTTTGCCTCCTGAGTTCAAAACACAGTATTTTGACTTTTATCACAAATAATGTGGCCTTTAAAAGCAAATACTTTTAATCATGTATTTCTGGCTCACAAAGTAGCAGAAGTATCCCCACATAACAGTAGTAATAGGAAGTAGTACAATAAGATATAGACTCTAAAATATCATGTTGTAATCATTTCTGTGTAAATCAGACATAAGAAATGACCACATTTTAATCTGATATCTATAGTCTTTAAAATTACAAAGATTCACACTAACACAAAATCTCTATGAGCTAAGGCAAACATGGACATAAAATGCATAATGATGTAAATTTTAAAAATGATTATCCATGGAAATTGATTTATTAATGACACTAGGAAACACTGTTTAATTGTTTAATTATGTTTTCATCACCCAATAGTTGGCCACATCACCAAGTATTGGGTGGTGAAAATGTATATGCAAACAAGTATATAACTGATATCAATAAAATTTTATTTATATAATTAAAAATAAATAAAAACTGAAGTTTCTGTTAATAAATCCACATGCCAATAAATACGCAAAAATACATGGCTAAACATTACGTAAAAGTATTTTCAAATTTCATTTTTCATGAGAAAATTATAAATTGATCATTTACATGCAGAGATATTATAGTGATATTCCTTGTATCCTTTGCACAGTTTCTTTCCAGGATGACATCTTCCAAAAAATGCTAGAAAATTTAAACCCCAGTTAATATCGTGAGATATTTAAGCTGGAGAAACTGTATGCCCCAAACTCAACACTGTGTCTATTTACTTCTCATAGCCTCTAGTCTGTTCTCCGGCCCTTTCTCTCCTACACCCATTTTGCTTTATTTCTTATTAGATAGGATTCTGTAGGCTGGCTTTTTAGCAGTTACTTGGAATTTCCTACCCAGGCTGGTTTTGAACCGTGATCCTCATATTTCAGCTCCCTGAGTAGCTGATATTATAGCCAGCTATATCTTATTACTAGTGTACTTCACAACATCAATCGAGTACTTCACAAAATTTTAATTTCAAAGAAATTGTTTATAATTTTATTTTCTTCAATAGGTTATACTTTTAAAAAGCCTTTGCTTAGTTAGCTCTCTACCATAGATTTTCTTGTATAAATTGAATCCAAAGGACTTACACATTTTTGTGTATAATACAGGTTGAATGAATTTTTGTACGTGGTGTGAGACTTGGTTGAAGTTCATTTTTTCCCAGCAGGGGTATTCCTTGCTCCAGAACAACTTGTTTATGAAACTACTATTTCTTCATTCAGTGGCTTTTCATCATTGTTTCTTTGGTCAAAAAGATTTCTTGTTAACATTGGTTTTAGTACCAGAAAGTAGTAGCAGAAAGCACCAAGGATTTGGGGGGCAAATCTGATCAAGGTTCTCTGTACACATATACAGACATCTCAAAATGCAAATACTGGTAGTTGATGCTAATAAAATGTGAAAAAAAAAATTCGTTGGTAGTCTATTCATATGAGTCTCATTTCTGGGTTCTCTGTTTCTATCCATTGATCTATCTAGGTGTGGCAATACCAATGAGTCTCAATTAGAGACTTAACAATACAACTAAGTCTCAATTCATGTGTACATGAGTTGGCAAATTTGAAATTTTTATATTTTTTTGAAAATTTCATAATTTTCGATGATAAACTCCTCCTATTCTTACTCTGACAATAAACTAGGTAACTGTTCTTGTTTACATAGTCTCATAAGTCCACCATGCCCTTCTCATTTTAAGGGATTTTTTTCTAGAGTTGGGATGGAGTCATTTCTGTTGTTTTATTCTTCATGCCAGTGAATAGTTCCTATTTTTCTCAATTATTCTCTTGAAACCATTAACTCTTATGTAGGTTACTGGGTTTTACTATATTCGCAGTTTTGTTTAATTCTATTTTATTTTCTCTTCTCCTATTTTCTGCTTCTCCTATTTTTTACATAAATTTTCTATTTTCTTCCTTTGACTTCCAATATTTTCCCATTCTAAAAAGCATGTCCATTATAGCCCCTTCTACATCTTCATAAAGCTTCTTTACAAGGTATTTTATGTAACAATGACATTTCTGTCATGTCAGTGTTTATATCTGCTGATTATCATATTTGTTTCTCTTTCCAGTTTTCATTATATTAAATTATGTTTTCAATGGAAATTTGAACATTCATGTTATTAGACTCCTCTCCGTGCCTGCAGTTTGGCTGAATCTCAGTTACACAAGTCCACCAAGTGAGAGAACACTGCCATATTGCTTCTCATGGATCTGGAAGCCCGAGTTACTCATTTAACATTTGTTGATGTTTAGATGGGAAAGCATGCTATTACAACTGGAAAAAAGGAGGAATTCTAATCCCTATTGTTCCCATCGGCAATATGGTGGTGTGACCTCATGATTGCTCATGCTAGAGAAGATATCAACTCTCTAATAGTTGTCTTATAACATCTTCTTATTGCAATATACGAGATGTTCAGCTTTAATAGTTTATGAGAGATGGAAATTCAAGCTACTTAATCGGATGTCTAGTGACACCACAGAGAGAGGAGGCCTCATAAAGATCTAGCAGAAATTAGCGTCCAAGACCTTATTGTGAATTACAGGTATGTAGAAACTGCTTTTGCTAAAGAGCCCAAACTTCTCATCTGAGACTACAAGATAAATAAGGCAGAAGGAAAGCCTGGCAGCGGTATTTTCATTTTGCATCGAACCCTTCCTTCACTTCCAGTTCTATTTAACACTTCACATAAGCATATTCATCATTTAAGGTGTGTCTTTCAAAACTACTGATATCTAAATTTCCACATCTGGGGCACCTTACGGTCAGCATGTACAGGGTCCTATTGCAGACTTCTGAGAAGGTGTCTGATGGTGTTCAGACACTACCTCGGGGGTCTGTCTCCAGATGGCAAAACGTCACAGACAGTGTGCCCCATAATGAGTGGTTCCTGCACAAACAGAAGCCAGCAAGTCATGGGAAGCAGTTACGCCCTCAAGGTACCAGAACGGAGACAAAGACCAACCAGACCACAGTTCATCCTACCTCTCACCCTCTCTCTACTTAGCTTTTGTTTACACCTATTGTGAAAATGGGCTGAAATGCTTAATTTCCATTTTCCCTTTTGGGAAATCCTTTCCTGCCTTTCTTGTTCTTGCTTTGCTGTTTTCTTTTCTTTTCTTTTCTTGAGTGGCACTGGGGTGTAAACTTAGGTTCTAATGCTTACTGGTTTTGTATTCTAGTACTTGAGCCATTTCTCTATCCTTGCTCTATTTTGGTTAATTGGAGATTAAAGTCTAGTGAAATATTCTACTTGGACTAGCTTTGAACTGTGATTTGCCAAATCTCAACCTCCTGAGTAGTCAGGATTATAGGCATGATCTACTAGAGCCTGCTTTCCTACATTTTCATAATTGTGGGGCTTTTTTGTTTGTTTGTTTTCTTTAAGGGGAACAGTCAGACCTGATGTATTGAAAATCCCAGAATCTGCATTTCTTTGACATCATCTTATTTACCACACCCTCATAATGAAATCCTAGTGAAGGTATCTGGCCATGGCCTGCTTTAAGTTACTACCTATTTTATTCCTCAGCAGAATTCAAGCTGTTTCTTGTCCCAAGTGGCTCATTATGTGTCACATTTTGTCAGTTTTCTTTCTGCATATGGCAGAAAGATTATCCATTTTCATTGCTAAAGAGAATTTGAGTTTACTTCCTTTTATATTTTCATTGCCACATAGTATTTGCACAGATTTGTGAGATACAAAATGATGTTTGGGCTCATGTACACAGAAGTTAGTGATCCAAGTCAGGGTAGCTGCCATATTTCTACACCTTAAACATTTATTATATCCTTACAACGAACAAATTAGACTCTCTTCTATTTTGAGATAAGTAAGACATTGTTCCTAATTCATTCTATGTGTATTTAAAAACCAAGGCTCCTTTATATTGTTACACAATACCATTGTAACCACTAACTAACCTACCACCTATTTTCTCCAGCCTCTAGTAAACAATATTCAACTCAACTTAAGAGAGGTCAACTTCTTTTGATTCTAATGAGTAGTGAGGTCATGTGATGTTTGACTTTCTATAACCGACTTACGTTATTTACCATAAGTAAACTCATTGTGATATGAGACAGACTCATGTTTTCAGTATCTTATACTGTGTATATAACCCAATTATCCATTCACTGTGGATGTACCTCACAATGTTTATTCATTCCACTGGAAATTGATACTGGAATATTTTTCTTGTTTTAAACTCTCATAGAATAACTCTATCATTGAACATTTTATATTTCTTCATTGTGTTATTTATAGGCAATCTAAAAGGACTGAATATTCTTGGCTATGGAGCACTAATATGTTCATTTTTAATGGATAATGTCAGATGCTTTTCTTAATTCATTGTACCCATTCATAGTCTTGCAGCAATAGTTGTTTTGTCTTTGTGACACATGGTATTACAAGGCATTTTACAATTGTCTTGTGTCTTTGTAATTCATTGGACATTCCTCTATTATTAAATTCAATGATCATGTTTTAATATGTCATGATAAAAACAAACAAACAAAAATCCCAAAGACGATACTAGACGAGTCTGTCCGCTGAGTGCAAACATGCAATTAATCAACTTAGCAAAAATTTCAGGCCTGCTGTGGTGTGAGAGGAGTGTCCTTTCAAGTCCTTGTTGTAAGTGTCCTTAATGTAAGGACTAAGGACAGAAGATGAGCTCACCTCTGTGAAAAAGTTCAAGGTCAGTCATTCAGGAGATACACTGAAAGTAACGTCGGACACTGAAATTGAAAAGCCAGCTTACCGGCTGGTCATGAGGCTGCCACCCACTACTCTTTCCTGTAGATATGGGCTTAGTAGGCTCTGGCTATGCTTGAAAACACCATGTGTAATGTATCTCGAACACACATGGCTTATGTAGGATGTAGGCAAAGAGCCAAAGGAAGAGGAATGCTATTCCTTCCTTCCTTCCACAAGGATTTATTTTTCGTTTTATTGGCACTGTATGAAAGAGGTGTACTGATTCCGATGCTAAGGTCATGGGGAATGGCACTTAGGTGCACTAATAATTCTGAGTCTGCTGCATGAAATTCTTTTCGTTCTTGTTATGCATGCTGTCTTCTGTGGTACTCTGCTGTAATAATAGCAGTTGTATTTCAATCTTCCAGCCAGTTTCCTTACCCAAAAAAGTAAAAAGTGGTGAACACGCACAGGCCACACCCCTTTTCTTTTAAGGCAACCAATGGATGATAGTATTTAGTGAGTAGCCTTACTCCCTCCAACCAGGGAAGGGCATCTCCATGGACCAGTAGGCTTTACAGATTGGTTTCCTTCTGTGTACACCTATGAGCCATCTGGATTTGTTTGTTTGTTTTCAAGGAAATAGTAGGTTTCACCAGGATAAATATTAGATGAAAAATCTAATAGGAAAATGGATTTCAGGATATTTGAAATACATGCATTATGGATATGTGAGCAGGCATTTGTACTTGTTTTCATATGTATTTTTCAAGAAAGAAATGTTTTCATTAGATTCTTAAGGAGATCTATAGTTCTGAAATGAAGCAGAGCTCTGGAGGGTGATGCGTGGATCACAGTGGACTATTAGAGATTTCTGCTTTGGAATAATGACAGATTGGAGACAACCCATGAGCAGACAATGGAAAATGTGTTTTCCTGAACTGTTCTTATTTTAATTATTTCCAATGATATATAATCTTTAATATTTTTGGACATGTAGCAATTTAGAGCAATGATTTGAAAAGCTATTTTCAAGTACTTTGGGAATTATTAATATTTTCCATGACTTACAAGTTTTAAAGAATTGCAATCAGACATTGTAGTCTGCAAAATGTTTAGTGTAGTATAAATCTTGGCTCACTGTAAGATTTAGAAGTGGAAAAAGGAACTGTGTACGTCTACTGAGCAAGAAACAAATATATTAGTTCTACTTTATTTATCATGTTCTTCAGATTTTCATGTTATTCATATCTTTAAGTTCTGCTGTCAATCTGTCAAAGCTGAGCGAGACACATTAAAGTTTTATAGTTGTATCATATTTATGTCAACACAAGATCTGTGTATATAGGTCTTCTGTCTCCTCTGCATTGCCTGATTTGATTTGGAGAGACTCACCTACTGCTCATACTAACCAGACAATAAAAATTACCCAACTGCCAAAGATATTATTAAAAGTCATTAATACCCTCTATAAGACATGTATTGGTAATTCTCAGTAGGTTACCAACCTCTGATATCAGAGATCAGGCAGACAGACAACTGTGAGTTCTGCCTAATGCGTGTCAGTTGAGCATCAGTAAAAATGGGCCTGGGCTTTACCTAGTGCAGGACTACTTGGTATCATTTTAGAAAGCTGGTCCTTATAATTATTTGTTGATGAGATCACCATACACTGAACATGCAGTTGAAAAGATACCTGAGACATTGTGTGAAGAAGGACAATTAAAGCCAAACAAGAGGAAAGTAGAATGAAAGAGGCTGCAAGAAAGCACAAGAACTAAAGGTAGAAGGAGAAAAAGAGAAAGTAAATAACAACTTGTGATGTTACTTGAGTATCTAAAAGTATCTATACCTCTATGATTTATGTGTAATTTGTGTATTTTTCACACTTGAATATTTACTCCATACATTGTGTATACTTATTTTTACATCATTAGTACCACAGCAGTAATTTCATTTTGTGCTTACTTTTTGTCAATTCTGTTTCTCTGATTCAATATGTGCTCTTATCTTGGCACTGCCTGTTCATTTTGTGGACTCTGTGGCATTTTTTTAATATATAATTTTATGGTCATTATTAAGGTGATGTACAGAAAATTTACATTTCATAAGTCAACTGATGAGTACCTTTCTTTGTAGACAATGTCACCCTTTACTTCACTTGCTTTCTCCCAGTTTCCTTCTCCTGTCTCTGCCTACAAGCTGCACAACTCATTTTCTACAATGTCTACTAAGTACCATAGCTCAATTTGTTCAACCTTCCTACTTCCATTTCTGCAACCTTTGCCTTTTCTCAAAAACATAAACCCGCATCAACAAAACAAAAACAAATGATACTTCCACGCACACCGCCCCCCAGCAACAACAAAAACATATTCCCATTTCCTGGAATTCATTTTGATAACTACTATTTTAAGTGCTCAGCGGGGTTACTTCTTTGGGTTCCTCCTCTAAGAGTATTCTCCTTTAGTGTCAAGACGTGTAAATGCCTATATGTTATTGTACCCAAATTGTTTTAGACCTAGCTTCCACATTATGAGAGAAAACGTGTGACTTTGCTCTCTGAGCTTGGCTTACCTCACTTAACATGAGTTGTTCTAGGTCCATCCATTTCCCTGAAAAATACATAATATTATTCTTTCAAATGAATGATTAAAATCAATTATGTGTAAGTATCACAATTTTATGCACTCATCTATTGTAGGTCCTCTGGGCTTTTTCCATAACGTGGCTATTGTGAAGAGTGAAAACTTGCACATGGATGTACAAATGTCTTTACGATATTCAGACTTGTAATGTTCTGTCTGGGTCATAAAAAAGTTTGTATTTCATTTTTGAGGAACATCCCAAATGCCTAGCAGAGGTTTTGTTCTACTAGTTTTCATTCCCAACAACAATTAAATAGGGTTCTTTTGTCATGTGGCATTTCTTTTTGTGAGTAAGCAATACTATATTCTTTTGTGTTTCAGAATTTTCTGCCTGCAATATTACAGTAGACATTTTTGTGCATTTTAAAAGGTAGGAGTCAAAAGAGAATTTATCAAGTTATATACTAGGCTTATTTTCAGTTTAATTATATGTTATGTGTAGTTTCAAATCCTACCAAGAGTTTTATTTTCTCACATTGTTCTCAAAATGTTTTATTGCTAGGTTCTATAATTTTGTGAATGTCATAATTATGAATTAGAAAATCCATGCTGCTTTAATTTGTATATTAATGTCAGGCTACTAGAAAAATTGGGCTTTTATCCACATATTTATTGATCAGATTACTGCCTAAATTTATTTGTTTACCCCCATTTACCCTTTCCTTATATCTAGATCATTTAACATTTTTTGTTTCTGTGAATTTAAAAAAGTATCAAGTAGAAAGTCAGTTTCAACTATGTGTTACCAATGTCTCAAATCAAGGATCTGTTTTAACCTTATTTATAGTTACTCATTAAAAACGGAATTAGTTTGCTATTTTATGAGTAGATTTAATTATTAATAATGTATTGTTACTTATAAATATTACTAATTATAACAATTAATTAGAGTTGAAAATTATTAATAATACTTACTAATAACTATTTTGCTATAGTTATGGGTTATGCCTTTCGTGAGCTATTTAATGGCTTTATCTCAAAATCTTAAAGAAAATGTTTTGATTCTTCTCAGACATCTCATTTTGAAGTAATCATCTCTGTCTAGCTCCATAATTAATCATTATGAGATGAATTTTACAAATGGTGGGAAAAGGATCTGTTAATTATTACATTAGCTCATAATTATTAAAAATGATTATGATTGAATGACTAAAAGTAGTGTAAGAACCCCAGATTTTACTTCTGTAGTAAATGATATGAATGTCCATCCAGTGATACCATAGAAGCTACTAAAAATAATAACAAATTATTTTCAGTGTTTCACATTATAATTTTTTTGTTTCCTTTTTTATTATTTTATAGCAGAGTGACTATAGGACAACCATATCTAAACATAGCTTTAGAGTGAGAAAATTTTTTGTTCTCTATATGTTCTTTCTGTTCTGGGTCAAGATTATTTTGGTGTATGTTTTACATGTACTGGAAATAAATATACATTACTCAAATTCTCTGATTAAAATTCAAAGATTAACCAGTATGTTAATCTTTGCATTTACATTCTTAAATCATTATAGTGATTATTATTTTTATCATTTGTCTATATGTTCAGCCAGTTTCTTGAATAAATGTCTAATATTTTGCACTGGATTTTTTCTAATGTCTCCTAAAAACCTTATATATAGATGTATATATACAGAAAATCTGTCTTATCTCTCTATGATCTATCTGTACACATTTCTTACTATATTCCTTAATAACTTTCTGCGAGTCATTGCTCTGTTATAGAACTTTTTAGAATATTTTGGGCTTTTAATTTTATATGCATATTTTAATTTATTTGTAAATTAATAAGTTAAATGTAATTTACATTGTAAAGAGGAATTAGGGTGACTTTTACAGTAGATATTTGTAGATTGTTCTATAATTTTCTCTTTTCCTCTGCATATTCTATTCTAAAT
This sequence comes from Perognathus longimembris pacificus, assembly GCF_023159225.1. NCBI lineage: Eukaryota > Metazoa > Chordata > Mammalia > Rodentia > Heteromyidae > Perognathus > Perognathus longimembris. The sequence continues at coordinate 6,964,259 of NC_063168.1, read as the reverse complement.
TGACTGAAGGTTTTTAGCTTTCTTCCTTTACTTTTCATCCAATTACGAAATTAGAAGATATATCTTTATTTTTTCCTGGGTACACATATTTATTTGACACCTTTTTTTTAACACATCTAAGTTTATCTGTGAGTGTAACCCAACAAAATTCTTCTTTGCCATGGAGTGATTGACTTTTATTCGTATGCATGGGTTCACATCACAGGCAAATGGGATACGTTTAGGTTTCAAAAATGATTGCCTCTCTTTCCAGATCATGTTACTCTTACTTCCTAATTCTATTTAGATTCAGGGTCCTTGCTGCAAAATATGTTTCTATGAATTCTATGAAAAATAAGTCCCTGTCTTGGGTCTTGAACTTGGGGCCTGAGTGCTGTCCCTGAGCTTCTTTTTGTGCTCAAGACTAGAGCTTTACCACCACTTGAGCCACAGAACCACTTCCAGCTTCTTGGGGGTTTACTGGAGATAAGAGTCTCATAGATTTTCCTACTCCAGCTGTCTTCATGATCTTCAGATCTGTCTCCTACATAGCTAGGATTAAAGGCATGAGCCACCAGTGCCTGGCTATAACATTTATTTACTCTTTTCTACAAATACTTTTTCTTGGTGGAGAAAATTATTTAGGTGTGACATGTATGTACACATTTTTTTTCAGTTTGAATTCTGAAAAAAAAATCATCTAAATAACTTCGTGCATCCTGTTCCTACTGAGGCTACGCCTACTTCTATATTTCCATCTTGTTAGGGTTAGTAGACGGTCTTTTTCTCTTTACTCAAAAATATTTTTAACCTGTAACATTAGAATGTTTAGGAATAATTTATATTTTTTCTGTCTTGTCTTAAGAACTAGCAGCATATTTCAAAATAAGGATATTTCATTTCTGAATTTACAAGCCATGATATATTAAAAGATACTCCATTTGAAAATTCTATTCTAATACAGGGACTTGAACTTGGGGCCTCCCTTTTGCCAGCTTGGGTCTCGCACTTGAGTCACACTTCAGCTGGCTTTCTGTTGGTTATTTTGGAGATGGAATCTTGAAGACATTTCTACCTGAGTTGGCCTTGAAGTAGTCCTCTGGATCTCAGCCTTCGGACTAATTAGGATTAGTGTGTTACTTACTCGCATTCAACTCATCATTAATACAAATATTTGTCTTTTTTCTTATATATATTATGTGCTTTGATGCATTTTTCTTATATGTGTACAAGTTTTCTTTAACTTTTCTGGTTATGTATCAATTATATTAATTCTCTCTTTAGCTGTGTATACCTTTCTCTCTCTCTCTCTTTCCTTCCTTCCTTCCTCCTTCCTTCCTTCCTTTCTTTCTTTCTTCCTTTCTGTTATTCTTTCTTTCCTTCTTTCTTTCTTTTTCTTTCTTCTTTTCTTTCTTTTTTTTTTTTTTTTGTCACTCATGGGGTTTTAACTCAGGGCCTGTGCACTCTCCTTGAGGTTTGTTTGCTCGAGACTAGTGCTCTATCACTTTGCACCACAGCTCCATTTCTGATTCTCCTGTGGTAAATTTGAAATAAGAGTCTCATGGACTTTCCTGTCTAGGCTGGCTTTGAACCACAGTCCTCAGATCTTAGCCTCCTAAGTAGCTGTGATTACAAGTCTGAGCCACCAACACCTGGCACACATTAGTTTCTTAACGCTTTTGTTCATATCTGATAGTAGATATTTATTTCCAATGTGGCACTTATTTTTTAATCATTTCTTTTTATTTATTACATTTGTACTTTATTGGCTTTGCTCCTCTTCTTTATTTTGTACTGTGTTTCTATCACTGAGTATTGTTTTATTTTATCCTGTGTTTTTCCATTATACATGTTATTGCTTTCAGAATCAACACTGACACAATTCCTTTGACATTATGCTTTAGATCTGGTACTATATAGTACTTAACATACTTGTTATCATTAAATGTTATTAATAACGTATCCTTCAAAATTGTAAAGTGAGCCACTGTCCATCTTAATTACTGTACTTTAAATTTTGCTTTTATTAATTAATAACTTTACATCACTTAAAATCCAGTACTCTAGTCATTTATAAAATGCATATTGTATTTATTAATGAATGACTGTGTGCTATGTATAGTCACACTGTTATGTTTCTAGGTGTTTTTGTTTAGCATCCATTACCATCTCCCCTTCATGCCCCTCCCTTCTCCCTTCCACTTCTAATTACCACTGTTACCAATTCAAATTAATTTTTCCTAGTTTCTACACATAAGAGAGAATATATCAGAGAATTTATCAATATTCATTAGCTACCTGGCTAAAGAAACCAAAGAAGACACAGATAAACAAATGAATAAAGTAAAGAAGTCAATGAAAAATGATTTTTAAAAAAGGATCTGAAGGAATAGAAATCATGAAAAAAAAATCAAACTGAAGAATCAGAGATTAAAAACAATAAAGTAGAAAGTCTCTCCAGCAGAATAGGTAATAAGAAAGGCACAGTATCTGGGACTAAAAGCTGAATCAATACAATAGAATTGAAAGAAATAAACAAAAGAAAATGTTAAAGAATTATGAAAAGAGTTTGCAAGAACATTAGGATAGAAAGATCGCGTTTAGTTCTTATGGATACTGAGGAAAAAGAGTAGATAGCTAAGGGCATAAAATATGTATCCAACAGAATAATAGAGGAAAAGTTCTCAAATACTACAAAAAAAAAAAGAAGCCCATCCAGGTACAAGAGCTTTTAGAATACTTAAAAGATGAGTCTCTTCAGAACACATTATACCTAAACACGTGAAGCGCAAAAGATCAAGAATAAATACTGGGCGGGGGATATAGCCTAGTGGCAAGAGTGCCTGCCTCGGATACACGAGGCCCTAGGTTCGATTCCCCAGCACCACATATACAGTAAACGGTCAGAAGCGGCGCAGTGGCTCAAGTGGCAGAGTGCTAGCCTTGAGCGGGAAGAAGCCAGGGACAGTGCTCAGGCCCTGAGTCCAAGGCCCACGACTGGCCAAAAAAAAAAAAAAAAAAAAAAAAAAAAGAATAAATACTACTACAGACTGCACTTTTGTTATCTATCTGTACTTTTGAGGGCTAGTCCTGCAAAATTATTGCTTATACCCATGCTATGAAATATTTTCTTCATATTATCTATTAGTGGTTTCATGTCTTGTATTTAACTCTGATTCATTTTTTAATTTAATTTTATTGTCAAGGTTACAGTTACATACATAAGGTACTGAGGACATTTCGTGTCAAACTTGTTACCGCCTCATTTTTCTCTCACCTTCCATCCTCCCCCCCCCCCACAGTTATGCAGTCTACAACCTATTGTCTTGTAAGTATCACTATTGTATTGGTTTGCCATTTGTGCTTTGTCCCAGCCTTCTGATGTTCCTCTTCCCTTCATGAATTCAGATAAACACATATACAATACCCAGAGTACCAAAATCAAATAGAATGCGGACAGGGGCTAAATCATACGGAAGAAAAAAGAAATGATTTAACCTAATACATTAAAAATAACAACAACAATGTAAAACCACTTGTTTCCATATCTGGGAGTTCATTTCACTTAGCATCATGTTATATGGCTATATGCACACAGCCAATGAGCTACTGTGATCCTCTGCCAGAACTATCCTAGACATACATTAATTATTGCCAATGAGGGAAAATATAGAGTCTATATGTTTCTTTGGATCTGGATCACTTCACTTTTTCCTGAACTTTGCGTTTCCTTACAAATCCATTTTGAGTTGATTTTTGAATCAAGTGTGTAATGTGGATTCACTCACAAGATAACAAGATATTCATATGAGTCTTGTTTGCCCAGTACAATCTATTGAAAAGCACATCCTTCCTCCAATGTATGTTTTTGTCACCTTTGCAAACCATCAGTTGACTCGAGTGTTGTGTATATTGCTGGGCCCTTATACTGTCCAGCTGGCTATTTTCCAGGACATCACCATAGAGACCCTGTAATAGCCTAACTGAGGAACCTCTAGGATATCTCTTATATCCATGCATTCATACACTTCAAAAAGATGAACAATAATCATCGTAAATAGTTTTATATAAAGTAAATCATATTTTAACACATTAGTATTAATGATGATCTTTGAAGTGAAGAAATTATTACAGTAAGTAAAGCTACTAATTTCAGATTTTTTTCCTTTGTTTGCTTAGCACTGTAAAAAACAATATCTGTTTGTGGGTTCAACCTAGTATTTATAGTTTTGTAACAGTGTGAAAGAACTAAGACCTGATGAAAATGTACATATATATGTGCATCTATATCCACATGTATCTATATATAGGTTTTTTAGCAACAATAACAGAATGTGGTAGCAATTGTTTTCATTTCAAGATTTTAAAGGGAGAAAAAGTATCAAAATCTGGTGGCTCTAACCTGATCCTAGCTACGCAGGAAGCTGAGATCTGAGAGTTATGGTTCCAAGCTAGCCATTCAAGAAAGTCTGTAACACTCTCATTTCCAAGTTAACCACCCAAAAATGCTGGGAGTGGAGCAGTGGTTCAAGTGGTAGAATGCTATCCTTGAGTAAAAGTATCTCAGGGACATTACCTGGTCCTGAGTTCAACAGGCACAAAAAGGGTAGAGACATAGAGAAATAACAATAGAACATGTTTAAAATCCATTTTGTGTTTACTTATTGTGGTCCAATTACAACATATTTCTTACACAGTTATTCCCAGATGACTTCAAATGTTACTTAATCTAAACATTTCCGTTTCGTAAGGTTGATGAGTTTTGGCTAATTTGTCTGTTTCACCATTTTTTTTTGAGATAATAAGCAAAGTGTATAAAGACCTCACTTGTGCTGTCTACATTTGCACAGCCTAGAAACTTTCAGATTTTGTAAGATTCCAGTAAATTTCCTCAAGTCTAGAATGGGTGCAAAGTCTTCATACATTTATACATTTAAAGTACTCCTATTTATTTAACTATTGGTTTGTTTCTTTTCTTTAAGATGCTTAATAATTTTCTTTCCTGAGCTTTAAAAGTGATTGGTTTGACTAGAAATGTTTTGCTCTTAGAATATTCTAAGTTAAACTAATGGTTGGATTGTGATGACAAAAACCCAAAAGTATGATTTTATGAAAGGAGAAATATTTCATTATGTTCAGGTAGTTATTTAAATAAGAGGCTCTAATGGTTCATATTACCTTTGTCAGATTTTCTTCACTTAAAAAAATTTTAAAGATAGATTTTTTTTCAGTCCAAACAATTTTATTTCAACATCAGAATCAGGTATTACCTAAAGAGGAGGAGACTGAAACTAGATGTCTGCATGTTTTGTGTCCATTTATCCAGCACAGGATATACCAAGCCACACTTTCTCTGCTTATCCTCCCCTTCCTGTGCTGAGAAAATAGGACATATCCTATTTATTTGAATGCAATTGCTTTCAGGTAAAGGCAGATTGCATCAAGCGCAGAGCAAGGTAGAGGAATACAAAGCCAGCTACATATTTCCTACCTGAAAGAGATCTAATTTAGCTTGAATTCTGAGAAAAGGCTCATTCTAGTCATTACCTATAAACTATTTTTTCTGCCCCCACCTGTGCTGTTGAAAGATATTTTGAAATGGGGCTTTCTGAATAATTTCAGTGATTTGTAAAGAGCTCTATCTGGTTTGAAGTAAAGAATCTCGAAAAATAAATAAATTAAAATTAGAATGTCCACAGATAATGAGGCAAAATCTTTTCAAGTACTATCTCCAGTTATTTAAGTTATTTTCAGCTACAAAAAGCATTTGGTTTTATAGTGAATGCAGCTGCTTTTCATCATTATAATAGTCAGAGAAGGAAATATTGGAGACTACTTAAAAAGGTCTCGAAATCAATACGAGTAGAAAAATGAAGGGCTTTTATTTTGCTAGTACAGACAAAATATGAGTCAAAACTAATTGTTTCAAGGTTTAACTGCATTTACATTTGTGTTTCAAATTTGCCTCTAGTTGCTTTTTACATTTAGCATTCAGATTTCCAAGATTCAGATTTCAGCCTCATGAACATGAAGAGTAGACAGTCATAAATCTAAGGGTTCTAGACATTGTCATCTAAGAATCAAATAAACATAATGTCTTACTCTAATGTTGCCATGTGAGCACGATTAAGTCTGGAAAAAATTACATTGAGCAAAATAAGCCAGATCCCCAAAAAACAAAGATTGCATGATTTTCTGCATTTGTAATAATTAGAAAGTGCTTATAAATCTACAAATAAACACAATGGATAGTAAAGGACAAAAAAATACACTTGGACCCGATAAATTAACCAGGACCCTAAACATTCACACAGTGAGACCACAGAAGAATATTCTTAGGAACTAATCAATAGAGCTGAAGAGCAACGTGCATATGATCATACAACATGATACTTATCAAAATGAACTGCGACAAATAAAAATTAGGTTTTTTTATTGTGCTTTTTGTGCGGTTTCTTTTTCAGTGTTTCCCTTTTTGTCGCTATTTTTTTATTTTTGTAGCTTTTGTCTTGTTTGTAACTTTATCTGATTTGGGAAGGGGAGGAACAAGCAGGAAAAGGCGGAACTAAACGTGAACTAATTTAACCATGATACTCTGTAGACACTATGTTGAAAATGAACTATCCAATCTGTGGAGGAGGGGCTGGGAGGGGAAAAATACTTGGAGGAAGTAAGGGAAGGGATGACACAGTTTTAAAAAAAATGTACTCATTACCTGACTCGTGTAACTGTAACACCTCTGTACATCACCCTTATAACAAAAATTTAAAAGAACTCCAGAATTGCCACCCTTCCCAGTGTGCCTGAACTCGACTAACTGCTGAAACAAAAGCATGAAGAAAAGCGGTAAGTGAAGGTTTGCCAAGCATAGCACAAGAACCACAAACCTGCATGTTGATCGATTAGTCTTTCTTATACCAACAAAATACTACTAATCATTGTGTCTCAAATGTACGTGCTGATATCCCAAATTATGGACATCCAGGCAAATGGGGAGATGACTTTTTCATGAGCACCACTTCAAGTTGTTCCTTGATTTACAGTAAGGATAAACCCAGAATTAGCTCATTATAATTTGACAATATTGCTAAATGAAAAGTGTTTAGCTGGGAAGGAGTGGCTAAAACCTGTAATCCTGGGAGCTGTGGCAGCTTCCACTGCCCAGTGTTGCAAAAAACTAAAAATGTGAAAGGCTCATATCTTCTATCACTGACCTGGGAAAGATCCAAATTTGAAATCTGAAGGACAGCTTTTACTAAGTTCATATTGCTTTTCCATCACTCTAAAGTTGAAAAACCAGGGATCACAAGGAAGTGGACATCTGTACAATATCCTTTTTGGTCCAGTTTTAGGTCTTATTTGGATTGGAATTCAGATCCTTGGATAAGTGATATACTGTGTGAGCAATGCCTGCCAAGGAGAAGGTTTTATAAAATTGCAAACTTCTTTCTCTTCATTTTCCCTCTAAGTCTCTGTAGTAGATGCTCCAATATGCTGTTTTAATCCCACTCATTTTGTCTGTCTGTGTGTGTGTGTGTGTGTGTGTGTGTGTGTGTGTGTGTGTGTGTGTGTGTCCATCCAGGGACTGGAACTCAGGGCCTGGGCAACATCCCTGAGCTTTTGTGCACCAGGCTAGCACTCTACCACTTGTACCACAAGCTCCACTTACAGCTTGTTTTGTGTTTATTTGGAGATAAAGAGTATCACAAACTCTCTTGCCTGGGCTGACTTAGCACCATGATCCTCAGCCTTCTGAGTAGGTAGGATTACAGGCGTGAGCTATCAGCCCTTAGCTATGGAGCCAAATTTGATCATCTTAGCAAACCAAAGAAAGGAAAGGCCTGTTTGTCCTAGTAGCTAACTGCAGGTCCCAATTTCCATGTTTCTAACTGGTGTTGCACAGTTTATGAAAGCCAGAATGACTAGTGTTAGTTCTGCGTGTTAGCCCTGGAAGTCAAGAGACTGAAAAAATATCAGGGTATTTTCTAGGGAATATTTAAGGAACTTCCAAGATACTATTACTTCAAGTATACTTTTTCTGAAAGTAGTAGAATTTAGGTATAATTTTCATCACATGCAACTGTCAAAACTCAAAAGGTAATAAACAAACAGCCTTATTTTGATATTCAATTAGAAGTTTCTTCTCTAGAATATTATATGAAAGAAGCAAAATCCCTGTATGATACTCAGAAAATCCATTAATTCAAGATAAAACTTTGCTCACATGCAAAAAGGTTTCTTCATTGCTGTTTATTTCCCGGGATTGGGGATGGGAGTGGAGAGATAAGAATGAAGAATAAAAGAGACAAAAAACAAAACCCACAAGCAATAGATATTTCATTGGTAATTAATTTTTCTTCGTTCTACCCATCCCTAAAGTGTGTTTGCTGCACCCTTACAGAAACTCCAGTTCCTTCCTCTTAGCTTCTTTCTTTGGTTTCTCTAATCTGGAATCATGCCTCTGTTTTCACACATCACTCAGTGTTCCCATGATTTATCTGGCTTTTGGCCTTTAAAATCATTATTTGAGAGGTGCTGAAAGGCACTGTGCTTGGCTGTGCTTTGCAATTGTGGGGATCTCGAGAATGCCTGAGGTGAAGTCTTCTTTCCACTCCAATAGAATGGTTGAAGAGTGGTTCAAAAATTATAAATTGGCACAAAAATAATTTTAAGCCAAGAACTATGCTTGAGATCCGTACATAATCATTTCTTTTAAAAGACATTGTTTATCATCTTTAAATGGTTGTGCAAAGTAGTCACCATTCAACAAAGCAGGTTATGAATACAATGTGTCTTGACCAATGAATGGCACTCATAAACATTTCTTGAAAAAAGTTCACTTTTACATCTTTTTAAAAAGCAATCACTTATATAAAACATGTCTACTGGACGTTAAATTAATTGATGATTTGATTTAAACTCTTATCTACTTATTTGACATTAGGTTAGCCAATGAGAAAGGAACCTGTTACTTAAGAAATAGGAGCAAATTTAGAACACATCAAAGTCTTTGACTATAGGGATCTCTGAAATGGTGAAATGTCAATGGGCATAATGACTTTGTTGTAACAAAATGGATTCCCAGAGCATTGCTCATATTTCACAGTTGGGGAATCATAGAAGCACATCTCTGCACAGTGTAGATGATTAACTATAAAGTTAATGATATCATGACAAACCAGTCCTTCGGGGACCTTCTCAAGCAGTAAGGGCCTGTACTGACTTTGTTAATTAGAAACAAATAGGCCTACCTTGATGGTAAAAATTGTTCCACATAACTATATGTCTGCATTCTGATAATAAAATTAAAGGGCAACTTTGTATACATTTTAGAGAATCAGAGGTTAATAGTTGTTTTATGAAGTAAAATAGAATTCAAGTAGAATTTAAATATTTGTATGTTTTACATAAGTATATTTTTCTATCTATTTGATCTTCTTGTCTATCTATATCATAACTACCAAGAAAATATCATGACCTGATTGGTAAATATTCATTTTTAATTATCACAGAATAAAATATTATACAGATTCATCCCACATTTCTTATGTTGGATTCTCTGGGTTGGTATTCCAGATTATAATTAAGTAGATGTTTCTTTGGCCAAGGCAGCAAACTCAACTCCTCCTACATGCTGGTAAGAACATAACACACTGTTTTTCGGGTGCTGGGTCTCCTATCTATCATCCTAGCTACTCAGGAGGCTGAGATCTGAGCACTGAGGTTTTGAGGCCACCCTGAGCAGAAATGTTTGTGAGATTTTCACCTCCAATTAACAAGAAAAAAGACAGAAATGGCTCTGTCACTGAAGTGATAGAGCACCAGTCTTAAGTGAAAAAGCTCAAGTTCGGTTCTCAGGCCCTGAATTCAAACCCCAGCACCAATATTCAACAATCATCATCATCCTCATCAATAAAATATAGAAGCCTGTTGGAAGTTAAGTAAGATGATCTTTCTAAGGAGTTCAGTGTAGTACTTGGTGCATACTTAACTAAGAAATGTTAGCCATAATTGCTACTTTTGTTGTGATGATTACAGTGATGGGCACATTGTGACAGAATAAAGAGAATTTTGAGATGAGAGCCAGACAACCAGGAACTATGTGTTCTTCTTGAATTACAGTTTTATTTTTCAGTAACTTCTCACTGGACAAATTTTAAAAAGATGAAAGATAATATTTCAGGCATTTGATATTATGTAATTTATTGTCTCTTACATCAACTTCCCTTTCATATTATAGATTCTCGTCTTAGAAAACACTTAGCAACATAGACTGCTATTTTACCAGGTAGTTATTTTTGAGTCTGCAAAACCTTTCATAAGCTGTTAAAAGTACCATTTCTGTATGTTCTGGTGTGAATCTCCAGTATTTTTTTTACTTAATACTTAAACAATTTGCTGCTTTAAAACCCTTTGGAAATCATAAGATGACTATGAATAAATTATCAATAAACTCCAACAGTGCTGAAAACTCTTCACATGCATATAGCTGCTAGAGTGCTGTTTGTTCTAGCAGCTCAATGCCTGTGAACACTTTGCTTCTTCTAAGAACAGCCTCAAAGCACGGTCACATGTGGTTAGGAGGGCATTAAATGATGCCCCAAAGAGTACTTGCAATAATGTAATGTGTGGTCATTCTGTACATTCAGGATTTAAGAGGTTATGCTTAATCCATGGCAGAATAGACCAAGAGTGGAACTTTCAAGGGAGAGAATGTGGGGTTTGGAAATGAGATGAGGACAACTTTGAGATAGGAGTAACTCCCATCTTAGGAACACAAGCTAGATAGATAAATAAAACATATACACCTCCCATGTATGTGTATAGAAATGTCACTGTAAGTGAAAATGTTACCCAGAAATAATAAAATAATTTTTCAAATTAAAAAAACACGTATTTACAGTTTCATTCTGCCTCTTAGATCTGTCTAATTTCCACTATTAAAAAAAGAAACAAATAAAGGTATAAATGAGTCTGCTAAGGTCAATAAGGAAAAAAATGATAAAGAATAAGAATGTCAAAGAGCTAGATGTAATTTTCTATTACTGAAATCTGGAACATGCATGCCAGTATTTTATGAATCACTAAAGTATGAAAAAACCAAAACAAATACCAAGGAAAGTAGACAACTTGAGTATACTAAAAGCTACAATCCTTAAAACTTTTTGTTATGTGAAGGTTCATATTAACACCAAAGTTCCTACCTCATTCCAGAATGCTAGAAAGATGCAAAATGCTGATTCTAATAAGTTAGCTCAATCTTACTCTGGGACATATGCATAAAATCTAAAATCTGCTATGATTTAGATGTGGTTTAAGGGTATGACCTAGACAAATCTATGTGCTGGGAGCTAACTCCAATATGTGAGTCCTAGAGGCATATAATTGGGTCAAGTCATGTGGAATTATCTTCAGAGATGTTAGTTTCTGCCAGAGTAGATTTTTTTGTGTGTGCCAGTCCTGAGCTAGAACTCGGCATCTGGGTGCTGTCTTTGTGCTTCTTTTGCTAAAGGCTAGTGTTCTACCATGTGAGCCACAGCTCCAGGTTTTTGCTTCCTAATTGGAGTTTCACAGACTTTCTTACCCACACTAGTTTTAACTTGCAGTCCTGAGATCTCAGCCTCCTGAGGAGCTGGCATTACAGGCGTGAGCCACAGGTACCTGGCCAGAATGGATGTTTATAAAAGGGTGGACTTATTTCCTGAGTGCTTCTAGTTCTCCACCTCACCTTGCCTGCAGTACTGCCACGACAGTATTGGCTAGGATAGGATATAGCCAAGTTGTCTTGGCCAGATGATATTAGTATGTTGGAATGTTATCCTCCTAAACTATGAAGTCCCTAAGGCTCTTCTCTTAAATATACAGCTTCTAGAATTTTGTTATCACCAAACCAAACCAAACCAACAAAACTAAGCAAGAGAGGAATATAAAATTTAAAGATAATATTGTAATGTCAAGTTCATTAAATCTCTAAAAATGTGAACATAAAACAAGGATGCCTTACTCTAATATATGATGGATTCAGCATTACAAAATTTTCTGATGGGTTTTAACAGAATTTCAGAGATTATGCTAAGATTTTGCTAAAAAATTTAACACAGAAATATATTTATAATCTCACTAAAATAATAAGAGAAACATTTGATGAACCTAACACCGTTGCCTTAATTTTAAAAATCTAGCAAACTTTATGATCCTTGTATATTTGAAATACTTTCCAGATATCTTTTTGAATGAAAATAGGGAATTTTAAATTTATATTTGAAGTGTATGATAACATATTCTATATGGAAAGCATCTTTTGTCCTAAAATGCAGGTTTAGATTTAAGTATGTATACATACATATGCCAATATAGATATTTGTACATATAGATGTGTACGTAAACTAATAAATCTGTTAGTGCAATATAATACTTGATGTCCAGATAACAAGGTGGAACTGGATAACTTGAGTAGATTGGTGGAATTGGAAAACATGCTGGGAAGAATAATGGTAGGGTGAGGTTGATCAAGATGCACAGTAATCATAATCTGGCATCAGGAATTAAACTCCTCTGTACAATCAAGAAAATAAATAATAAAGATAATAAAAGTTTAATTAAAATAAGGGGATATGTATATAGAGAGATAGTCATACATAGAAACACATACATGGTTATAGGTTTTAATAAGCTGTACAGAATTACTTCCCACTATTACCTATGAGTTAGTGTAACTGTGAGTTGAGTTAACCCTAATTCTATTTTATCTTTTACTTGTTTTGCTTCTCAAAAGTTTTAATGTGAATGTGTACTGGCTATAATTTTAAAATTCTAAATAATGTAATTTAAGACATAAAACCATAATCATTATTTTCCAAAGATGTATTTAAAATACACAAAACAATATTTCTGGAAACATTGGATCCTCTTTGGCACGTAGATCACCAGTTACATACTTTTCTGAGATAAGGTCTCACTATGTAGTCAGTCTGATCTGAAATTTGCTATGTGGCCCAGGATGGCAACAAATATATACTGCTTTCCTTCAGCCTTCCAAATTCTTGATTACAGAAAGTTACCACTACACCCAACATTTTGTATAAATCCTTTAGATAAGCACTACAATCCTTGTGTATACAACAGCTGTGTGCTCTATTCAGACTGGTCTTCCTTCAGTTCCCAAGCTGAACCAAGCTCTGTGTATCCACCTGTTGTGCCATATTCCTGGGAGGGGCGGGGGGGGGGGGGAAGAGGCTTGAACTCAAGTCCTAGGTGCTGTCCCTGAGGTTTTGTTTTTGTTTTCTCATGGCTAGACATCTACAGTTGAGTCACAACTCCAGCTTTGGCTTTTTGCTGGATAAGAGTTTCACAGACGCTCCTGCCCAGGCAGGCTTCAAACCATGATTCTCACATCTCAAACTCATGAGTACCTAGAATTATAGGTGTGAAGCCACTGGTACGCAACTTGTTTAACTTTTGCTAATGACATTGTCTCTCTTCCCTTTGGTCTCAGCTTGAAAGATCCTACCACAAAGTCCTCTTTTTTTTCCCATAAGAAATTAAATCATGTCAGCGTTCTTCACTGTTAGCCTTCTTTGTTGATTTCCTCCACAATATTCCTAAAGCCTGAATTTATTATTTTTTCTGCTCATTTTTCATTTCATCACCAGTCTGCTGAAAGATAATTTGAATTCCTAGAAAAAATGAGTAAATTAAGTCTTTAAAAAATGTACCAACATATGTCAGTTAATGAATAATAAGCAAATAGGATTATAGTTCATTTCTTTCTGACCTAACCTCAAGGAGATTGAAAAATGTCTGTGGTCAGCACGATACATTTTATTTGCCTGGAAATATGTATAAATTATTTTCCTGGTGTATAGCTGGGAAGAATATATGTGTGTATGTATACGTATGTATGTATGTATACATACTAACAAAGCGACTTGTGCTTTCAAGTTGATTGTGTCATACCAATATGGAAGGAATTTACAGAGGAGGCCACTCCATCAGCTAAATTCCCAAACCAAACTTAGAAAAACACTTAGTGTTACTTAAATGAGATTTACTAGGGGACAAAAGCAATAGTTAAGGGACAGTGGTGACTTTGTTTACTTGGGAGGATAAGGTTGGGAAAATTCCTAATGTCCCCATTTGTTTCTTGTGCCTGTGTTGTATGGTCATGGTTACTTCTCTCTTTTCTAATTCTTATACCTGTTCTCTTCCTCACCACAAGGACCTACATACCTAAATTTCAATGCATGTTTTTTATTTTCCTGTGTTTCCTTTCTCTTCTATTTTTTTCTCTTGTCTTTTCCTCTCTTTTGTCTCTCCTTTTTGTTGCATGCCAGAACTGAGGCTTGAACACACGCCCTTGCACTGTTATTGAACTTTTTCATTCACACCTGAGACTCTACCACATCATCTGTACCTATACTTTGGCTGGTTAATTGGAGATATGGCTCCCTTAGATTTGTCAGCCCAGAATGGCTCCAAATTGTATCCTCACATCTCAACTTCTTCCTCAGCCAGGAGAATTATAGACATGAACCACCTGTGCCTTGCTTCAATGCAGTTCTCTACATAAACATTGTTTTTAACCGTTTATATACTATAGAACATTACATTTGAAAACTAAGCATAGAATTACCCTGTGATCCAGCAATCTCATTCTTGGGCATCTCTTTCAATCACGACCAATTTGAAGATAAAATACAAACTAGGAAATAGTAAATCCACCAGCACAACCACATTCACAGAAAAGGGAATTCTTAATGAATAATTTTTTGACGTTTTCAAATTTGAAATACAAAACTAAATATGGGAAATTCTGCATAATATACTTTATATTATTTGAGCATCTCTCAGTGTTTCCAGTGACAAGGTGTTTAGTTACATAAACAAAATATTACAATCTAATAGCACCCTGTTGGAATGTCAGATGATGTACCCACATTCTTTCCATATTGGCCCCGGTTCACTTTTGCCTGACTGTCAGAGTAATGTAAACTCAATAGATGAAGACACAGTAACTATTTACTGATTAATGATCTGTGTACATGTGCTTCAAAAAGTAACATATAGGATGTAAATTTAAGGTGGTGTTAGTGAATATTTTTATCATGATAATGATTATGATGCCTATTAGTTGGAAGAACAATGATATTGACATCTTTCTATCATTAATATAAATGGAAAATTAGATCATAAGGATATTCTACTAGCTTATTTTATCTTCAGATGGGCCATGATGAAAATAATGAGCAGTTTAAAAGAAATTCCACATGCAAAAAAAAAAAAATTTAACACAAAAAGAGCATTTAATTCTTCTGCAGCACCTTTGGATCTCACTAAAACTGTTCTTACATGTTTGGACAGAAAACAGCACTTCATTTATAAATAATGTTTTTATTTAAATAATCTCGAATTAAAATGAAACCTTTGGACCCACTAGTAATTAAACAGCATTGCTTTACACTAGTCTTATTCTAAACATGCAGACAGAGAAAAACACTTTCCAAATAAAAGTATACACAAGCTGCAGCATTTGAGGTCCATTAGAGAGGAGAAAGCTTTTACTTCCCCACTTACATTTTTTTTTCTTTTTGTTTTTGTTTTTGTTAAGTGGACTGAAGTGTGATAATACTCTTGTCCCCATATGAGAACCAGAGATGAGTCCCAACGAATACATCCAACACACTTAGCTACCTGCAAGTAATGGAGGAACCTAAGCTTCAGGGATATGTAGAGCTGGAAAGAGAGGCACTTGAAACAACTGACCACATGGGACACACAGAGAAGGCCACTCACAAGTCCAAATAAGCCATGTGCTTATTTGTTTCCTACAAAGGTGGACGAAAGTCACTACTCATGGCGACCCTAATCAATTTGACACAGCTGGTGACACTGGCTCAGTCCATGGGAATCTCCGTGGAGTTCTCGGGCCTGTGGTCCTCTGAGCCTAAGAGCAGAAATCAGACAAGGATCGTCAACAACCACATGCAACAAATCTAAGTAGGGCGGGCTGAGGGAGTTTAAGATTTCTTTGCCTTAAGGCACAGGGACATATGGAAGTGCACACTTCTGTTTCTCTTCTTGCAAGAGGAGTTTGATGTTTTATTTTCTCCCTGGGAAAATTGAACAGTTAGACAGGGCCAGAAGCTGGCAGAACAGCTACTTTGAATCCCCTCCCCACATGTCCTGGTGAGCTGACCCTCTCTCAACAGACAGTACAAAGCACAAGGTGGCTTCAAATCCTGATCTCAGTGCAGTATCAGTTGAGCTCGAAGGACACACTCAGGTGTGCAAGGGCACTAAGACTGTCATTGTCACATATGGCCATTACAGTGTGGGTGACATGTCTCCAAATGCAGGTTGCTAAAGCTGTGAAAGTATTGGAAATAGGATGGTTTTTAAGTTAAAAAAAAATCATTGTTCTTCAAAGTCATTGTGCATTAGAAACTCAAATATTTTGTTCAGAAAACACATTAGAATTCATGTCTCAAGCATAATAAATGAAAGTTCAGACGCAGTTCCGTGCAAATATACCGCAGACATATCTTGTTGGCTTTTTGTCTCCATCCCTGGACATGCACAATTTGCAAAACACATTCTTGGAGCACCACAGGTCCTTTCAGTCTAGCCTACGTTGTGCATACAGTTAGCAGAGTCATCTTTTCCAAAATTTTACCTACTTTTTGGCTTAAAACTTTGCAATAACTTTCTTTTTTTTTTTCTTTTTGCCAGTCCTGGGCCTTGGACTCAGGGCCTGAGCACTGTCCCTGGCTTCTTTTTGCTCAAGGCTAGCACTCTGCCACTTTAGCCACAGAGCCCCTTCTGACCATTTTCTGTATACGTGGTGCTGGGGAATCGAACCTAGGGCTTCATGTATGGGAGACAAGCTCTCTTGCCACTAGGCCATATCCCCAGCCCTGCAATAACTTTCCATGTATATTAATCTCAAATGGTTGATACCTAGAGCCCTGCCTTATAGCTTGGCTCCACTTTGGGAAGAAGGTAGCTATCAAGGAATGGAACTATAGAAATAGGCAGGGCTCACACACACACACACACACACACACACACACACACACTAATAAAAATAAGCAAAATAGTTCTGGATTTTTATGTGCACTTGCTATCAAGATATCTTTGTTTAAAGAAACATGGACTCTATGGTCTCCCTTATTGGGAATAATTAGCACAGGTTTAGGCAAGTCACAGCAGAGGATCACAAGAGCCCAGTAGCTATACCCTTATGATCACATAAGATGATGCTACATGAAATGAACTCCATTTTATGGAAATGATTGTTACATCACAGTTGTAACTACTATCAACATCCCATGTGTATCTGTAGCTTCTACTATTGATGATGTTCTTGTATCACCTTCTTGTGATTGTATCTACACTATCTCTGTAATCTTATCTGAGTATATTGGAAACCGTGTATTAGAATTAAGAAATTGAAAGGGAATACCAAAATTGAGAGACAAAGGGTAAAATAAGAGAAACAACAACAAAAGCAATACTTGCAAAACTGTTTGGTGTAAGTGAACTGAACACCTCAGGGGGGGAAAGGGGGAGGGGGTAGGGGGGTATGAGGGACAAGGTAACAAGCAGTACAAGAAATGTATCCAATCCCTAACGTATGAAACTGTAACCTCTCTGTACATCAGTTTTATAATAAAAACTTTAAAAAACACATTCAGTTCAATAAAAAAGATATCTTTGTTTAAATATATCTACCTGAAACTTTACCTGTATTATATTGATTATTTTATTCATTTTATTTATTATTTTCTTGATTAAATATTCAGAATGCTCCACATCTCTCTCTGTTCACATTCTTTATGGCTCGTGTGTTTGTGCACGTGCGTGTGTGTGTGTGTGTGTGTGTGTGAGTCCCAGGGACTCAATTTAGGGCAAACCTCAGTTCCATTTTTGCAATTTGAGGTGGTTAATTAGAGGTAAGAGTATCATGGGCTTTCCTGTTCAGGCTGGCTTCAAACTGTGATGCTCAGATCTCAGCCTTGTGAGTAGCTAGGATTGTAGGTTTATGACACTAGTACCCAACCATCTCTATGGCTCTTAACACATTTAATTCCAATTTTGTTCTGCATTACATCTCCCTCTTCATGGCTATCACTCAATGTATTTAACTAAACAAATTTAGATTTTGAATGAAATTCAGTATTTGTTGATAGCTGCTTTTATATCAGCCACTCCCCTCTTTTCTTGGCATATGCATAGTCTCTTTTCTTTGGGGTCAAAGTGTAATCAAAGACACCGTAGTATAACCCAATCATACACAGTCAGATGCAAAGGCCATATGAAGTGCAAAAGGAAAGAATAACTTGAGGAGTTCAGTTAAGTTTTTCATTAAAAACCTAATTCATGTTATAATTATAAATAAGAGGGGCTTTCTTGGCTTCTGTATCAGTTAGAATGTTTCTGGAAGCAGGAATGAGATACTTTCATCCAATAGCATATGTACAACAAATGAAGGGGAACATTGTAAGATATAGATGTCTTATTCCCAGAAGAAAAGTAGCCTTGAAAATGTTACAGCAAGGGCCACTGAAGATGGCCCTGAGTATAACAGATTCATGTATCAGTGTGTCACAAATGGCTCAAAAGGAGAAACATTAACAATCCGGGGTATTTCAGATAGGAGGAATTTTCAATAGGGACTTTATTATCTGAATGAGGGGAGAGTTTGAGAAATCAAAAAGAAGACAGCAAAACAAACTACAAATTTGTTGGAACTGAGACACATTACCAAGCATTAAGCCGAAGGATACAGAGAGGAGGTAATAAGGTAGAATTTCTAGTTCCAATGCAAATCAGACAGGAGTTTCTAATTCTCAATGGCAAAGGTGGCCTGGAGGAAGTAGCGATGGGACAGAAACAGAATCAATCTCAGGAGGTAGAGTGCTCCATGATCCACACCTCTTGTCAACACAAATGGGAGCCAAGTTAAAAGAAAACAGCTTCTTTTGGTGGAAAGTGGCTCAGGATAAGGTGGTGATAAATCTAAGAGCATATAGGTTTGATACCAAAGCTACAATTTAAAAAAAAATCACAAAACCTAGAAAAATATAAAATTATTTCCTTGATAAACAATAACAAAAATAAAATTCACAACAGACTATGTCCAAATCAAACTTAATTATATATTGAAAATCAAATACCATGGCCACTTGGTTTTATCCTAGGGATGCAAGTAGTGCTCAACTCGATAAATATAGTATATTACATAATTAGAGTTAAGTGGATAAATGAGGGAGGAGGTAACAAGTTGAACAAAAAATGTACTCACTGTCTTACATATGAAACTGTAACACCTCCGTACTTCACTTTGACAATAAGGGAGAAAAAAATAGAATATAACACAAAAAATAAATTAAATAACATCCTATGATCATCTTAACAAATGCAGAAAGGTCCTTTAACAATTTTAACTTCACCTGATGATAAAATCTTGAAGAAACTAAAAGTAGAGGAAAAGTATATCAATGTATATAAAAGCACATGTGATAAACTTTAAGGTAACATCATACTTAATGAGGGAAAATACCTTGAAGCACTTCCTTTGAAATCAGGGATATTAAAAGGATATCTAGTTTCTCTACTCTGATACAATGTACTGCATGATTTCTTAGCCAGAGCATTAGACATGAGAAAGATGTAAAACAAATAGGAAAAAAAATACCCAAAGCTTCCCATTTCTAGGAGATGTGATGATATACTTATAAGACTGTAAAGAGCCCAGCAGAAACTGATTTGATAGTTTCAGCAAAATAGCAGGTACAAAATCAACATGCAAAAGGAAGTAGCTAGTGCCTAAGCCAATAATGAACATAGAGAGAAATCAGAATTGCAGTCCTATTCACAAAGGCCTCAAAAATTACCTAGTTATTCACAGTAATACAAACACAATTTGCTATAGAAAAGAATTTTTTTAAATAGCAGAAGATAGAAGGGCCTCTCATAATGATTCTAATTAGTATAGAAAAATGACTACATTGATAACATCAGTAAACAGATTGTTTTTCCTTGGAAATTACAATGTCATTCTTCTCAGAAGTAGAAAATTCAGATAAAAAAATTCTTATGGAAGTAAAAAAGTACTCTAAAGATGCAATAATTCCTAAGCAAAAATAGCAATGTTGGAGGTATCTTAATGCCTCACTTCAAATTTTTTACAGAGCCATAAAAGGAAAAACAGCATGTATTAGTTCAGACACCTGGATTAAAGAATAGAATAGAATACCCTAAAATGGAACCCATATAGCTCTGACCATCTGAGCTTTCATAAAGATGCCAGAGACATAGGTTGAAGAAAGTTACCTTCTTCAACAAATTGTGTTGATAATACTGGATATCCACATACTGAAGACTGAAACTAGACCCAATCTGTCACCTTATACAAAAATCAATTTAAAATTGTAAAAGACCTTATTAACGGGCTGGGAATATGGCCTAGTGGCAAGAGTGCTTGCCTCGTATACATGAAGACCTAGGTTTGATTCCCCACCAGAAGTGGCACTGTGGCTCGACAGTGCTCAAGCCATGAGTCCAAGGCCCAGGACTTGCAAAAAAACAAAAAACAAAACAAACAAACAAACAAAAAGACCTTATTAATAAAAGGCTTAAATAATTGAAATTATTCAGAAAAAAACACAGAAACAATTCAAGACACAGAAATAAGCAACAACCCCTGAGAAAAACTCCAATATCTTAGGAAATAAGAGCAAGAATTAATAAATGGAATTTTTCTCAAAATTAAAAAAGGCTTCTGCATATCAAAGAAAATAATTACCAGAATAATGAAACAATCTCATGCATGGGAGAAAATACTTGTCAACAGTTCTTTGGACAGGAGATAACTATCCAGAATATGTAAAGAGATGATGAAATTAAATATCAAAAGAACAAATAATTCCATCAGAAAATGGAGGACTGAAATGAGCGGATAACTCTTAAGGTTAATAAAAATAGCAAATAAATGTATAAAGAGTAGTGATGTGGCTCAAAGTGGTAGAGCGCTAGCCTTGAGCAAAAGAGCTCACATCACGGTCAGTGCCCAGGCGCCAAGTTCAAGCCCCAAGACTGAGGAAAAAAATGTATAAAGAGAATTGAACATCAATAACTGTAAAAAATGCAAAGTATCATTGAGATTCCATTGCAACCAAGTCAGAATGGCTATTTTAAAGGGATCACAAAGAAAATGTTGGGTTGGCTTTAAAAAAAAAAAAGCCAGAAGCCCTTATACACCCAAGGTGAAAGTATAAATTAGTCCATCTAACTAAAGAATTTACTATGATGCCTCCTCAAAAAAAAATCTATTAATTAAACTACCATATTACCTTACTATTCAATTTCTAGGCAAAAATCCAGGGAATGTAAGTCAACGTATGATAGAAATATCTGTTCTCTTCTGTTTATGCTATTGAAAACAATCAAACTATGGAAATAATTTAGGCACCTATCAACTGATGAATGGATAAAGAAGAATGAAATTATGTCAATTCCAGGAAAGTGGATGAAATAAGAGATAATTTTACTGAACAAAATAAGCCAGAGTCATAAAGACAAGTATATGTCTTTTCTCTCATGTATGGAATCTATACCTAGGAGAAACTAAAACTAGAGGCACTTACATTACAAAGAGACTGATGAAAGGTGTGTTGAGTCTTTCATAACACTTTCATTGATGCATTAACCAATCCTAAAATTATACATGGCTGCACAACAACTGAGAGAATGCAGTCATGTTTGATAAACTCTCTGAGTATTGGGATGGATTGGAATCTCAAGTTACAGCAAGAAGCAAGTTCATTTCACTTAGCAGCATCTTATGTGTTCATAAGGGTATAGCTATTGGGCTCTTGTGATCCTCTGCTGTGACTAGCCTAAACCTGTGCTAATTATTCCCTATAAGGAAACCATAGAATCCATGTTTCTTTGTGTCTGGCTCACTTCACTTAGTATAATATTTTTCCATTTTCTTACGAATGGGGCAATGTCATTCTTTCTGATCAAGGCATACAATTCATATATATATATATATATATATGTGGTACACATATATATGTGTATATATGTGTATACACACACACACACACACACACACACACACATATATATATATATATATATATATATGTACCACATTTTCCTGATCCATTCATCTACTGAGGGGCATCAGGGTTGATTCCATATTTTAGAAATGACAAATTGTACTGCGATGAACATTGTTGTGCTGGTGGCTTTAGTGTGGTCTGTTGGGTAGATGCCCAAAAGTGGGGCTGCTGGGTCATAGGGGAGCTCTATGTTTAGCCTTCTGAGGAATGTCCATAATGCTTTCCAGAGTGGCTGAACAAGTTTACATCACAATGATGCTAAGTGAAATGAACTCCATGTTATAGAAACAAGTGTTATGTCACTGTTGCAACTACTTTCAACATGCCACGTGAAACCATAGCTTCTTTTGTTGATGATGCTCTTGTATCCCCTTCCTGTGGTTGTCTCCGAGCTATCATCTAAATACCCTGGATACTGTATATACTGGTATTAGAATTAGAGAAGTGAAAGGGAATATCAAAATCAAGAGACAAAGGATAAAAACACAAACGACTACAAAAGCAATACTTGCAAACCATTTGGTGTAAACCAACTGAACAACTCATGGGGGGAGAGGGAAAGGGGGAGGGGTGGGGGGGAATGAGGGAGGAGGTAACAAACAGTACAAGAAATGTACCCAAGGCCTTACGTATGAAACTGTAACCCCTCTGTACATCACTTTGACAATAAATAAGTAATTATTTTTTTAAAAAGATGTAATTACACACACACACACAAAGAAGTAAGTGGCTGAGAAATTCCACAGGCTACAAACGGTAATCCTGAGGCAATTAGGATAAATCCTAACAGAATATTCTGTGGAAAGAAAAATCAAGAATCCATAAGGACATGCACAACAGGAAATAATAAAGGATATTGTGAAGTGGAAATGATATCATATAGAGGCTTTGGAATTCAATAGAAAAGAAAAAGAGGTACATATTGAGTACATCTAAATAAATTTGAATGAGCCCTGGTGGCTCATACCTACAACCCTACCTACTTAGAAGGCTGAAGATCCTGTCAGGAAGTTACACCCTTCAGACATGTCTCCAAGACTCTAAAAATAAGCAGGTGTGTGTGTGTGTGTGTGTGTGTGTGTGTGTGTGTGTGTGTGTGTGTGTGTGTGTAGAGCCATGACTTAAATAGCAGAGAATCAGCCAAGTAAGCTGAGCAGGTTTGAAACCCTGAGTTCAAAACCTTGTGGTGGAAACAAGTGGACAAACAAATACTATTTGAAACAATATAGGTGGTGATAATAAGTTAAGGGAGATGGCAAAGTAGAATACTAAAGTAAAACTTTTTAAAGTTTATCATAGAGATATAATAAATTTATTAGGGGAGAATTAAGATAAGATACTGTGCTAATCTGAAGGGTATTTATTGACAATAATAAAGTAATATAAACTAACAGAGATTATAGCAAAAAAAAGCAGTATAAAAGATTATCACAAGCTGGGAATATGGCCTACTGGCAAGACTGCTTGCCTCATATACATGAAGCCCTGGGTTCGATTCCTCAGCACCACATATATAGGAGAGGCCAGAAGTGGTGCTGTGTCTCAAGTGGCAGAGCAAAAGATGCCAGGGACAGTGCTCAGGCGCTGAGTCCAAGCCCCAGGACTGGCAAAAAAAAAAAAAAAAAAAAAGAAGAAAATATTATCACAAGAAAGAGGTAATAATGTCAAAACAATTATTTTCCCCACAAAAAAAAAAAGATCAAAGGGAAGATCCACGTACCAGGTGGTCATGCTTGTAATCCTAGCTACTCAAAAGGCTGAGATCTGAGCATCAAGGTTAGAAGCCAGCCCAGGGCAGAATGTCTACTGACTCTTATCTTCAATTAATCACCCAAAATCTGGAAGTGGAGCTGTGGCTCAAGAGCTGACCGTGAGAGGGGACAGGGCCCAGAACATGCATTCGAGCCCAAGACTGGCACTGAAAACAAAACCAACCATGCTTGACTGAAAGTGTAGTTCAAAGTGGAAGAGTGGCATCCATGAACATAAAGCCAAGTGTGCGCTGGCATTCAGAGAGAGAGAGAGAGAGAGAGAGAGAGAGAGAGAGAGAGAGAGAAAGAGGGGCAAAAGATCTATAGTTAAAGTGATTGCAAATTAAAACCTCCATGCAAAGCTGATGAAACAGTAAGAAATATGATGAAATTAAAAGTAAAATGAGTTAGGCTAGATGAAAATTCAAACAATAGTTGACTACTTCAGGAGACATAGGTTAATATAAGTATTAAATGTGTTTACAAGTAAAGTACTAGAAATGTATATTAAAATATGGGAGAGAGAGAGAGAGCAAGAAGTGAGAGTCCTTGTATGAATGTTATGATTTCAAACAAAGTAGAATTAACGTCAAGTCATACAATTAACTGTAAAGTGGGATGGGTAATGATGATTAAGGAGTCAATATACACGGTGATTAACCTTTAACTTTTCCTAAAGTTATATAATTAAACAATATCATCGAGACATATAAATTAATATACCAAAATAAAAAGAAAAGTGGGCAAAAAATTGACCAGATATTAATTAATAGAAACCATCTTCCAGTAGACTGAACACAAAGGAATTTGAAAAGACTAATAAAATTAAATTGGCAAAACTAATCTAGGTCAAGAAAAGGTACCAAGATCAAACACTAGCAATGAAGTCTATCAGTCTGAGAGAAAGGACAGATACTCGAGATAATGTTTAGAAGACAAACTAGACATGTAATGTTCAGAATTAGTCTTTCTCTTGGAAAAGCACATCTTACCAAACCAGAGATTTTTATGAAACTTAAAATTTACTCTTATCTAACTGTAAAAGAGAAATAACTATAAAAAATGAAATTTTAATTGCACTTGTAGCAGATTTAGAAAGCAATTTGAATTCACAGCCTCACTGTGTTTAATCTGAAAAGCAAGGATATCAATTCAGGAAAAGCAGGAATTCTTGGATGCTGTAAAGTAGATGGACTCAAATTTTCTGAGCATTTTAACCCAAAATTACCTCGAATGTCTCTTTTAGGAATTATATTTATATTCCTGGCAGATGTAATTCCTCTTCTCTACTTTCCTCTCTCCCCTCCCCTCCTCTCCTCTCCTCTCCTCTCCCCTCCCCTCCCCTCCCCTCCCCTCACCTCACCTCTCCTCTCCTCCCCTCCTCTTCCCTCCCCTCCCCTCCCCTCCCCTCTCCTCTTCTCTCCCCTCCTCCCTTCCCTTCCCCTCCTCTCCTCTCTTCTCTTCCCCTTTCCTTTCTCCTCTCCTCCCCTCCCCTCCCCTCTCCTCCTTTCCATTCCCTTCTCGTTCTTTTCCTTTACTTCTTTTTTGTGGTTCCTTTCCTTTCCTTCTTATTTTTCTTGTTTCTTTCTTTTCCTTTCCTTTTTGTGTTCTCCTTTGCTTTCCTTCCCATCTTCCTTTACTTTTATTTGCTTTAGGACTACACACTTTGAACAAGTGTTACCTATTCAATTGCTTCCACAGAAAAGCTTTTCTGTTCAAGGTTTATATCCATTGTGACTGCAGATGTCAAACTCAAATCACAGGCCAGCCTCTTCAGGGAGATAGGTGAAAAATAACTATGTGGATTAGTTAAGGAAACTATATGTGGAATTAGTGACAAGACTAAGAAAACAAACAATAATGTTGAATCTTACCAAATTTATTACTGAGTATCTGTATTTTTGAGAATCTAGACTTTTTGCATGTCCTAGCTGAAGGGTAAGAGCATGATAATAGCATAATCAATCATTAGTATTCATCATAGACTTTGAGTCCTAGAAATGAAGACCTATGTATCTGTCGTTATTACTCCTCATTTTTCCTCTTCCCTATTTCATATGAAGAATAGTAGTGGTACTTAATTTTGTAGTCAGCCTTTGGATTTTGGTGTCTCTGTATGAGGTTTGACTTAAGAAGTTGAAGCTTTGTGTGCTGAGAGGAGTATCCCTTGACATTTTGCATGCTTTTATTTACAGTCGAAACATTTAAAAATATTTTAAGTAGTTGTGCAAAGGAGTTGTCATTCAGCAGAGTGGCTTATGAATACAGTGCCTCTTCATCAAATGTCACCCTTGCAACTTGCCCATCCAAGTCTTCACTGCCCACCCCCTAGCCTCACTGCTCTTCATTTGTAGGTTATGAATTGGTATTTTGCCATTTAACAAAGCAATTTATATATGCACTGTATCTTGTTCTATACCATCCCTTCAACATTTTCACCTGTCTTGGACCCCTTCCCTGATTTTTCTCAACTCTGTTATATGCGATGCATACTTGCCATCATCCTACTTTTTTCTCCCATTTATTCTTGGTTGTTGTTTTTGTTTGTTTTTTGTTTTGTTTTGTTTTCCAATCCTGGGGCTTGGACTCAGGGCCTGAGCACTGTCCCTGGCTTGTTTTTGCTCCCCTTTCTCCTAGTCTCCCCCATCCCCCATCTTTTCCCACTACCTATTTCCTGGCACTTACTTTGTTGGGTTTTGACTTGGTCTTTCTAATGAATTATACTATTCGTGCTCTCCACAGAATTCACCATACTTCAGTTAATTCATTATAACCGCTTGGATGCCACTCAGTGTGTTTACATACAGGCACATTCTAGTTCCCTCAACTGAGAGAAACGATGCAAGCTATATTTTTCTGACTTATTTACAGAAGTAGAGGTGTGTGAGAGAAAGAGTGTAAGAGAAAATGACAGCAGCTAATATGCTGTTTGCATTTACATCTATTGTCCTTTACACATGAAATGAATATTTCCATACTCACTGTGGGTACCATTGTCCATTGACCCACTGGGAGATTCTGATAAGAGTTGGCCGGAACAAGGATCTGGGCATTCCTAACTTTCATTCAATAGCCAACAACACACTTTTGTTTTGGAACAAATTGATAATTTGGGGACATTGGTCCTTACATATTCTTGTGGATGGTGGCATATCTGACTCAGCTAACATATTGTATGTATTTCAGTTAATGTCAGTAGTTTCTTCATATGAATAATTTCTAATTCTTGCTCTTACTCCAGTGGCTTTTATATTAGTGGTAGGTGTTGATACAATTTTCCTCTGTTAGAAGTTCTATTAATGAAATCTACTGGCTCCACATTTATTTTGTTGCAGTCTTCTTTGTGGACGCTGTTAAAAGTTATAAAATTATATCATAGACAAAGAGAGAATGTATAATGTTTTTTTAAATTCTCTCTTGCAATCATTTTATTCCTCACTAGTTTATGTTCTATAACTATTTCATATTGTAACTGTAAGAACTAATATGTCACATTGTAGTTGTCAGGTGTCATTCTGAACTGGTAAGAATTGAAACTGGGCCTTCATCTCTGTTCCTAAATTTAAAACCTCACTTTCCCCCTACACCCTTCTTTCTTTGTCTGTTCTTTGTATAAAATATGTTATTTTAAAATAACTTTCCTATTTCATGTCAAAAAATGTCTTTCCAATCCCAGTGTAGGTGTAGGTAATATTTCATTTTTTATTTTTAAAATTTGGGATGGAATTTTTATGTCTCTGAACTATTTATGGATATAGAAATTTCTGACTTACTTACAAATGAATTAAGTTAATTATTTCATGCATTTACTAGCCTAATGTAGTTCTTTAAATAAATTAAAGCTTCAATGGTTACATATACAATAATTTCTAACTAGCATATTTAAAATACATTTTTATCAGGATATTTGTTCTTCCAGGTTTTAAAATTTTTACATGCTTTTATTTTATTTTTATATGTTTGTTGTGTAGCAGCCTCATACAGTATATTATTAAAATTTTCTTATGTAATATGTTGAAGCAATTTACACATGGAGATTTAAAAATATTTCATTATCTTTAAGTAGTTGTAAAAGGAGTTGCTATTTAATAAAGCAGTTTATGAATGCAATGCACCTTGATCAACATTTTCATCCATCTCTCTCAACCTACCCCTTCCTCATGTTTCTTCATTTTGTAGGATGTGCATTAAATTCTTGACTGCATTCTCCCATCCCGCTCTCCTCTTCATTTGACTGCCCCGATCCATATAACCTTATCCCACCGCTTCCAAGTACCTGTTTCCTGGTGCTCATTTTGTAGAACTTTGTCTTCACCTTTCTAAGGAATCACACTATTTGAGTTCTCCCTTGACTCTACAATGTTTCAGTTCATACACTTTATTCAACAGCATACCACTTAATGTATTTACTTACTAATTCATAAGCTAATTCTAGCTCCACATATGGGGTAAAACAAAAAAAAAAAAAACCTTTGCCTCTCTTGGCCTGATTTATTTCACTTATCATAGTTTTTCTAGATTTTTCCACTTATTAATGGTACAAAAACATTCTTTCTAATGGATGAGTAAAATTCCATTGTGTATGTGTGTATATATATATATATTTGTGTGTGTATACATATATATATATATGTGGATTTTTTTTTAGTGCAAAATTATTTCCTAGGAAAAACAACAAATTAGGGATCGAAGTTAAGCAGCCTTTTGGAGGAAAAGGACTTTAGTTTAAATTAATGCAAATAGCCCAAAGATGGGATGAAACAATTGCTAGTTTGTGTATAAAGCTCAAGGTGCATTAGCTTTTATGTAATGAGACTTTAGGAATGATGGCAGATATTAGCACAGGCAGATTCAAGAGGATTATTGGAGGAGAATTTTAAATAAGATTGTAAGTTTTTTACAAAACAGATTTTTGTTGATTATTTCTGTAGCTTTTCTGTTCTCTAATGCGTTTGTTTCTTGTTTAATTTTTATTATTTGTTTCCACCTTTTGAGTTGCAATTTGGCTTGTTCCTGCTTTTCCAGGAGCTTGAGGTACATCATTAAAATCTTGATTTGTGTTTTCTCCAATTTCTTGATGTAAGAGCTAAGTGCTATAAGTTTTCCTCTGAGTATTGCTTTTGCTGTATCAGAGTAGCTGATATTCTGTGTGTTCACTTTTATTAAATTCCATAAATGTTTGAATTTTCCTTCAAATCTTGATTATCCATTGATCATGGATCAACAATGACTTTTGGTCTCCATGAGTTACAGAATTTCCGGTGATCTCTTTGCTATTGATCTCTAATTTTATTCTGTGTGATCTGATCACATGTAGGGGATAATTTCATTTTTTAAAATTTGCACAGGTTTGCTTTGTGAACTAACATATTGTCTATTTTGGAGAATTTGTCACAGCCTACTGAGAAGAATTTATACCCTGATGCTGTTGGGTGAAAGAGTCTATAGATGTCTGTGAAATCTATTCGACTGACGAGGTTTCTTTGGTGAATTTTTGCCTAGATAATCTATCCAGAGGTGACAATGATGTGTTGAAGTCGCCAACAGATATTCCTATAGTAGATATACCTGTAGTATAGTTCTCTTAATTAGTATGTAATGAACTCATTTGTCTTTCTTTACTTATTTTAATTTGAAATTGATTATATCTGATATTAAAATTGTTACTTCAGCCTGTTTAGTGTGGCCATTTGCTTGAAAGATTTTATTCCAACCTTTCACTTTGAGAACGTGACTGTGTCTCTTATAGACAACAGATGGACAGGTCTTGCTTTTTTATCCAAATAGTATGTATCATTTAGTTGGAGAATTTAGTCCATTAATATTGAGGGTTAGGACTGAGAGGTGTCTGGTGGTGTCTGCCATCTTAGCTCCCTCTTTAGGGGCTGTGACTCCTCCACTCTTAGTATGTTTATCTAGTTCTCTGGTAAGGGGCATTTTCTCTGCCAACAACATATTCTGCTTAATTTTTTTTGTATGAAGGAAATCTTTAAGTACCTTTTGGACTGTTGGCTTGGTGGCTATAAATTATTTAAAATTTTCTTTGTTGTGGAATGTTTTACCTAAAAGGAACCCTATTACACTGTTGGTGGAAATATAAATTTGTTCAACAATACTGTAAAGCTCTATGGGGTTCCTTAAAAGACTAAACATAGAGCTTCCCCATGACCCAGAAATTTCACTCCTGAGCATTTATCCAATGGACCACAAACCAGGACACACTGAAGCCACCAGTACAACCACGTTTACTGCAGCATTGTTTACTATAGCTAAGATATGGAATCAACCTAGATGATGTCCCTCAGAAGACAAATGGATCAAAGAAATTATATGTATAAACATATATAAATATATATATATATAATTTGTACACATACACACAGGAATTCCACTCATCCATCAAAAAGAATGATATTGTACAATTTGTAAGAAATTGGAAAAATACACTAAACAAATTAAGCCAGAGCCAAAGAAACATAGGCTACATGGTTTCCCTCATTTATGGTTAATTAGAATGTGCCTATAAATCTACAAGCAAACACACTGGATGATTAAAATAAATAAATAACACTGGAACATGAGAAACTATATAGGAACCTACTCATTAACATAGAAGGACCAAAGAAGGCTATGCATAATGCATAGGAGTGGTAGACAAATGTTCAATTGCTATGGACAGATGATCATATAAAGTAATATTCTATGAAAAGAACTCCAAGAAAAAGAAACAAGAGAGATTCTTCCGTTGCCATTGTTGGTGTTTTTGTTTTCTTTTCCTTTTGTCTTGTTTATTAGTTTGTATTTGGGAGGGCAAGGAAGGGCACATAAAATTTGGAACAAGGATGAACAAATATGACAGTGATACTAGTCACTATGTGGAAAGTGAACTGGGAGTCTTATGGGTGGGGACAGGAGGGAAAACCTTGGAGAGAACAACTTATGTGGAGATACAGTTCAAAAACAATGTACTGATTATATCTGACTCATGTAGCTTCAACTTCTCTGTATATCCACTATACAATAACAAATAAAATTAATATAAGGAAAAAATATTGACATTCTATTAAATGATTCAGTTAGTCATCACTCTAGAAAGAACAGAAGTCAATGTATAATTCAAGGTGTGTTATAGAAACAGTATCAAAGAAAGATAGCAACTATTTTACATAGAGTTGAAGGCACATTTGTTGGCCACTTACCACATGCTAACACTATGTTATTTAATAACTGTGAATTGTCTTGTTTACCTTATTACAAGAACTTTGCAGTGGAATGTGTAACATTATGATTCATATTGTGAAAATTCAAGCCTACCAGTTTTTAACAAATTGCCACAGGTTTCAAGGCTTATTATAATTTTCTGCTTATTATGTTCAAATTATATTTCCCCTTCTAAAAACGCTTGCTAGAGACACATACTAAATATAAATAATTATTATGTGAATACAAGTCCTTTTAAAAGTTTCTGTATTTTAATCTATAACAAAGCTGACTTAAAGGACTGGTTCTGGGCATTCTGTCATTCTCTCATATTACTTGTTTAATCTTTATACTCTTTTCATCATAAAAGAGTTCCATCTGATTTAGGAAATAGAGAATCAGTGGAGCAAATTTACCTTCATCTTGGAAACATGCAATGCCACATCTGCCCGAAACACTTACATGTAATTCTAAACTAGAATTAATATTAAGGTGGTTTTACTGTTTTAAAAAATCATTAAAGTGGCATACACACAAATAAAAGAGAGCCAATGGACTTTCATATATATTTTTCTCTATGCTATCTACATTGTTAAAATAAATGTAAAATTACTGACAAATTATAAGATTTTATCCCAAGATGAGTTTTTTCTATCTTCTTTTTCTTTTTCTTTCTTTTTTTTTTTTTTGGCAAATAATGGGTATTTAGTGAATTTCTTATTTTCACATTCTGTCAAAGCCTGGTGTCATGGGAAGAAACCTGCAAGTACAGAGGTCTGTGGTGACACTGTCATGATGTCCTAACATGTAATGCATTTAAATTATAACCGAATTATTCTATTAGAATCACGTGAATTGCTTAAGGATACTTTCCATCTTTATCTTCATATTTCCTTTCTCCTTTCTCCTTCACAGAACTTGAAGGGGGGGTATACAATTAATTGAAAAAGACATTTTTGGTAACTTTTGCTTCAATGCTTTGTTAAGAAACAGTACAAGTCCTGTTTACATTGCAAATCTGAACCAGAACACTCCATCAGACTAACTTCCTGACGCAGTAAGCAGCAGGTAGTTTTCTGCCATATATTCAGCACATCAGTACTCCATATGCTCCAAGAATGTCACTGAAGTCTGGCAGCAATTTTGAAAGGCTCTTGACATGTCTGGTGTCATTCTTCAGTAGGAATAGCCTGGGGTTGTGGCTGAAAGAAGGGGAAATTGTGGCAACTAAGAAATACAAAAGCCTAACAGAAATGATGAGATATGGAAACCACTTGTAGAAAGCAAGGATTGCAGATGCTTTTTCAAGGCGGAATAGAGAGAGGGTGTATGGATGAGAGAGAAAGAGAGACGGGGAGTAGGAAAAGGATGAGGAGAGAAGAGGAAGGGAACGGAGAAGACAGGACAGAAGGGAATGGGAGGAGAGGGGGCGGGAGTGGAGGGGGAGAGAAGTGAGGGGAGAGAATGTCAGAGATAGAGAAAATAAAAGAAGTCTACGGAATATACAAATCCCCAAAGAACTATTCGTTAGATCCTCTTTATATCCTGCGACAAATCCAGTTGTCAAATTTATAATGAATTTATTCTATCTCTTGGAGAAATGTTGAGAATGAAGTAAAAGCACAGTGTATAAGGACAAGACAAATGTTCTGATCAAGGATTCTCACAATAGGCAAATGATTTTAGAACTCCAGTCTTCTTGGTCACTATTCCAAGTGGTCCTTTCCCCAAGGCAGCTTGATTTGCAAGAATCTCACTTCTCAGCCATACTCAACCAACCGCATGACTCTTCTTTTGTGTATTTTCAGAGTTAAGGTTTTAAAAACATTTCATCTTTATTGAGTCTTTAGGATTTACCGGTCAAATCAGTTGCCACCATGTCATCATTAAAACTAAACCAGAACTTTTTCTTTTGTGTCAAAATTGGATATTTTGACTCAAAACCCAGATATTTTGATTGCTGTTAGTCAGGTGGAGAGATTTTACCTATGGATGAACATTACAGACACTGGGAGTTGGAAAGGAAACAAAAGTGACGTGATTGTCACTAACAGACAACAGAGACATTCAGTTCTCCTGGGAGGTTCTGTAATGTTCATTAACTTGTGTGCAGTCTTAATATTGTGTAACTGTGTTACTAATACCTTTGTTCACAGTAGAATAAATATTTTATCCACAGGCAAATTTTATTGCGCAATCTTAACTCACATAGTATTTTCAATCTGAAGAATGGCTAATAGCTAGAGATCAGACTGATTTACATAATAGTACAGATGTCTAGCTTTGCTTTAAACACAACGCAGGTCTCTGTATTACACAAAGCATAGGATAGCATTGAATGAAATTTCCATAATGCAAGCATTTTCTCATTAGTACCAGCCCATGTTTTTCTGTAATAGTTTGTCCTATGCATATATTTGTGTTTTTGATCCATCTCCTCTTGAACCTGATTAGAAATTCTCTAGTATCAGCTTAAACATATCTATATTCTAATGTCTTAACTCTGTGGCTTATCCACTAGAATGCAAGACTGTATATCACATTCTCTTCATTACAGAATATGTCAAATTTTGCTGATTAAATAATCATAATAATTTATATAACTTTTATCAGGCCACCGTTTGTGTGTTTATTGGTGCTATAGTCATGTGCTACTTAACAAGGTTGGTCAATGATTGACAACATGTGCAATGTTGGTCTCATGAGTCAATGACACTGTCCATTCACTGTCGAGTGACACTGTAGCCTTATTGGCTGGTATGAGTATACTTTGTGTGATGTTGCACAATGATGACATTACCCAATGATTTATTTCTCAGAAAATAGCCCCATAGCTTAGTTACACATGACTGTATTTGTACTATTTTATTATGATCACAAAAGTCATGATATTACACTTTTTTTGTTAAGTGCCTTAGCACATCAAAGTGGCAATATGTATTCAGTATTATTACTGTTTGTGTATGTGGATTTGACAATGCTTTAGGAGATCCAAGTTTAGTTGTGTTTTCCTTGATTTAAGCTTTTATCAAAGATTTCATATTAATTCTAAAATCAATTACAAGTGTTTTGACACCAAGAATCTTTATAAACTCAAAAGGTATAAAGAGCTTGTAATCCTAGCCAGTAAGAGACAGAGATCCACAGGATCATGTTCAAACCCAGCCTGAGGAGAAAATAAAAATCAGTGAGTCCATATTTTTAGTTAGAGAACAGGTAGGATACCAGCTGAGCAATCAAGCTGAGTAAGTGCAAAAAAAATCATGAATTTGAATTCCAGTTCCAGATGAAAAATAATTCATGAAGACTTTTTGGGAAAGAGTAACAACTTTTCACTTATCAACAGATAGCTAAGAATGTAACTAGTGCTTTTCATGAGTTTGTTCAAATACAAAGATCAGTACAGACAGGATTCTATCCAGACTTTTCTATCAAATATCCAGGTTTTCTGTCCCGTGTAGTGAATCTCACCACTTAAGTCTGTTAAGAAATCCCAGAAAGAAGCATAAAAAAATAATAACAAAAAGTTTAGCTGTGTAGTGGCTTCTCCCTCTATTCCCAGTGCTCAGCAGGTTGAGAAAAGAGAATCACGAGTAGGAAGCCACCTGTGCAATATAATTCTGTCTCAAAATAAACAGAAACTGAAACAGAAAAGGAATATCAAAGAAATGTGTTTCTAATGAATGACACAAAGTACATTTAGAAACCTTACTTGAGGACTTGGGATACAGAAAGAATTGCTTTTAAAAAAACAAAAAAAAAAAGAAAGAAAGAATTGATTTTCTTCAAATAACAAAACAAGTTTTACTCAAATCTAAGGGCAACATAAGAATCTAGTTTAAATATAGCATACAATTAAAAGTAGTAGCCATGTCAAAAATGGTACTTGCAGTGTCGATGTTAACTGTAAAATAAGTGACTACAGATTTCCTGAATTACTGAGTCACAAATATATCATTGCAAAGAATAATTATTTTTAATAAAAAATATTGACTCGGGGATACAAATTTGCCTGAAACTTTGTATTCAAATGGTATGATAATCTGATAAGTTGATTTTTCCAC
This sequence comes from Perognathus longimembris pacificus, assembly GCF_023159225.1. NCBI lineage: Eukaryota > Metazoa > Chordata > Mammalia > Rodentia > Heteromyidae > Perognathus > Perognathus longimembris. The sequence goes on along the minus strand of NC_063168.1, from coordinate 6,929,135 downwards.
AGAATGTTGAAGGAAGTTAAATGTTACCAAAATTATTACAGATTCCATGTTTGGAAACAACAATAATATGATTGTATGTAAAGTGCTATATACAATTATTTGAAATTTGAATGGTATTATTACTTAATGCTAGTTTAAAAGAGGAATCAAAATTCAGGAGGACAATTTAAGTCCCAAAGATCTGTCTAAATTAATAAAATTTTATTTAAACTCAGAAAAAAACAGACTTGGAAATGCAATAAAGCAAAAATACCAGGAAAATGATATTTTAAGAATTATGCTGAATATCCAGAGCAATTATTCTCAGTACACTAAGCTTGTGTGTCTTAATAAGCTCATTAGATTGTCATATAAAAGGATTTTTAAAAGCATTTATTTGCTGCTTGAGGATACAATGCACTTCAATACTTTAATATATAACTTAACAATATGTCCAAGAACACCAACAGAAAAAATAATTAGCTCAACCAAGAGCAATTACAACACCTCTGCTAGAGGAAAAGTTGTTTTAAGGTGGAGAAATCAGTTGAATTGACTAAAGCAATGACTCAAAAAGGCAAAGGAGAACGATTTAACATGGTGCTAGAGTTATTGAAATAGAGGTCTTGAAAAAAATTAATAGAAATTACTTAAATTATGTGGGAAAAGTCTGAATTATTTTTAAGTGAAGATAGGAAAACTATCGGGTTAGTAGCAGAGCTAACTGATTAATAACAGATTAATCACAAATTCTACAAATGGATAAAATGTGAGATTGATAAGTGATGAACTGGGTATCTAAATTTTATTGCTATTAAATAATAGTACCTGCTATAGCTCTTGTTTTTACAATAACTTATTTGCTAATTCTGGAGTTATAATCTGAAATACAGGAGTACTGTTCAAGGATCCTTGTGAGATTGTCTGATTTTATTGTTATGCATATTTATTTCTCAAGCATCTTCCACAGATATAGACACATAACAGATATTCGTTAAGATTGTGAAATGGGTGAATGGATGGAGAGATGGATTTGTGAACGCAGACAAATGCCTATTTTATAGCTCCATTCTCCCAAAGAAGTACTTAAAACCTTCTCTATACAAAGCACTATGTTTCATAGAATAAAAAGACACATTTTCGGCCAAGAGAAAGCATAAAATCTAGTTCAGTAGATGACAGGATAGAAGTATATGTAAAATGATTCATGGTGTGCGTAACACAATCAAGGGATAGAGAACAGGTGCAAGCGACTTACCAGGAGGAGCTATAATAGAGGATGTGGATTTCAGAATGGCCTGGAGTTTTGATAAGAAACTCCTTTTCATTATCTAAATCTCTGGAGAATAATCCCATAAAATAAAGTGGAACTCACAGCTCAGTGAGGGGAAAAGCATGAATTTGATTTCAGTTTAGAAAGTCTCACCTGAGGAGGTGTCTATGTGAAGCGCATGAAACACTGATAAAATGATTGTGGAAAGTGCATGGATTGCTTATTAGAGGCAGAAGTTGAGGGAAGCTCTTCTAGACAATAGTTAGCTAAATGTCCGCTGGGGTTGGGAAGAGCATTTGGAGAACCTTGGTAGGAATGTAATGTCCTACTTTACTCTTTCGCCATTCACTGCTCTTCCCTGTGCCTGGAACAGCAATTCTGCCACCCCAAACCCAGACAATTTCATCCACTTCAACAAATATTAGGAATTAAGTCGAACTTTCCCTAAACAAGTCTAAACATACTAATCCTTCCCTCTCAGCAGTAAACATCTGAAGTGTTCTATAAAGGAAGATATGACTGGAATGGTCATGATTGATTTGTAATGGATCTATGTGTCTCTCCTTTCTTGTGTTTGTTTTGGGGTGGGTCCTGGGACTTGAAATCAGGCCCAGGTGCTTTCCCGTAGCTGTGACGCTCAAGGCTAGCACTCTCAGCCCTCTGGAGCATGGCTCCACTTCCAAATATGTCTCTTCACTAGTGATTTTTACATGGAAAGTCAAAACATTTTAGTTTATACACATAAACCATGGCTCCCTCAAAATAAGGATAATAATTATAAATAATTATATTAATTTTATGTCACCCGTGCATATGATAGGCATTTGTTAAAGTGTTCTATTTGCTCTACTACGGGCACCGTGGTTTAAACTCATCTTCTTACATGTACTAAGCACAATCTCTACCGCTACTACTCTTACTGTGCTTTACTTATGAGATAGAGACTTCATTTTGTTCACAAGCAGCTTTGTGTTTTGGCCTTCCTATTTTTGCTTCCCATGCAACTGGGATCATAGTTGTAAACCACCACACCTGGCCTAAATGTTGAGATTGAGGTTCTCTAACTTTACTTTGGGCTATCTATCGCCCTCCTGAGCTCCATTTCCTGGGCAACTGAGGTTACATGCACTTGCCTCCAAAGCAGATCCTTAAGTATTTGTTATTTAATTATAAATTCCTTTTAACTGTCTCAAGGTAGGCACATTTGCAAATCTTTTCTTATAGTACAGCAAAATATACTTTACATTTAATTTTTTAGCTTCAGGGGTTTAGCTATGAAGTTAGATAGCTTCCATGTCAAGATGGATTTGTGCTAATTATTTTTTTAATTTACTTGTATTATCTTTCAAGTAGTTGTACAAAGTGGTTTCAGCACAAGTCAATTTATACATACAACTCATCTTGAACAGTATTAACCCCTCCACCATTCTCCATTCCAGTTTTATACACTTGAATTTAATACTTATTTTTAAAATTAAAGAGTTAAAAGTAATTCCACAAGTGTCCAATGTGCCCATGAGAATTCATAATGTACTGCATTTGTGCTAAGACTAAAATGGAGATATGTGCCCAATGTTGTAGCCCACTACCATAGCTGTAAAGATTTAATGTGTAAGCATATACATACATTATTTCTTTTTTTCTGTAGCCACAGACAAAAGTTGTTCCATAGTCAACAATATAAAAGTGATTTATTTTCTATGCATTATTTTATTCATGGAATATTTCCCTATTTTACTTTCCAAAGCAAAGTTTCAACCCTAAGTTTTGCTCAAGACTCATGTTGATGAAATTTCAATACTTACAAGACAGAAAGAAAAAAAAGGAAGAGAGAGACAGAAAGAGAGAGAAAAAGATAAGGGATGGAGAGAAAGAGAAGAAAGCAGGCAGGCAGGCAAAAAGGAAGGAAGAGAGGAAGGGAGGAAGGGAGGAAGGAAGGAAGGGAGGGAGGGAGGGAGGGAGGGAGGGAGGGAGGGAGGGAGGGAGGGAAAGAAGGAAGGAAGGAAGGAAGGAAGGAAGGAAGGAAGGAAGGAAGGAAGGAAGGAAGGAAGGAAGGAAGGAAGAAAGCAAGGGGAGGGAGGGAAGGACCTACCTATAAGAAACAGAAAAGCAAGTGTGTACATGTCAATTAGCTGTCCAACAAACAAGATCAATAAACAAAATCATAAGGCTGAAGAACAGTCCTTCCATCTCCAGTTCATAGAGGAACAGAATCAGTGCTTGCGAAAATTTCCCTGGAGGGTACAGGGTGGAATTTGGAAAGTGTAGAAGGAGCAATGAAAATGAGCAGAGCAGATGGGAGCTATTAAATCAGAATAACATTGCCTCTCACAAAGACGCAAATCAAATGTCATGAACTTCTATTATTGACAACACAGGCAGGCAGCTCAGTTATCTTTGGACTTTAAAAATATATTATATGCAATATTACATTATAAATAGACATAAATTCTGCCTCAGCAAAGTGTCCCACACCTGGTAGGTACACAATAAATGTGTGTATGATATTCAAATATAGCTTTTATGTATTCTCAGGTAATCATGTGCTGTTCTAGCTTCATCATCAGACGTGATCAAAAGCTGCTGACACACGCCTTGTACCTGGTTTCCTCTTTGACCTCTGTCTCCCGGATAGATTGCTTTAACGCCTTAGGAAGATGGGCAGCTATGGAAAGACTTGCAATTGGGGCCCAGGGGTTTGCAGGTCATGTCCATGTACCTTCGGTCCTCTCTCTGTAATCATGTGGTCTCTTGATCTCCTAGCCCAGCTGCTGGTGCACATATGAGCACGGAGGAAGGTCCATCAACTTCTTGCCTGTTTCCCACTGCCTGACGTCTTCCAGTGACCACAACCACGTTCTGCTCTCCTTTTCCTACAACTCTCCAGAAGCCATCTCTCATCTTTGCTATTTTCTACAAAATATATGTATTAACAAATATGTTCTATCCTCCTCATTCACTGTTTACCCTTCTGTTGCTTTCTATACCATCATGGTATGATGTGACTGAACTATGCAATTACATTTTTTTTTAATAAAGAAGGAGGAAAGAGAGGGGATGAGGAAGCAGGAGACATTCAATGAAGTCATTCTATCATCCCATTGGTGTAAAGTCATAAATTAAAGAATCCAAAAACTGACTCATTTCTTTGTTCTGTTTGTTAGTATTTTAATGAGTTTACAAGTAACATGTGAAAACCCATACATTTGCCTGGCGATAATATTTCTAGGGTATTTCATACTCCTAGAATTAAAAAAAAAAACACTGAATTTTCTGATTTCCATTATCTCCAAGATAATGCAACCCTACACAAGAATACTAAGTTGCTACAAAGCTCATACCCAGCAGAGGGTGTTTTTCCAATCTTGGTAGAATTGTCCGGGAACTTAAAAAGTATTGATCATTCTTTTGTATGACACATATTAAATCCACTGAGTTCTTTAGTAAATTCTTTTGGTCATGTGTGAGGCTTTAACTCAGGTCCTGGGCCTTTACCCTGAGCTCTCTTGCTCAGGGCTAGGGCTCTACCACTTTAAACCACAGCTCCACTTCCAATCTTTGAGTGGTTATTTGGAGAGGACCCTTCTTCCCAGGCTTTGAACTGCATTCCTCAACTATCAGCTTCCTGAGTAGCTACAATTACAGAAGTGAGGCCCTGGCACCAAGCTTGAAAAATGATAGTTTTTTTTTGTTTTTGTTGTTGTTGTTGTTGTTAATTGAAAAAAGCAATTGCACTGAAAAACGGTAGGAATCTATGGGACTGACACAGCAGATTTTTACTTCATTTGTTCATGATCATTGCTACCCAGTGCCTGGAGCACATCACAAGTTTGCAAGATCCAATGTTGGCCACACCCCTTGATCTTAGAGGACAAGCCACAATCCCACATCCACATCCGCTCAACTTGAATCAATTACTGAGATATTCTTCCCTGTCATTATAAACCTTAAAAATTCCTAATTCTATAACTAGAGGTGATCAGCTAATTTTCTTAATGAGTTAAATTTGCCTTAGTGCCTTAAGTCTTTAGAACTACACTTAGGTGTTCATTTTTTTATCATTTTATTATTTGTTTTCATTTTTTAATTGTTATTGTAGAGTTGATATATAGAGGGGTTACAGTAACATGAATCAGGTAATGAGTACAATTCTTTTTGAATCATGTCACCTCCTCTATTGCTCTCTCTTGTTCTTCCCCCTGACCCATAAGATATGCAGTTCATTTCCCACAATATCTATTGAGTATCATGGTTGCATTTGTTCATCTTTGTATCATCTTAACTTGGCTTTATTTATTGCAAACAAAGTATTTTAATATAAATATGGATCACAATGTGCCACTGTTACTTATTTGCCTGGTTTCTTCCTTCTTTTTTTACTTCACTATTTAGACTTGCTTGAAATAGAGAAAAAACCAGAAACAATATTTCAGAAGAGAAAATCGACCTTAAAAAGTTGGATTTGCATCATGGTTGAGTTAATGACCTCCAGTCAGTCGTGAATTGAAACAGTATGTGTTGAGTGCTATTGGGTTCCAAGATGGGCAATGTTGGAATGATGGTAACAGTGAACTAGAAGTGGCAGTTTCTGACAGTACTACATTGAAGACTGGTATGACGTACCATGAAGATTTCAATTCCTATCACAGGGATGAGGAACAAGGGAGAGTTGTCCACTGGGCTTGGTTCTAGGAACACTTTTCAGAAAAGGAGGTTATTGACATGACTTTTAATGAACAAGGATGAGCCTGGCTGGCAGGCCCGGGTCAGGGATGAGGTGTGTTGACCATCATAAATCCTGCCATTAAATTAGCGGGGACAACTAGCATAAATTACTATTTTGACTTGTTTCCTCAAAGCAAACTTCATCTCATAGCATTAGCTTATCTCCTAGTATTTCACGGAGGGTTACATGAGTGTTTTGTACATATCCAAGATATTTCCACTGTAGCTGTTACCTGGATGGAGATAGAGGACAGGAAAGGAAGATAGGGGAGCAATGAGACTGACAAAGAGGGCAAGCAGAAGATGGAGCACACAGACTAAGCAGAACATGGTATGTAACAGAGACAGGAATTCTTGCCATGCACCGTGTTTTGGAGCCAGAAGAGTAGCTGTCCTGTGATCAAGGTATTATTTGGACTGTAAACAAGGAGCAGGAGAGGAAGAAGTCTGTGAATATTGATGGCATCATAACCAAGCTATGGTTGGGAAAACGGAAGGTGGTAGGAGAAATAATGAAAATTTCTATTAAGAACCTAATAGATTTGGTTTTGTACCCCAGATCACTTTTGCAATGATGTTAGCATACTATATAATTCTTTATTTTATACTAACATTACTTATTCACTCATGTTTTTACATACTATAAATTACTTATTCCTACAAACTTTAGTGGGAAGTATTTGAATGCAAAAGAGTATAATTGATATATGTATGTTTGTAACATATTTCTGAAACATCCAACTACAGAAATTGACCAAATTTTTACAGAACTCCCCTGAACTAACTAGCTTCAATGTTTGAAAGTCTGCATTTTTGTATTGACTAATTTTAGGTAATATCTGGCTAAATCTTTCATCCTCCACATTTAATTGCTCAGCACTGGGGTTTGAACATAGGGCATGGTTATTGTTTTTGAGCCTTTTCTACTTAAGGCTGGTACTCTACCAATTGAGCCACAGCTCCATTTCTGGCTCTTTGGTGATCAACTGGAAATAAGAGTCTCATGAACTTCCCTGACCGCTGGCTTTAAACCATAATCCTCAGATCTCGGCCTCTTGAGTAGCTAGGATTACAGGCATGAGTCACTGGAAGCATTAATATTGCTTTAGTTTATGCTTTTCACATTTATGCATATCTATAAGAAATTGTTATCTATAAGAAAATGTTTGATTTTTCTTAAATAATATCCTTTACACAATAATATTTACTTTGTATAATCTCATGTAATAAAATAACTTCAGGATTATTTACCTAAAATTGGTTGTCATATGGGTGTGTTTCTATTTATTTCTGCTGACAAAGTTCTATAATTTTCATTATATAATAGCATGTAATTACGTGATCTATGTGACTTTCTTTATGTAATGAAAACACATATATTTGATGAATTAGTTACCTTTGTTCTCTCTTTCTCCTGCCTATCAGTCACTATATGCCTGTCAGCTTCCTCAGGAGTGAAACTGCTGGGACACAGGGCTCCTGATGACCAGGTGAACTAGTCACTGACGGAGTGCACAGAGCTTATGACTGCTCTCGGTTCCCTTGGCAATGGTCATATATGTGGATCCTAGTGTTTCCATGCCCTCCTAACCTTTGCATTGTTAGGCTTACCTTGCCAGTTGGACAAAGCTCTGCTTGTAAACAACATCTTACTCTGGCTTAGTTTACCTACTCTAAAGACCCAGTGTCTGCATATGTTTACTGATTGCCAGGTTTCTTCCCATGTCAAAAGACTATTATTCTTTGTCCCTTTGGGGACGGGGGTTTCTCCATGGACTAATTAGCATTTATAACAGAAAACTTATTTGATTATACATCTGCTAATACGCATTCTCCAAGTGCACTCTTATTTTGTTCATTTTCTTTTTAGCAACCATTTGGTTGAGCTGAGGTTCTTGATTTTCATATATTCATCTTTTCTTTCAAATTGTTGATTTGTATACCTCTCATGTGAACTTTGTCATTTATTCTTAAAATATTCAGTACTTTCTTCCAGGAAGTTATTCTCTCCTTTTCATTTAAATTTTAAGTTGTGTTTAACTGGTTTTATGTGTTGTCACTATAACACAATAAATATAAAATATCACAAAATCAGTGAAAAAAACACGTGCCCCATTATCTCTTAATTTAGCCCCTTTCTTCTGCTAGGAAGCTGCTGCAATTCTAGGTGGGAAATCAGATCTACCTACATTGGTGTGTACAGAAGTACAGTGAAAAAGTGATGGGAGGATCTGAAGAACATCTGTTTGTAAGGCTGCATATGAGAACCTTTCTAAGTTGATTTGCTCATTTTCTCAAAGCAAATATCCTCTCATGCTATCAAATATTTGTTGAATAAATGAACAAATGAACAACACACAATAATAAACATCATTTTGATTTGGGGGCAATTCAGTTTCTTGGCTATTTATTTTAAATCAACTTGTTATCCACTTAGATTTCCTCTCCCCGCCCCCCATAGTTTTGTAGGCTGGTCTATATTTCAGCTATTTAAAAAAAACACTGTATGTAATTAGGAAGTAATTTTTCTGTTGGAACTGAATTTTCAGTAGATGCGTGAACCTGATTCTGTAAGTTAGTAACCAAAGCTAATCATTTTCTTAAATAACTTTTGCATTGAAAGTATTTTGGCGGATCTCAATACACAATTAAAATATATTTAAAACTGCTTCTTACTCAAGTCACAGGCAGCTAATAGCTTTAATTAAAGAAGAATATCGAGGTGGAAATACAATTTTAGTTCATGGTTTCACTAATGATTCCAATCATTGGAGAAATTAGCTAGTACCACTGCCTTTACTAATTCTTTGGCTGAATCAAGTACATGAAAACTTATTCTAATAAAATGTATTGCTAAGATAAATTTTTACTAAAATATGAATTTAGCTTCCTAACAAAACAAAATTTATTAATAAAATGTGTTAATAAAAACTTTCTACTCATTGCAGTATTATTTTCCATAGCTAAGATATGGACCCAACCCAGGTGCCCCTTAGTGGATGAATGGATAAAAAAAATGTGGTATCAAGACACTAAGTTGGAAATGAACTTTACAACATGCAGGGGGAAGAAGATTGGGAGGAGGGAAAGTGGTAGGGACTGGGTAACAATGTTCAACAAGAAATGTACACATTACCTTACTTATGTAACTATAACCCTTTGTACATTCCCTTTACAATAAATTAAATTAAAAAAGAAAAAACATGCCACACACACACATACACACACACATACACATACACACACAATGGAAATTCTACGTTTCCAACAAAAAGAATAACACTGCCCAATTCATAAAGAAATAGGAAGACTTGGAAAAAATCATATTAAATGAAGTGAGCCAGACCCATGGTTTCCCTCATTTGTACTAATTAGTACATGCCTAGTATAGTGCTAACAGAGGTTCACAACAGACCAATAGCTATGTACATATATGATCATATAAGATGATTCTAACCAGAATTAACTCCAAAATATAGAAACAAGAAATTTTTTAATGCACTTTGTGAAATTATGTCTTTTTTCTTGAGCTTCCGCACCCCCCCGCCATCCCCTGTTGCTACTGGTTTTGATTTTGGTACTCTGTGTCTTGTACCTATGTTCATCTGGTTTGGAGAAGGGAAGGGGAATAGCAAAATGGTGAGACAAAGGACAAAGGGTGAACCAATGCAACAGTGATACTCACTACACACTGTGTTAGAAATGAACTTTACAACTAGGTTGGGAGCGTGGGGGGTTGGGAAAGTGGGAGCAAAGGAGGGAAAGGGTAAAACAGCTTGACTAGCAATGTACTTATAATCTTACTTATGTAACGGTAGCCCCTCTGTACAACACCTTTACAATAAAATATTATTTTAAAAAAATTAACTTTGAAAAAATAATGATAAAGAAACTTAATAGCAGAGAGAGAGAAAAAAAATCATCTCACTTTCCTTGGTGAAGTTTCCTTGTGTGCACGGATACAATCCCTTTTGAAATTGCCTTTCCCCCCTCCCTCCCATAAATTAACTCAAATCCCACTAAGTTCACGTTGTGTGCGGCACTCAGCACGTTTGCTGTAATCAATGCCTTCCCGCTTCCTTTCAGGCTCATTGGTGCACTTAGGAGCCGGCTGAGCTCAACCAGCAGCTCATTCTAGATGCTGCAGACCTTTCTCTGATCAATACCAACCCCAGGACCTGTGAGGTCGACTCTGTGCCCTTTCATTCTACAGAACTACTTCTGAACATGGTCATTTTCCTTTGTACTCCTGGGTCTGTTGCCCGCTTGAATCTTTTCCTTGGAGATCATTAGATCTCTGCTTTCAACTTCATGGCCCTCTCTGCTCTTGAGACATGGTCCGGATTGAAGCCCAGTCCAGCCATGCTACCCTGGACTGCTCACCTAAGCACCTGGTAAAACCCAGGGGTGTCCCCATCCCCAGAGGAGAGGAGTGGGCAGAGAGAACGCAGAAACAAACTACTCTTGCTTTTCTGACCCTCACCTTTTAGTACAGCTATCCCTCGAGTTTCTAACAAGTCTTTGTGGAAATGGAGACCGATAGAATAACCGTGGATGTTGGGGAAGGATGAAGGCTCTTTCTAGTCTTGTGATCTACTTAGCCTCAAATTTTGCAATACATTATGTAAAAAAGTAACGCTTTACCAAGCATAAACATTGTATGAAATGGTGAATAAATGCTTCCACCCAGGGGCAGGCATCCTACTCTTCAAAAAAAATTCATATGCATTCTTGCCAGTTCTACATTAATCAACTACTGTCTTATTCTCCCCTCTCCCCCAGCTGTCTCTCTAATTTCTTTCCTGTTTTCTTTAGAATGCACTTAGTATTAAGTTCTTGACTTGGGTACCTAAAAGGAATAAAGCATATGTGTCATTAGTTTCCAAATTCTAACTATATTTGTCCCAATTTGGGCAGGTTTCTTAAAAAAAAAACAACACACCTTATTAAGTAGTTGTACAAAAAGGTGACAATTCCACAAATCAGGTTATGAATGCAATGCATCTTAACTTGTAGTTGGTTCTACCACCTCGTGCTCTACACTGTCTGAGCTTCTGAAGACTGAAGCATGAGTTAGGCATTGCTTGAGTTGGGGTACATTTTGACCTTTCAGTTTCTCAGGCAGAGGCAATGCTGTATATTGGCTTTTCCATTCTAGCCTGGAGATGAGAAATCAAAAGTCTTCATCAGTAGTGTGAGGGGGGAGGGAAGGGGGAGACGTGTGTGTGTGTGTGTATGTGTGTATGTGTGTGTAGAGAGAGAGAAAGAGGGAGTTGATAAGAAGTCTTTCAGTCATATTCCTTTCAAGAGTGATGGGAAGATTCTTTTGTAGGTTTAACATTTCTAAATGAATAATTGTTATTTTACATTAGAGAAAACTTAAGCTAATAAACAGGCATATCTTTAGACATACCCTGAGACTTTTCTCCCAGTATCTGCTATAACCATAATAATATATCCTGGTGTAGGTTCCTGGCTGAGCCCTCATCTAGTTAGCCATCCATCTATTTATTCTTTCAAAAATTATTCATTCACTACCTACTGTGAGCAAGAGTTGCGACTAGCTCATAATACACTATCAAAAATATCAATCAAGGATTAGAGGTCAAAGGTGAAATGAGGAATGGAACAGTTGATGTCTATGTATTTCGCTTTTTGGGACCACACCCTGTCCACCTCACAGCTCCATCCCAGAGTCAGAAGCTCTTTCTAGAATAAGACCAGTTCCTGATCCTATCTCTTTGCTTCCAAGGTATAAGTAATTGACTATTTTTTTTTGCAAAAGCATTCACATTTTAGTATAGATTAAAATACATGCAAAAGACAAAGAGTAATAGGGATATGATTGGAATCTTTACATACATTAGTAAATTTATTTTCCTCATCAACAGTGACCAGTGGGGACTGGGGATGTCTCAGGGGTGGGCCCCTTACTCAGCCTACATGAGGCCTGGCTTCTCCACCTGCACTGAAAAAGAAATAGTGACCTGTGAGCCAGGGGATGATACATGAGTAAGAATTTTCAGATAGGACTGCATTGGTTCCTGAAATATAGTCATGGCATTTACATCACTGTGCCAGGTGTAAATCAGTAATTCTCTTTCCAAACAAAAGATTGAAATATGGATGCTGCAGCACATAATATTTTCTATGAGAAAATCACAAAGTCCTGAAGTTTTTCTATACTGTTCTACTGCAGGTCCAAGTTACACTTGGCTTCTGAGAGCAAGGAGGTCCTGCTGGGCCCTTCTGAGAAAACAATCTGTAAATATGAGATTAAGTTTTTCTAGGTATACTTAATCTGTCCTTTTATTCTGCCTCTTAACATCAGTCTTGTAGAATTAGATGTATTCAAAATATAAAGTATTAATGAATAAACTGAAATTATGGTGGTTTTTTGATTCTTGGTTTACTCAGATTAGTGAAAATTGGACCCTGATAGAAAAGGAGGCATAGAAGATGAAATTTCTCAAATTCCTCTTGATACAGGAATGAAATAGTAGCTAGGCATCTTTAATAGCAAGATACTCTTCTGAGTGCCTTAGCATTGGGTCCTCTCTACTGCAAACAGGACGGGAGAAGCCTAATTTTTACACTTGTATTGTAAAGAGAGAATAGTACCCCCCACCCCGAGAGGTTTTGTGTCTTGTGTGAATTTGCATTAGTTGTGACTGGTTATGTGGAATTGCAACATGAAGAGCACAAATCCAAAGTTTAGGCACTTTATACAGGATATATCAACTCCTTGTAGCAGACAGGAGTCCTGGTCACCATGTGCTTTAGTTTAGTCTCTTGCTAAAGGGCAGACATGGGCACAAGGGCTGATGGGTGTAGAAGTATTAGGAAGAGGTGCTCAGGCTGCATCTTGGAGAAGTGCAAGCTTGTCTAGCTGGGAAAATACAATCTAAGGAAGGCTTTACGTTAATGAGGGGAAAGAATCATTTCCAAGCTACGGTCTTCCCCTGAAGATACTGTATATTTTTCAATTGTCCTTCATAGCTCAATCATTGCAAGCTGGAAAGATGTAATTTGACAGGGAGGAAATTATTTTGGAAATAAAATTAGAATGATTTGTTTTTCTCCCCAAACACCTTCTGTTTATCCTTGGTTTCTTCCTGTTCCTAAGCCTGGGACTCTGCAACTTCCTTCACCATTAAGGAAGGGTCTAATGGCATGGCTGCTGCATCTCTATTCCTTGCTGCAAGCTGTAGGCAAAGGGGAGTGTGTGCAGCAAGTTATAAAACCGGGAAAATGAGGACTCAGCACCCAATTACCATCTTGCCCTTGCACACCATGCTGCTTCTGTTATTCTAAAGCAGGTGAACATGCGATACAAATGCAAGCTCCAGGCCATTATTCTAACCCACTACTGTTAGTGCCTTGATGTCATTTACAAAAGTTGCTGTGTCCCATCATGCTTGGAAACCTAGAACACGCTCCCCATTCACTCGATGGCAGTCCTGTTTACATTTTAGCAGCATGCCATGTACCGAGGAGATGGGTCTTGGGCACATGCTTACACATATGAATAAATAATGTTAAAGCTAATAAGATCTCTGAGAGAAAATGATGATTGTCTTTAATCACTAACCTTAAGCAGCAGCGAACCATATTATCAAACACCTTCATTTCTTATAAAACTATCTATCACACACAATATAGACCTGATGAAAAGGAAGGTGGAAGTAATCAGCACAGAATGCCAATTACCTCATTACTTGTCATTGCACATTGTAACTGGAAATTGCTTCTTTCAGGTTCTGTTTGCTCAGGCAATTACAATAAACTCTCTGCTTGACATGTTGTTTGCACAGATGTAGTGCATTAATAAACATGAGGGCTAATCTGAATTATTGAACCAGCCACAATAATTCCAACAAAGGATTTATAATAAGTCCAAGAAAGCTGAGGTATCACTGGAATTCCCTGTAAGCAACACTGACATACTTTACCACATGTAAAAAAATCCTCAAATTTAATGTACAGTACTGGAATATGTCCCATAGGTATTTAATATTTTCCATGGTGTTACGTTCTAAGCAAGTGCCTTTGTCAAAGAAGGAAGACCGCTGAGCCCTAGACCACACTTAGAGGAAATTACTTTATTCGCTCTATCACTTGCACGCCTGAAGCCTTCTTTGCCCCAGTTTTTTACACGTCTAATTTTATTTCGAAGAAATCCCTACTATGATAGCAGTAAAATAAACAAATACATAAGCAAATGCATAAATAAATAAATGTTTCAAATTCTCATGGAAACATTCTGTTGCCCAAGCAATTGTATGAAGGGCATGTTGAGTCTTACTAGAAAGGCTACTTTGAAAAGAAACATAGAAAGTCTTATGGAGCTAGTCTCCTATCATGATTGAAATCCTGAATCATCTGACAGAGCTCACAGCCAGTTTTCTTCACCTATAGAGAGGTCACCTAATGGAGTTCATTTTTCCCTCTAGATGTTTCTTATATAAAGCAATCATTTTAATGTCAAAAATATATTCACTTGGAAAAAATGTGTGCCTCATCAATTTCTACTATACAGAGGCTGGGATTTAAAATAACTTTGCTTCTGCCATGTGAGTAATGAATAGAATTAGAAATAGAAATGTCTTCAGAAAAGAATCGGGTGCATTTGTGCATAATGACTTCCTGGGATGGGGGAGTTATTAATGACATCTACTGACTGTGATTTGGAGGATGTCCCTAACCTTTGAAATGGCACTCAGGATAGGTTGGGGAAACTTTCTCAAGATGGTGTGAAAGGGACAAGAGTTGGTCAGCACCATCCACAGTAACTGTTACACTTTTAGGCGAAGCCATTCTTAGGATATAGAGCTCGATTACATTACTGCATTTCTCTCTACATTAGACATGACTCAAAGCTTACTCATGTATTTACAACTCACTTTCCTTTTGTTATCATACAATTAATTACACGCTAATATTGGCATGGCAATTTGATTATAAATCTAAATTACAGTCTCAATAAGTTGTCATTCAATTGTTATATAGCTAATTTTTAAATAAAATATGTTTACATAGTAGACTCCTTTCAAAAAAAAAAACCAAAAACACATATTGTCTAACCCTAAGCTCAGCTCGAATGTATGGTGTACATTTACCATGAGGAATTCTTTCTGAACCATTTCCTTAAAAATATTATACCCCTGGCATAGAAATAATGAAGTAAACCTTTTTATTTTTTTTTTTCGTCAAGTAGGATCTTAGCTTTGGATCAGTAGTTAGATATGAAATGAAACACATATGTTTCCTCTAAATTCAAACCTACATATTCATAGAAAAAGTCTGGATGCTATACCTGTCTCTTCCTTCTCGGTTCACCTTAGCTTCTGCTGCCCACCCCAATCCCCACATCCAGTCACTCCATCGCACCTCCTACTTCAGGAAATGGGACTTCCCTTGGACAAAAGTTGCCCTTTATGCAGCTTAAAAAGAAAATGCAGATCAAGATATCTCAAAGACTAATGGGATATATTAAAGCAATTCAATTATTTTAATCTGTTTCATATATCATGAAATTGTGTAGAACAATTTCGTTTAAGTGTTCGTATCAGTGTTGAGACTTCAATTGTGAATCATTACACCCGCAAATATTGAAGTACATGAGTTCTGGGGAAGTTCTATGGCACTGTGCATAAGTGAAGACCACAGCTACACCAGGAGAAAGAATTTCCATCACAATCAACTCATTCATTCTGTAATAACCTCCTTAAGAATCACGCTTCAAGCTTATAATGCCCTATGATTAGTTTCAGTCCAAAGTTAATGTTTTCCTTTGAGTCAGTGTTTGCTTTACTCAAGTTATAACACTTTCACACAGAGTGAGAATACTTTTAATTATAAAATAATTATAAAAATAAATTGAATAAAATAAATGAACAATAGTTTAAAGGAAGATGAATTAGACAATTTACATACTACATAGACGAAGCTATCTTTGAAAGACAAAATACGTATGAAAGTTGAAAGTAAGAAAAGTCAGGACCAATGAAGCAAAAATGACTTCTCAGTTAATTTTAACCACATAATTCCTGGTTCCATGATAAACTTCCTGTCTTGAATTTGATTTATTGAAAGGCACGAATGGCAAATTATTTATACCTAAATATGTGGTAGCAGTGAGTGGGGAGGAGGGACCCCACAGTTATTTTTCGTGATAATATCTTTACTTCAGTGAATATTCAAATGAAAAAATTAAATCTATATGGCTTTGACAGTCCTATCAATAACACAAATTAAACTTGAGATAAATAAAAAGGGCTAATCTATACTCTACCACTAACTAGAGCAATTGAAGTCCATTTATATTCAGATTATATTAAGCAAATTGTAAACCAAAATATATTCATATGGTATGTACAGTTTTGAAGAGCCAACCAAGTCTCTCTTCTACCATACGCAGACACATACATATATGTGGATTTAAATTGATTAAGAACAATATGTTATATAATTTTCATTTAAAATTTTATAAGTATTAATTAAAAGCATAATGAAATAGTTGCATAATTTATAAAAATAGACCAATTAAGAAGTCCGTGGGCTATAACAGACAAGTTTCAAAATAAAAAAGATATACCCTTATTTGATTCCTATTTAATTAGATCTCAAAGCCAAGAAGCTATGGCACATGCCTGTAATCTTAGCTACTCAGGGGGCTGAGACCTGAGGATTGCAGTGCAAAGCCAGACTGGGCAGGAAAGTCCAAGAGACATTATTTCCTATTAACAATCAAGTACCCAAATGTGGCGTTGTGTCTCAAGACATGGAGTACTAGCTTTGAGCAGAAAAGATCAGGCACACCACCAAGGTCCTGAGTTCAAGCCCCAGCACTAGCATAAAATAATAAGCAAGTAAATAGATAAATAAATAATTTTGGTGGTAATTATCCATCACAAGTCTGTCCATTGATTTTCTACCAATACACTTACTTTGAATTTTGTCAATATTACAACCTTAGGGAAATTGTATGGGAAATTTTAAGAAAAAAGCATCATCAACATATAATATATGTGGCATCCATGTAGACCTACACTGTAATACTTTTATGTTATGTAATTCTTTTTATGTCTTGTAGAAGATTTAATATATACCCACAGACAAATATATAGGTACTTATGGAATGTCTATTAAAAGATACCTCATTTTTCCACTTTAATTTCTGACATAATTGAGATAACAAAAAATTTGAATTTGATTTTCAAGTAAGGATTGTTTATACTTAGGAGATTAATTTGGGGATTGAATATTATGTTCAGTTTCTTGTCTATTATTTAAAATCTGGTAATTTGGTTAAAGGAGTAAAGTCGCCCTTACTTCTGTAACCTGTCACTGGAGACCGTCCTGCAAGCTGGGGCCAGGATCAAGTAAGTCACAGGGAAGTTTCTTGGATCCAAAGGTGACACACGCATCCTCAGTAGAGGAACACAACCTTCATTTTATCTTTACTTTCACAAATTTTAAAATAATGTTTGCTCTTTAGAAACTCATGTGGTAACCAGGGAAAAATAAAATTAGCAGTTCAGTGAGCTAATTTCTCAACTCCTATTCACGCTTCACTTAACCTCCACATATAAATTTATACAACTTAACAAAAGCTGGGCATTGGTGGCTCACGCCTATAATCCTAGCTACTCAGGAGGCTGAGATCTGAAGATCATGGTTTGAAGCCAGCTAGGGCAGGAAAATTTGGTGAGACTCACATCTCCATTTAATCACAGAAAAAGCCAGAGACAGCACTGTAGCTCAAGTTGTGGAATGCTAGCCTTGAGCATAAATAGCCTACTGACGGCAATGAGGATCAGAGTCCAAGCTCCAAGGGGCAAAAAAATAAAAAAATAAAAACACTTAACAAGTAAAAAATGGCAAAAAGAAATATAAATTAGTTTCATCTCTCTAAAGCACACATAATATATTAATTGTGTTAGAGTAAAAGACATTTGTGGTAATTTTGCATTTGAGAGAGTTGCCAGTGTTTTCTAACATTTTTTTCATAGTACACTTGGGAGATTTAACTTTAGGTCACTATCAGATATTATTGGGAACAGTGAAAGAAAGTAGACCACCAAGAGCAAATTTTCCAGTATCTTTAGCTAAGATATAATTTCAAAATGAAATTTTCTCATCAGAATATTGCATGTCTTCGATTTCAACACAAATAACAATCAGCAAAAGCTTCTAAAAAGTGACTAGAGTACTTCCAGAATTTCGAAGTCACACATACAAAACATAAATTGCTTTTGTAAACTTTTCACATCTGTTTGTTGCCTGTTTACATTCACATTCAAGTACCAGAGAACTCTCTAGTCAGATAGATAGATAGATAGATAGATAGATAGATAGATAGATAGATAGATAGATGGATAGATACATAGTTACATAGATACATAGATCTGTCTCTCTACACATATATCCACAATAAATTCATTAAAACACATATCCATGGCACAGTTGTGAATATGTTTAGTCATATCAGTCATTCCCCATCAATTGGGTCACACACTTTACTATTATGGCCTGCGTTTGAAAAGGTCCTGAAGCTCCATTAGATGAAGAAACAACAACAACCACAACAACACAAACCTATCACTTCAAAACGTGCCATTAGCAAGTTAGCAAGCCTTTTATACTTTCACACTGATCTACTGCTTCCCTAGGAGAGATTAGCCACGGGAACTGGAAGACAATGTGGTGCCCTTTTCTGATCAATATACAAATGGTGCTGTTGTAGGTGGAGTATTTACCCTCAGCTATGGATGAGGTGGGTCACTTGGGGGCTACATTTCTTTGGAGTGCCGTACTCATAACCATTTCCACTCCATATCAATGTTCACAAGATTTACATTTCCAGGATACACAGAAAAGTAACCTGCAACCATTAGAATTTGTCTTTTCTCATCTTCAAGATATAGTTTCTTAAAAAAAAAAACACCTGAATGATTTATTGTCTAACGTAGAAATGTTGCAAAGAACCTTCAAAGTAAATTTTTTGACTCTTCTCCTAACTTCTGTTCACGGAAAGGAATGGGACGGTGGAACTTGCACAGAGTTGAAAGGTTTTACACTTGAGACAGGCTCCATCTTAGAATTCCATTTGCTGCTGGGTGAGAGAGAGAGAGGAAACAGAGCAAGCAGGAGAAATCAATGCAAGTTTGCATTTCCTGGTTAAAAGAAGACTAACAAAATCAAGACGTGGGCTGAGAGATGCCTGCTGAGAAAACAGAGACGGACACACCATCGGGGTTGGGATGAGGAGCTGTCAAGACCATGCCGGGAGGAGTTTGCAGTATTGACTGGGCACTTTTACACAGTGCTTTAGGGAACCTTGACTCCAGCAAGAAAAACTCAATACTAAAAACTTGGAACACCCAAACCAGAGAACTTGCTGTGGGGAGGGAAAAGTAAAAAGATGCACATGACTCCATTAGCTCCTCTCTGAAAGCCAAACCTCGGAAAAGGCCATTTGCCTGGCTGCTTAAGATGTCAGCCATCTACCCTGAGTGGACATAAGAACTTGTACTGACCATAACATTAAAATAAATAAATAAAAATGAAATATCTCTGAACTTTCGCTGCTTTTACAGGCCACACTAAAGTGAAAGTCTTTAACATGTCCACTTTGAAAAGTTATTTTAAGCACAACAAGAAAAATCCAACAGAGACGAATTCAAAATATTCACGTAATTAGCACCTTTTCTGTGATTTCAGATCAAGCTTATATGTTTCCATTATCAAATTATGTAACAGATTCATCCTCAAAAACAAGTTCACTTAGGAACAATTCCAAGAAAATAACTTCTGAAACTAGAAAAATGATGAACTTTTTTTTTCTCAGTTTTCCTTTTTGAGAATACAACACTCCCCTCTGACAATTCTGTCAGTGTGGGTCTATACTTAGTGCAGAATCTATGGCTTTCCACTTTGTTTTGTAATTGGAGCGCTATCAAATGCTCTCCTTTTCTCTGCTCCTATGTCTCAGCCATGAAAAACAACATGAGGAGTTGATTGGACACAGGATGGGTATTAAACGAAACTTCTCTCAACGAAGAAACTTCAACTTTTGCCAGCAAAAAAACAAAATACTGCAAGGAAGCAAACTTACCTTTCTTTTGCCTGTTCTGCTTTGTTCTTAATATTTCAACTGCTATACTGGCAGAGTCCTGCAAAGCTTCCCCCCTGGCAGAACTGCATGAGCGGATACAGATTCAGAGAAAGCAAATAGGAGCTTTCCCAATGAAAATGTGGAAAATCCAAGAATTAAAGTGCCGTTATTTCGATTAGAGGAGAGTACAGTCTATTTCTTAGAATATGTGACTCAGTGCATATTTCTTTGTCATTGTTTTCAGGTTCACTTAACCATAAAGAGGGAAGAGAGCTCAATGAAGCATGTCTGGCTTGACAATAGCTTTCGGCAGGTTAGCCAAATTTAACTGGCAAAAGCTTTTGTCCGCTACATTTGCACCATAATGTCCGACCTTCTTTTGCATATTTCACAGATCCAGTCTGAACATTTATCTTTAAAGATGGAAAAAGTCATTTTTGGTCCTGTCCTTAAATGTTACTTTATGAAGTATGGTGCAATTCAACCACTAAAAGATGCAAAAGGCTAAGTACACTTCACATGGCCACAATTAGAGCTTCTGTTTCCGCTCTCCTGCCCTTGTCAAAGCTTTGATTCAGTTTTCCTCGGTTTTGTCCAAGGGTCATTACAGATGTCTGCAGACGATTAGCATCTCCCCCCACAGCCCCTCTCCAATTGGGTGATTAGCAAATTAAAACTTTACATTCTTTTCTGTCTGCTGAGACCTTTGGGGAAAGATTAGCAAATGTGGAGATTTGTAGAGACCTGATGAGGGCATCAAGGTATTTGTCTTGATATTTTGTAGCTAAATATGAAGTTAGCAAATTTGGAATCCCATTAAGGCACATGGTCCAGCACTTAATGAAGCATTCGATTCTGAAACTTAGAAACAATTGCATCCTTGATGGGGCAAAAGGGGTGGCAAGAACGCGCATCTTTGCCATACATAAATGATGCCAAGCACACCCATTATAAACTGGACTTGGCATCTACCATGAACTGCGTTGAACACATTTGCAGCCTCTGATTCACAAAATGAACCCTCCACTCTACGTAAGGACTTTGAACAATTTCTAAAGCATCCACAACCTCTGAATTCCAGTCAATGGCAACCATAAATTGAGGTATTCAGAAGAATCCAGAAGAGATGGAATCTTCAGTTTCAAGTGGCAATTGAAATATAAGCAAAACTTTCCTGGCCTCATCTTTGTTTTAGGAGAGCAAATGTTTGATGAGGTTAGCAGACGGTAGAAGGAAAGGCTTTGGCAAAGTTACCCTAGCCATATATAGGACACACAGTCTAGTGGGGGGGTGATGCAAATGAGGCCCAAATGTTAAGCTTCCATTCACAATATATATATATATATATATATATGGATATATATATGGATATATATATAATATATCCCAAGGGAGAATATAGGATTTATTTAGATTCATCTCTTATTCACTTCATCCCGCCCCCTTAATCCTACAGTGAGGAATCAAACAAGTGGGTCCAAAATGTAGACCTCTGTAGAAAATGGACAACTGGAAGGTCACTTATGATATAGATTAAGCAAGCTATTAAATGACAATTTACATATAGGCGCTCTGAATTTCTGCCATTCTCTTCAGTATATCTACTGAGATTCAACACTTGGCAGTCAATACCTTACTCCCCAACACCTCTGATTCATTACATGGCCCCTTAAGATAGCCAGGCTTAATTAGCATTGGGATATGACCCACTTTATCCTTCACAAGGAAAGCATTCTCCCCATTTCATAACAAGGAAACCCATTGACAAATTCCATGTTTGGCAGTATTTGAGAAAAAAAAATGTTTATAATGGCAAATCTCAGGCCCAAGGACAAAGATATAAAGATAGGAACAAGAATCAGTAGTCTGTAAAACCAATCTCTTACATGTTATAACTGAGAAATTCTGAAATTAGTACATTGACCTTAATGATACTGAGGTGAACTAAGCCAGGCCCTTCACTTTCAGATTCTTCTGGAACCACTAAATACTGCACTAACTCAGGTATATTTTGTGGAAGACAGGGGCTAGCTTCATGAATAGGATTTTATTTTTTATTATTTATTTTTTATGAAAGTTCATATTCTAAAGCATTTCATGGAAGAATTTCTGTTTAGTAACAAGTACAGTAGTGGTCTAAGTACATTTCTGGTCTAATGTGAAAATGTAAGTAATAATTACTAATTGAATAAAGGTAAACACCAGCACAGTTGGCTAATGCTAACATTTGAAATAAATGCAGTTTTCAGCAATTCAACCACACTTCTTTGGCAAAGGAGAAACAGCGTCTCTTACAACAAACTCTTGTATTATTTTACCAAACATGTTAACATGTTTTTCCATGTTCCCTTGTATGTGCCTTGTTTCTGATCAAAAGAGTGAATGTTCTCATTCAGCAAAAAGGGAGTCCTCCTCTCCTCTTGACTAGAAAATGAATGAATAACTTTTAGATATTCTTGTGAATTTTCCCCTGAAGGGAATTACAGGGGAGGGGACATGGCTCTGATGTCCTTCAACATTTCTATCTTGCCAACACTAACTATAAAAAAGGCCCTTTCCTTTCTTCACCAGCCCACAAAATTGTCTCTTTCCAGAATCCCTGGCACATTTGGCCCGAGTCTCATCACTTCACTCTGTCCTACCGCTTTATATAGCAGGTGAGTTGTGTAAGCTGGATAAAGCGTTATAATACATGTTTACAGATTCCTTGTGATTTCTAGTCTAGTACTAGACACATGAAACAATCCAAAGGACACTTACTTACTCAATTGTTCTTTTATTTTTATGATTCTGTCTGTAACTTCCTTCAAATGACTAGGAAGAGGGGAAAGAGGAATACATCATCGATAGTGGCAGAATAGATGCCAAATAGTTTAGTTCTAGGAAAGAACTATTCCATGTGAGTCCCTGTAATTCACGGCTTAGTCTCAACATAACTGATATATTGATTAGCAACTGTGTGCTGTATCATTAACATTATTAGCCTATTGAAAAAAAAAAACAGTATACTTTTGAAGTGTACTGTTTGGAAGGTCCCCAGGATGGATGAAACTGTAGGAGATGGAAGAGAACCCAAATGAAACGTTGTTCACCAAGGTAGTCCTTCTAAAAACTCCTTGTAGTAAACCCAATGCCAAGAGGCTTAAAGGAAAGCTCTTTCAGTTTCCTGTGGCATTATTACTTCATGGATCAGATGATCACCCTGCCAATTGCTATCCCCTGGCCACTTCATCATTTGAGAATTCGTCAAGTTTCCATTTGGCCTTCTCCCAACTGGTCTTGTACTGCCTGTGGCCAATAACCATTCATCAAGAATTTGTTTGCTAAGAGCCTGTGAAATAGGGTCTTCCTTCTGCCCCTTGCCCAAGTGAAATCCAAAGCACTTCACCCAAGAATCGGGAAGGTGTATTGTCTGTTTTGAAATATGCTTTCTCGGGGCAGTTGTCAGGAGCTGTCTGCTAATCTCTAATTATGTTTTCTTGTTCTCTCTCACTGTGGAAACCAGTGCTCCTGGGGTGGCTTTGTCAATTCAAATATTGGGTATTCAATTAAAGTGGAATTTCAGATTAACAAGGAATACTTTTTTCTAAGTATTCCCCAGATACCAAATGGATTATATTTACACTAAAAAATTCGTACCAGTATAAAATTGAAATTTCAGTGATTATCCTGTGTTAATTTGCTAAGGCTAGCCATCTTGTCCTCAGGTATTTGCAGACTGATCTCCAACATAGTTCTCTTCTGATGCTGCCCATTGTTCTCAAAAAGCCTGGAAGAAGGCCAAATAAGAGCAAAAAAAAAAAATGCAGAACACAGTAGATCAAACAGTAATCTACTCACTTGGCAAGTAGAGATCTAAGGCTTCTCAGTTCAAGGTCAGAGTAGGCAAAGTAATTTTAAAAAAATTTCAAGTTCATAAGATTCTATTTCAATCAGTAGGTGGGTACATTGCTTCATGCACACACACACACACACACACACACACACACACACACACACACACACAGACGAACATTTCAGTCCAGGCAGATTGAAGCATAAAAGAAGACCTTATCTCAATAGATAAACAACATAAAACATCGGAGTTGCTCAAGTGTTAGAATGTCTGCCTAGTAAGCTCAAGGATCTGAGTTCAAACTGTCGCAATTCTCAAAAAAAAAAAAAAAAAAGAAAGAAAGAAAGAAAAGAAATTTTCCTGAGTTCCAAGCCTTCTACAAGAATGAACATCAGCTTTTCTCACATTGAAAACTGAAGAGTCCGGAGAGTCTCATATCACACTGTGTAACAGGTTGTAAACTCTTTATTCTCAGTCAACAATAAATCTTATTAATCAAATTTAATATTTTTGTGTATGTTAGGTATAGACATACACACACATTTACTTAAATATTAAGCATATACATATATATTTAAATATTGAGTATGTACATATATACTTAGATTTATTATTTACTATGTATGCAAGGGTGTTAATATATGCAAAAGAAAATATTATTAATTATTTGGGAAGAATAGAATTTGAATGCAAGCTTGTTCAGCTTTCTTGCCCTATTGGTGTTATACCACTTGAGCCAAATCTCCAGTCCTGCTTTTTGCTGATTATTTTGAAAATGCATTTGCTTCAAGTCTTAGTCCTCCACAGAGCTTCCTGAGTAGCAAGGCTATGGGCATAAACCACTATTGGCCAGCTAACCACACTAAGAAACAGTTAAAACTATTGTACATGAACTAAACATTTGATAACTAAAAAATAGATTATACATGGGTTAATGACTAAGAACTATTTATGAGCTATTTTTGTGAAACCTCTGGGCAGTTATTGACTAGCTATATCTTTGAATTAGAGACCTCTTTTATGGAGTACTTTTTGCGAATTAAATGTTGGTTAAGAACTTAGCAATGAGAAAAATAAACATTTTTACAAACATCATCTACCAAAATTATTCCTTACCCAGGAACATGCCAGAATCAAATGTCAACTAAAACAATAAAATAGTTCAAGAGTAGTATCCCAAATATTTTTATACTCAACCATAAACTATGTTGGTGTAAGAATCAACCAGTACAGAGTAAAAAGATAGACAATTTGTATTTGAGAATAATAGGCAGTAGAAATTTGTAACTCAAGAATGCCATTGAGGGCTGGGAATATGGCCTAATGGCAAAAGTCCCTGCCTCTTATCCATGAAGCCCTAGGTTTGATTCCTCAGCACCACACTTATAGAAAAGGCCAGAAGTGGTGCTGTGGCTCAAGTGGCAGAGTGCTAGCCTTGAGCAAAAAGAAAACCAGGGACAGTGCTCAGGCCCTGAGTCCAAGCCCCAGGACTGGCAAAAAAAAAAAAAAAGAAGAATGTGTTTGAAATTAATCACTGCAGGTACAACTAGTTTTATTTCCTTCCTTCTACTTGTGGATATTTCTGGCTAGGTGTGTGGATCACCATAAATCACAAATGCATAAAGTAAGAAGAAACTTGAATCTGATTATCATCTTTATCCTAAAAACATTTGTCACCGTTTAGAGTCTCATTATATATCATGTCATAACAAATTATCATTAAGAACTGTGTTCATTTCTGCAGTTCCTCTAATATACTTTGTTTTCTTTTTGACATGTGAATGTATAGCTAACTACCTATTAAGCTTTCAATTTGGTCCACAAAAACAATGAAATGAAGAATTAGTAAATGTGTATGCTGGTGGATGTTATTGGAAAATAACTAGGTTACCTCAGAGTGAAATCCTCAGAGGAAGCATCAGAAGCAAGATTTCTCTCTCTCTGATTTTCACGTTTGCTTCTGTCTCTTACTCACTCTAGGAAGCCATACTAGGAAGGAGTTTTCTTCCCCAAGACAGGTAATAGAAACCATAACCCCGTGCAAGCTATAAATTAAAAGCTAGGCCATAAAATCTAAACATATTATCTAACCTTCTCTTTCACATTATGGCCAAAAAAACAAAAAATTCTCCAACTGACTGTCTGATAGATCCTAAGATTTCCATCTACGTCAGAAGAGGTCTATTGTCTTCTTTACTCGTCCTTTAAATGCCAATTCTGGATTAACACATCCAGACATATTTGGCTCATGACACTACACAAGGTATGTTGGAACAAATCACATAAGTCCAATATGCAATGTTGTTGTTTTGTAGACATTCAATCTAGGTACATGCACAATATTCCTTTTCTTGGCTCTAGTGAGCCCTTTGCCTATAGGGCTAAAATTTTCCCGGCTAAGTCCGGCTGGTCTAAGTATTTTACCCTCTACTCTGGCCTTCCAATGTGGTGAATACCTTCTTAATGTTTCAAGCAGACACTGGATTTGAAATGTCAGCATGATTTTCTACCTTCCTATCCTTCTTAGTGTTATTTTACTTAAGTAGAAACACCTGAGATTGCCTCATATGCTATTTTTATAACTTTTAGTTTACTTATAATTATTTTTATCGCTTGATCCCTTTACAAGACCAATGCCCAGATTTCTGTTACACAGACATGGAATTTTCAGCAGGATAGCCAACAATAATTTGAGATTATTTGAGGAGGTCAATTTAAATATATACCACATTAATTAATATATTAATTCTGATTTATATAATATTATATGAAAATAATACACTTGTCTGATACTATCTTTGTAAGTAATTTAAATTCTCTCTCTCTTTTTCTCTCCCCCTTTTCTCTTTCTCTGTCTTTTTTTCCTGCCAATCCTGGAGCTTGAACTCAGAACCTAAGAGCCTGGATTTTTTTAACTCTAGACTAGCACAAATTATACTTGATCATAATGAATAAATGTTTTATTGGATTCAACTTCCTAATATTGTGTTGATAATTTTTGTATCTATGTTCATGAGAGATATTAGTATATAATTTGCTATTTATGTTTTATTACTTGTTCTTGGCATGAGTGTGATATTCACCTAGCAAAATGAGTTTGGAAGAATTCCTTCCTTTTCAAGTGTTTGTCAGAGTATGGGAAGAAAGTAAGCTGTTATTTCAAAAGTTTAAAAAGATTTGGGGATGATGATATCTAGTTCTGGATTTTTCATTTTGGGGAAGACATTTTGTTACTAATTCAGTATCACAATGTACTCTTAATTTGTTTTGCAATTGTCCTTAGGGTTTAATTTTAGTCAGTCAGTTCTATGCGTCTAGAAATGTATCTATTTTCTTCAGGTTTTCCAATTTTTTGAAGTAGTGTTGCTCATAATAATCTCTAATGATCTTTTATATTTGTTGTATTAGTTGTAGTGTTTACTTTTACATTCTAACTTTACTTATTTGGATATTTTCTCTTTTATAGGAACTCAAGCTCAAGTTTTGTATTTGTCTTTTCTAAAACAACACTTGGTTGCAGTTATCATTTATATTACTTCAGTTCATATTGATTTATTTCTGTCTAGATATGAATAACTATAGAGTACCAAATGTGGGTCTATTCTGATAGTGGGAGTTACAGTGCCCAGAAGTCCATGGGCTTTTCCTCAGGCACTACCAACATGAGCTCTGCTGCTGGAGACTGCATAAGCTCCAACAGTAGTAAACGGAAAGGCTCTCCTCATCCCCAGGGTTAGTACAAGCAGTAAGCTGATACCCACAGTGGGAGGCTATCCAGGGAACACTTCCTATGTGCCTCTTGGCGCACATGCTCCAGTGCCACAGGGAGAAGTGGTAGCACATAGCCACTGTGCGTTACTCCTCGTTCCGGCTAATAGATGAGTCCACATGGGGCTATTTGTAAGGTAAGTCTGTGCCCATTCCATTACCTTTGATTCATTTTCTTCCTATTACAACAAATAGAGTTCACGCTTTCTATACACACAGATTCGTAGATGTGTTAGCCCATTTTTTTTTGCGGATAATAGCGTAATTAAATATTGAGTAAATTACAAACAAAAGAGGTTTATTTAGCCTCACAATTTAACCAAAACTTGAGAAGTTACAGTTAGTGGCAACCTCTTTTATTAGTCAAGTCTTGGGGTGACCCAGGATATCAAGGATAGGATGCCTGTTGGGGGACCCTATTAAGATAACCATTATCTTTCCATCATATAAATGAGTTCATTTATTCTTAAGGGCAGAACCAGCATCATTTCTCAAAGATCCAATCTAGTCTAAAAATGGGGAATAAGTTTGAAAGTGAGTTCTAAAGGAGACAAACCATTGCAGTATATATGAAAGATGGAATGTATAAATAGATTCTCCATCAGTTTCCTCTCCAACTCAAACGTAAATGTTTCTGCTATTTCCTGGTCCTACCCAATTCCATCTCTGTCATCCCTGTCAAGTGGTAATCAAACATTAGGCATTTTGTAACCCCTCACAAATATGTTGTAGAAACAAGAATCCAGAATCTGAGCCAGGAACCAACTTGGGTTTTCTGGACCAGGTAATGAGCTATCTGTCCTACTGTTTCTGGATTTCCAAATAGATGAGAGGTAGTTGTGAAGATATGAGACACAGGATAGAGAAAGAGAGACAAGGAGAGACAGACGGAGAGAGAAAGAGAAAGCTGCTTAAAAAAGTGCCTGGCATATAGTGATTGCTTTAGATATACAAATTATTGTTCTTTGCAAGTCAAATTCTACTCATCTAGTGGTATTTTATTATGTTTTATGATAATGACAACTTGTTTCTAGACTAAAGTTCTCCCCATGTATCTGTGTTTAATGCATTTTCCTATCTCTTCTTTTACACTTTTATCTAGCTATGCTGTCACTCCTAGGCTCTCAAATATTTCCCAGTTCACTTTTCTTTGACTTGACATAATGTCATATGAAGCACATTAAATGCCTGAGGAGAGTACATTTTCATGTCTGAAATTTTTATTTCTGTTTGAGAATTTGGCTGTGTTTTGGTGGGGTCTTGGGTGGGGGGGAGGGTGGTTTGATTTTTGCCTGGTGTTCCTGCTCTGAATTCTTGCTCATGGTCTTGAGCAGCATTTTGATGCTCAAATGGAGATAGACTCTCCCAGTCTTTTTTTTCCTAGCTGGATTTGAACTTTTGATTCTCCAGGTCTTCACCTCCTGAATAACTAGGATTACAGAAGTAGTCAACAACACTCAACTACCTTTGTCATCTTAGTTAAAGTGGATTTGGTGTGCTGGTTTGGTCTTCAGTTTAGAAGGATGACAAAGATCAATTTGGCTTCCTTACCTTAATGTGTGAATAGGGGGTGGGAAGGTCCCATTTCCCTTAATAATAAGGTCCATTGGCCACGTACTGTGGCCAGTGTTCACCAGTCACATGTTGGGCTAGGATATCTTCTTACAGACACAGTGTCTCCCAAGATTAGGATTCATCTCCAAATCCAGATGTTTTTTAATACCATTTCCAATGATCTAAGAACAAGAGGGATTGATGGCCCAACATCCCCCTCAGGTCTCTTGTGAATTACACTGAAATATCCGCAAGCTTCTGTTTTATTTTGATTTTTTTTCTAGTCTAACAAGAAAGAGAACAGAAAAAAAAAAGCAGAAAGAACAGCATAACAGAAAGGAATCTTTTTGTATCTTAACTTTTCATTAATAGATCAGTTGACTGTCTGGAATAAGGAATTGTGGAATATGTAAATTTCTCCGCTCTTTAACATCTATAGTGGGTTCAATAGTGTCCAACAAGATCTGAAGCCCATCTGAAATTCAGAATGTGATGTGATGTCACTGGGAGTAGTTTTTGACAAATGTAAAAAAGATAAACTCAAGTTAAATTAATGTGATTCTAAAACTTAAAACCTCAGTGATCAGTGCCTTTATGCAAGCAAAAGAAGACACATAGAGAAGAAAGTTCATCTAAAGACAGAAGACTTTGTAGTGATGCTGCCCCCATAGAGAGAAAGCCAGAGTCAGGAGACAACAGAACCACTGAAGGTGGGGTGTGTCCTAGAGCTATCAGGGAGAGTATAGCTTTGCTACATCTGAATGTCAGGCTTATCCTTACTCTTACAGAATGCATTCCTGGTTGGCTGCTTTTTTGTTTGTTTTGTTTGTGTTGGGATTTGAACTCAGGTTCTCATGCTCACTTGGCTGGGATATCTGGCTCAAGCTGGCCCTACCAAGGAGATGGAGTCTCATGGACTTCTCTGCCTGGGTTGGCTTTGATACTCAAGTCCTCCAGATGACACCTCGCTGATTAGGTTTACCTTAATGAGCCACCAACAGCCATCTCATTTCTGTTGTTTCTCTAAGCCATGCAATTTGTGGTCATTTGTTATGGAAGCCCTAGGGAACTAACACAACTAAGAGTTGGAGAATAAGCATCGGAAAAGACACACATTTTATTTACTTATATTTATTATATGTAAACATTACATAATTAACAGATGAACACATTGAATAGGGAAATCTACAGTATATAATACTATAGCCTGAGTGTAATCTCATTTAGCCTAGAGACAGTTCAAGATTTGTTATAAAGAATGTAAGACAATAATGCACCGAACAAGCCATGTATGGTCCAAGTTACGTGAGAAAGCATATGCAGAGGATTAGAATCCAATGCTAGTCTCAGACAAGAAACTGGGAGACTACCTCAAAGATAACTAGATCACATAAGGCTTGGAATTCTCGCTCAAGTTCCAGGCCAAGTGCTCTGAGTCCAAACCCCTGTACCATTAATAAATAATAGATAATCACAAAAGGTTACTGGCTTGAGAAGTCCATGCTTTGGTCAATAGTAATGAAGGATTTTCTTTAAACAATCTTTGGTTAAAACAGTCTCTTGAACATAAATATGATTTGAATATTGGCTTCAACATCACTACAATGTTGGCTAAGTCCAAATCTACACTAATTGAGGATTAAATTGAAGAGATAAATGCCTGCTATTATTTTCCCACATTGCTCTTCCCACAATCAAGAGAAGTCTGAGACAACTAACATAAACACATATGGTGGATAATAAGATATACTTGATATATCATCTTTACACGGTGAATACTCAAATGTCATACAGCTCTAATCCAAGCCTCCAAACCTGGTCTCTTGTGTGATAATACTGCAAGATTGTAGCTGAACAGATGTGATGGTGACCAAACTCTTCCACTGCAAGATAAACAATGCTGCAGAACTCCCAGTTCCATAAGAGTTGGGAAATGAAGGCTTGCTTTCCTCATTTCCTGCTTACTAAATCGTTCCATGGTAGTCGACTGGATGACTATCATCTCATTTTCCCCAAGAACTCCTCTCACTCTTCCTTTGGTATCTTTCCTTTGCATCCTCTGAGGGAGCCTTTTGTGTAAATGTAAGAACTGTATGATCAACTAACTAGTTCCTGAAGACTATGAGAGTCTCTACTCTCTCCTGCTAGTAGGTACGTATGAAAAAAATGGCTGCTCAGAATTATCCTAGCGGCCATACTTGAAGATCTCCTTCCACCAAGTCCTTTGGTCAGAGGATTTCACCTGGTCACTGTAATCAGCTCTTTGTAAACTCGCACCTCCCCCCATTGTATCCCGATTTAGGCCTTTGGCTTTTTTTTTTTCTTAAACAGTAAATTTAAACAAAGCATCCACTTCACATAAAACTTTACCAAATGATTCTCTTTTCTTTCCTTTCCTTCTTCTCTTAGGTCTCTGCTTCCTTTTACCCTTGTGACCTCTAGTATTCCATTACTGTTATTGGCTTTCTAATCTCTTCCACACAGCTACTACTCAGCAGGGGAAAAAATGGACCATGTTGTAACAAACAACACAGTAGCAAACTGCCTGGATGGCAGAGTCAGTCTGCATACCCTGGTTCCCACTGAGCCTCCCTCTAACCTCATCAGGAGACAGACTCCCCAGCAAGAAAGTGGACACCATCCTAGGAGAGGCATTTGTAAATATCCAATCTTAGTTTCAACACTTCTACAAAGAAAAGAATACTCATTTTGCACCTGGGCTGAGCCAAAGCCTCGTTTCAATACTTTGGCAATTAGCAGAGGGCAGTCCCCTGCATGGCATGGAGCCAGTTGGGGTGATGAGCAATGACAGCTGGTGACTGTGTACCAATGACATTGCCTCAGTGTGTGTGCCCATAAAAATGCGAGATGACGCTACGCGTCCCAAGGCAGTGTTCACCAGGATTGCCTGTATTGACAGTCTCAAGAGACTTCTTGAATCCCACCGCTTTTATCGAACAGTTTTTCCAACAGAGATGAGTAGACTTCTTGCAGCTGCTTCCCTCTGTTGCTGTCCCGTTCTCCCCAAATTTAGCATTACTACAGTTGGACTATGGGACCATTCTTATCCATGCTAGCATAAACTAGAGAATCAAAAGAAGACATAGGGTGGGAAGGTTGGGAGTTTTACCCATTCAACAGAGACATTGTGGTGTCTAGGAGCAAACCATAGGACTTGTGACTTAGATAGCTCTAAAAGGACGCATTGAGACCTCAATAAGATACATGTGTCCTTGTGAAGTAAGTTTTGTCCTTAAACCTGAAGCCTGACAGAAGTAACTACAGAGTGTCCCCCAAGGAAAAAGGCCCTTAACCCCAGAACTGTTGTTTTCTCAAGCAGGTTAAAATAATCCCCCCAAATGTTCCAGTATTTTAGGAAATGAGTCTAAATTTACTGACAATGCTCAGTATTATTTCTGTCTATACTTTACTAAATAAAAAAGCCCTACATATCGCTTGCCCAAGAAGATTTTTTTCTGTCTTTAAAAGACTCTTGGTGCCACAAAATTTTGGGAAGCTTATACCCCCTGGGCAGCCAACAACGTGTGTGGAGGCAAAAATAAAGACTCCTATAATTTTCTTGCTCATCAGGATACAGCACAAGGACAAACAGATCCAAAAATTGAAGGAAGGAGGTATGTAATAGTGGTAGAGTGGACAGAGCAAGTGGCACGCTAAGAGAATGGGTCAGAGGCCTCTTTAGTTTTTGTTCACGGAGGGCATGAGCAATGGCCACTCTGTGAGCAGTTTTATTAAGTAGATATCCATCAGAAGCTGTTTCAGGGCAGGGCTGGGGATATGGCCTAGTGGCAAGAGTGCTTGCCTCATATACATGAGGCCCTGGGTTCGATTCCCCAGCACCACATACACAGAAAATGGCCAGAAGTGGCACTGTGGCTCAAGTGGCAGAGTGCTAGCCTTGAGCAAAAGGAAGCCAGGGACAGTGCTCAGGCCCTGAGTCCAAGCCCCAGGACTGGCCAAAAAAAAAAAAAAAATAAGAAGATGTTCCAGGGCAGTTCAGTGTCTGCATCTAATATGTCAAACACAATCTCTGTACAACAGGTTATTTAATGGCACCCTTATTTTGACATTTGATAAATATAACAGTAAAGGTTGCTGAAAGGAAGCTCTCACATGGTTCGGGAGAAGAGAGACCACACTGCCCGCCTGCACAAGACGGAGGCTTGCAGAGCTGATGGAGGGGGGAGGCAGATGATAGACAGGAGGATGGGGAGGGGAGGGGCCACAGTGGTGGGCTGTGACCGCAGAGGATGGGGAGATGACCTCAGAGCCTGGAGGACCTCGTCCTGCCTCCCGGCTTCCTGATTGCCTGGGTTGCAGGTGCTGGGCGGGTGCATGAGGAGACAAGGGGCCATTTCTCCCAGATGGACCGTTAATAGCAATCACATTGAAATTGGACAAATGAGTATTATTATTATTATTATTATTATTATTATTATTTGCTAGTCCTAGGTCCTGGGTGCTATCCTTGAGCTCCTTTTGTTCAAGGCTAGCGTTCTACTACTTGTGACACTTCAGGCTTTTCTGTGATTAATTGTAAATAAGAGTTTCATGGATATTCCTGTCCCGGCTGCCTTCTAACTGAGATCCTCAGATATCAGTCAACCTGCACAGCTAGGACTTCAGGTGGGGATACTCATACCTGGTGACAAATGTGCCTGTTGCATATGTTTTCAAAGCAGTAAGGAAGTGCCTGGACTTATACCTCCCTGGCTAGTTCAAAATATGATTGCTATTCTTGTGATCCTGGAATTTCAGAAATGAATGTTTAGAACTCCTCTGGGAAATCCCATCCTATCACAGAGTTTATTGAATGCTAAGTCCATGTAGTCTCTCTCTCTCTCTCTCTCTCTCTCTCTCTCTCTCTCTCTCTCTCTCTCTCTCTCACTTTGTTTCTCTCTCCCACTTTTCCCCCACTCTCTCTAGGTGTCTCTATCTCTCTGTGACAATTCTCTGTCTCTCACTTTCTTTTGAGGCAGGACTTTTCAATTTCAAGGGGATAAGCACTGTAAGTACTCTCCTATATTTTAGTTCTTCTCCATGGCAGTCTCTTGCCATTCACTTACTGATCTGGTGCCAAGGAGGAGGTGGGAGGAAAGAAGCAAGGGAATGTCCAGGCGCATGCCCAAATTACTCAGTCACACTTAAACCATTAGCCAGGTTTGGCCACATTACACTATGTGGCTGAAGAGTACTAGAGTAGTAGCTGATAGGGCAGTCAAACTTTATAGTCTTGAGGGGTGGGGAGAGTAAGATGAAATTCTAATTCCTGTTAGATATTATATTCAGTATTCCTTCAGAAAGTTCTTTTTGATGTGCATTAACTTAGAATCAACTGGGATTTTTAAGTTCCATTTATTTTCTAGCAAAATCATATAGTAGGTGAGTCTTCAATGAACAATTCAGATAATCCTAGTTACTCAGGAGACTGAGATTGGAGGATCATTGTTTGAAGCAAACCCAGGCAGAAAAACCCATGAGAAACTTATTTTCAATTAGCTACCAAAAATCTAGAAGTGGAGTTGTGGCTCAAGTAAGCTCAAGTGGCCCAGCCTTGAGAAAAAAAAAAAAAAAAGCTAAAGGATACTCTAGGCTCTGAGTTCAAGTCTCAGTACCAGAAAAAAAAATACCATAGGTAATTCTTTTTCATTGATGTCATAGCTCTTCTTATAATATGTCTACAGAAATGACTGATATCTTCATTTCCTCTTTAAATAATAATTATTCAGATGACTAATGATCCCTTTGTAATTTTAGTTCTTTATCTTTAAATAATAATAAATATCCCAAGCACTAAGCTGTACATATCAATAGAAGGAATACTAAGCCTATGATGTTCTAGAAAATGACTTCAAACTATAGAAAAAATAGAATGCTGCTTCATTTAAGGAGAATTTTCTATGTTCGAAAGATAAATCTATCTATATTTTTCACCCCAAATGTACATATTTTTCATGAAACATATTAAAATATACCACTTCATTTCATAATCAAAATTGTATCTGTTCTTTATCTTCTTCTTATTTTTTTTTTGTTTGTTTTTTTTGGCCAGTCCTGGGGCTTGGCCTCAGGGCCTGAGCACTATCCCTGGCTTCTTTTTGCTCAAGGCTAGCACTCTGCCACATGAGCCACAGCGCCACTTCTGGCCATTTTCTGTATATGTGGTGCTGGGGAATTGAACCCAAGGCCTCATGTATATGAAGCAGGCACTCTTGCCACTAGGCCATATCCCCAGCCCTATCTTCTTCTTATTATTATCATTGTTCGGTTTGAAGTCAGGGCCATTTGCTTGCTCAGCTAGATTTCTCAGCTCTCATTCAACCACTAGAACCATGAATCCAGCACAGATGTTTGCCACTTATTTTGCAGATAGAGTCTCAGACTTTTCTGTGAGGGCTGAAGGCGAACCATGACCCTGGCCCTCCTACATGCTTGACCTACAGGTAGGAGCCACCCACTCCTAGCTCCGACTAGATCATGATTGAGGCTAACAAAGTAAAGCCAGATCACAGGTTAGGACAACATCGTTCTGGGTTAGGAATTAAGGAATGGTAATTCCAAGAAAGTGATTTGAGAATAAGAACTAATGCAGTGAGAAGCAAACAAGTAAGTCCAATTGCATTTGGTTTTGGAAAACGACGAAAATGATACTGAGACGTTTCAGGGACTCCTTCAAGAGCACAAACCAGGAGTGATGACGTGGAATACGCCATGAATCCTATTCCCCAAACCCGCAAAAAGAAGCTTGCCCAAACTCGATGTGTTTTTAAGAAGTCGTGAGGTTTCTCACAGTAAATCCCGGTACCATCCACTTTTGCAGCACATGCAGCAAGTGAGGCTTAGAAGCCTGCAGTCAGATGCTCCAATTCTGTTCGGGAAAGCACCCCTTTCACTTTCAGCTGCTTCCTGATGTCCATATGCATTGAAGCTGCCTCTTAGGTCTCTAGGAGGCCAGCAGCGTTCCTCCAAAGTGTTCCTTTGTCTCCTTGCCCCTTTCCACAGAGAAATATCTCCAGTCGCAAGTCTTGATACTTGTTCTTCAATTCTGCATTATGATATCAGGGTAAGCAATGGTATATGTTCAGAGCTGGGAATATGGCCTAGTGGTAAAGTGCTCATCTCCTATACATGAAGCCCTGGGTTCCATTCCTCAGCACCACATATATAGAAAAAAGCCGGGAGTGGCGCTGTGGCTCAAGTGGTAGAGTGCTAGCCTTGAGCACAAAGAAGCCAGGGACAGTGCTCAGGCCCTGAGTTCAAGCCCCAGGACTGGTAAAAAACAAAGGTAGAAAGACAGGCAGAGTAGTTCTCTCCAAGGTTCTAATTATTCATCTCTGCCTTACCTCACAGACACTTTGGGGAATATGTTTACTTATAATGTTTCAGAGCTTTGGCGATGCTTTATTGACCCAAACTGTTTTCCATTTGTACAACTCTCCTTCCCTTTGCAGATGTGATACACAGGAAGTGCTAGTTCTCCAGCACGCTGAGATATTTGTCAAGAAAGGAATGCATCTTCACACTAGATTAAAACTTTATTTGAGGGGAAAAAGCCATAAAATTAGGCTGTTGTATTTTTTACTCTTAAGGGGTTATTAAAATGAAGCTCACAGCTATTTAATTTAATTTGTGAAAACCTTAGCCATGCTGGCTCAGAGACATAAAGAGTTTTCTTGTTCTTCCCTTGTATAAATGCTGAGCTGCTCACACTGATCACAGATAAAACCTTCTGCCAATGCTGCATGCTTGTCAGTGAAACCAATAGATGTAGTAATCTATTTCCATTGGCATGTTTATGAGAAATAGTCATGAAAGCTTGCTTACACATATTTGGATTTGAATGACATTTGTCAATAGATGGATCCCCAATTAACTGTGTACATTTTTCTCATTATTTTTGGTCTTGAGGTAGTATACCTATATTTTGTATTTCTAAAAAAAAGTGGTTGACCAAAGTTATCTTTCTTCCTATAATGAATGTATGGCTTTTTTTTTTAACAGAGAATCTACTTGGTTCACAAGCTCTAGTCTCCTATTACTTCTAGTAATCCACTTGTGTATCATTTGAGCTTATCTGTGGAGATAGCCATATGATCTCTGAATAATGACCTTTCCCTTGTCCTTTCCAATCCTTAAACATTGTTTCTTTTCATTTCATACTTTGCCCTCCAGTGCTAATGTTGCAATGTCAAATAGAAGTGGTTACCCATTTCTTGTTCTTTTATTATTTTTAACTTTGTTATTTGGAGCAGTTGTAGCTTCTGAGCAGAATTAAGCAGAAGGTTCTGAGATTTCCAACATACTTCCCTAACATGACGCACAGATTCCTCTTTGTCTGCATCCTTACCACAGCAGTGCATTTATTGAAACAGATCTATCATTATCACCGAAAGCCCATACTTCAATGTTAGTTAGCGCTTGATATTATACAACAAGCATAACAGGTTTTTTTTTCCTTCCTCCCTTCCTGTCTTCCTCCTTGTTCTTTTGTAGCATTTCACTATGTGTCCTGGACTGGCCATGAAGCTGAGATTCTTCTACCTTAGCCTCTGTGTTAGGCATATGCTATCATAACAATTTTTCTTCTTTTTTTGTGGTCCTACCTTTTTGTTCATTTTGTTTTTGCTTTTGACAGTGTTGGGAATTGATGCCAGCACTTTGGGGACTGCTAGCAAGTCGTCTTCCACTGAATTCTACCACTAGCTCGAGGTTTAGAGAATTTTCATTGCCTTGTAAACCATTTGTGCTCCAATTATTTATCCCTTCCTGCATCTGCTAAAAACTGATGTTTACACTTTCCCATTATTTTGAATTTTCAAAATACAACATAGTCAGTTTCTTTCCCCCACTATTGCATATTTAATTTTCCTTCATGGGATTTAATGACTGACTTCATTTTACCTGTGACTGATAGTCCACTGACTGTTTGTACCACAGTTTATCTGTTAATCTGATGAAGGTCATCTCTATTGCTTTCAAGTTTAGGCAATGATGAAAAAAACAATTCTAAACATTTTTGCCTAAGTTTTTGCTTCCTTTGTGATAATACTAAGGAGTAAAATTGATGATTATGATTAAGAAGTCTAGTTTAGTCAGGTATAAGTGGTTCACGCCTGTAATCTTAGGAGGCTGAGATCTAAGGATTGCAGTTCAAAGCCAGCATGGGCAGGAAAGTCTATGAGACTCTTATCTCCAATTAAGGACCAAATAAGCCAGAGTTGTGGCTCAAGTAGTGGAGTTCCAGTGGAGTGCAAAAAACTATCAAGGGGAGTGCCAAAGCCCTAACTTCAAGCCCCAGGATTGGAACAAAAACAGTATGTTTAGTTGGTAACTTATTGACAAATTGGCTTCACCACAGTCTCTGGAGAATTTTGTATCTCCATCAGGCATGAGATTCTTGTTGCTCCACATTTCCATCTGCATTTGAGGGTCTTTAAAAGAATCTCATTGCCATTTATGATTTCCTGACGATATATAGGTATGCTGGTTTATTACTCATATATTTTGTCCCATGAAGTATCTATTTGCCCCAAATTTGTGCTCTCCTTAAAGCTTTTTGTTTAAGAGCTTTTTTATATATTTGTATGTTTATTTTGTATATGTTGGGTGACAGTTCTTTGTAAGTTATATCTTTTGCAAATATTTTCATTCAATCCATGGCTTACCTTTTATTCTCTTTGAACGGTCTTTATCCTTGTAGAGGTGACTTACAGAGGACATTTCTCATATTTTCTGTTAATAATCACATTTAGATATGATTTTATTTTGTGTAGAATGTTTTTATTAAGCTTGATTTTTCTAATTTCCTTCTGTTCTTTTATGATAAGTGTCAAAAAACATGAGTACATGTTAAAAAGTATTAAGTGCTTTGGTTATATATATTACAAAGTTAAAACTTTTTCTGTTTTAGAACATTAATGTTTAAATCTATATAGTTCATGTAAAATATACAAGTTGAATTTCTAAATTAATTAAAAATGCATGATAGCATTTTGTCTTTTTTTCCTCTGTGCTTCCTTCAGCTGATTATCATTTATTCATGAGGACGTTTTGATTGTCTTTTCTTATCTCAGATTTGCTGAGTAAAATTTATGCTTTTTAGATGTGCAAATTTATGACTTTTTACAAATGTGCAAAGTTGTGCAAACATCACAACAAAATAAATGGAAAGTGTTCCTGTAATTTTCCAGAAGTTTTCCCTTATGACCCTTTTCTCAAACTTCAACCAAGCCATATTGTATCCATATAATTTTGCCTTTCCTGTATTTTCATTTATGGATTTATATATGTAGCCTTTTGAGGAAAACTTTGTTATTTCCCCCAAATTAGGAAACAAAACAAATTTCCTGAGTTAAATAGCTCACATTTTCATCATGGACATTGGTGCATTTCACAAATATACTTTGCTGTCTTACGGATCCTTATTGTTTCTTTGTTTTATGGTTATATACATATGATGAATATTGCTCTTATGAATATTATATATGAGTTAAGCTTGTTTGCAACCCTACTAAAGCATAGTCAACATTAAATAATAATTATAAAAGACAAAGAACTTTAGAATGTCTTTCAAAATAAACCTCAGTAGCAAAATCTTAAATGTAAAATTGATTAAATCCTCCCAATGAAGGATAAGAAAACCAGGCACTGTCCATTTACTTCAGTCTGTCTTCCTAAAGTTGTTCTTACATCTGTCTCGATTTAAATTAAAAAAAACATTAAAGTAATATTACTTGTGTTGAAACTTGGTATCTATAGCTCATACCTTGTGATGTTAATTAAAAACATAATTTTTATGTACTTATCACAAAGGAAATATCATTTCATTAAAATCCAATTAGATTCAGACAATATCTGAGAAGACTACAGAATCACTACTGTTTGAACATAGGCAGCTTTGTTCCACTTTCATTATTTGAATAAAAGCAATCACAACAAACAATTAAAGAAAAAATTATTAATCTCTGAGGTTATAGACATACTTGCATTTAGAGTAGCATTTTGTTGGAAGAAAAAAAAACAAACAAGGAGAATTTCATATTTCATGGAACAAAACTTAGTTGACCTTATTTTTCTAATTATTTGTCTCTCTTCAAAGAAAATAACCTTTAGTCCCTCTATACATATTTAAAAAATCTCCTTATAGATATATAAAATTATATAAATTATGTTAGAGCAATTTTAAGATAATTGCTAAATTGTGAGATTACAAGTTTACCCAGAAATCCTAAAATAAGCCAGGTATCCGTGGCTCAGTCCTGTAATTGTAGCTCTTCAGGAGGTTGACAATGGAAAATAGAGGTGCGAAGCCAGCCTGTGCAGAAAAGCCTGTGAGACTGTCTGTGAGACGACTATCTCCAATTAATAAACTCCCCCCAAAAGAAAGGAGCAAAGGAAAAAAGGAAGGAAGGAAAGAAGGAAGGAAGGAAGGAAGGAAGGAAGGAAGGAAGGAAGGAAGGAAGGAAGGCAATCCAAAAATGAAGCAGCTGTGGATTGAGGAAGCACTGGGTCACAGACATCTTCCAGGCCCTTACTTCAAGACCAAAGACTGACATGTTACCCCCAGCCCAAAAAAATAGACATATAGAATGCAGGAATTGTTGTCTGGTACTTGTGTACTATTACTTTACTATACTTAGAGAATTAATGGACAAGGGTATGATCAAACAAATAGAATTGACCTTTTGAGAGTCAAAGCCACAATCTGAGACCCTTCAGAACTCACTGCAGTGTTGAAGCTACAAGGAAGGGCGAACGGGAGATTGTGGGACAGGCATAGGACCAAGCTGGCCACTTAGTATGAACTGTGTAAATAACTCTTTTACTGAAAGATGGTTTAGAAACACAGCACACTGAAGATATTTTCAACATCTAGAGCATCAGAGACTACAAAACTATCTATCTCTGCTAGAGAGTGTTTGGGATCTTAGCATAGCTGAGCCACTGCATCAGCCACAATACACAAGACAAGCTACCTGGATGTTCGTAAACTCTTCTTCCAACATCTATAAACTACTGGCTGCATTAAGCCTTGCTTCAGATATGATTTGAGTACGAAGTCTAAAAATGAGAAGTGCTAGCACATCGCTATATATCCTTCCATATGTGGTACTCATTACCGTGGCTATCTTTTTAAGTGTAATGGAAACAGGAAATGGTGAAGGCACAAGTTTCATATGTGTTTATGCAAAGCCTCAATAAAAAGGACAACTTTGGAAATTTTTACTTAAGTGATTTCAGTAGAAGAAAAATTTTCTTACTATTCCGACAGAAGCTGCAGTCTTCCTAAAACTGCACTGTGTGCTAATGACTTGCTTAAGCTTAGAATGATCCCTAGGACATTGTACACATGGCAGATACTATGTGCAGTATTTGATGGTTGCATATGATAATACGTTTGGGGAATTGAAAAATGCAGACATAGTGAAATGAATGGACATTTAGGTCAAAACAAATGAGAGGATTATACCAGTGAAATGGGAACGAAATATTAATTTTCTCTTAAAATATTCTCAAAAACTAAAATCTCACTTTCTTTACTATTTAGTTTAAGTATCTGTCATCTGTAAGGCAATTATTAATTTCCCCAGCTTTTTAGAAGTGAGGACCCATGCTCTAAGATTTTTAAGGGAATGAATCATAGATCACATCTGGATTTAAGTGTTATTTGTGTGTTCTCTTCCCCATGACTATTATTTATTATTTATTTGCCAATGCTTGAACTCAGGGCCTGAGCTCTGTCCCTGGCTTCTTTTTGCTCAAGTCTAGCACTCTACCCCTTGAGCCACAGCGTTGCTTCCAGCTTTTTCTGTGTATGTGGTGCTGAGCAGTCAAACCCAGGGCTTCATGCATGCTAGGCAAGCACTCCACCGCTAAGCCACATCCCCAGCCGCTCCCCATGGCTTTTACACATTCACCATATGGCAATACCTACCATGACTCGATTCACATAGCTATTTCTATGACAGACTGAAATTTTAGACTTATAATTTGGGGGTTGGCGTTTTCAGTTATATTTTGCTTTTCAAAACATATACCTTTCCTCCTCCTATCATAAGCTGGGCTCTGTAAATTATTTCATAATGTGGGATAAAAAGACACCAGAATTTGGTAACATTGGTTGTAGCCACCAGTGTTACACTATCCCTCCTCTTTTTATTCTCAGTGTAGATAACTGAAAGGCAGACATTTTGTGTTTGGTAGGACATAAGGGACAGCAACACACACACCCACATACACACACACACACACACACACACACACACACACACACACACACACACAGTGCTCTGTCGGTGCAGATGAGAGTCTGGCATGGGTATTGAAACTCTGTTTCCTTCTTCAGAAACTGTGGCCACTCACATGCCCAGGAATGGTATGTCCTGCACACTCAGTAAGCATCCCTATCTGCTTTCCCAACTGTTCAGTACCGAAAGCATGTTTTACTCACTTTAACAATACTACCGCTACTATGATTGCTGTTTTGTTTCTCCTTTGCCCATTTTCCATGCTTGCTGTAATTTAAAGAACACTACAAATACTTCTTTAGAATACAATAAAAGCACAGGTGATTTGCAAGGATGTATTGCTGGATTAAGTTGACAGAGACTTTACAAACCTTCTAGTACTCACTTGTCTTTCCAAATGAATGCTTCGTTTCAGGTTTGTGATTTCTTTCCATTTATGTACAACTAGGGAATTGTTAAAAAATTACCTGACATTGTGATATGAGTTCTCATGCTTGATCTTGTTCAATAACCCAACTTGTCATAAAAAAAAATGCAAAGTCAGATTGTAAGTGGTTAACTCAGTCTCCTAGAGCTGACATTGCAAGTTAATGAAATAAAAGCATAGGAAAGTATGAAAGAAAAAAAGGCAAACAAACTTGGTCCAATTTCACCTGCCGGGAAGTGAAACAAGAAATTACAACTGCAAGGGGCATAATATAGGAAAAGAACTGTTGACCAAGTAGCATATATCACAAGTCTGACATTAACTGTGTGCAAAAAGAAAGCTTCTAGAAGAAAAACACAGTCCTCTGACATCCAAAGGATGCATGAGGGTGCAGGGAGAAAGGCCAAGCATGAAAGCGACTCCCCATTTTTTATAGTTAAATAGGAAAAGTGATTGAATAAAAGCCTGAACTATGAGAAGTTACTCTTTTTCATCAAGACAGAACCTAGTCCAACACATTTTGACAGATTTCTTTCCACTGCCATGGCAATATTCATAGCAGATTAGCAATATAGAGTGGTTTTCAATAAAATGTCAACACTTCTCATTACGGTGTGTTTAACAATGATATCTCACTAAGGGAAAATATTGTGACTTAGATTTCTAAGGTAAATATTATGAAATGAGAACTAGTATTGGTTATGGAATGAAAGTACACCCGCATCAGATATTTACTCCACTAGCAAGCTTCCTTAGCTGCATGCAACTATTTGCATTCAGCCTCAAGATCTGATGTGTCACTGATAGTTTTCACTCATATTCTACATGAGATTTTGATTACAATGACATCATCTTTTGACATTTCTGTGGAAATCATAAAATCCCTGTAATGAAGA
Organism: Perognathus longimembris pacificus; assembly: GCF_023159225.1. Classification (NCBI taxonomy): domain Eukaryota; kingdom Metazoa; phylum Chordata; class Mammalia; order Rodentia; family Heteromyidae; genus Perognathus; species Perognathus longimembris. The sequence continues at coordinate 6,885,291 of NC_063168.1, read as the reverse complement.
AAATATAATGAGTTTCTGAGAATTTATTCTTCTTTTTTTCCTCTGCAATGAAAGAAGACAAAGAAGTTCGTTTTAGAACAATAGCTGTATGTGAATAACTCAATAATTTTTGCAAGTGTATAAAACAGCACTTGGGTAAACCAAGACTAATATGATTAAAATGCAATGTTTGTTTTTGTGCTTCAATTAATCAGAGCAACTCTGGGAAAAGTCATTCAAATAATAAAGTGGCATAAAATAAAACTGGATATTTAAATTGCATTCTCACAGAACAAGGAAAACATGCTGGCTTTTAAAATACTAGTCACAGTAGATGAAATTTTCATGACAGAAAACTTTTCATATTAATATTGTTGTATGGGATTGGATATAGTTAGATTTTCTAGAATATATATATGTGTGAATATATAATATATGTGTGTAAATACACATGTCATATATGTGTGTATATAATACCTATATATGCACACACATATATATGTGTACATAGCTAGGTATATATACCTAGAATGCATATATACCAAGAACTAGTGCTTCAGGATTTGAATGTGTTCAACTTTTTTTGGTAACACTACAGTTTTTAACATTGTAACTAGGTACATTTTCTTGCATCACTGTATAAAAATTTCTTCACAGTTTTCAAAATTTAGTATTTCACCTTTATCCATAGCTTTGTGCTTTTTAATTTATGGGCTTGTTTTTCACAAATTCTGGGGTTTGAACTGGGCACAATCTGGGCTCTGTCCCTTAGCTTTTGTTCCCAAGGCTAGTGCTTTACTGTCTGAATCACATCTCCACTTCTGTCTTTTTTTGTGATTAACTGGAAATAAGAGTCCCTTCGGCTGGCTTTGAACAGTGATCCTCATATCTCAGACTTCTGAGTAGTTGGGACCACAGGAGTGAGCCACCAGCACCCAATTTGATGATTGGAATTTAAAAATTCCAAAACCCTTTTCTAAACAAAACAGATACATGGTACAGATGAATCAATAAAACGTCTTGCATGTTTAAGCAAAGAAGTACATGGACGTGCTTCTTTCTTCAAATTCTCATAATGGACAATTTTTATCCCATGCCTTCTTTCTTACCTTCCCCCTGCACTGTTGCTATTTTAACCTTGTGATGAACTTTCTCATCTATAAATACAACTCTATTTATTATCATGGGTACCTCAGCTTAGTGGGTCCAATTATTTCCATTAGGCAACCAATCCTCTTAGATTAATTTATTCAAACACTATAATCCTCAAAGTTTAGCAAGCATGAAAAATAATGGTCATATTTCCTACCAGTACAGAATCTTTATTTCCAGAAGCTCAATTCCAAGAAAATGTTCTTTGAAAGGCTTGGGATGGAGCAAAAAAAAAAAAAAAAAAAAAAGTAACAGAATAATGATCCAGTATCTGAGTATGATTCCTTCCTTTCTTCCTTCCCTCCTTCCCTCCTTCCTTCCCTCCCTCCCTTCCTCCCTCCCTCCCTCCCTCCCTCCCTCCCTCCCTCCCTTCCTTCCTTCCTTCCTTCCTCCTTCCTCCCTTCCTTCCTTTTTCCTTCCTTCCTTCCCTTCCTCCCTTCCTTCCTTCCATCCTTCCTTCCTTTCTTTCTTCCTTCCTTCCTTCCTTCCCTATGTTCCTTTCTTTCCTTCCTATGTTCATTTCTTTCTTTTTTTAAATGGCAGACCACAGATTTTTCTAAGCAATGAAAACTTTATCTCCTCAAAGAGCAGTTAATCAGAAGGGAAATTCAGATGTTGTCCAGTCCAGCAACCTTCAGTAGTTTCCCATCATCAAAGTAATTCTATCTCAATTCCCTGATTTGTTATAATGGACCCTTAGTAATCCAAAATATTTCTTCTATTATTCCCAGAAGTACTTCTCCGTTTTCCAGATTTATTTTTGTCCTTTTCATTTCTCAAATGGCAACTTTCTCTCACCTCTCATTGTCAAACTGTAACATACTTTTTCTCTCCTACCAATCTCAGAGGGTCCTATTTGTGTTTCAGGTAAAGGTCATCTGGTCTAGGAGGTCAACTTGACTTCATTAGGAAGATTAACATCTTTATTCATATATTCACATTGTATTGTATTCTCAATATTTGCCTGTCTCTCTCATGCATGGTAAAATATTGAAAACAAGTCCATTTACACATGCTTTTATTACCAAGATCAACAAAATGTCTGTCATAGTTAATGCTCTTAATAGAAGTGTGTTGACTTAATTGTAGCCAAGATTTTATCTAGATATACTTTCACGTGTTTTTCTTCATATTTAGATGTTGAAGTATAGCTTTTCCATATTTTCTACTCACTCCCTGAGGTTTTAGGATTTCAAAATGTTTGCTATCTCTAAGCTACTGAAAAAAATTGTTTTTTCACTTTGCTCACTAGTATATATTATTTTTGTTCTATCATACCCATTCAAAAGTAGAATTACCTTCTTTTTGTCCTTGTGTTTTTTTAAAACACAAATCTCTCTCTCTCTTTCTCTCTCTCTCACACACACACACACATACACACACATGTGCAGTATTGTTGAGTGGATCTCAGACTTTATTAAGTGTTTTAGAGATATGTTAGACTCCCATGATTAAATACTGGGGATAATCTGCTTGTGGAAAGGACATGTTTATTTGGGCTCACAGTTTTGCACTTTTTATTGATTAAATCCATTGGTTTAGCCTGTGTCCACACAGTACATGTCTGGAGCATATGTACTTTTTTAACTACCAAAACACTGGAAGTGGAACTGTGGCTCAAGTGGTAAAGAGAAAACTAAGGCAAAGTCCCCCATTCCCTGTGAAGGTCATACAACAACCTAACTTCCTTCACTAGGCTCTAGGTGTGTGTGTGTGTGTGTGTGTGTGTGTGTGTGTGTGTGTGTGTGTGTGTGTGTGTGCTGGTACTAGAGGTTCAACTCAAGGCTTGGGTGCTATCCTTTAGCTTACTACCATTTGAGCCATAGCATCACTTCTGGCTTGATGTTTTCGTAGTTAATTGGAGGTGATAGTCTCATGCACTTCACTTCCCAGACTGACTTTGGACTACAATTATCTGATTTCAGCCTCTTGAGTTAGCTAGAATTACAGACATGAGCCACTTCTTCTTGGCTAGGCTGTACGGCCATGGGCTGGAGACCAGGATTTTACCATGTAAGGCCTTGAGAGATATTTTGGATCCAAACTGTAGTCAGGGAGTATAGGGGATTAACATTAAATAATTTTGTACCAGAAAGACTTTTCCTAAAAATCAGTGGTCCCTTAGAAATTTCCTACAGATTATAATAATCATAAAAATAGTGTAGCTTGTCATGTCTTTTTTTTTTCTTTTTGGAAGTATGGGGCTTTGAACTCAGGACCTCATAGTTGCTAAGTAGAAGTTCTGCTTCAGAGCCATGCCTCCAGCCCTTGTTTTATTTACTATTCTTGAACTTCCCATTGTCTTCCTTCCCTGCTCTCTTTTATATTTGTTTCTTTGGTAATTCATTGGTTTTATTCTTTCTCTAGAACTCATCTCATTCCAAACTTCTCCCAACATATTGAATAATAGTGACAAACACAGACATTTGTCCCTCAGACACTGTCCTAAGCATGATAAAAGGCCTTCTTCATCTTCTTTTCATGGTAGTCTTCTGAAGTATTCTCTTGCATTCCTTTACATTCCCATTTTACAGAGGTAACCAGCTCAAGGCCGCAGAGTCACTGAGTTGGGTCCTTATTTGAGCCCTTGACTATACTCTCCTTATTACTATGTCACTGAGATGACATTGGTGAGGTCCCAATCGTGTAACTTCCCTTCTCCATTGGAAAGGTGAGGATTCTGAGAGCCCATGTTTACTACAACTATATTAGGCTCTGGTTTATTGTCTTTTTTCTTATGATGCCAGAATCCTGCTGAATTATGACTATGAACTACTATAGTAATAATATCCACTGATATATTCAAAAGTGGGAAATCAATTCTTAGGTGAGTGGTGCTTGGAAGTCAGCCCATTAAGATGTAATTAAGATTAGATGAGGTCATTAGGATGTGTTCCAGATTACAATAGAGGCTCACTGAGTCTTCTTGTTTATTCCTCATGCTGTGCGATGCCCTCTTTTGTGCTGCAGCCCGGCAGAAGGCCCTCCTCAGATTGTAATAGGGAGGTCAAATCTGGCCAGTGCCATCATTAACTGTGGAGGGACTTCAGGTTGACTCCAGCTCAGATGAGAGCAGAAGCCAACTCCATCTCCACTAAGCTCTCCCCCACCCTATCCAGGGAAGCTCCTCTTTATTATGATAAGTTATGTAGATTGACCACCTGAGGCCTGGGAGCTTCAAGGAAATAAGTGCCCTCCTATGAGTAGGCATATCCACCTGCATCATGTGAGCCCCACCAAATCCATGCGCCAATTCTAACTAGAATGATAGGTTGGTTCAAACAGATACTATGAGACAGACTGTAACTCTATTGGCCACCTGCGTGCGGCCTAGCATGCTCTGTAAGTGCTGTATCCTTATTGGTCACCTGCGTGTGGCAAGTTTGTCTGTGATGTTTGCCTTATAACCAGGCTGGAAGGCCACACGGGCAGGCGGTTCCAGCTCCCAAGTCCTGGCCCAGACCCTGCACACGTGGTTGGCAGTTTCGGCTCCCGAGTCTGGGCTGCGACCAAGGCCGGTTGGTTCACTTTTTGTTTACTTTTTACTTCCCCAATAAATCTGTCTTTTTGTCATCTTGTAGCTGGAGACTGGGTGGTGGACTCTTGGAGGAACCAGGAATCTCCTCCCTTGGGGGGAACCCCGTTTCATTGTAGTGAACCCCCACTCTACTTCAAGATGATTGAGCTATGTATTTGGTCATCCCAAACCTTCAGAATCATGATCTACATGAGCCTTTTTATTCTTTATAAATGTACTGGTCTTCAGTATTACGGTGAAACCACACACAATGCGTAGACACACCATGGTTCTCCATTATCTTCTAAATCTTGACCCTTTTAAGTTAAATACATACTCAGTCTTGTATTTACAGATCTAGGGCAGCTGGCCAAACCCACCCTTAGCTGCCATCCTGTTTTCTTCCACACTGTTGCATATTGTTAGAATCACTGACTACTTTGCCTGCAGGGTCTAGGCTATTTATAAAAGATAGTTTTAAAGTAGTTACAACTGTGATATAACAATCATCTCCATAACATGGAGTTCATTTCACTTAGCATCATTGTATGTGTTCATAAGGGTAGAGCTATTGGGCCTTGTGGTGCTCTGCTATGACTTGCCTAAACCTGTACTAATTATTCCCAATAAGGGAGACCATAGAGTCCATGTTTCTTTGGGTCTGGCTCACTTCACTTAGTATAATTTTTTCCAACATCCCATGTGTATCTGTAGCTTCTATTATTGATGATGTTCTTGTATCACCTTCCTGTGGTTGTACCGACACTATCTCTGTAATCTTATCTGAGTATATTGGAAACCGTGTATACTGGTATTGGAACTAGGAAATTGAAAGGGAATACCAAAATTGAGAGACACAGGGTAAAAAAAGACAAACAACTACAAAAGCAATACTTGCAAAACTGTTTGGTGTAAGTGAACTGAACAATTCAGGGGGGGAAAGGGAAAGGGGGAGGGGGGAGGGGGGTATGAGGGACAAGGTAACAAACAGTACAAGTAATGTATCCAATGCCTAACATATGAAACTGTAACCTTTCTGTACATCAGTTTGATAATAAAAATTTGAAAAAAAATAAAATAAAAGATAGTTTTAGAGTTCCAAGACTGCTCATTGCAAGGATTCATGACCTTTCCCCCCTTTGATACTTCTATTTAAGACTTTTCACACAGTCTAACCAACAGCTTGTAAGCCAGGTTTAGCCATTATGCAGATCTGGTTGAGCATCTGAGTGTAAGTCTGTCTTTACCACTACAATCAGCCTTTGTGGCTCAGCATTCTACTATGTGCACTTCTTGCACAGAACCTGACTTAACAGAGCAGGTTGATTCTGAAACAGATTCTTCTGAATCTCTTTCTCTTCCTATTTACTCTGTGACTGTATATTATATTCATTCTGATTTCATGTGATTAAATATGGCTTCCTTTGTAGGAAAGTGTTTTGTTTTCTCCAGTTCTAAAACTCAGACCCATATAGAGAGGACCTGCTATTGGCAGAAGTAAATTTAGCAGCTCTCGGCTTTCAGATGCAAAATCCAAAGTCCAATTCAAATTCAGTATCCATACAACGCTTTAATTTTTTGGCATAATCACAAAATATCTCATTTTGTATATGACATGAAACATTGAATAGAATTTAGACATAGAGTATTTTATAGAAAGCACAGGGACAGAGGAAACAGACTTAGAGTAAGAGGTGACCTGAATTGGATGGGGGCTCATACCACGTGAAATTATGCCTTTATCTTTTGTCCCCATGGTTTTACCCTTGATATCACTCTAACCGATTCTGGTATCCTGGTTATTGTATATACATTTATTGGAACTAGGGAAGGAAAGGGGACTATCAAAATGGAGAGACAAGAGATAAAAGGCAAACCAATGTGATACTTACGAGACTATATGCTGTAAACCAACTGTACAACTCATGGGGGGGAAGAAATGGGGAGGGGGAATGGTGGGAGAAAAATGAGGGAGGAGGTAACAAGTTGGATATACTCACTGCCTTACATATGAACTGCAACTCCTCTTTATATTATTTTGAAAATAAAGAAATAAAAAAGAGTTAAAAAATAGGGGGCTTTAGAAAGATGTAGAATAGATTAGACCCACACAGAAGCCCAAATTAAGAAAATTTTCTAAGCCTTAAGTTTACATCTGCTTAATACATAAAAAGTAGTACATAAAATGATACAATGAAGTAAAACCCAAGTGTGGAAAAGGAAGAACAATTTAATTTTCTACATAGATATGTCTATGCAGAAGAATAAACATGTTTATAATACACATTGGTGGAGGGAATCAAGTCATGATGCCCCATATAATGTTTTGGTCATGGATGGAGCACATCTATGATGGTGGTATCTTAGGCTTGCAACAAATCTGAAAATTGTTATTGCCCGGTGACATTATAGCTGTTTGTCATTGTAGAGCAATCCATGTTTTTAACCCTATTCATCACCCCAAAAGAACCAGGTTCTGGTGGTTCATGCCCATCATAATAGATACTCAAAAGGCTAAAATCAAAAGGATCAAAGTTCAAGTCATTCAGACAGACAAATATGAGAGATTCTTATTATCAGTTCATCAGCTAAAAGCCAGAAGTAGAGGGCTCCAAATATGTGAGAAATAAATTTCTGTTTTCACAAGCCTCCTAGGCTATAGTTATTTGTTATTGCAGCCAGAGCTAAGACAGTTGCCTTGAAAAAAAAACAAGAACAAAAAGCATCAAGTCATATTATGTTTCTTCATTTTGCATTCTTGATATCAAACCTGGAAAGAAAACTATTGCATAATAATTTCAGTTGCACCTGTTAAAAAAAAAGTTAAGAAGTCACTTTTTTGACTAAAGGAAAAAGACTATGTTTTTGTAAAGATTTAGACTATTTGAGCTCTCTGTAGTCTATTATACTTTAGTTAATTCATTTGTAATTGTTTTCAAACCACTCAGTGTGTTTACTTATAGATTTATGGGCACATTCTAGCTCCTACAAATGAAGGAAACCGTGCAAGAGGGGTAGTGGGACCAAGGAGACAAATGAAAGGTAGATAAATGAAAGGGGCAAAGAAGGAAGAATATAATCAAGAATCCATTGTATATACCATCAAATTAAAAAAGAGGGAATGGAAGGAGTGGGTCCCAGTGGGGTGAAATGTTGAAATCATGACACAGACCAAGATGCACTGATTCATAAAGTGCTTTGTTAAATGACAAAACAATTATCCAATACCTATTTTTAAAAAATTAAGGAAAGTGAGGAAATAGGTGGGTTAGGAGGGGTAGGTGAGAAGGCTGGAAGGGTTGACCTTGATTAAGAACCATAGTATTTGTAAAATGCTTTGTTGAATGGAAACTCCTTTGTATAGTCACTTAAAGATAAAATAGTCAAAAAGGCCACTATTTAAAATAATGCATTAAAGCTTAAAGATCCTTTTTATCCCATCTATGAAAACAAGGCATTTTCAAAGAACACTATGTTATGGTAGTGCTTTACATAACAAATCCTGAACTGCACCATTAAAGTTCTGTATGCTAAATGACTCCATGCTTCCTGTTAAACCAATCGGAGGCAGACCCCCAAGTCTATTTCCCTAACAGTGGGAGAGAAGCAATTGAAACACCATGATGTTCTCTTTTCCCTTACAAGGTGAACTCGCATTGTTTCCAGGTCTCACACCGCGTTTAATTTTGTGTGGATCAAGAGCATAAAACAAGGTTAACTCCAGACCAAGTGAACTTGATCACACTCTGAATTTTTCTAAAAGGAAATCCATGATACCTCCTGAGCTACTGTGTCACATTTTGGTTAAGAGACGCTGACTCTCATTATATTGGTGGGTTTTGCTTTTCACATTCTCCACTGAAGGCATAAAAGATGCACCAATTAATAAACAAATTGATACATGCATAATTATCTAATTCCAGGGAGATAAAATAGGAAATGATGTGTCGTTTCTACTAGCCTCAAAAATTAAAATTAAAATGCATGCAATTAAATATGCTTTCTCTGCTTAGGAGAATATCTAGCTTGCAGAATACTCCAAATGTGGGCTGGCCTCAAAGCATGATAACACATTCTAAAAACCAGATAGCAGAGCAGGTTGTGGTAATGGGTAATTACAGGAATGAATATCATTTCTGTTAGCAAAAAATCTTGATAAATATAAAAATGGGGGAAAATTGCCTCTTCTGTGTGCATCGTCTGGAATCCCCATGGTGGCTCTTCATGCTCTGAAACATCCGTACTTGCCATATTTAGGAGTTGTATGAGTCCCAGTATACCTTTTGAAATTGAATGTTATTCCCAGGAAGTGATTGTAACATCAGACATTAAAAATTAAATGTTTATTTAATCTGAAAGCAGGTATTAAAATAATAGTTAAATATAGTATATCACTGACATAGATGCCTGTAAAAGAGGTGTTCATATGTATAGCTCGAAGTGACCACATTATAAACCCAAGTCTTATTCTTTTGGATAAACAAATCTCTGCGTCTGCTTACTAACAAGAATATGGCTTGGGGCAGGTGTCTGGAATATGAATAAATAACAGGGCTTCCAAATTTTAGCTGAGAGAGAGGCAAAAATTAATTCACAAAAATCTTTTTTTTTTTTTTTTTTTTTTTTGGCCAGTCCTAGGCCTTGGACTCAGGGCCTGAGCAATGTCCCTGGCTTCTTTTTGCTCAATAGCACTCTGCCACTTGAGCCACAGCGCCCCTTCTGGCCGTTTTCTGTATATGTGGTGCTGGGGAATTGAACCCAGAGCTTCATGTATTCAAGGCAAGCACTCTTGCCACTAGGCCATATCCCCAGCCCACAAAATTCTTTTTTTGCAAGAGAGATCCCAAGACAAAGGAATGCTGGATCCAGAATGGCCCTTGAACTAACTTCAAGTTTTGCCCAAGCAAGCTGGCATCAGGAAGGATTAAATGACATTGTCAGCTCAAGATCGAGTGTGAACTCTACTTATTCTGATGCTGTCCATTTGTTTAATAAGTTGTTGTGCTTAACACAATGCCTAAATAAAGCCTAATACTGGTGACCTACACCTATAATTCTATAATTCTACCTACCCAAAAGGCTGAGATCTGAGGATTAGGGTTCAAAGGCAGCCCAGACAGACAAATCCATGAGACTCACATACAATTGTAACCATCAAAGAGCTGTAATTAGAAACATAGCTGAAGGGGCTGGAAATATGGCCTAGTAGCAAGAGTGCTCGCCACATATACATGAAGCCCTGGGTTTGATTCCCAAGCACCACATATATAGCAAACAGCCAGAAGGGGCGCTGTGGCTCAAGTGGCAGAGTGCTAGCCTTGAGCAAAAAGAAGCCAGGGACAGTGCTCAGGCCCTGAGTCCAAGGCCCAGGACTGGCAAAAAAAAAAAAAAAAAAGAGAAATATAGCTGAAGAAGGAGAGTGCCAGCCTGAGTGAAAATGTCAGGAGAGAGTCCAAGGTTCTGTATCCAACTCCAGTATAGGTACAAGCAGAAGAGCAAAAACAAAAAGCATATACTGGATGGATAACTTTGGCAATAAATAAGAAAAAAAGAATTGCATGCATATAGATTATGTGAATTTCAAATTAAACAGGAATGTATTTTAATATTTAAATATCCAAATATCATATAAAAGTAAAAGTATTTAAATATTTTCAAATACATCTTCAAAGCCAAGAATCTAGGCTTTGGAATATACTACATGACAGACAAGATCTTACTATTAAGTGAATAACTTAAGAAGCTACCTGCTCTCCTTTTCATCACAGTTATTTATGAGTTAAAATTTAAAAAGCATAAAACAGAAAAACATAGTTAAGAATGAGAGCCCAGCAACTGGATTCAGAATGGTTTCCTGGCTCCAACTTGTACTGTTTAATTTATCCTTAAGTTTGTCTCGTGTGTTTAGGACTGTGTGTGCGCGCGCACACATGCACACACATGCATGCATGTGTGCCTGAATCTGTGTGTGCACACACATGCACAAGTGTCACTATTGTGTTTGATCTCAGGATCTATGTACTGTCCCTTAGCTTTTCTGCTCAAGCCTTGCATTCTACCACTTGAACCACATCTCCCCTTCTGGCTTTTTGGTGGTTAAGGAGAGAAAGAATCTTACAGACTTTCTTGCCTGGGATTTGTTTCAAATGGCAATCCCCACACCTATCCCCTGAGTAGCTATGGTTATAGGTGTGAGTCACTGGCACACACACCCCGCAATGGATGTGTAGGTCTCTGAACTGTGCAGCTCCTAGTCTATGAAATAAAGATAAAATGCACATACAACACATAGAATTCATGCTAACACCCAACTAGAGTACCCAAATTTCTTATTAATAGTATATTGCCATGTTTATTTTCAATTTAATTATCAAAGTTGAAAGATGCAGAATTTTAGCTATTTGTAACTATTAACCTAGTAAAATGAAGAGTATGGGATAAGTAATGAGGATTTTATATGGGTATCAGGTATCTCTGATCAATGTGGTGCTTCTGACAGAATATTCATTACCCCATACTGGAAACTTACCTTCTGGTCCTTGATTGGAATTCACAATGGAAATTGCTGGCATGAAACAAAGATGAGATGAAGGAGAGGCCAGGGCACCTGCTCTGCTCTCTGCTGTGGCTGTGGCGGTGGGCCACTCTCCTCCCACGCAGCCCTTTGGGCAAGGCTCTACCTAGGTTTCTCCACACGACTTCTCTTCTTGACAATGATGGTGGCAATGGATTTCCCCTTTCCTGTGTCTGAGGAGGCATTCGTCTTGTTACTTTCCCTATCCCGCACACACCTTCTCAAATACCCTGCACCATCGTCTTCACGAAAGATGAGTCTAACTTGTCACAGGATTTCCATTCCGCAACTCTGAGTGTTACCACAGTTAATTGAAACACGCAATCAAACAAGCAATGTTTCACAATCTAATGGTAATGATAAGACCATTTAGAACACTTGACATAATATTATTTATTTTACTTGACAAAAATGCTTTAGTTTTTCTAAGAACAGAAGCCTAAAAAATAAAATGTTACTAAGGGTATTGCAGAGCTCATAAATTCTGGAAAGGGTAGAACCTTAAGCAAAGGATTAATTTATAAATGATTGCATAGCATTACTAATAAAGTAAAATTAATTGGGAGGCAGAGATAGAAGGATTGTAGTCTGAGGCCAACCCAGACAGAAATCTCCAAATCCTATCTGTAAAGCAAAATGGCTAGGCATAAGTCTCAAATGATAGAGGAGGGCTTTAGTTCTATCCTCAGTACTTCTTTTTTTTTTTTTTTGCCAGTCCTGGGCCTTGGACTCAGGGCCTGAGCACTGTCCCTGGCTTCTTCCCGCTCAAGGCTAGCACTCTGCCACTTGAGCCACAGCGCCGCTTCTGGCCATTTTCTGTATATGTGGTGCTGGGGAATCGAACCTAGGGCCTCGTGTATCCGAGGCAGGCACTCTTGCCACTAGGCTATATCCCCAGCCCTATCCTCAGTACTTCTAAAATAAAATAATAAAAAGAAAAGTAAAACAATGACAAAGGTATATTCACCTTCACTAGTAACAGAAATACCAATCGAAGCTAGAGATTAATTCGATTATTTTCTTCCATGAGTTTAGTCAACAAGAAAAACAACAGAGATGGATATAATTCCGCTGTTCTAAAAAGCTCAAAAGGTTCCCTCAAAAGAAAAGTACTCATACCACCAATGTGGAAGAAAATGGAAATAGTGGTTTTAGAATAGCTACTTTAAATCTTTCTTAAATTCAGGTTGGATTTTTGCTCTTGATTTCCATGAAGCATTTTAAATCTTCCTGCTACTTCTTTTTCAATTATGTTGCTTTGAGTTGAGTTGTTGTCATTGGTAAATAACCTACAGTATTGGGAATAACTGAAAACTCATCACAAAAGTGATTTAATCTATAACTTTATTTAAATTTTATCAGTAACTTTTCACACCAAGGACCTAGTTTGAAGTTAGTAGACAGCTAAAAGCCAGAGTGTGTTTATGAGATAGTAATTATTTTTCCTTGTGTTTTCCCCAAAGCTTAGACTGAACACTGGCTTTACTTTGAAGTGTAATGGAAGATCTGTGAATGTGTTTGCAGTGACTTAAATGCCAGGCAGGGAAATGGCAGCTGCAGAAATGTCTCCACAGCCCATGTCAGTGGGCAGAAAGCTGGCACATGAACTTCCAAAAGGATAAATGTAAAGAAATGCCTTGAATAGAAAGCTGTTCCATTACAGGAGACTTATGAATCATCTTCTGAGACATCAGCTCAGCAGGCTTCACTAGAAACAGTTGAAAACCCACCTTGTGGAAATACCTTGGCATATATCCAAGGTACACAAAGGTGACTTTATGTATCAGAAACTCTGGAGGAAAATAGTTTGGGCTGTGGGTTGTGAAGTGCACATGTAATAACAGCACTGATATAGTATTCTTTAACTTCTCTATCCAACTGATGCACCATTCTGCAGACTGTCTGTATACATCAATCTCATACAGAATGCTTGTGGATATCATTGGAAAACATTTTGTGCATATGTGTTTTAAAATGTATTTTCCAAAGAAACAGAAGTTGGTAATGTTACTTACTTCCATATTATCTACAGATGAAAAGTATAAATTGAAATGTTTTCTCTGAAAGAGAAAGCGGGAAGTACAATGATAGAAATGAATTGGAGATCTGGCACAAAATCCATGTATTTATTTCTCATACTAAGATAATGAAGACTTTCTATAATCTTATTCTGCTGCTTGTGATTATCCAAAGTAAGGAAAAGAAAGTTATTTTACTGACCTTATTGCAAATGCATTTCTCACTGTTGAGCAAAGTACTTAGGATATTTCTTATTACTTTCCTTTGTTTTGCAAATACATTTTCCATTGTCTGTAACTAAACATACCAAGAGTTTTCATTGACTTATGGTTTTGTTTCCATGGATCATGAATTTGTACCTTTTCTGTGGCTTTGTAAAATTCTTCTCCATTGTACTCAACACATCCTGTGAACATTTCTCTCTTCGGCCTCATTAAAAATTAATAAATTGTAGACACCTATCTTTTAGAAATTTCCATCCTCTTTTTCCAAGCGGTTTTGGTTACTCTTTTGACCTGCTACTGGCTATCATAACTTTGCTGGTAGTTTGGGGGGGAAAAAACTCTTCTCTTTTGTGTCAGGTAGACCTCATAATTTACTTGCTTTTTAAATTTACTCTGATGGAAGATATTTTCCAAGTATTTGTCAAGAAGGAATCCACAGCTGTGTATCTATTTTGAAACTTTGTAGTGTCAAAGGGGCTCTGTCTTGCTTTAAAATTAAATAATAGTTTGTCTGGTAATGAAATTATGAGGGAAAATTAAATTTCCCCTTAAAAACTTGAAGATACTTCCGTTGCTTTCCCCCTCTAAGCTGAAAAAAGAACCTAAGACATTGCACAAGTTAGGTAAGTACTTACACTGAGCTACATGCCTGGCCCTTTAGTTGATTTTATAGATTTCTTCAGTGGCTACTGAATTTAATGTCATTGGATGTTTTTTTATCTTTAGGTGCCTTTAATTTGCTTAGAAAACTTTAAGGAATTTTTGCTTCTCTCGTGGATTGTTAGATTTAGTCATAAACTGTACCTTACTTAAAAATATTTTGAAACACAAAACTTTTAAACCAGAGGTTCTGCGAAATATTATTCATTTCATCCTTTGCAAATCAGTTTTGTTGGTTTTCCTGGTCTTTAAAAAAAATCAAATATTTCTCTTATTTTCTAATATTTTCTCTCATATCATCCACAAGTTTGTTTTTTCCTTGCTTTTTGTAATACGTAAGTGATGCAAATTTCAAAATATTCTACTATAAAATATATCATGCTTATACTAATAATTTCATTAAAAATTCCTACATCCTTCACATCATATTTCATAGATATGGTATCGTCTATAACTTTCAAATATTGTAATCATTATCACTGTACTTTCTTGGTGGTATCTCCTATCCTGGGCATTGTCTATTTTAAACCTGATTTCTATTTATCATACATTCTATATTTCTCTCTTGTTTTGGGCATTTTCATTTGGAGGTTTCCACAATACTGCTTGACGACATGTTTCTATTTAGAAAAGAAAAGTATTAGAATAGTAATTGAGAGGATTGTTTCCATGATGTGCTCATCTGCTGTTCTTAAAATAAAGATGAGTGGAGGGTCCCTTTCTGCTAGAAGACCAAACCATCTATGCACTTAAACTTTTCTTTGAAGTCATCAAGATTCCTCTAACTCTTTATTTAGAAGGGAAGTTTGTGGAGCTATGAAGACCAGTGGTCTGACTATTCAACTCAGTGATTCAGTGCATCACCTTGCACTTTTCTTGTCTTAATTCTACCTTTCTTCTCCTCAGTAGTATTCACATCCAGATGTTCTTCAGTTGACTTTCTCCAGGGAAGGAACTTCACTCTCTCAGAGGTTATGTGTCACTTTGGATGAGAAAAACAATTTGACGGTGAGCTGCTTTCTACTTGCATTCTCAACCACCTCTTAGAATCACTTCTGAGATTGCTAATACTCAGCAAGAACTGCCTTCTTCTCAGTAGCAATGCCATTTGCAGGTGTTTGCTTTTCAACTATCCTCCTGTTTCTACGTTTGCTTTCTTATTTTATTGTTATGGTATCCAGGGCAGTAATACTTTGCTGCAGGGTATGGAGTTGGGAGTGTCAGGGTGGACTGATAGAGGCTTTTATATAGACGTTCTGAGCAGGTTTACTGCTACAGAGCAATAAAAGCATCTTGTATTCTACCAGGAATTATGGAAACAAACTCAAAGACTGTAAATAAATGGTATCTAGTTTTTATTTCTCTTCGACTATTTTATATGTATCCCACTTTTACTTAAAAATAGTATTTCATTCATTTCTTTACAGATTAGGGGGTAAAATAAAATTATTTTAAAGACAAACTCCTTAAAACTGATTGCTTATAGGGATTTCAAATACTCTCTATATCCTCTATTTTTGTACTACGATGGGAGGAGCCACCCCAACAATATATGAAATATTGTCATGTACTTTGGAAAAATCATGTGGCTAAATAAGTAGACTTGTATATTTATTTTCTAAATTACATGAACTAACATAGTTTTAAGTCAGTATTGTGGTTAAAAGGTCATTATCCAATGTAAAAACAATTCTGTTTACTTAGTAAGACCTCCTTACCCACGAATTGGTATTGAGATATTAAGAAATATTCTGTAAAACCTACTGTAAAAGTTGAAATATCCAAGTAAGCAAGTAAAACCTAATAGAAAACACTTAAGATCGCATCAAATGATTTGGAGTGTGTTGATTACTATAATTAGAATAAAAATATTAATATGCACTTGCATATTCTTTGGAAGTCCATTAAGTAGTAGGTTTAATTCACTACTTAATTTTAAACATTCTTCAGGCACTTAGATGCGTATATTCATTCACAAGGGTTAAACCTCATTATACATTAATGGTCTGCAAAATTTTTCTGTTGGATTATACTATCATTCCCTATTTAATTTAATATAGCACATCTACACACACACATGCACACACAAACCCATACAAATTTTGGAAGTTCAATAGATATTTTTTAACAACTCTGAAAAGATGAAAACAATGGTAAATGGATGCTGAAAAAAACAAAAACCTGTTTCTTCCAGTAAGGATCTTCTAGTTTGTCTGCAATCTTTGCCCCAAATCTGAAGCCTTCTTATTTTGACAGCAGAGGGGAGAGCACTTGGTCCTGAGGCCAGTGTCAACTTTTCGTGACTCTACACATGCCACGTCTGTTATTCAATACGAATAACATTGGAACAAAGTGAGTCAGGATACTTAGGATTCACTGTAGCAAAGAGGATCGGAACAACAAAAGCACTCTCACTGATGAAATTGGAATTTTTTTTAATTAACACTTCTAATTAGAATTTAACATCTCACTAGCTTCGTATGGGATTTTTCGCTTCCTTAACCTCAGGGAAACCTATCCGTTGGCTCTAAATAGGCAGTCACTTACCATGCGCCACTTGAGGATTTCAATTAATCCCCAGTCCTCCGACTTTGGTGTGTGAACTTGTCATTTGCTCTTGTGCCACTTCCCCAAAGAAGAAAGCATGGCAAAGTCCTCTCAACAGGTTTTTCTGGTCACCCCATCTACTTGGTCCTCCTTCTCATCTATCTGCAGGAAAGAATTGCACAAAATTAACCATGGTTATTAAGGGTGCTACCTCGCTGGTTGTAGTAATTAGTATCAGGTGCCTTCCATGTGTCCGGAAGATGTGTTAGCATTTCTAAGGCAAGGTCGGAATGGTGTTTGAGTCAAGCTATTCTGCAAGGTTTCATCTGTGCTGTCCCTCACTTTGTGATCTCCATTAAGGTCAAAAACATGTGCTGCACATGCATCATTCAGAACTGAGCCTCTTCTTGTGGACTTCTCAAAACTTATGCATTAGTAACAACTAAGACTCTTAGTAAAATTCATTTCTAAGAAACAAATGACACTTTAATGGATCCTGGATAAACTCCAGGCATCCTTATCCAGACACATCTTAGAACCTGCTGAGTTCCAAGAGAAAGAAGATAGTGGACTTCCAAGTATTTGTTCTCTCGATATTTCCTGAAAATGTAGCTAAACTCAGCCTTTTCTATAATTCCAAAGACTCTAAGCACAGAAAAATGCCATCAGTGTGCAAAACATACGTGCTATCAAAGCTATCCTCCCTCATGTTCTCAATTGAAGAAATCGTATAGAGACACTGAGTAGCATGGAAGAAATAAAGATTCATAGAATATAGTATTTAGGTGTCAGCGTTTGAATTTCTGAATCCATGATGCTTAGCTTCATAATCCAAAGGTTTTTCTATGAAGACCCTTGTCTAATGCTGTGTAATGCCATTTGTTCAAATTTTATCATCTTCCTATAAAATTTTACTGAACCAAGAGGGGCAGGGAACATTTTGAATCTTATTCAAAGTGGTGAGAAAAAATTTGCTGTGATCTTTCATAGCAGGTAGATTAGAGAAAAGAGAAAACCTTGTAGCAGAATTATAAAATGTGATCTCTTGATGACCAGGAGCCTACCAGAACCAGGAGAGGGGATAGGAAAGATCACAGCCCTCTAGGCCCTGCTACTGTTTCTCTGGTTTGCTCTTTGTTGGCTAAACCAGGCCACAATCTTAACCTGGTTTGCCTGGGAAGGTAGCAAGTGCCTTAGCGATAGATAAGGCTTAATGGGAATGTCACAGCCCTGCCACCACTAAGCAGCTCTGAGAGCATGGAGATTTTTAACATAATAATTACAGCATAATCATTTAAACATAATAATTATAACATCTTTTGTGTAAGGTCTTTCTTCCATGGAGACTTGCCAACATTCATCACCATCAAAAGTATTTATTTAGCACCCAAATGTGTATAGTTCTGCTGAGTACTAGTTTTTTTTTTCCTTTGCTATTTTTTTTATAACATCTTACATGAGAAAAGAAAAGATGAAGTAGGAGGAGATTTTGAGAGGCAAAAGTTGAAGCCAAGCCTTATTCTGAAACTCCTTTCCTCAACTACTGAGAAGATGAAGCCCCCCAACATTTTTTATGAATAGAGAATGAAATAGGACAACATTGATCATATTTTTTTCTAGAAAGGCCATCTAATAACTTGCTTTTGGAAAATTTACATGTACAGAGCATTTCCTCCTGGTAAATATATGAAAGGGTAAGTGCTTGAACTAGACAGTTCTATATTTTGCCCAAACTTTCAAGAATTTTATAGATTCTGACAAAGTTAAGAGCTCTCTTGGTTGATGTTATTAAATGTTATCTTTGCTAATTTCCTTGGGGTTGGCAAAGCCTTACCAATCACAGTGATGCTTTTAGATGTAAACGAGTTTTGTGTGAAACACTTTAACGTTAATTTTCTATGCATACTTACATGCGAAAACACATGCGTGCCAATTCAAGGCAAGTAGGTTGTGGAATTATATAGATCTAGAATTATTTCCACAATTATTTTCACACTACAGCTTACACATATGTTGAAAAGTCTATTGTGGGATATACAGTATTTTGAAAATTCCAGAAGGACTGGAAAATAAAGTGTAGATATTTTGTAAAATACTTAACCAAATGGTTCACACAAATATAGAAGCAAACTGCGCACTTGGAGATTCCCTTTTAGGCCCTCTTCATTTGAGTTTAACATATGTGTCCTACTTTTTTAAAATACCGAAAATATTTGCAAGTATGTTTATTGAAATGTTTCTAAATTCTTTGCAATAGTCATCCCATTTACATCCATACATAATTCCTACTGTGGGCTCGGAGAGTGTGGGGTTGGAAAAAACTTGGATAATTATATCTTACGAGTTAGTAACATTTTAAATTTCCAAAGGAAAATTAGACCCATAAATTTTTTTCAGATGTGCAGCTGAGAAATACTCTTTTAAATCGCTAATTTCACTGCAGATTAACACATTCAGTTCTGCCAAAAATCTGCCTCTTCCCATCCTTCCTTAGCTGAGCCTGCCACTCGCCCTCCTTGCTACTCTGCTCTCTGATATCTTCTAGGTGAACAAAACAAAAACAAAAGCATAGCAAAACCCTTTATTCCCTGAAAGATGATAGGAAACGTGGGCCAAATATACTCTTTTTGTGGTAGAGAAATAACTATAATATTGGTTGAAGGATCACTAAATCAAAATTATAAAAAGCGAATTTCAAGCATTGAATTGCATCTCAACAAATCACTATGCAAAGCCTAAACCCTTGAGACAGACATTCACTGTGGGTTGATCCATCTTGAGAAGAAGACATTTTCCTTTTAAAGTTAACATGAGTGCACACAACTTAAAACAATATGTTATGATTGATAAGAGATAACATTTGATAAAGCAGGAAAATAGCCAGTAAAATGTAACAAAGTTTCCTGTATATAAAATAAGCTACATTAGCACAGGTCACTTTTTCACTGACATCTTTTGAAAGCAAAAAGGAGATAGTGGATAATGAAAAAAAAATTTAAATGTGGCAGATTATTGTTCTTACATTAACATAGGACCTATGGTTTGGTATATAACCTAAGTCAATGCCAAATAAATCATTTTTGTGGATTGTATTGCTATACAGAATATATAGTACAGAACTGCATATTGTGTGTGTGTGTGTGTGTGTGTGTGTGTGTGTGTGTGTGTTATTCTTCCTGGGAACCAAGTATAGAACTTGAGTGGCGGAGGGGAATAACACACAGAACCTGTAATCCAGCACAGCTCCACCGACATTCAGTGGTGATTGCCTGTGATACACGTTTTCTGCCAGTGTTCTTGAATGACAAACCAATATCAAACTTTTCCTGGATTGCAGAATTCACTGAAATACTGTGCTTATCATCCTTGATGAAAATGAAAGTATATTATAAAATAATAACATGAAAATAACGCATTAGACTGAACTGAGATACATTACAAAGTAGTAACATGATTGCCAGCTTTATCAATGAATTTTATCCTTAACTATAGTTCTAACAAAACTACTCTTTAACATCTCCAGAGGCGATATGGCCTGAAGCATTGATTATTTGAATCTAACAGCTTGAAAAGAGTGAATGTGAGAGCCAAAGTGCCTGAGAATGGATACCTCACATTCCTCCTGTAACAGGAGCTAAGCTACAGCCTCATGAGCGCAATAAAATAACAATATGCTCTAAATTGTTTCCTTTACTAAGCAGGACGCACATGGGAGTGAAAAGTGAGTAGCAGCTAAGAACACAATTTTTTTTTCTTTTTATTTCTACTTTTGTTCCTTTATATTCCCAGATGAACCTAGTTAGAAATCATAGATGAGATTCACCCCAATGTGTGCATGCATGTGTGCTTGTGTGTGTGTGTGTGTGTGTGAAATGTTTGATTCATTTTATTTATTTAAGTGAGAGGAGTTGCATGCAAGATGTCTTCCTGTTCTCTTTAAGAAATATCAAATATAATTGCCAAAATTATAAAGTAGATCTATCTGTTTCTCTTGGCAAAGGCAGGATCTCATACGCCTAGCTCTTCCTCTACACTCTCAGGCTTGGTCTCTAGTTCTGTGGCACACCTACCAAAAGATTGGAGCTTCATCCCTTGCTGCTGTGAAAACTGGCCTAAAGCTAACTCGTGAGGGAAGTAAATGACTTCAAAGGTTTAACTGCACACTGTTTTATCAGTCAGAAATTTTGGTTAACAACATTGATGTAGAATGTTTTTAAGGTTCCATTTGCATACTAGATATTACAAAGAAGAGGACCCTATTATTAAATAAATTTACAAAAAAAAAAAAAAAAGATTTTCAACTGGATCTGGTGGCTCAAGCCTATAATCCTACCTATTTGGGAGGCAAAGATTGTGGAATTTCAGTTTGAAAACAGCCTGCATAGAAAAGAAGTTAAAAAAGTATGTCTTTGTCAATGGCTAGGATAACAGTATACACTTAGGCACACTATTTATTTATGCTCACACAATGGCTGTGTACGGTGCTGCATGCCAGTTACTTTTAAAAATGAAGAGGATGAGTAGGACCATCAGAGCCTAGGCCAGTCCAGGCATAAAGAAAGGCCCTGCCTCTAATACAGAAAAGGTAACAGGACGTGTGGCTCAAGTAATAGAGCTCTGGCCTAGCAAGCATGAGGCTTAGAGTTTAATTCCCAGTATCACTCACAAAAAGAGAGAGAGAGAGATAGAAAAAAAAATATCCCTCTGGTTTAAGCAATGTGAAAGGAGACTACCCAGCAGTGGTGTACGCTGCAGGTGTGTTGTCTCTCACCTGACCCCAAGGGTATTTTTAATCACTGCGTGATACCCCAAATTCATTTGACATTTGGAACATTTCTTCTAGTAAGTCTTACCTCTGGAAACATGGTATGGGGCACAAAATTTAAGTCATTTATAAATGTGCGCAAGTGCAATTATGATCTCATCTTGAGCTGTAACTGAACACTGAATGTGTATAAGATATACACTTAGACTCTTTGTCTTTGCAAAGTAATATTTTCCACCATTTTGCATTTTCCCCAGGGAAAGACTTTAGGGGCAGAAGTGCTGGGAGGAACATATAACTCAGCCAATATTGGTCTGTGTGGTTTACTTACCACTCGCTTGGACTTGGGTTTGAATTCTCAGAGTAAGGAGAAAGTTCAGAACCTGGGAGTGTTTCCACAATAGTGAAAAGCTTAAGACTAGCAACCAGTTGGGTTTGGTGGCCAAAAGGAGAAAGGGCCACACAAGCCAAGGAGACCCGGCTTCTTGTGTTGCTGCCCTGACCTGTGTCTGCTTTCAGCACGTGAAGGAAACAGGAAGAACCTGTTAGGTTTTACAGGAGTTGGCTCACTGCCGCTGGAGAAGCATGGGCGAAGTGCCAGTTGGAAGTATCTTCTGCTTAGAGACCTCCAGGCAGCAGATGGTCCAAGAGAATGACGGGTCTAAAACCAGGAAAGAACAGTCAAGGACCACAGGTGAAACCACCACACCTCGCATCCCCATCCCTATCCAATCTCAGGGAAAAAGTACAAGACCACACCATCCTTTACCTGCACAGCGGGGAGGGGCCTTTATTAATATTGTATTTTCTCTTGGTGAAGCTGGAGAGATGGGTACTGATGACAGTGTCAAGAGCCTTCTGCATGCTACGTAAGCCTCTGTCATTGAGTTACATCTTCAGCCCCAAACATTATTTCCTTGCAAGGCTGCTAGAATTTTGATTTTTGACTCTCTCACATTTCTGATAGCATTGAGATCCCTGGAAAAACAGTATGAAACTGCCTCTTTTATTTCAGAGATTTATATTTAGGTACCAAAACAATTCCCATACCAAAGGAAAATTCATTCCTTTTTTTTTTTTTAAGAATATTGCTTCTTTCTTGTCATGCTTTTCTTGGAATCTGACAGATCATAACTTCCTACCTCATAGGAGAGCAGAGGATGGCGAGGAGTATTCTGGCTCTTGGGCGAGGTGCTTGCCACTGGATATGCTAGACTTTAAATTATAAAATTCTGTGCTCACTGTCAAGGCGCCCCTGTGCAATCCAGAAACAGTAAGCATTCAAGCACTTCAGTGTCTGAATCATGGGCCTATATTTAGCCTTATGCATTAAAGAAACAGTTGACAGAAAGGTCATAAATTCAGCCTGGAGAAGGATAGAAGCTGTGTGATGCATAAAGTGGGAGGGGGAGAGCTGATCCTACTTTTTCTTCCACCTGCCATGCTCAACAGCATCTTCTGGGGGTGATGGATTGGCCTTCGAAGTGGCTTCCTAGCCCGATACTTTGCTGTGAACCAATCAACTTCTATCCATGCAGTTTGACACCATCACGCTAGGTCTATAGCCCCCCCCCCCAACTACCTGCCTCCCTTAAAGTTTAACCACAGCCTCCCTGGGCTGCTCATAGCATACCGTGTCACCGATGTGCCAAACTTAACACCATGTCCCATTCAATCTTAAATATAGCATGTCTAGCATCTCTCTCTTCAAAATTATTTGGAAATGCTTGAAACTTCTAAAGACACAGAGTGAGAGAGTAAGGATTTGGGGGCTTCTTCAGAATCAATTGTTATACCCTTTTGCCACTCACAAAGCATGCAATTCTTTGTCTGTTGTAAGCCTGCTTCTCTCCACTCTCCTGATATGAAATGTAAGGAAGAAAATCTGCATAGAGGAGTGGAGTGAAGGTAAGAGGTAAGGGATGTACTTTTTGAAAATCAAATTCCAAGTGAAGGACGCTTTTTACTAGCCAAAGTCAAAATAAAGGCATGCATGGAATTAAATATTGAGGGAAATCTTTGACGACCATGTGCACACATTGTTCTATTTTTTTATTTTTTTTTCCATTTCCTTATTGTTAAAGTGTTAGGGCTATTCTGGACATGTACTAATTATTCCCAATGAGGGAAAACATAGAGGCTCTGATTCTTTGGATCTGACTCATTTCACTTAGTATTATTTTTCCCAAGTCCTTACATTTCCTTATGAATGGGGCAATGTCATTATTTCTGATAGAGGCATAGAATTCCATTGTATCTATGTACCACATTTTCTTGATTCACTCATCTACTGAGGGGCACCCGGGTTGGTTTCATATTTTAGCGATGAGAAATTGTGCTGCGATGAACATAGTTGTGCTGGTGGCTTTGGTGTGGTCTTGCTTGTAATCTTTTGGGTAGATGCCCCAAAATGGGGCTGCTGGGTTGTAGGGGAGCTCTTGAGGAAACTCCACACCGCTTTCCAGAGTGTTTGAACGAGTTTAAACTCCCACCAACAATGCATATTTTCCCTTCTCTATTTGATCAAGAGGTAGAGTTACGCACCACAAGAGTACTGGTTTGCCACACCAATGATAGGTCTTCAATTGATTCTGAGGCATGATCTGCAAGGCAGGTCAGAGCTATAACTTCAGCAACTCAGCTTTATAAAACCCTGTCTCATTGCCTTGTGACTAAACTTGAGTCAGTGGATAAGGTGGGGGTCACATAGAATGCTGAGAGCTTGTCTGTACTGAGGCTACCCTGGATCAAATGAGCTCTCCAGCAGAAGCATCTGTGAGCTTACCCAAAGTCAACATAGTCCAGCTCCAGTTGTTTAACTGTGAGGTATTTATAAGCCACTACACTTTGGGGTGGATTGTGGTATCGCAAAAAGGTAACAGTGATGATACACTTTAGCTGTTCACTTGGCTAGGCTACACTACCCAGATATTTTGTTAAAATATTTGTAGATATGTCAATGAAAGTGATTTTTGAGTGTGACTAACTTCTAAATTAGTTTGTAAGAGCAGAAAATATGACCTTCTATAATGTGACTGGACTTCATCTAAGCAGTTGATGGTCATAGGGAAATAGTCTGGCTTCTCCAAGTAGGCAAGAATTCTGTCTGATGCTGGAATTTGAATTGCAGTTTTGCATCAGGTCTCCTGTTTGCTGGCCTGTTCTGGAGATTTTGTACTTGCCAGACCCCACAATTGTCTGAGCCAATTTCCTAAAATAAGCTTATCTTTATATATGTAGATACATATGTATAAATGTATGCATATTTACATATATGTGAATGCATCTCTCAGTATGTATAGTGAGGCCCTAGATATAGATATCCTTCTAGATATAGATACTAGAGAACTGGAGAACTCTGACTAATATTCAAATTTACTTACAAAGTTTACTTTTACTGTACTTTTTTCATAGACAAAATGATCCCCTTGTTTGACTTATAATTACTTGTTTGATTACAATTAGTCCATATATTTTGTGTCCGATTTATCCAACTTTCTAAGTGTCTCCCATCCTCCAGCCACCTAAACTGTGATTGACGAAAGATAATGGTCAGGAAAATGTGTTAATCTTGATAAAGTCCTGTCTCTTTTCTCCTTTTTCCCAAAGCTACCAAAGGCATTCGACCACCCCAGATTGCAAGAATCAGGCTTCACTTCAAGAAAACTGAGATACTGGTACTCCACAGGGAATGGCTTCACACTGGAGAGCTTTCTTCTCCCTCTCCCTGGTCATTACCCCCCACCCCCTCGCCACACACACATCCTGATGAGCAAAAGGTTCATTCTAAGTAGAAGCCGTGTTCCTTGCTTTATAGCAGTTACACCCTGTTTTCATTTGCACCTGTGTGAATGCATTCATTTGTCACTCTGCACCCCCTTGTGTCTTTAAAAGCAATGGCCACTAAAGAATAGAGCAGTCAAGTAGATGTTATTGGCACATGCCTGACTCTAAGCTTAACTCTGCGGGAGGCTGAGGTCTGAGGATCCCAATTTGAGCACAGTTCAGACAAATCTGATAGACTCTTACCTACCAATTAACCAGTGAAAAGCTAGAAATGGTAATGTGGCTCAAGTGGTAGAGAGCCAGCTATGAGCAAATAACCTCAATGAAAATGTGCAACCCTTAGTTCAAGTCCCAGTATCAGCACAAAGATAAACTAAATTTAAAGTTAGAAGTACAGTGCAACAGTGAAGTCAACTATGAATTTCAAGGCAAAAAGACTAGACTTCTCTCCTTGAGGGAACAGAAGTTTAGGTATGTTGTAATGCTATTGAGAGAGGAGACACTGTATTACCTATCAAAGTCACATTTGATTGTGTCTGCTATGAAGACATTTATTTAATTGAAGAAATGACTGCATTTTTCATAGACTCAGCATACTGTACTTGTGCATAGATGACAGTTTATTTGTCCTTCTTTAAAACTTATAGGTCCTTAAGTTGTTTGTTTGGTTTTTTTTTTGATTGATTTCACCTGCTCTTTCTGCTGGAAAGAAACTTTCTTCTAACTATCATCTCATTAATATGGCACCCATTCTTCCTCTCATTAATCTAGAGGTAATTGTGGAATTGCTAGCATATGAACCCAAATACTGTATATGGACTCTGGCAGTATGTTGAACAGCTTGTGCCTGTATTTTACTACCAACACCTGCATTTAAGTACAAAAGGGTTTAGGTACCTTAAAAAGAAATAATTTCAGTTTCCTTTCATTCACTCTCTTGTCTCTAGAAATCTGTCCCTGAGAAAACACATGCTGATATAAATACTTGATCAACTGAGAGCCAAGTAGAGACAGAGAGAGAGAGAGAGAGAGAGATAAGTGAGAGATATGGGGGTAAGTGTTTGATTTTGATTGATGGGCTCAAAAAGTATTCTCCATGAAGGGTTGGAAGACCTGGGAGAGAAGACTACAGACTATGGGGGCAATATACATAAACACACTATTATGGTAAACAGAGTGTTATTCTTCATTATAAAGTAATGAAATGCTCATAAAACACATAAAATTGAACTGGTAACTTCAAGCACCATCTTAAAATTTAAGAAACAATAGCCTATAGGGAACATTTGCAGGCATGAGAGAACTCTCGCCTTGTAAGTTTTATTTCATTGATTTTCCCTGGGAGGAGATTCTTATAGATGATGCCACTGGACCACTTAGTGGGAAAGTAATCCATCCCAGGTTTTGGTGTTGTTGTTTTTAGTCATGGCTTAGTGTTCATAATTTGGTTCCCATGTCTAGCTATGTTACTAGTGTTTCACCTGGTCATTCTGAATTATCTTGTGAGTTTTCTGTGGGGAAGACAAAGGTGCTTACAGGGACTCTGAGATTCTGAACCTCTCCCAGTCTAGGTTTTCTAACATTTTCCTCCTTATTCCCTTGAATTTTCATGGCACAGACTGTTCCAAGGTCTGCAGGTTTTAGGTATTGGTCAGACTGCTTTATGTAAGATTATTTTTCCCCTCTCTGTATACAGTAAATGTGCTCTCAATTGAATTTAGTGTTAGTTGGTCAATGGAGATAGATTTATTAAAATCATATTTTATAAGAAATAAAAATTATTGTTCAGCATTGGAAGTTTTTAATAATATAAAGTTTTAAACATATGTGTGTGAAATGTGACAGAGGTAAATTGAAAATTCTTGCTCTACATGGAGTAGTTTTTCACTTAAACAAGTGTTTTTGCTGTGTAAATATTCTGGTAATTTAATTTCGGTTGGGAAAGATCAAAAGCAAGAGGCTCGATACCGAGGTCTCATGACTTAGGCTCTTCAGATAATCACCTAGATGTTATTTGGGCAGAGAGCTGACAGAGAGCAAGGAAAGGCTCTTCTGATCCCAACCAAGGCTGAGGCCAGGTCACTGAGAGCTGTGTTAGCGCTTAATCTTTGAGGAAGGAACAGGAAAACCACTGCCATGAGTAGGAGGGAAAGAAGTGTTATGGATGAAGCTGCTCACTCTCACTGCCAGAATTCGAGTGAGTTCCTCCAAATGTGTGTGTTGAAAACGTAACTTCAGTGTTATGAGGTGACCTGAGTTATGGTCATGAGTATCCTGCCCTCACTCCTGGACTTATCCCAGCGGAGGTACTGACTGTGGGAATGCGTTTGTTATCAAAGTCACTCTCATTCTCTTGCTGCCTCACTCTCTCCATTCCTCTGGCCTGTTAGCACGCAGTGATAGGCACTCATCAGGTCCTTGCTACTAGCACTTTTCCCTAATAAATCTCTGTCCTTCACAAAAACATCATAATACATTCAACTACAGTGGCAACAAGTGGACTACATCTTTCCCTTAAAATCCATGTGACTCTATTGGGAAATAGAGCCCTTCTGAGGATAATTGAGGTTTGATACAATTATAAGGGCGGAGCCCTACTTCTGCAAGACTGCAGTCTACAACTAAAGGAAAAGATCCTCAGGATAAATCTGCCCAGAAGAAAGGGCATGTGAAGGACAATGAAGGGGGTGGCTATCTGCCAGAGAAGGAAGAGGTCCCAGGAGACATCCAACCTGCCAACCCCTTGACCTTGGACTTCTAATGTGCAAACGTATGAAAAAAAATTGATTTCTGTTGTCTTGAAGCTACCTTGTTGTCATGTTTTAGTTTCCTCAGCTTTCCCTGACTAATAACAGGATGTGAGTAAGGAACTTTCTTGTAAGAATAGTGACACAATGAAGAAAATAAATATATTAAGATGGTAGTGACATGGTCTTGGTTTAGCTGAGGTTCGTGTCTTAGGTTCTACCTTTAGGAGGTAAAATGTTTATGTTCATTTGATTAGTTCCTTACTATTTCCATCACAGATTACCTGAAACAGAGCACTCTATATGACTGTGAGTCAGAATTCAAGCACAGTTGGCCCTACCTGGTTTTCTGCTTAGGTTTACAAGGCCAGTGCCAAAGACTTGGCAGGAAGGTGTGGTGTGTTGGAGCCTCTAGGGAAAGAATATTCTTGAAACTCATTCTGGTTGTTGGCAGAATTCATTTTCTGGTGCTTCTTGAGCACACGGCCCTGTTTCTATCTGGCTGATGTCTGAGAATCTGTCTCAGCCTCTTGGAGTTATCTGCATTTTCTTCATGCTTTTCTTCCCGTTAGCAGGTCAGAAAAGGTGTATGGAGTCTCTTTCATACTCCCAATCTCTCTGACTTTCCTTTTTTGCTTCTTATCTTCTGTTTTTAAAAGCTTGTGGAGATTGACTATAATGTTACAAGATACTGTTCAGCAAAGAGAATAAGTTCTCATCCTATAGAACAGCAGGTTGATAATATCCATTATAACCTACTGTAAATGTTATAAAAATCTACCAGAGAGAAGAGAGAAGGTCCCAAACATTTTTTTTAAATGGCACAGAACAAAGCACAGATATCTCATGCCTGTAATCCTAGCTATTCTAGAGGACCTTGGTTGAAGACAGCTTGGGCAGAAATGTCACCAATTGTAACTCCAATTTACCAACACTAACTTGAGGTATAGGTATGATTCTAGTGATAAAGTGTCAGCCAAATATATGTAAGAAAGTAACATAAGAATGCAAATTTCTAAAGCCTGAATGAAAAGTCCAGTACCAGTAGAAAATAAACATCATAAAAACAAGAAGGAAATGCTAATGACTCTGATCATTTAATCTGTGCATATTATATGTATATGCCAAAATTCAACTTTGAATCCCATTAACTATAAAAAGTATCATGATAATTTAAAAGAAAAAAATGAGGCATGTATACAAATAGATTAGGCCTGTCTAATTAGTCCAATATAATTTCCCTGCTTAAAATAGTGATTTTAATTACATCCATGAAATCTTTTGTTTTTGTTTTTGCCATGTATTATACATACTCACAGGTTGTAAGAGTTAGGATGAGGAATTCTTTTAGAGGGCATTCTGCAATAGAATTTCTATTTTAAGAGCTCTGAGAAATAAGCATATCAGTGAAAACAGTAGATAATAGTCCACTAAGCAAACTTTCCAGTTTCTTGAGAGAATATGTGCAGAATATAAGCAAGATGCTTTGTTTGCATGATAAATATAAATAATTGAGCTTTGATGAAGGCAGGCTTTGATGTGGTTCATTGGGGGGAGGGGTTAATTCTTATTTTAGCATAACATAAGCTGAAAACCACCAGAAATTGGGATAATATTTGTAATGCTATAGAAAAAAAATCTTGAAGCCATTCTTGCATAAATTCCTTTTTTGGTATCACTTTCTTGAGCATAGGTTATCTCTATATACTGTATGTATTAAGAAAGTAAATGAACTGTTACTCCATAAACAAAAATGGATTTCAAGCTTTTAGGTGTCAAGTGATAAAACTGCAAATCCAGTTTACTAGCTATTTACCAGTGATTAATTATTAGAAGCACTGAGAGGAAAAGTTTGGTAAGTCAGACATTAGCAGTAGCAGGATGCTTATAGCTCAGGCAGCAGCATGAACAGGTAGGACTCCCCAAAACTCTAAGTAGAGCCAGTGCAACTGAGACCAGCTAGGGGTAGTCAAATAGTGCAGACCTGTAGGGATCTTGTCAGCTATGACAGACATTTTACCACCAGGAAAGGGTTGGGTCAATGGAAGAGTAGCTACCAGGAATAAAGAGCTTGGCATCCTGGAAGAAAAGCAATGCGACCCTCATCAGATTCAGTCAGGGCATTTGTGATGGCCACCAGGAAAACACCAAGCTCATGAAGGAGGGCAGTGACTCCCAGAGAATCTTCATCAGGAAACGACAAAGAGAAGAGACAGTGTTCCTTCCCCATGCTTCACAGTCTACTCTGGTACAGTGTCTCTGATGGAGACTGAGCAGGGAAGAAAAAATAGAAATAAGGTTTAGAAACTAAAGTAAATCACTGGCATCCTCAAGTGCCTTAATCAGGAATATGTCTAATTCTGAAGGCCAATGCTACAATATTCTTTTCCAATTCAACTGAGAACTACACTTACTATGCTTGCTTAGCTCAGTCCAAGGGACGTTTTCTCTTTCTGTACATTGATACAGTGCTACCAAGATTGGAGAGAAGCTTTATAATGATAATCATGTAAAGGATCTAGCAGAAAGCCTTTTACTGTATTGAATAAGCATTCAATAAAACTTATTATTCTTTTGATTTACATAGATACCATCGATTTGCCTTTGTTCAATTTTTTATCTTGAAATTATTAATGAAATTTAGTCATTTCACAGTTTATGAATATTTAGCGAAAATTGTCAGAGTCCAATTTTAGTCTCGTTCAATTTAATCATGTGACTCTACTGAGATATCGTCTCTCTGAAAGTCTGGGATACCCCTCTTCAAGCTCCCATCCGGTAGCAAATTCAAGAAGCTTCTTCAATTGTACCACTTTAGTGGTTATGGAGTTAATTCTCTGGTAAAGAATTTTTTATTAAAATATATTCAATCTTTATCTAAATACAATATATTTTTCTATTGCACATGACCATGAAGTTTGTTTTATGCTTAGAGACAAGGTAGCAAACAAACATTTCTATTTCTTTTTGGTTCACTTTTATTTAGTTAATTAACAACAACAAAAAAGAAAATAGGTACCAATATTTAGAACATCACAGTTTACAACGGAGTCCTTTTTTGAGTTGAGGAATAAAGAATAGTTGCCCGCATGTATAGGATTTGTAATGGCTTAGTTGACAAATGTTTGCCAAATTTGCATTTTTGAGAACAGCAAGCATCCACACTCCACATATTATAACAGGAAAGCCCCTGGACAGCAAGTGAGGAAATATGAAGAGAAATTTTGTCCTGGGGAATGCTTGGCTACATGCTAGTGGAATGAACTTTTCAGGACAGAGAGAACATTTAAGTTGGTTTCTACATGTACTTTCTTGTAACTGCTGCATAAAGTACAAGTTCTACCCAATAAAGTCTTTTATAGGATGACATCACTTGATGAAATCTTCACCCTACTGTACTTATTATTTTTATTGAAATGAAAATAAAGGGTTTGCATTATAGAACACAATGAATCCAATAGCATATGGACAGGAGACATAGATGGAGTCAAGTGGTCTAAAAGATCCTAGATTTTGGAGTAGAAGCGCAAAAATATATTTCCTTGGAATAACACTAATCTAGGAAAAGATCAGAGTATGCCACAAGGGAAACTGACTGGCAAGCATCTCATTCATTATGTGGCTCAAAAGGCTATAAGACTGTGAGTGACTATAGCCTTTCTTGATATCTCTCATACACAAAAACCAATCACTTGTGAGGCAAGTTAGTGTTATTCAAAGGTTTGAATCATCTCCACAAAACCTCTTAATTCAATATCTAGGTCACAATAAAAATCACCATTCTTAAGAAAAGATGTAACTTAAAGCAAAGTGAAACAATATATCATTGAGATGGATACACAGAGATAAGAAGTAAGTCCTTGAAATGATGAAGAGTAACGTATGTAACGTAAATTAAGAAAAAAAATTCAGGGCTGGGGATATAGCCTAGTGGCAAGAGTGCCTGCCTCGGATACACGAGGCCCTAGGTTCGATTCCCCAGCACCACATATACAGAAAACGGCCAGAAGCGGCGCTGTGGCTCAAGTGGCAGAGTGCTAGCCTTGTGTGGGAAGAAGCCAGGGACAGTGCTCAGGCCCTGAGTCCAAGGCCCACGACTGGCCAAAAAAAAAAAAAATTCAGAGTATCAATTATGGAAATATTTTTTAATTCTAGATCTAAAAATGTTACAAGTAAAATTATAAACATAGTAGAATGCTAGAAATATAATGTGGATTTGTACATCTGTCTTAAAAGAAAAGAATCCCCTCTTCAGACATTTGCAAATGTCATAGCTTACTCTCAATAACAGAAATATGGAACAAACTGATATTAAAGCTTCATGATGCAGTGATCGAGGAAAAACTGGAATGGCTATATTTAGCCAAGTTTAAGTTTGGTATAATTAAAAGCACATTACAAGAGATGAAGAAGTGTAAAAAAAGATTTCAATTTACATAAAACTATAAAAAGGCAAACATTGCATGTGTGTAAGTAAGCTAGCCTTAAAAGACTAAGAAATATACTCACTGCCTTATGTAGGAAACTATAACCCCTCTGTACATAACTTTATCAATAAAGAAAAGACAAAGCAAAAGTGTCAAGAGGTTGAACAAACTAAATTATCACCATAATGAGTTTTCAACATACCTCAGAAAATTGCAAATAGTCATTAAAAGTATGCATTTCAACAACACAATTATAAAACTTACAAATTATAAACTTATAAAACTTAACTTAGCATCTATAGAATTGTCTCTAAATAGTATGAATCATAATTAATTTATGAAGTAAATACTTTTCCTGAAACAATATAAAGCTAAATAAATTCCAAAGATTAAAACTACATAAGTTATATTGTCTGAACCTTATTGTTTTTTCATTTTGACAAATCTCTACTGAAAAATCAGAAAGTTTCTGAAGGATCCAAAATCTGAAAGAAATTACTTCCTTCTTAAAGAATGCAGATAAAACATAAATGAATATACATAAGCTCTGTGTATCATATATGAACATGAAACATTTTAAGGGGGGTAAACCAATTCAAAAATAACTAGGAAATTCCAAATTTATATGTTATTCCAAATTTATATATGATTGTATTTTAATAAGCATTGTAAGTATGTAAATTCTTACTCAGCTAATATTATTTCATTTATGAGCTATATCCAGTTATTAATACATAAACTAGTATATAAATAAATAAAATCTGAAGAATATGAATATTTCAAGCAAGAAGGGCTGGAGATACCCATTCTGAGAACTTAAGATGAGAATAGCAGCTAGGCACTGGTGGTTTAGTCTGTATTCCTAGCTACTCAGGAGTCTGTGATGTAATGATTGCACTTTGAAGACTGCATGAGCAGGAAAGTCCATAGGAGTCTTATCTTCAATTAACCACCAAAATGTCAGAAGTGGAGCTGTGGCTCAAGTGGTAGACTGCTAGTCTTGAGCAGAAGCAGCTAAGGGGCAGTGCCTTTTCACACATCCCTACACACACACACACACACACACACACAGATAAAGAGAGACAGAGAGAGACAGAGAGAGAGAATAGCAAGTTAAACTATAGAGTAAAATAATTTTTAAGAGTCTGATTCAATGTTTTCCTCTACAATGATAATGGAGGAATTCTCACCAGCTTTCAGTTTTGTACAACCTCTTTCCAGGAGAGGTAAAAAATCTAAGAATCACCATTCAGAGTCAAATACTGACT
Source organism: Perognathus longimembris pacificus (assembly GCF_023159225.1). Taxonomy (NCBI): domain Eukaryota; kingdom Metazoa; phylum Chordata; class Mammalia; order Rodentia; family Heteromyidae; genus Perognathus; species Perognathus longimembris. The sequence continues at coordinate 6,851,626 of NC_063168.1, read as the reverse complement.
CCATTCTGAAGGGATAGCTGATGGTCCTGGATGGGGTAAGGGCATTCTTTCACACCTTCTTTGTAACAACCAGCAGCTTCTGATGATATAGCATGACCTGGAAACTTTCAGAATGGACTGAATAAAGAAAAAGAGAAGGCTGGAGGTGGAGGGTCGAGAAGGGGAGAAACCTGAAAAATGGCTATGCAATGGAACAGGGAAAGGAAAGGAGCTTTTGACCATGAGCCCATGTCTGAGATCGCGCTGGTCAGCAGCACCTTCTTGAAGGGAAGAAAAGTCCTCCTTGTCTCCTCAACTGCACAATGTCCTCTGCACAAGTCTGTAGTGAGAAAAAGATTGTGTGGCTGAACTTTACTTGTAGAGTCGAGTAAGATTTAGGAAAAGGAAAGTCTTTAGGGACACATGAATTTCAACATGCCCTAACTGCTTGATTTATTCTTGATACTTTGGTTATGAAATTATATCCTTAAAATATCACTATTGTCTTCCAAGAAAGTCTTTGAATGACATAATTTATTGCCTATTTGTTTTACATTGACAAGTCCGGTGGCTCTGTCTGCCAGGCATTCAGTGAGCTATAGCCAGGAAAAAATTATATATTTCAGGTCATAGAAGGTCCTGTTTCATGGTATTACAGAGTTTTAGACTTAGAGCAAAATGAATTGATTTTTTTTCCTGGAGATAGTATTGCCAAAGAAATCTGAGGAATAGAATTCCAGCTTGAACTCTTTCTTCCGTGAGAAAACAAAGACTTTTACCCAGCAGAAATCTTGCCGTGACCTGAGAAGAAATGCTGAAATCAGATATGAATCTGGTCGAGATTGGAGAAGAAGATGGCGCATTGAGAAAACTAATTAAGAAACTGACAGTGGTAACTGGATATAGAATAGTGGAGAATAAAATGTTCTTCCCATCCTATTCTGAAAGTCCCTACTTACTACTTATCTTTCTTAAATAAAGGAGGAAGTAGAAATTCATTTCAACTCTTTAACTTTTTATAAACTTATGCTTCTCCTCATACATGTGTTTTTAATATGCAAACAATATATGTTTATGAAATTTAAAAATATTTTATCACAAATTTACTAACTAGCCCTATTTAATTTAGTAAGTTCCCATTAAAGAATCTACTCTGTGTTAGCCTTCAACCAAACTACCTTTCCCGCTTTTGCAGTCTGGGCAAGAGATGTAAATGAATGGAGAGTTAAGCTAACTCTTGGGCTCAAATTCTGGTATCTTCACTGATTCAGTGCCTGCAAAGAATGGAACAAGACTGAGTTGGCCATATTATCATGGAAACACAGGTCAGGTGACTGCTTGACGACTTGGAAAGTAGGAACAAATCAAAATTGGTCTTTATTTTTTTACATGAAGCTATTATGAAAATGGGTGTGCATTCAAGAAAATCAGCACTTTACTTCATTGTCTCCATTCACCGAAATGAAACGTAAAGCAGATAGTGTTAAAAAATGTTTTTTCACACTTTCTGTGTCCCTGGTCTGGAAAATTCAGAATCTTTCAGAACTGAGGTCTGTTGCCTGGCTGTGAGCTAGGGCTAGTGACAGGAAAGGGCTCACCTGTGTCTTCCAAACGCAAAGCCCTCAAGCACACCCCTTCTCAGTTTCCTCCTCTATTAGCCTGTAACAATTTAGGTCCCTATTCCCCTATCCTGTCTACCCCAGAGCTAGGATGGTAGATCAGGACAGCCTGGATTCCTTGAGCCTGTTGAAATGATCTCAGCCAACCAGAAGCTGCTCACTTGTCTAGACCATTTCTCCTCAGAAATATCAATCAAAGCTCTTGGTTACATTCTTCCTTGGCTCCCTCAGCTCCTGACTGACCCTGTGTTTTTGCTTGTGGCCCATGGGCAGTGGCTTGAGTCTTCTTGGGTATTGAGAGTAACTAATATTTCCAGTGGCAATCTCCTCGTGGATATTAGTAAAATTCATTTTTTAAAACTCATCTCCTGGGGCTGGGAATGTGGCCTAGTGGTAGAGTGTTTGCCCAGCATGCATGAAGCCCTAGGTTCGATTCCTCAGCACCACTTAAGCAGAAAAAGCCATAAGTGGCGCTGTGGCTCAAGTGGTAAAGTGCTAGCCTTGAGCAAAAAGAAGCCAGGGACAATGCCCAGGCTCTGAGTTCTAGCCAACTTTGAAATTTGGTACTCAAATTATAAGATGATTTAGATGATAATCTAACTGATAGATAATGACGTAGTCTAATTTATTTTTAAAATATTTCATTATTTTGAACTGTTGAGCAACATGCATGCATAAATTGTAGACTCAGATATAAATAGGCTTTGTAAACTTAGATATTTTTGAAGAAATGAGAGTACTCTAAAGGAAAGCTTTAATTCTACTAGGCATCTCATGTTACTTATTTACTGTATATCATTCAATTAATTATGTTTATAATTTATTTTCAGCTTAAGTTTGTACATTGCAATATAAAATGCTTCACAAGGAGCAAATACTTCCTTCCCATATATACAGAGTCCATAATTTCTCTAAAGAAAATATTTATTATCTCTATATTTTCTTTAATTCCCATAACCAAAATTCTTAAAAATTTAATAAAAAGCTAAAAATTAATAAATATCTAAAAGAGGATATAAAATTTGTGTTCTGTTTTACATTCCTAAAATATATACATGGTTCAATAAAAACTGGGTTTGACACATTTTCAATACTAATTTTAATCCAGTATGTAAGTAGCATCTAAGACGTGATTAAGTCATTAACCAGGATCTGTTCATTTATTGATTTATCAAAGCTAGCCAAATCATCTACTTTTGGCTTTGACATATTAACCTAATTGTTTTGTTTCAATAGTTATTTAAGTTTCATAAGATATCATTCCATGGGACACTAAGACTAATGAGAATTTTTGGAAAACCAAACAACATTTGAGGACATTCAAAGTTTGGATGTCCTCAAGTTTCACCAAAATGCTTATGTCAAGTGGAATTTATCAAGTGATTAATGGATAAAAAACTGAAAAAGAGTAATATGGCTAAGCTGTACTTGTTTAGTCTCTCTCTCTTTCTCTCTTTTTCTCTCTCTTCTCTCTCTCTCCCTTTACCCCTTCCCCATCCATTTATCTCTCCTCTCTCTTGACATATATTACATTTAAGAATGCAGAAGCTCTGTTCAGTGATCCTATATTGGCTATCATCCAAAGGAAAAAAATTACTTCACTTCTAAATTTCTGTGACATAACTTATATGTCTGGTGGGAAGACCTACAAAGTACCATTTTTCGTTGCTTCTGGCAGGTCTGTGGTCTGTGCCTCCCAGACTGAAATTTGTAATTCATATTTCCTTTGGCCAGATCTTTGTAACAAATGCCCAAAAGATACCTTACTTGTAGAAGAGGTTCTTGCAAATATGCTGTCAGTTCTCCTAGAAGCACAACTCTTCTGTCTTAGACCAGACTGTTTGTCAGCAAGGACCCTGTCACTTTTTCTGGTAGTTGAAATGTAGAAACAGTCTCTCCTTGGACTGATTCTTTGCGTTTTGAAAAATTGCCATAACAAATTCCCCAGCCTGCCAAGTTGGCAGATTCGACAGCCAAAGCTGGATCTGAGCCAGGCATCAATGGCGCATTCCAGATCTCTGAGTCAGCACCCATCTCCATGCCATTCTCTGTCTTTGCAGGACAGGGAAGCTGCTCGGGCCTTGCAATCATTGCTAGCCATGCATGCAGCTTCTTTTTGAAGGCTTAAACAACTTTTACGTTGGTGTTTCTTTATGGGAAAGAGAGAGTAGGAGGAATTGGTCCATTCTGAGAAGTTCTGATAGCGAAGCTTTCTCTTGAAGTTTGGTGGATTGGAGTCTGCTTGCTTTTCAGAAAGTGAGAGAGAGGTCTGAATAATTTTTTGGCTGGAGTTGTAAAACACGGGTCCTGACCCCTTGTCGTCATTAAAGATCCCATGGGCTCTTTTGAAAGGACTAAGGGGGATTAACCTTTCTGTTCTGGCTAAGTTCCTAATTGGATAATTACATTCTGCCTCCCTAAATTATCCCTGTAGCTCCAATTGGATATGGAATTTTCACTTCCTGTCATAAAGGGTTGTAGGGTGTTACGACATTTCACCCCAGGGGTGATGCCAATTAAGTCGTTAGTGAGGTGAAATCTGTATGTGGATTGTCTTCCCTTTTTTTTTTTTTTTTCAACCTCTTTTTCCCACATCCTCATTTGGAGTTTAAAATGTGTGGAAAGCCATTCAATCCTTCCTAATGAAAAGCGATGTCATAAGTTAGTAACACTGCTTTTGGTCACATTATTTCTAAGAATATAATAAAGGCAGTCAATAATTGATAAGCATTTGCAGAGAGCATTATCATTCTAAAGAGAACAAAAGCCCTGCTTAAACACTGCTGTCCGAATGCAGAAGTGAAAGGCTTCTGAAGCAAGTTCACACATTGCATTTTTTTGTTGGGGGAGTGAAAGGCAGCTTCCCCAGAGCAGGCAAGCCTGGGGCCTTTGTGGAAGGCTGGCTCAATACTCATCCCAACGTTTAGGCCCATGGCCAGGAGCACGGGGAGTCAGTGTCTCTCCTGCTCATGGAAGCAGGCTTCCTCAGTGGGCAGATGCCACGTGCCCGTGATTGCAAAGGGAAGGTCACACACCAGTCTCGCCAGCTGAATTTACCCATGGGGAAAATCCTGGCCCACAAAGCATTCCTGAACCTCAGAAGCAACCTCTCCAGCAACAACAGCCTAAAACATTATTGTAGTCTTAGTTCTATTATAGACTTTAGAAATCAGTTCTGTGGAAACAGATTTGAAAAGAGACATATGATAGAGGAGTAGTACAATACTTCATCCTGCCCCAATGTTAAATAGCTGTACTTCCGAGTAGGTTACTTTTGAAAACCTGCCCAGGAAAACAGGAAAGAAATAGAGGCTGACTGTTGCAGACTCACATATGAAATCTTAGCTACTCAGGAGGTTGATACCTGAGAATCAAGGCGCAATGCCAGCCTAGGCGGTAAGTATGGGACACTCTATCCAATTAACCAAAAACAACGAACAAACAAATAAGAAAGCTGGAACTGGAGCTGTGTCTCAAGTGGAAGAGCACTAGCCTTGAGCTAAAAAGCTGAAAGACAGTGCCAAGGCCCTGACTTGAAGCTCTAGGGCCTGCACATACAGGAAAACAAACAAAACAAAACTCACTGGTGTTAAACCAAAAATTGAAATAAGCCTCCTTTCAACATATGAAAGTAAATTACAAAAATTATGCTTCTATGAGCTTACATTCTACTTTATATTGCTTTCTCAGTACAATATAAATAGAAAGGTTCATTTCAAAAATATGAATAGACTTGACTTGATAGCCATTAGATCGATTACATTGTCATCACTAAGGCAACAAGTGGCATCTGATTTGAGCATCTTTAGCACCCTCTTGTCTATTCCAAAGTCTCTGAGTCTCTTGACTTTCTCCTTTTCATGGTTATTTTATTGGGGGCGGGGGAGGCGGAATTTCTCTATGGAGGCCAAATCCATCCCACTGAACAATTATGCCTAACATGTATCTAAGAATATTCCACTGGTAGCTGAAGGAGTTGCAATAGTGATCACTGTGAATTATTTTTAAAATAAATTAGTCTACAACCTGTCCTGTTCTCAATTCATACATACAATCTTTCCAACTCAGTTAGAACTTTAAAAACAAATTAGGCTATGTTTTTATTCTATTTTCCCCTGTCTTTGTTGCTTCATTTTATCACTCAAAAATATTATTGCTAAGCATGCTGCGGTTTCTTAAATCTCTAGACAAATTATGGATAGAAAATTAACAGCACAGGTTCAAGTAAAAACTTTCCTGTTTCCTCACTATTTGAAACAATAATTATAAACATTGTTTGATGGAAATAGTTATGTTATCAAAGCTTCCCAACAGTCAGTAGCAATTTTTCTAAATAACCTGCCTAGAAGACAGTAGAAGATCACGTCATATATCTAGCTGAGATTTGGACAGGTTAACTAAGGAAGACGAGCGCCATGCATGTCTAGGTATCTGGCTAGACTTATGTGAACAGTGACACACAGAACTTCTCCTTCTGAGACAAACATTACACTTTCTCATCCATCTTGGTCTACTTAGTTATAATTCCTTAGATCCTTAGTGAGAAACTAATACAGGATCTCAGTTATACCCAGACAATTCATCTACCAAGATTATCAAAGATTATTGGAAATTTGAATTTTATATTTGAAGCAGTTTTCTTTTCTTTCTTTGTTCTAGGCTTGTTTTTAAAAATCAGAGGTTTTATTTGACAGTTCAGGAGTTTGAACTCAGGACCTGTGCTCTACAACTTGAGTCATGCCTGCAACCCTTTCTGCTTCAGTTATCTTACAGATAGGTATTTCATTTTTTCTAGGAACCGGCCTGGACTGTAATCCTCCTAATTATTTATTCTTTGCATGTAGCTGGGATCATATCTATGTACCACCACATCTAGCTTATTTTTGAGATAGAGTTTAGCCAATTTTTCTATCCAGGCTTCAAGCTTTGATCTTCTAGCTTTCAGCTTTTTGAATATCTGGTATTGTAGCTATGAGCCACAGTCCTAGCCCTTACATTGATTTTATTTAATAAGTCCCTAGTTAACAAATATACACAGAATCATTTCTAAATGTATTTTCATGTTTGCTGGTGACAAATTAAGTCATGAGCCAACTTGCTAAACAAACAAACCAAAAAGGCATTTACTGTATTATCCAAGGGTGAGTATCTCCCTCCTGTAATCCTAGCTACTTAGGAAGTTGATATCAAATGGACTGAGGTTTAAAGACAACCAAGGAAGAAAAGTCTACTAAACTGCATTTCTAAAGTAACCAGCCAAAAAGAGATGTGGTCAAAGTAGTAGCATTCCAGTCAAATAAGACTGAGGCTCTGAGTTCAAACCCCACTACCATTACCAAACAAAAACAATAAAACATCATCATTTTTTCTTATCATCTTTTTCTTTTTGCTCCTGTGTGTGTGTCCGTGTGTGTGTGCATGCGTGTGAGGGCAGGTCTTAAAGATTGAACTTTAAACTCAGGGCCTGGGCATTCTCCTTGAGCTTTATGTTCAAGGCCAGCACCACTTCTAGCCTTTTAGTGCTTCATTAGAGAGAAGAGTGCCACAGATTTTCCTGCTGAGGCTGACTTGAAACTACAATCCTCAAATCTCAGCCTCGGGAGTAGCTAGGTTTACAGGCATGAGCCACCAGTGCCCCCATTACCATTACTTTTTTAAAATCATTATTTCAGAAACTATGGGATGTTTAAGGGCAGTAAAGAGAACTGAAAGAAACTGACCACTTGTTTTCCTTCCCATTAAATTTGGTTCTGTTTTCAAGATTGGCTGATTGGAAATGAGCTGGTGGAACTGACTAACAAATATCATTGTGAAAAATAGCATATCATCTAGAGAATGGTCTGTCAGTTGGTAACCACCTGTGTTAAGTAGTAAGAACTTTATCTTAAGTACATCTTCCAAATTACTCCCCTGAGTGCTCAAATTTACTATCAGATCATTTAATTCCTTGTGAATTGGTGCAAGTATCCAATGTTGTATCTGTCCCGGAGGCATACACCACCAGACTCTGTACCCATACACACACACACACACACACACACACACACACACACACACACACACAAATACACACAAAGACATGTAACTATATAACAATCCCATTTTTGTTGCCCATTGTTGGATTAGTATCATCAAGTTGTAGCACCCAACTAAAGCACATTAGTAGCATCAGACTGTAATAATCTTACAGGTCAATCATTATAGTAGTAACAAGTGCATTCACAAGATAATGCAACACTAGCATGAAATACTCTTGTGATAGGACCACAGGCTGAGAACTATTGTACAGAAGATTGTCCATAGCCCTTTCACCCAGCTATTCTCTGCATTTCTCTGACAAGTAAATAGAAGCCAGCATTAGGACATAAAGACATTTGACCTTGACTGACTGAGCAAGGTCAGACTACCTGCTGCACTGACAGCAATGAAGTGAACACCTTGAAGGCACTTAGAGGACACAATAGATTAATAGGATTACCTGCATCAGTGTCTCCAAATTTTGTTGAGCATATCAATAAACTATGAACTTCTGGATTCTTGGTCTTAGGAGAGGAATAAGTATAATGCAATCAACCAAAGGGAGCCTAATTGATAACATTTCTTTGACCCACCGAATGAGATTTTCCATCTTGTCTCTGAGCGTACTGGAAAAACAATCGTTAATTCTGTATTCAACAAAAACACATTGAATATGATTTGTCACGTTTTTCAGGTATCATTGGGCATTTTAGAATGTTTGGACATCTGAGCCCTAAAATGTTGTAAATTCCAACATTTCTGATTGTCATATCTATGTTTGTGAAGATTTGGGGCAATCTGGGTTTAGGGTTTTCACATTGTGGATATTCAACTTGTAAAATAATTTTAAGTAAACAAAATTCATTTAGAAAATTATATTATCTTGATATTGCTATTAGGCTACTGGCCTGTCCTAAAACATTTTCATAGATGGTATATGTAAGATGGCCATAGAAAACAGGTAAACAGCATATCAGATACATCAATCCCAGAAAAGCAAAGAAAATTGAAGATGGTAAGTCTCTAAAATCATAGAGACAGCTACAAAGCATACTCAATAATCAACTGAGATTTTTTTAAGTGCATTGTGTTTCAGTTCAACATTAACTAATTAACAAAGATTACAAGTTTCCATATGTATTTTCCTGGTAGTGGGTTGTTAGAGTTAAATGTGTGGGAACAAATGTTTTCTTTCACTCTTTTTGCTTTTTGTTTGCTTTCCTAACTAGTCTCTACTTCAGGTGAATGGATGTAAGCATGTTTAAATTTAGAGATGAAAATAAAAAATACATTTTGCTTATGAACTAGCTGTAAAAACTTATTTCTTCAATGTGTTTATAAAAACATGCTTTCTCTTCTGTTCTTTTGCAGGGTTTTATAAATCTTACTTGGCAACACTCACTAACATAAAAGAAAATTGACTATTTATGAACATTCTAAGGGGCTTATGGGGGGGGGGGTTCTTTACAAAAACGAATCTGAAAGGATTCAGTCTTTGCTTCCAAAAGGGTAAAAGGAAGAAAGATGGAATGTAAAGCAGAGTAGGGTTTTGTTAAAGCAGAGAAGATGGTGCAGATATATACTCTGCTTTCTGTTTTGAAGAATGAAACAGTTTGGGAAGGGCAAAGGATGCAGAAAGAAGAGTTGGAAGAAAAGGAAACAGAGCAGAAAAGTGTTGACGCACGTGCTTCTGAAAGATGGGTGAAGTGGCTAATGTGCACCTTTGCAACTCTCCGCCTACTTTACCTCCTACCTCCCCTTAGGCCCATGAGTCTCTGACTTGGCACTCAGTGTGCTACTCATTATCCCCTGGCTTTGGGTGCCTTTCTCTTCATTCCCATCTTACAAAAAGCTTCATGGACTCCTTAACACCTCTGCTTCTTAACTAAATCCCTTTATTGATGAGGTGCAAAAGCAACAATGTGCCAGATCACCATTCTTTTCTAGTTAACACAAATAGCAATTCCATCTGAATGGATAGTTGCTTATAAGATGCTTATTGACTCCATGAATAAATTGTAGATGGCCATAGAAAACAGGGAAATAGCATATGTCTGGCCACAGAGAGATACATCTTTTCCGGAAAAGCAAGCTGTAAGCAAAGTACATTTGCTCAACAAAAGTACAAGTGGTTCCCGGAGCTTTAAGTTAATTCTGATATTGTAAGTGGCTCTGTTCACCTGTGAGAGTGGCCAGCCTCATCTGCAACCTGCTAGAGGCGAGGAATGCATACGCAGCCTTCAGAGAAAGAACAAAGAAGCTGAATGCTGATTGTCTTTGAGCAAAGGGACCCAGACTGACATTTAGTATTTTTTTCTAATGTTCTCATTTTCCAGAGGTTCCATGTTGAGTCTTACACATAATTTGTATTTTGCTAATACAGTGTTTGGTAGAGTTAGCATGTTGTCCTGCAAATAGAAGTGCCTCTTAAACATTCTCCTTTTATGCATTCATTTATTTTATCCAGGGCTAAAACAGCGATTCTTCTCTTCGGTGTTTCTTGAACGGCTTCTGAAAATTCAAACTCCTCTTCTCCTTGGCCAGACACCTCAACTCAGCAACTCTAAGAGATAGCCTGGCTCTTTGTGCTTTAACAAATATGTACATGACCTACAATGGTAGCGTACTCCTGTCATCCTAATCCTCGCTATTCCAGAGGCAAGGACGAGAAGGATGCCCAGGTAAGGCCTTTTCTAGACAAAATGTCAGCAAGACTCCATCTCAAACAACCCCCGAGCCTGGTGATGCACATATGTGACACTAGCTATACAGAAAGCTTGACTAGGAGGATCACAGTTCGGGACAACCCAGGTTAAAAAAAAAAGTGAGACTTTATTAAAAAAATAATAATCAAAGGAAAACAAGACTATGGATGTTGTTCAAACAGCAGAACAAAGGCCTATCAACCTCTCCACCATGAATTCAAACCCTATGATTATCAAAACAAATGAAAATTAAACACATGTCCAGATTTTTAAATCTTTTTTTTTTCCTTCTTCCACTTTTCTATTTCTTCCCGCAAATGCTGTGCACCCTTTGCTTATGAGGGGACCCAGTCCTGCCTTTCCCTGTAACTCTCAGTCACCCCCCTCCCCTCAGCCTTTTCCATTCACAGTAAATTCTCGCCCTTGTCAATTACCATGTGAACATTCATAACTGGTAGAGGAACTTGTAGCCAAGAGAAGAGCTGTGAATTAAAAGACAGTGCTGCAAATCTGCAAGTCCAGAGTCCCAGTTAAGTCAAAAGCACAGCCAAAGAAAAGACATGAGCCAACAGAAACTCCATCCATCAGAGCAGGAGATCCTGAGAGCTGCAGGGAAAAGGTGGTAGTGGTGTGGTGGTTGGGGGGGGGGGGCTGTAAATACTGAGTTTTTTGGCCCATGATGGATATCACTAAATCTGTCCCTCCTTTCTAGAGATCACTCTTCATAAAAGCAGGGCAGGATTCCCTCAAAGTAGAGCCTCACCTGACATCCTGTAGTTATCTCTCTGCTTTATCCTTCCCTTACTGATAGAGAGCTAGCCAAAGGCATTGTATAATTCATCAGTTGTCGATACATATAATGCCTGTCCTTCAGTGCACATTGATATATACAACATATCCTAATATTTATATGAATATCAATTAATAAATCCATTAGTGTTCTTTTATTATGGAAAACGTGTATGTCCATAGATTATATTTCAATATCAGTTTTTAAATGTTAGACTTGGAGAAGATTATTGTTTTTTGTTGTGTGATCTCATAAAGTAAATAAAACCAGGTATGGGCATACTTTGATACCAGACATGACTTCTACATAATTGACATCAGACATCTGATATTGAGGTGTCATATCTCAAGGACTGCCTACAGTTACAATTTTGTGCACAATATCAATAACTGAACAGGACTCACACTTTCCAGTCTATTTGATTGTGGCTGTTCAATGTATCAGGAATGCATCTAGATTTGTAGGTTTCTCTTCAACCTTCATGGTGCAACACTGGGATTTGTTCATTTACCTCCTGAGGAAAATAAGGGAACATTTGAGAGCATACCAGGTCCTTATTCCATAGTTTTCCCAATGGAGAAGGTGATTTATATGTGAACGTTATTGAAGTGAGCAGTGGATTTGAGTGCTGGCACTGGGTCAAGCTTTGTATCAGGTTTCAGCCTGGTTTGATCAGTAGAGAAAAGTGAGGCTGCTGTTGGTGAGAGCATGGATGAAGTCATAGTGCCCCTCATTATCTCATCCAATTTGGTAAATGAAGATCTGAGTGTTTGCCAGTTTCTTAGTAATGCCATTGTCATTATTACCTATTAGGCAGTATTGAAAAGAAATCCCCAGTTGTGCCCAACTTTAATTATTATGATCTTTCTGGCTTTGTTTATAAATATACTGCTGAACAAATCACAGATGGTCATGGATAGTGAGGTACAGGGGTTACCAATGAAGTTGATTGAAATACTAATGCAAGTCATAGCCCTACATTCCCATCTTATTTCAGAGTGTCAACGCCTGGCAGGAAGGTGCAGGCAGGTTCACTGTTCCCAAGCCTGAAGCATTGTACCTCTAAACCAAGCTGTGAGTTTGTTTCTCTTCTCCTTTAAATCGAAGGGTAACCTTCACTGTTTCTCCTGACTCCTGATCATTAGTATGCACATAACCCTCTTTCATCGCTTTATTAAAACACAATTATTCTTTTATTTTAATTGGCACTTTTGCACATCTATTTTTTCCCACCAGATTCTAAGTTTATTGCAAACTTTAGGCAATGTTCAATGTTAATCAAATGAATGCATAAATAATTCATTCTCTATTTTAAGGAAAGGCAAAGAAAAAAAAAGGTTGTGGAGAATTTGGACAGAACTCAGTTTGGAGAGGTCAGTTATAAATGTATTTGAAGGGTATTTTAAGTTAACTTTATTAATAAAAATCATTTGTAACTGGCGCTAGTGGCTCATGCCTATAATCCTAGCTCCTGAGATGGCTGAGATCTGAGGATCGGAGTTCAAATTCAGCCTAAGCTGAAAAGTCCCCAAGAGACTCAAAAACTTGAAGTGCCACTGCCTCAAGTGGTAAACAGAGAGCTTTGAGCACAAAGAAGCTGAGGGGCAGCAACTAGGCCCTGCGTTCAAGCCGCATGACTAGAAAAATAATACTAATAACAATAATAATAAATTTGTGTTGGCTATTATTGGCCATGCTTTGTTTTTCATACATCTTGAGTTAGTGGGAAAAAAGTAAAACCATAAATGTATGCCAATAGCACACTGCATTTCTATCACTTTGGACACTTGGCATCCTAAGTTTAATTCATTTAGAATTTAGGTTATAGCCATTACTTTATACTTCAGCTCATTTAGACTGTATAATTTAAAAACACTTCAGAGTAGTTATCACTTCTTCATTTTGAATAGCACCCTCCTGATGCACTATCCTCCACAAGGGCACATCCTCCTGCTCTGCCATCCCCTACAAAGGACACACCCTTCTGGTGCACTGTCCTCCACAAGGGCACACCCTCCTGACATGCCATCCCTCACCAGGACATGCTCTTCTGAGGCGCCATCATCCACAATGAGGCACACTTTACCGATGCACTATCCTTCACCAGGGGCACACCCTCCTGATGCATTATCCTATACAAGGACACACCCTCCTGAAGCATTGCCCTCCACAGGGACACATCCTCCTGCTCTGCCATCCCCTGCAAAGGGCACACCCTTCTGATGCACTGTCCTCCACAAAGGGCACATCCTCCTGACGCACTGCACTCTGCAAAGGGCACATCCTCCTGACGTGCGGTCCCTCCCAAGGGCACACCCTTCTGACACATCGCCCTCTGCAAGGGCACATCCTCCTAAACATGCCATCCCTCACAAGGGCACACCCTCCTGATGCACCATCATCCATAACGGGGCACACCCTAGTGATACACTATCCTTCACCAGGAGCACACCCTCCTGGTGCATTATCCTCTACAAGGGCACACTGTCCTGATGCACTAGACTACAAAAGGACATATCCTCCTGTTGTGCCATCCCCCACAAAGGGCACACCCTCCTGATGCACTGTCCTCCACAAGGGCACATCCTTTGGAGGCGATAGCCACCAAGAGAGCACACCCTCCTGATATGCTGTCCTCCAAGAAGGCACACCCTCCTGATGTACTATGGTCCACAAGGGCACACGCTCCCCATGAGTTTTCCTCTTATCGGGTCTCAAGCTTTCAAGTTTTCAGTAATGTCTCCTGATGAGGAGTAGGTTTTCAGCAGATAGACCTTCTAAGGACAGTCAATGGCCAAATGACTGCATTGCTCCATTACCATTCACAAACCAAACTTCAGAAATGTATTTGTATTCCACAAAATTTAGCAATAGGCTGTCCCTCTTGCTTTAGATTCCACTTTGGATGCCGTCCTTTCCCAGGGCTCTCTGGGATTGGGAGAACAGTCCCAGACAGTTTTTCAGTTTTATTTATCTTTAAATGAAGAAAATAATGAAGCATCCTAGCCAAATATTTTGCAAAATGTCCTACAGATTTTACTGGATGGTTTTCTCAGAGTTTGACTATGGCATGAATTCTGATAATGAATGCCACCTAAAGGCAAATGTTACTTGTCATGTGATGTCTTGTGAGGTCATGTGACCTCATTGGATAAGGTAATGCATGCTAATCAGAAGGTCAGAAGTAAATTATGGCCTAGGAAATGAGTATTCACCAGACACTCAGTTATTGACTTTCATGGACTACGTAGCCTCTGGAATTATATTGGTTGTTCAGGAGGCCCAGTTTATAGTAATTTTGGTACAACAAGTCAGTCTGACAGAGATGAATAGGGGTACCAATATAAGATGATGCTTTTATAATAAATATTTTAAAATATGGAATCTTTGGGGGACTAGACATTGAGTGACAGATCCCATGTTTCTGAAGTGCATTCCAAAAATCGATTCTTCCAGAACTCTTTTATCTTTGAACTGGCTTAGATTGATAAGATGAGGAGGCTTCATTATGAGAATTCCACAGATGTGTCCAGTGCACTCAAAACATGCTCAAACCTCCATGGCATTCCTAGCTCCTCCTTTCCTCCTCCCCCTTTTCAACTCTTTGTGGGCTTCATATTTCTATAATTTACTTCATTTCACTTTAACCTTTATATCTATTCCTTCCTTCCTCTTCCCACCCACCCACATACATATTTAGAGAGAGAGATAAGTACACACTATATGTGCACATGTGTGTCTAAGTATTATAGCTTTTCAATGTGACTTTTGCAGTGTGGCAGTAATGATGTGAGTGCATTTTTCATCTTCATCAAGTTTTCAAACCACGACGAATTGTAGATGAGACTCAAGTGCTTTTTCCCCCTAAAAAGTCTACCTGTAAGCTGGAGTCAGTAGTTTAACCTGTTCAGCAGTAAGCACCTGCAGAGAGAGAGAAAGCATTTTACCCACTAAGTTCCTTTCAGAAGGGAGAGTTTCCATTTACATGAATTTGTTCTCAGACTCTTCAGAATGACCTTTTCTAAGGATCATGTGGACTTATCTTAATACACACTCTTTCCAAATCCATTAACTCATCCTTCTGTGTCCCTTTCAAAGCCTTAAGTCAAAGGAATCTTAGATAGAGGGCTAAGGAATCAGGAATGGCAAAGCAGAAGATACTTCACAAACTCAAGGTCATATCTGATGCGACGTTTCAAATAACAGCGGGGCCGCGGAAGGGAAAATTGTGCAAAATAAATATAAAGCCACGATTATTAACGTACGTGGGAGGAGTCATTTTGTGAAGAAGTTGTTAAGTCAGGGTTACTGTGTTTATTACTTTTCGGTGGACTAATTTTATTTTAGGAATTAAACCTAATAATTGTGCTTTGCTTTATTTGAGTTTACCTTGTTTGTAATGATCTCCCAGGCACTTGAGAGGGGAGATTTCATTAAGTCCAACGAGAGCATTTGTTTTACTTTAATAATACACACAAGTCCCCAAACAGTATGTTGCTTATATTTAAATATGTTCACATGACGATACTGATAATAGTTATTGCCCATAAAGGCACACAAAATGATAAAACAGGAGACGTACTTATCAATCCCTTGTGAGCAAAAGCACAATATATTACTTTTAGAGATTCAAATAGAGCAATATCCATTACAAAACTACTGTATGCCTGATTTCTACATCCAAGTATGAGTTAAATGTCTTTTTTTCTCAGAAATATCCACAACAACCAGGTGTCAGTAGCTCAAGCCTGTAATCCTACTTACTCAGGAGGCTGAGATCTGAGGATCGTGGTTCAAAGCCAGCCTGGGAATGAGAGTCTGTGAGATACTTATCTCGAATAAACCACCGGAAAAATGGAAGTGACACTGTGGCTCAAGTGGTATAGCACTAGCCTTGAGCTGAAGAGCTCAGCGACAGCACCCAGGCCCAGAGTTCAAGCCCTACAATTGACCAAAAAGAAAAAAAATTCACAGCAAAGCACTTTAATTTTATGCATTTTGAGAGCTGTTTGTATTACCACATATCAAAGACAATCCTTAACACAATCAGATTTCCTGACTTTCCTTCCAAACATGTAGTTAAGGCTATTGTTGTTACTTTTATTCTCCTTTTTGATAGAAATGAATTTTAAAGGAACTACCTTTTAGACATAGAAAAAAAAAAGAGGTAAGGAACAGAGAACTCGAAAAGTTCCATGATTCTTTTTTTGCAGTAGAATTCTTATTTTCTTTGTGGTGGTGCTTTTGCACCACCATACCTTGGTCATTTTCTAATACATCCATAGAAAACAATAGGAATTGATTTGCAGTACATAAAATGAAGCATGACAAAAATAATTTCATCGGTTTTCACAGATACAATTTCTATTTTGTGTTTTATAGTGCTAGATGTTCTGCCTTTCTAAGACAGTAGAGTGCAGTTAAAGTTCTCAACTTTCCAGTGATTGACCAGTGATTGTGACAATGGAGAATTGATAGCTACTGCCAGAAAAATGGATATTTGTCTTCTAGATGCAAAGTGGAATACTGGAATTTGTCACACAATCAATGACCACCTGGCCCTCATCCCCATCACATTGGGAACAGAAGAGATGAGGCAAAGACAGGATTATCTTTTCAAGGCCTGTGATGACTCATGGATGGTATCCAACTCAAATGTTCTATTGCTCTAAGATAAGATTCATTTCATGCCAGTTTCTTTCCTATTCATGGTACTAAGCTTAAATTTGCGTCACAAGTGGTAATGCTTTGAGAAAAATAGACATCCAAGGTTTTAGCACTTATAGTCTAAATTACTGTTGTGTGTATGTGTATGTGTGTGTGTGTGTGAGAGAGAGAGAGAGAGACAGAGAGACATACAGACAGAGAGACAGAGAGATGGAGAGATAGAGAGCTTGTTTGCATGCCAGCACTCACTGGGGTTTTCTATTAAAGACTAGCCCTCTACCTCCTGAGCCACATCTCCATTTCCAGCATTTTACTGGTTGACTGGAGATAAGAGTCTCATGTATTTTAGACCCGGGTTGGATTTGAACCTCAAGCCTCAGAACTCAGCTGCCTGAGAATCCAGGATTAAGAGGCATGAGCCACCAGGGCCTGGTAGCCAGTTTACTTTTACTTGCCAGGATTCCAGGCAACATAATGCAAGGACAAGGCTATAAACAGCCATGAGCTAACGATATTTTTACTTTTATAATTAATTTTTCATTCTCTTTAAGTAGTTGTACAAAGGGTTCTAACTCAACATGTTAGTTTATGATTACACTCCTTTCTTTGTTCTCCCTTCATATTTTCAAACCTTACCTTAAAGGGACTAGGTATTAAAACTAATAGAGTCATAGAGATGTGGCAAATGGCTCTTCTTTTCCTTTCTCCAGGATTTCTGTGTGCCTAGCCTTGCTATTGTGATCAGCTGTCCATGCTTCTAATACTTTGCACTTACACTATACATTTGTCATTCTTGGTTGTTCTGATATTGGAGAATCTCCTAGCCATGAGGCCTAGGAGATTTCAAACTATGAATACACAAGTGTTTTCCAGTCCTTCTAGCAAACACACTTGGTGCTAATTTTTCTAATTCTCAGAGGGTTTGGGTGGGACTGAGATACCATTTCTATCCGTGGTAAATAGCTTAAAGTTACATGCTTACAGAAGTAGCTCGAATCAGCCAAAGTAGACAGAAAATACACAAGGAAATATAACATTTACTAAATATAAGCAGACATTAAAAATGTTGTGTCACTACTCACTAAATAACACAATATAACAGCTACTTACTTCGTTAATAATTAGTGCAAAGTATTATGGATCATGTAGAGGATTTGAAGTATATGGGAAGATGCCAATAGTTTCTGTGCCAATATTTCATTATAGCATATAAAGAACTTGAGTATCCTTGGATTTTGTTATTTGTGGGTGTCTTGGAAGCAGGCCTCCACAATTCTGTGAGATCACTCTATTTTCTGTTTGTGTATTGTTACCTTTCCCATGCCCCACTCCTGATCTTGGGATTAATTCCTAACACCTGGATGGAAGTGCTTATCTCAAGTGCCACCTGCAGGACCTGTGAAGAAAGACAAAATTGTCTTCACCAAGTGAACTGGAGAGTATCAACATTCTAGTTTGCTATATATAAAACTATGCTCCTGTATCTCATGTTATCATTTCAACCATGAAGATCTAATAGTTGTAACTGTTAGTAATTTTTATCTCACCAGAGTCCCTTAGTTCAAACTACTAAGTCTCCTCACCGTATTCCACAGAGTGAAATTGCACTTGATATGAAAAACCTTGAGATTTCCACACACCTTCTATTAGACAGCCACATGAAGAGGTCCTTATCGCCCCTGAGCTAAAGGTACGATTTTCTCAGTGTGACTAAGCAGAGGCCTGTTTGCGGCCACCTTCTCATCTCCCCATGCAGTGTTCTTGTGCTGTCATTTCACCGTTCTGCCTATGACCGCCTTCAAAAGTCCACGGGCCACCTCAGACGCAATTGCTACCGTAGAGGCACATAAATGGGAAATCTCCATGTGGAGAAAAGAAAATTCATTGCCATGCAGGAGCAGGAATCCTTTGAGAGCTCAAAATTCAACTGAAATTTTGACCAAAGAGAATGGAATTGAGCTCTGAGGATTTCCACGGACTCCCAAATGCACGCAGCCATGGAGGTGAACAACAAACATATGTCAAGCTTCCAGAAGAGCTTATGCGCAGGCTCTTTGTGTCTAATCTAGGCACAAAGTCTGGTCTCTGGAGAAATGCTGACCTGAGAGTTCAAGTCAATCATATTTTCTGGGAATATCATTTGTCTTGACTCTTGGTAATCCCAAAGCCTTAACTGACCTAACTCTACCCAAATCAGCATTAAGGGAAGATGTTAATGAGCACACAACCTGAAAAGGAAATCTGAATCTGAGTTTTCTGTGACTTTTTCATCTGAAAGTCTCCTGAGCTAGTATGGTAAAGAAAGAGGAAATGATAACTTATCAAAAGTATAAAGGAGGAGCCTAATTCCCACTGAGTATGAATAACCAGATTGAAGGCCGAGCCGTGACAGACACCTATCCCGGGCAACTAAGAGACTGTTTGGAGAATGCTAATTAAAAATTGAGTTCTCAGTTGAAATTCTGCTGGGACAATATTGTAAATTGTTAGTCGTATCAGGTTCTTACAGAAAATGAGTCAGGGATAATTTTCTAATGCATGTTTGTTACAAAGGCAAAATATATACGCCTATATTAGAATGAGCTTAGAAATAACAGTATAATCTTATGAGTACTGAGACAGGCTTCAGCGTAGTACAGAACACACTGAGATGGCCATATGAAGGAATGTCAGCCAGCTGAGGCCAGAGGTTAGCCTATTCCAGAAGTCAGATGGCCAGGAGAATCAATGCCAGTGATGTGGGTCAAGGTTTGCTTGTAGCGAAGCTGAGTGCTTGGCAAGAAGAAATCCTATCCTTGAATTCTAAGAGGCTCCATCTTATAGTCTATCACAAGTCCCCCCCAAGCTAGATAATTTAATTAGATGTTTCGATTTATTTAGTAAAGAATAGTTATTATCAGGTAAATCTAACCCTGTGATTTTAATGCTGAAAGAGTAAATCATCTCAAATGTTCTCACCCTGGATATATCAAATGATATCTACGTAATGTGAGGAAATGTTAATTAACTCAACAGAGCTAATCATTCCGCTAAGTAAATATAAATATCAAGGTGTATATTTTAAACATGTAGAGATTTTTTTCTCTCAATTGTTCCTCAGTGAATTGGAAACAAAAAAGGAAAAACAACATTTTCTTTCTGAGGGGAAATCCCTATACCAACTGGTAAAAATGTTTCTTTTGTATTTTATTTAGATTAGTAGAAAATGTATGAAGGCCCCCAAATGGCTGTGTAACTTAATTTAGATAGTTCCACTGAGACTTATTTTTCATAACTGATTCAAAAATTTGCTTGAATATTATTGCAGAGACACCTTCACTTCTTTGGAATTAGCTTGTTAGATTTGTGGCGACTCTGAAATATGTTGTGGCACAAGAAGAGTGCACACACAGACACACACACACACACACACACACAGGACAATGGAGAAGAGAAAAAGAGAGAGAATGAGATGGTCACATTCCTAGAGTTCTAGAAGACAGATTAAAAATAAGAGTAAATAACCAGAATTGGTACATTTTGAGAAACTCTTACATAGAGAAATGTATGCGTTAGATTTTTATAACTGTTATCTAACCTCTACGCGTCTGTGTGTGTGCGTGTGTGTGTGTGTGTGTGTGTGTGTGTGTGGTATCAGTTCTGGAGTTTGAACTCAGGGCCTGAGCGCTGTCCCTGAGCATTTGTGCCCAAGCCAGGAGTTCTGCCACAAAAGCCACAGCTCCTCTCCCAGCTTTTGGTGATTAATTGGAAATAAGACTGTCATAGACTTTCTATCCCAAGCTGACTTCAAACTGTGATTTTCAGATCTCAGCCTCCTAAGTAGCTATGTTATCTAAAAGGCATTAAGAATTATGACAGTGTTGGGGCAGTGGGCTCTTGCTTATAGCACTTGCTTAGAATGTATAACATTTGGTTCAAAGCCAGCCCGGCAGGGAAGAGTGTGAGCTGTAGTTACATGTGATGAATCTGTGTGTAATCCCAGAGACTTAAGAAGTGAAGATCGGAGGCTTTCTAGTTTGCTGGAGGCAAAACTAAGCAAAGTTGTCAGGACTCCATCTTAAAAACAAAAAACAAATAAAATAAAACAAAAGCAAAGGGCAAAGGGGTGGTCTACGTGACAGACTATTTGCCTGTACTAGGTTTAAATTTAATCCCTAGTACAACAATTAAAAAAAGAGTATCATTGGATCCATTCCAACAATGAGATAACCAAGCATTACAGATGATAAGGTGTGTATTCTACGCTGCACAGCCAGAAAGAAACGCTGAAGGCGTAGCCTGATCTGTTTGACACGTGGCATGAGGTCTTAACAACTGGAACTCTTAGCTTTCGTCTAGGCAGATAAAAACAGAAGCGGGGAGGGAGGGTGAGACTCTGTAATAAGTAAGGCTAGCAGATTTGGTTTCTAGTTTGTTTACATGAAGCAATATTCTAAACTAATTAAAACCACATGCATAAAAGGTAAAAAGTCAGGTTGAGCATGATGTGTCAGGCCTATAATCCCAGATGGTCAGGAGGCAGAGGAGATCATGTGTACTGGTGACTGAAGCCTGACGGAGGGGGGAAATAAAGCCAAGCAGACCTCATCTCAACAACTATGTCGAGTGTGGTGGCATGTGCATGTGATTCCAGCTACATGGGAAGCACAGACATCAGGATTGTTGTCCAGGTCACTCCAGGAAAAGTTAGGCCCTAGCCAAATAATCACTAAGGCAAAAGAGCTGAGTACTACTGTTCAAGTAATAAAGCCATCATGAGGCTCTGCGTTCCCAGCAGTTTAAAAATGGAATGGTGGATGTGAGAAAACCTAGTGGATTAAGGACATAAATGGGAACAAGTTTTAAATATTGAAATTAAAATCCCAAAGTGCTTAATACGTATTTCCCTATGAAAATCCAATTCACAAAGAAAAATCATAGGTTAAAAAACTATCAGAGAAAAACCCTCTGTACTTCACTTTGACAATTAAAAAAAACTATCAGAAAAGTTAGTATCCATAATATTAACCTATGACTTATTGTCAAAGTGAGGAACAGAGGGGTTACAGTTTCATACATAAGGCAGTGAGTACATTTCTTATCCAACTTGTTACCTCCTCTCCAATCCTCCCCCCGATCTTTCCACTCTCCATTTCCCTCCTCACCCATGAGCTGTACAGTTGGTTTACACCATATGATTTTGTATGTAATGCTGTTGCATTGGTTTGTCTTTTTATCCTTTGTCTCACGATTTTGGTATTCCCTTTCCTTTCCCTAGTTCCAATACATGTATATACAATATCCAGGGTTAAAATCAGTTACAGTGATATCACTGTCAGGTAAACTATTGTGGTATTTGCCATGGTCTTTATTTGCCTTACTAGTGTTTTTTTATTGTGGGTTGAGTCATTAACCTTATGGGTTAGGGCTCTGAATATACTAACAATACAGAAAACTATAATTCTAGAATTAATATATTCAACAGATATTTATTTTGTATCTATTTTATGCAAAACTGAGACTAAACAAAGCATATATTATACAAACAAAACATGCATTCCTTAAAGAATAATTCCATGAAGATACTTTCTTGATTAATTTATGTGATTCAAATCACTCATGATAGTAAAATTAACATGCTGCTTCAAATTTGTGTGATATTTTATAACCTCAAAAATATTTGTTGGTTATGTAGTTAAACATATGCATACATAGAAATTTTTCCATGAAAAGATGATTTGCATAATAACCAAATTATTCATATATCTTTTAAAGATTAATGAGATTTATATGTGAAATATTTGGGCCTCCATTGTAGAGACATGCAAGACCAATTTTGTAAAACCTCATTAAAATCTAAATGCAAGGAACCAAAATCACTTTAATTAGCCAGTTTGGATTTCTTGATATTTTGTTTGATAATATTAGAAATTTTATTTGGCTGGGGAATAGTGATTGTTTTGAACTATGCACTATTCTGAATCAAGACGCTGTTTAATGAGGTGTTAGCTCGAGAGGGATTGTTACAAGTTGATAGAGTGTAGAGGATTACCATTAGGTAATGTTCAGTGAAAACTATAATTTAACAGACACAAAAACAAAGAGTAATTTCCCAAATCCGTTCAGAAATGACTAATTGGGAATACATCTAAGGAGTTTGCTGCAAACTTCAATTACTTCCATCTAACCATGGAAAAGGAGCTGGAAAAGTGCCGATGACCCTCTACCTCCAAAAAAATAAGTTCATGACAATTATTCAGTCCTCTTTGGTGCAAATTGTACTCCATGTAAAATGCAGTATCATGAGTAAAATTTAAAAATCTAATAGGAGCAGCTGTTCTTCGCTCAAATACATATTGCCTGGCACCAGTGGTTCATGTCTGTAATCCTGGCTGCTCAGGAGGCTGAGATCTGAGAATTGTGGTTTGAAGCCAACTGGGGCAGAAAAGTTCATGCAAGCCCTATCTCCAGTTAAGCAGCCAAAGGCCAAAAATGGAGCTGGAGCTGTGGTAAGTGGTAGAGCAACACCTTTAGTAAAAAATAAGCAACAACAAAAGGCTAAGGAATAGTACTTATGCCCTGAACCCTGAAGTCAAGCCTCAGTATTGGTGCAACCCTCTCTCCCCTTGCAATAATTTAATTATATTGAAGAAATAGACCTTTAAAGCTCCTAACGCTACACATCTTGGACTCTCTTCTTCACTTTGCCCACATGTAAGAGACACCTGTAGAAGTCTTGTCCCGAATGGTGCAGGGGAGCACCACGTTATGCAAATAAAGGTTGCATTCATGCATGTAATTGCTGACACGAGGGAGTAAGGATCTGAAGTCATCTTTAGCCCACTTTAAACCGCCTGGCCAGCGAGAGCAAGTTCAAAAGCAGCTCAGAAACCTTAACTCTCAGCAGATGCACCAAACGCAACCCACTGCTGGGGATGACTCAGAAAAAGCAGCAAATACGATAGATACGTGATGGGCACCCCTGGGGCCAATCTCTACATCACCCACAACTTCGGCTCTGCTGCACTTGAGGCCATTGCACCTTTCTCCGCATTGCTCTGATTTTCTGAAGGCACTTTAAATTAGTACCACTAAGGAAATACAGAAAAACCAGTCCATAGGAGGATAGGCTGGATTCAATCAAAGTTCAAAGGGGTTCCGAAATGTCAAGCATTCTTCTAAACTGTTTGCGCAAATATACAGTATTTCTTTGAAGTACATACTATCGGTTAACCGTTTTATAGATGAGGAAGACTGAGGCAGAGAGCGATTTTCGTTTCCCACCCAAAGCAGCATGGCGTATGGGGCACGGAATGGCAAGTCGAGGCTTTCAAGACAGAACAGCGAATGATCTAGAGCGTCTGTAGCCTCGACAGCTGTGTTTGTGGGCAAGGAGCGGAGGCGATGGTGGAGTTGTTAGTAATATTTATAAATTCTGTCTAGACATCCCACATCATTCTTATAGCAGGGCACATAACCTATTTTTTTTTTCCTGGCAAGACCCCATTCTGAGTTGGTATTCAATTGCTCTACAGAAAAGACCATTAAAGTTAAAGAAAATACCCTCCACTCCCCCAGCCCCAGTATTACATATTGGCATCTATTTTGATAAGTTTGCTTATACTTCCAAACATGCATAAAGACCTACCCATCGTTTATGACCAAAAGTAGGGGAACATATTTATACACCCTGGCATCTATCATATTTTAGGCAGTTTGATTGTCATAATGGATACCAGGAGGCTGAAACATACTATGTCTGAGAGTACAGCTTAAGAGGAGAAGGGGCCTCAAGGAAGAGAAAGAAGTGGTGGCAAATACAGTCACAATATTCAGTATGTATATGTGAACGTGGAATCAGATAAACTAAAGGGATGAAAGGTAGACCCAGGAGAATGCTGGTGGGGTGACATGGAACAAGGTGCATTGTACTTGTAAGTTGGCATGTTTAGTTGAAAGCCCTTTGTACACAAACTAGATAATAGTGATAAAAGTTAACAAGTAGTAATAACAGCAGGGAAAATAATGTGTAAAGGGCACACGTTCCAGGGGGGAAAAAAAAAAAGAGATTTGGAATCCTACCCCTGACATTTCCTAGCTGCGTGGCTTTACCCATCTTCCTGCAACTATATGAAAAGGATATTGTTAGTGACACACGGATTAACAACTCCTACTTCCAGTGTGTGGAACATTGCCCTGGTACAATGAGTATAAATCACATGACAGAGAGCCCGGCCACAGAGACCGGTTGCCATCAACCGGTCCTTAGGAGTAAGATGTACCATTTGTTCTTGAGTGCTCCTAAATTTTGTTTGTTGGAATTCGTTTGGAAACAGTAGTGACACACACAGTAGTATAGGCTGGTGGCGTCCCTTCCAGCTGACATGGTATCATGTGGAAAAATTTTGTAGTAACCGTGACAACATAGTTCATGGGAAGTGATAAGGAAATCTATGGGAATTATTGGGAATCCTCAGTTCCATATTGTAATTTGGCCCAATTAAATCTTCAGTGGTATTAACATTGAAAGTATCAAGAGCACTTTACTATTAAAGATAGTCCCATCAGTGGTGATTTTAATGATTTCATTGTCACCAAAAACTTCACAACACAAACCTACCTACCCCCCAAAAAGGTAAAACAAGTGTTTTTTGAAAAGTATTTCCAAATGCATGGTTAATCTCTCATTTCAATTTGTTGCAGTTATCAAACTAAAGCTTTATAATTTTGCTATTTAATTGGGAAACATATAAAACGTTGATATTTAATAACTTCTTGACATTAATCTGTTTTCATCCTTTCATTTAATGATAAGTTGTTTAAACTATTTTAAAGTTTAGAATATTTATTTATAGATTTGTTCTGTTTTCTATATTGCATTTTCTCAATTTTAACAGAATGAGTTTTTCTACATTGTTAGGGTTGTATTTTGTCCTCTAATTCCAGGTGCCTGTTAACTATGTGAATTAGTGAACTTATTATTACTTGAGGATCAGTTAAGGGGTTTATAAATTTTTGTTATTGTTGTTATAAAGAGAATGTACATAGGGGTTACTGTAAGTCAGGTAACAAGTACTTCATTTCAGACAATGTCGCTCCTTCCCCGCTGCCTCCCAGTTTCCGTCAAGAGTTTTACTGACGAAAAAGATACCAAAGTAAAATACACAAGCAAAAAAGAAAAATCATTCTTTCAAAATAACATATAACTAGCTGAGATATTGTGGTTAGTGTCACCCCCATCACAAGTCCCACAAGAGAGGCAGAGGACGATATAGAACCCAGAAGAGGGCAATGGATGTGCAGAGAAAGCGGTGCATGTGTGGTAACCTCAAACCATGAGGCTCCAGAGAAGAGCAGCATCAGGAAGGATTAAAGGGGAAGTTCTCTTGCAGACCTTGGTCAGGCACCCTGACTTTTATCTAGCAGAGCTGATTTCAATCATCTGAAATCACCACTTCACCAGAAATGTGAGATAAAAGTTCTTACTGTCTAAAGGATCTATTTTGAGGTAACTTGTTTTACCACCTGAGGAAAATAAAATACACAATTAACCCGACTTTGTCCTGCTTTGGCTCAAACCCCTTTCTAGAAAGTTTTTCTCCTACACACAGTTTCTAATTGGATTTTGCTACTTTAGCCATTTTGAAAAACTACTTGGTTAGATTTTAATCCATAGTTATTGAATGTTGTTATTTAAATATTTGTATTTATGTGTGCCATATTAGTTTTTGTTTTCTATATGATTCTTGTGTTTATTGTGAATGTATTCTACTTTTTAGCATGAAGTTAGTTTTTGTATCTTTTAGTATATTTTACTCCCTTAATACTTTTTGTAATAGATGGATACATACATACATACATGCATATATACATGCATACACATATATACATATTTATTTATTGTCTCAGTACAATGGTGTTCACTTAAGGCACATATGTATTATCACAATCTAACTTAGAATTAATTTATTCAATGAGTTATTACAATATTATTACTATGCAACTTCATGTTTTTTATGATATTTTTGGAAACTACATTTTATTTATATAATCTTACAAACTCAACTACAAACAATACATTGAAATAATTATTATTGTACCTAATTTTATGCCCATTAAAGAATCTGAGCTTTGAATGATAGAAAGTCTATTTATTAGAGTTTAGTGTATTAACTTTCTTGCATACCATTTCAGATTCTCTTCATTTGTGCAATTGTGCTTCTATGTGATGCTGTTTAAGTAAAGTTAGTGTCATTCCCAAATACTTTCTTTGTGTTTTTTATTATCATCTTTAGTTGAACAAAGAAGTTTCAATTTTGTGTGTCAGATTATGAGTACAATACATCTTAATCAATGACACCCCCTCTTCATTCTCCCTCATTTCTCTCAACCCCACCCATTCCCTCTATTCTCTTAGTTTCATTTTCACACAAACACATACATGTAATTTAATATCTCACATTTCATATTATATATGCTGAATACTAAAAGCTTTCCATTTATAAATCTTAGTAACCCTACTGAAAGTTTTATTTTATATAATTGGGAATTCTGTTAAGAGAAAAAAGAAAAATATACATTTGTTTCGGATCTTAGAATTGCATAAAACCTTTACTAGTACTCTTGGTTTGGGGAGAGTTCTTATTTGTTTTATTTTTCATGTGGAGTTGAATTACATTCTCAGTTCACTAGCTTTCAACATGAAGAACTTTTCTGTGGAGCCCATTTGCTTAGCAAATGACTTTAGACCTTTGGTAAGCCTTGTGGCCTATGGCTTAGCATGTTATCATTATAGAGTTGCCAGCTTCCTCTAACTGTTTATCATGTAAATCTCCATCTTTTGTAAAGTTTTAACTTCTTCACTGTGTTTTAAATAGTTTCTCAATTCATTTATCCTGGTGTGGACTTTCCATCCCATAAGCAAAATAAAATCAAGGCACTGAATGTAGCACTATTTATTCTAACAACTTGGCTTAAAATAATGCTTCATAAACAATCAACTCTCAGAGTTTCATTAATTTAAATACACATATACACAAAGCGACATATACTACAACTATTATTCTTGCAGAGACATAATATTTCTCGTCTTTAGTTTGCTCATTCATAATAATCAATGCATATTGGTAAGAATTATCCTAAATAATTACTTTGGAAGATCATTTCTGCAGTAACTCTTGAAAGTGCTTCCAAGATGATCAATTACATTCCTAAGCTGTCATTACAGATGTTTGGGCTATTTTATTTAATAATTTATCCGATTTAGAAAAGAAGCACTCAATTCCTATTACATGCTGAAAAGGAAATAAGAATAGAAATAAGTTCACACTTTAATTTGATATTTTTCACTTTAAAATACCTCTTTCCTTGAGGGTCCTGACAGAGCCCCATCTAGGAACATTGTTTAAAAAATCCTATCCTACTGCTGACCACTGCTATTTTTTGTTCTGTCTTTCCCATTCTGTACCATTCCCATTCATCACCTCTTACCCAGTTTACTGCTAAAGTCATATCTATCTTCTAACTATTATATAATATATAGATATGTGTCTCTCTAGTAACTCATAGATTAATCAAACAATGGATCTATAATGTGAACAGCAAATGCAAAGTATTAATTATCTTGAGAAAACTATGTTCATTATTCGATGTATTTGCATTTGTATTCGATATTTGCATTTTATGAAAATGCACCAATATTACTCAACGTTCTTTTGGTTTACTTGTGTTCATTTCTTTGTGTGTTTTGAGAATGTATACTTTTATGCAACCTTATCACATATAAGCCACTATAAACACCACCAAATTAAGGTTCAGAGTAGTTGTATCAACATATTGCTCTCTTGTGCCATGCTTATGATTTTTATTTGTTTGCTGAGATTTTTCCAGTATTTCCTTCATTTCAAGGAGCTTAACAATGGAGTGTTGGAGCATCATGGCTGCTGCATTAAAACACTTACTTACCAACAAAGAGTAGGTAAGTCTTCAGTATTCCATCATGTCCACAGAGCTCACCTACACAGTTAAGTTCTAATAGTAATATTTTTTGAACAAAGGAAACAGCTAAAATAAAATTCATTAATACACTTACAATAACCCAATGAATGCACTTAGTTTCAACACACAATAACTTAAAATTTTAGAGTGTGGATTTTTTCCCCACAATTTTTGAAAGTAATAGCTCATTCTAATGCAGTCTTATTTCCTGCACTCAATATCCTCATGTTAAGAGTCACAACCATCTTTGATAGTGCAGTTCCAACCTTTCAACTTAATATATGCATGGTATTTACAATGATTTAAAAAAAAAAATACCTGATAATGCTTCTTTCTCTGTAAAATTCTTCAGTGACTTCCCAATCCAAAGAAGAAGAAAAGCAAAGGCAAAATTTGCAATAATGGCTTCATAAGCATGCAATGAGGGAATTTTCCACATTTTTTCCATTGTTAATTCTTAGTACCCACTCTGATTTGAGCTTAATTGTGATATCCTCGGGGAAGCCTTACTCAGCCCTCAAACTAAGTCTTGTCTCCCCATTAATACCTCTTAATATGCATTATACTTTCTTTGTGCAATGCTTGTCGCAAGTCTATGTAGTGGCTTTAATTATATAACTAGCTGTTTGCTGATTCTATTCCCTGTTCGGCTGTATGTTCTGTAAAAGCAGAGTCTTATCTGCCTTACTCAGTAGTACATCCCCAGTGCCAAGCACGCTACCTTGTTGTTCAAGAGAATAAATGAATCCACCAATTCAAATAGGAAAGCCAAAAGAAAAAAATGCTTATTATTCGGACAAATGAAAATGACAGAATTTGAAAGTGGTTGGGTTTTGAAATTCTAAGGAAATAATCTCTACAAGTTATAGTTTTATGAAACAAGAAGCTGCTAGGTAGGAATTATGGGAAACAGTTCAGGGACCATAACTGAAATGAAGTTGAGATGCACTAATCAGTGTTTGCCTTTACTCATCTTCTTTCTTGGAGTTCTTTGACATGGTTTCAGACATTGTTTTCCAATTCACTCATGAAAGAAAACACAACAGCAAAGCTACAAAGGAAATATTGATCTTTGATTATTATCTAATAGTAGTAAGCACTTCCATGGATGGGACACAATTTGCTGGACCATTATGGCATTTTTTTTCACTCACTTTGATTGCAAATAGTATTGAGACATATGCCATTTGAATTTATGAGCATAAGTTTAAATAACAGAAGAATTCACATATATTTTATTTTATAATGAAACAAACAGTAAACTATTGTTTGATAAAAGTATAATTTGTAGAAATTATTGAAGAATATCAAAACTAACCATTGTCAAATTCTGTCATTTTCATTTGAATAATGAACAACTCACTGAAGGCATGTTTATTTCTGCCTGCATTGGTGTGTGGTTAGTGAACTAAATTCCGGGAATAATTGGGAAAGGGAAAATGACCTATAAAGGTTGTTCTACTTTTGACAGGCCAATGGCTCAGAAAAGTTTTATTTTGACCCTCTTGAGGAAACTGACTAGATGAATGGGTGTGTTACTCTGCAGTCACTATCAGGTCTTTTTCTCTTCCCACTCAATACATTCAGCCACTTGCACACCATTTTTCCATTTTGTTGAATTATAATGGGGTTTTAACTTACTGTAACTTGCTGTCACCCATAGTTTGAAAGTTGCCCAATTCAATCATTGTAAAATATTCTGCATCCAAATGTCAGTTTGCTTTCGTTAGTAACCAATTATTTGTAGACCGATAAAACTAACCTGTATAAAAATACAAAAAAAAAATTGCTACAGTTGAAATACTAGGTGTAAAAGGACCTTTTTGATGATAAGGTTGGAAATTCATTATAAACATCAGTGTTCAACCCAATTCTCATAGCTGGGGATTTTCCCCACTTAGTTACCACACTAAAAACACAATTTAGTCTATATCACACTTAATTGAAATGTAGCCCCCAAACTTGCATTTTTCAGTTATTTTATTTTTTTTTAATCTTTTTGGCAAGTAGAAACGATGTCACCAATGAAAATTCAATTTGGAACAGAAATGAGATTCAGGCTGTGTCACCTGTGAATTAATTTCTTTGGTTAAGTTGCTATACTGAAATTGATGTTGCTTATTTCCACCTGGTGCTTATAAAACTTGGTGATAATATTGTTACTAATTTAAACAGTTTATAAGAGAAGATACGCTTCTTTCTCTGTTTGGAATCATTTTGTTCAGACACATAAAACTCTTGATGCGGTATTTCCTGTCACACTCAGTTTGAAAAGAGCACGCTAGATGATCCTACCTAATGAAACTGTGCAGCTTGTCTGTCAAGTGCACAACATGGCATTGGGTATGCTTCGGAAAAATTTCCACTTGTTGCTGGGGTAGGATTTCCCATGTGAGAATCATAGAGTCTTCGGACCAAATAAGCTTTAGTGTTGATTCCAGTTTCAACTGGATATTATTTTGGTTTTCAGTCCAAATCACTTCCTAAGAAAGGGCACAGGGATTTTTCTCCCCTTTGTAGTCATTAATTATTTTTAAACAATTTTAGAATGAACTACAATGGATATTGAAGATGAATTGGTTGGGGAATTAAGAATCTTATTATCTGAACCAAATTCTTTACCAAATTTCCACGGAATCATTGCTAAGAGGAAGGATATATCTTTCTTTTCCTGCTGTGGGCAGACTCAACACATTTCTGTATCAATGAAGTGTGTTTCAAGGGCACATTGCCAAAGTGATAATTTACAACAAACAAAATAAACACGGTAGAAAAAAAGGATATCAAATATTGGCAGAAGTGGGGAGAGTTTGCCGAGGGTGAGAACATTTTCTCCCGACACCGTAAAGGCTGACTCTGCCAGGGAAAACCACAACAAAAACTTCACAGGCTTAAAGACATACAAAACACTCTATTTTATTACCAAATCCTATAAGCACCTACAGGCAAATGTGTATGTTTGTAAACTGATAGTTAAAAATGAACCTATTACCAGAATGATAATAAAAAGATTCACAGACATAAGTTGAGATATTCCTTTTTCCCTTCAGACCTGAACTTTTCAGAAAAAAAAAGCACTAAAACTTTATCGCACAGATTCAACATCAACTATCACAGCTGTCTCCCTGTCACCAAGGAAGCAACAAAATAAATTATGCATCTTGCTTTTTAAAAATTCCTAGGGACAAAAACTATTTCAATCAATGTTAGATCTACTGAAAATGGCCCTTTAATCTACTACTTCTCTCTGTGTTGATGAAATATGTAGAATGGTGGGAAATATATGCTTGGAGAAATCAAACAGATGAAAGGCGTTGACAGGGCAGAGAAAGTGACCTGCAAATAGCCAGAGATGTTCAAGAGAAAATGATCCCTAATGGACAGAATGGATGATAGGATCCCATAGAAATAAGGGTACTCCGGGGCCATCCTGTGCCCATCGTGACACAGACTGGCTTAATAAATGAGACGAAGGGAGGGTCAAATACAGATGGAGTGGAAAGGCACGGTAAAGAAGTAAGGGAATGCAGAAGATACAATTGAACTAGATTTAAAAGGCTGCCTTTTAGAAATCTTGGTTAGTACATGGCAAGACAAAATCCCCTATGAAAGATGAACCCCAGGACAAGGGATTTGAAGAAATAATAGCAGCAGGTAGTGGATAGCGAGATCATGAAAAACCCAAGCCAGAGAGGAACTAGCTGGAGTGTAAATCCTCAGTTAGAGTTGCCACGAAATTTAATCAGAGAAAGAGAGAAGCAGAGAGACACTTAGAGAATGAAAACGGGGAAGGCCTGTGGATCTCACTGGGAGGAGATCGAGGAAGGTAATGAGGTGTGGGTAGTGTAATTGAGAAGGGAACAGGAGGGAACTAAAATACATGAATAACCAGCATAGGGCTAAGAGACCATTTGACAATTATTTTGTAGTAACTGGCTGGTGATAATTGGAGCTAGGAGGAAGATGGGAGGCTGTGTGTCTAGACCTCCAGAAAAAAAGAACAGAAAAAAGGGATGAAACTATCAAAGTAGGATTTAAATAGGTGATTGAATATTTTAATCAGTTTTGTTATCATTTTAATGATGACCTGTCTTCTCTTGTCTCAGATAGAAGGCTGGGAGCTATGGAATGGGGTTCAGGTCTTATACATGAAACACGATTTTAATTTGTGATTTGGGGCAGAAGTGCATGTATGTCCAGGCATACAGACACATGTGTGGTTGTGTTGACACAATGAAGCTCGTACCAGTACTGAAGCAATGCATCCCCTGCTCTTGGTGTCTCCGTTCTAGCTCTGGGAATGACATGATTCCCTTCAAGAAAGACACAATCTAGGGATGGAGCTGGCAGTTGCTTTCCTAGTAAACAGAATAATGAGAAAACATATAGAAGCGAGGTAATTAGTAGGCATGGGCAGGATATCCCATGCTGTCTCAGTTAATTAAATAATTCCTTTGAAAGAAGGGTGGCTCTTTTTTTTTTGTCATACTTCCATTATCACTCAATGAACTTTAATATCTACAGTGATAGATCTTGCCTTTGAGCTATCTTTACCCACAATTCTTGTGTGTGTTTTGTTTTCTTCATGCCACCTAATTCTGAACTTTGCAGATAGCGATTCTGTTCTGGCATTCCCCAGGAACGATTGTGAACCTCGCAGAGCGCCATCAGTGTGCCACGATACGTCCTGCTTGGGATGTCACTGCAAGTCTCGGGTCTCTGGTACTTCTGAAGAGCTGTGTTGAAAGTCAGGGAGTACCACAGTCTCAATAACTTGCTAGGAGAGCTCACAGTCATCAGGAAGGCGCTTTGCTCCCCATTTATTCTCTGTTTATTGTACATGTACAAGCTAGGGGCAGCAAAGTGGAGGAGACGCTCTCGGGGCAAGGCCTGGGAGGAGGGGCATGAAGCTCCTGTACTGTCTTTGGGCACCCCCCCCCCCCCCCGCACCGAAGCTCTCCAAACGCATTGTTTAGGGATTCTATGGAGATCTCATCACGCGAGTCTGGCCCATTAACTCATTATCCTGACTTTTCCTCTCTCTGTGAGTCAGAGTGTGGGAATAAAAATTACCCTTTAAACGTGTGTTTGGTTTCTCTGGCAATCAGTAAACACACAGAATTTATACAGAGCCCCTCCCCTCAAAAGCTATTAGGATAAACTCAACAGTGTTTTATTGTGAAGATGAAAAAAAAAAAAAAACGTGATCTAACACCTATCAAAAAATTTCGAGAAGCTGTGCACTGGCAGCTCACGCCTGTCATCCTAGCTACGTGAGAGGCTACATGGGAGATCTGAGATCCCACTTTGAGGGCTGCTCAGGCAGAAAAGTCCCCATGAGACTCTGATCTCCAATGAACCACTCAAAACCCAGACCTGGAGCTGTGGCTCCAGGTGGTAGTGTTCTAAACGCCAGCAAAAAACTCAGGGACATTGCCCGGGCCCTCATTTCAAGCCCTGGGACTATCCTCACCTCCCCTGCCCCCAAATTGCAAGAGTTTTAGAAGCTCTGTGTCAGCCACATTACACTGCATCACGAGTGTGTTATGTGAGAAACATTCAGGAACAAATTACTCTTTCCACAATGTCAGAATTTATTGACTGTCAATAAATTCACAAGTCTCACCAGTCTCACTGTTATCAACGTGATTTTCCTTGCTAGTTAGGAGCCAATTGGCAAATGAGTCCTTTTGTTCCGGTGTTAGTCGCCAATACTAGCATTCCGATTTCACATCCTACTTCATAATAATACAAAAGCCACAGAAGTCTGGGGAAGGGTAAAAGCTGCCACAGGGTTCAAAGAGGCCTCCATACAGACCAGAGCAGAGAGCTCATCCAGACAAGAGCAGAGAGCTGATACAGTCGCAGTCGGTCAGTGCAGGTGGTCAGAAAAGGTGCTCCTAAAGAATCCACTTACACAAACAGTACAAGAAATGTATCCAATGCCTAATGTATCAAACTGTAACCTCTCTGTACATTACTTTGGCAATAAATAAGAAAAAAAAAAGAATCCAGTTATAGAGTGGTGAGGCTAGCTCCAGCAGAGTTAGTTCAAGGTGCACTGCCAGTTGAAAATATATTATTGCTGGTTCAAGGCACAGCTGATTCTAGTCTTACAGGTCCAGTCCTACTGCCATTCAAGTGATGATGTTAAGGAGGAGGACTGAGCATGCCTAAAGCCCAGGGGTAGAGTTGGGCATGAGATTCCTTTCGCTCCTTGAGGCATGTGCAGAATGCTAAGATGATAGGTCAGTGTGTGCCATTGGCCCAGAGCCTTAGCTGCTCCTCCTTTGATGGGAGGAGGATGCACCCCTTCTGGGTCTGGTGTGTGCAATGAGTTCCTGGACTGATTTTGTTTTTCCTTATATGGTCTTGATAAACCCATGTGTCCTGATTTGGGGATGATACATTCTTAGGCAATAATATTTCATTTTCATACATAAGCTGTGTTTTAGTCTGTCCCTGGGTTTGTGCTGGACAGGTGGTAGTTATTTGCTTGCACAAACAAAAGGCAGAGTCATTCTGCCACAGCATTCGCACTTGAAATGGAGCATGCTGCTGTCTTTTATGGTGGAGTCACTCCAGGGCCAGGCAGAGCCTGCAAGCTATGGGTTTGTGTCGCATGGAGTCCCTTGGAGCAGGGTGCAGCCTGCTCTCCACACACTGCCAAGGCCAGCGGTGGAGGCCTTCTGGCTCTGCTTTCTGTTTATCTCTACATGCCTTCCTTGGAAAGAATTCCTTCACTAACCTCCATTTGGTTCTTCCATCTGAGAGGATCTGACGTTGTTCCTTGGGTGGTACGAAGGCTGTTTTGAAAAGGTGTGTGTCTCTTTGTTTTAGGGTTAAAAATAAATCATGTGTAAGCATGATTGGCAAACATCTGTTTTTCTTCTCTTCCTGAAATGGCTTTTATTTATTAATAGATCACAGAATTCTTCGTTTATATGCCTAGTTAGATTGAAAAGCTGCCTGGCTCCAATATTTGATCAGTACACTATTTATTGTACTGTTTTGTGCAATGTCATCAGGTGTTACATTTTGCATTAGGTACAATTTACATTGGAGAGGGCTGATTAAAATGAATAGATATGAAAAATGAATAATTTGCTTCAGGTTTTATACTACCATACACATTTTTTTTTTTTTTTTGCCAGTCCTGGGCCTTGGACTCAGAGGCTGAGCACTGTCCCTGGCTTCTTTTTTGCTCAAGGCTAGCACTTTACCGCTTGAGCTACAGCACCACTTCTGGCTGTTTTCTATATATGTGGTGCTGGGGAATCGAACCCAGGACTTCATGTATACGAGGCAAGTGCTCTTGCCACTAGGCCATATTCCCAGCCCACATGAAACTTTTAATTTTGTCATTTTCAGAAAATCCTGCAAGCTTCAGGTACCTTTTTTTTTTTTACATGATTTTGATTGTTTAGATGCCTTCCTGTTAAATGTTACCACTTCTGAGCTGATCTCTGAATACCTCATGACAGAATTTTATTTAATAGGTGACATTGAACTTAAAAGTGGCAGTTTTGATGAATTGCTGCTTATAATTACATTTCCTTCAGATGTGAGTATCTGTGGAGCGATGAATGCTATCTCAGGTGTGTGACGAAAACTATGGCACAAGTCGGCAATAGGTTCAAGATGAGCAGCACAGTTTGCAACCGAGCTACGTGAATTTGCCACAAAGACAACCCATTTAACATTATTATATCAAAGAAATACACTATGCATCTTCTGGCACCCATTTTTCATTATGAACTGACAGCCATTGCCAAGGCCATTCAGTGAATTCTCCAATGGCCCAACATTCATTTGTGGCCACTTTGCACACATCAGGGCTGCCTACGAATCTGCGATGAGTCGAAAATAAGAAGACCCATCCCCAATATGGAAATATTAGTAGCATGCATTTAAGCAGTGAGAAATAATTGTATATGTGATGGGAACGGAGATTTCTTATTCTTTCCCTATGAATCATTATTTCACAAATTATACCTGGTTCTGTTGTTTTTTTTTTACTAGAGCAATAGAGTCTTTTTAGATATGGTAAACCAACTCACTCTAAAAATATTTCTCTATAATTCTTTGCAATTTGAAAGGGAAATGGTAGGGATTGGCTAGGAACATAGCAGAGGAGCAGTCCCACGTGCTTGAGTGTATCTACGAGGCCTCCAAACACTAGAGTGGTAGCTTGGAACTCTGTGACTGTCGGCATCCTGTTAGGATTGCTGGAGGCCTCTTCGTCCTTCTGAGGAATGATGGGAACTCCCCATTCTACCTCAAGGGCTTGTTGTAAGCCTCAAATGAGAACACTTTTGGCCAAGTGCTTTGGGATCCATGAAACTCAACTCCAGGTTCTTGTTTAACCACTGGCCTGGGGATCTGGGGACTTGCTCCTCACCTCTTGGTCCCCAGTTCCTCTCTCAGGAAAACATTGATAGCAAAACCATCTCTCTTATTAGGGCTGCTGTGAAGAGTATATGCGATAAAGTGTGTAAAACATGTAGGAAAGTCCGTCTATTGCCACCCTCCGATGGGTGACCTCTGTTATTCCTTCTGGAGATGGGCTTTAAGTTACTGGGAAAGTAGCTGAATTGAATCACCACTACTTGTGTTTCTTTAAAACACATTCTGTGCATACCGAGATGACGTTTAACGGTTCTTACCGAACATTTTAACTCCACATATATCAGCAAAGAGGACAAGTCATTCATTAGAGTGTTATTTGAATGGTATTCTTCGCAATAACTAATAGATAGCGTGATAATAGACACATTGTAGTTAACCTAATATTGATTATGCTAGGCTAGGAAACAAACATTAAAACCAACAACACAAAGTAATCCAGGCCATCCTTTCTCATGGCTTCCCTGTGTTATAAACTCACTGATTCACTGCTCGTGGTATAAGACACAATGCCAAGGCTAAAACCATGATGGGAAAGTGAAACAAATCTCTGTGAAAAGTTTTAGCCAGATTTCCTCCATTTAAAAAATGATGATTTATAGTTACCAAGTTCTCCGTTTAATATGCATTAAGCATTCAAATGCTGTTGGGACAATTTTTTAGTAAAAGCTGCTTTTGAGGACTACCTTTGCACATTTTCTGCACAAGCAATAATTCTTCATCTATGGAGTAATTTATTTCTTCTGGTTTTAATATGTTACAGATGAATGGTTGTATGTCTTTCCTGTTAGAGCATTACAAGACAGGCCACTTTTACATTAGGCTGGTGCTACAACAGATACCTGTGGTGTTCTTCATGGTTCATGTGGTACTAATTTAAATGGGAAGTTGCACATATTTCATTGAAACACTTGGTAAAGCCAGCTTTCACAGAAGGGTGCAAATGATGGACTGTTCTCTGTGTGCAGCTGAACTGCTCTAAATGTGTCAGAGAGGGTTATGGATCATTTCATTCACCCATCAACTCTGGTCCGCTGTGTGTACAAATCACAGCATAGTGTCATCCAACAGAACATTCCTGACAATACTAGAACATTTATAGTGCTGCCATTTTTAATAGGAGTTCTGCAACCCGGTTTAAACAGTATTACTTCCTTAACACTTTCACTCCTGTTTCTGTGACCCTCTTCTGCAGCTGGCCTGGCTGGCACAGTGTTGGCCAGGGGTTATTATGCCTCTCCATGTATGAGGCTATGGTGTTCAGGAAGATTGCTCTTCATGTGGTGCCTAAGCACTCCTCCATCCTGGCCCCTGAGTTACTGCCACTCTGTCAGAAAAGAGACTTCTTAATCTTTCTCTGTTCACAGTTATTTCACATTAAACCTTGCTCCATTTTTTTTTTACTATAGATTGTTTGTATATAAAAGAAAAATATCGAAAATGATTACAACACATTGGATTCAAAGCTGACAAGTTGAATGGATGCCCCTTTACACAACTGATTAAAGATAATAAAATAATGCATCTAAGTATATTTTTGTTGCTTACAAATAAGGGTACTGATTCCCTCCTGGTTTGTTCTCAGGAAAAAAAAATCTATAATATTTCGTTCCACTTTTTTTGCTTGGTGGTGGAAATGATAAAACCAAGGATCTTACACATGCCAAGAAAGCACTCTACTAATAAACTACTGCTTTGCCAATCTGTAAATGTCAGTCAATTTTAATTCCCAACAAATATTTTAGGTGGTTACAAACTATTGGTAGAATACAAAATTTCATGTCTTAACTTTGATGTAAAAAGTTAATAGAGTCAGCTTGATTTTAAATGTCTTTCTTTTTTTAATTTAATTTTATGTTTTTGTAAAGGTGATGTACAGAGGGGTTACTGTTACATAAGTAAAGTAATGAGTACATTTATTGTCAAATGGATATTCTGTCATTGTCATTTTTCTTCTTTATTTTTTATATCAGAACAAAACAACTTGAGAAGTACTAAAAGTGACTATTTCATTGAGATGCAGGTTTGCAGACATTTGGCAAAAAAACCCCATCTACAATATAAAACAAGATCACAAAACTGTATATAATATCATCATTCAGTAATTAGAGAAGATCCATCAGGTGCATTTTGGGATATTGTGCCTTAATATTTATTGCCTGGTGCTAATAGTTGCATTATAAGTAAGTGGGAAAATAAACATAACTTACAAGTTAAAGTTCATTGTGAATTGTAAGAACATAAATATTTTTATATTATGGATGCAAGGTTATTAAAGTGACAACACGAAACAGATTGAAGATAACTCTGGAATTCTACACAAACTTTTATTATAAGTATATATTTTGATATAAAATTTGATTGTATCTTTACACAAGTATTTTATATACTTATAAGATATATGTTTATATATACACAGAAAACTGAGTAGGGAATTAAAATGCAAATTTTGAATAGAAAATGCTATGTAACTTCCCAACTAAAAATTCTAAACTCAGGGAAAATAAAGGTAAGCTTTTTTTCTATCACTTACTTAAAAACTTTTTTTTTTTTTTGGCCAGTCCTGGGCCTTGAACTCAGGGCCTGAGCACTGTCCCTGGCTTCCTTTTGCTCAAGGCTAGCACTCTGCCACTTGAGCCACAGCGCCACTTGTGGCCGTTTTCTGTATATGTGGTGCTGGGGAATTGAACCCAGGGCCTCATGTATACGAGGCAAGCTCTCTTGCCACTAGACCATATCCCCAGCCCTTAAAAACATTTTTATTGTTACTATAAAGGTGATATACAGAGGAGTTATTTTTCCTATCATTCTTAAGTAACTATTTTTCTACTGGTCACTACATTTATTTACTGGAATAAACAGGAGACAACTTTAACAAGGGCTCCATTTGTATAACATCTGTCTCACATTTGATGTTTACCGAACATTATAATAGGTCAACCAATGTTAATCATGTCCTGATCTTTTTTGTTGTTGTTGTTGATTTTTGAGACAAGTCACTATACGTAACACTTGTACTATTTGTTTTTGTAATACTATTAATATGATTAAAATAGAAGGCTGACATCCTGTAGCCTAAATTTCTCTAGCAATACTAATTAGAAGATAGACACATTCTTTAAGTGATACAAATGAGAAAAAAAGAGGTTCTTATGAGAGTGAGAAAACCTGAAATGTCCAGGCTGAAACACAATATCATTACCAGTCAATGAAAAAGAATGTTTAACTTGTTCACAGTATAGATCAGTAATAACACATATCCTTAGCAACAGAAGGCCCACAGTTTAATCTTCTGCATCCACCCCCCCAAAAAAAAATCTGTTGGTTGTAATAGGAAATAGAAATATTTTCTGTATAACTAGAATGAACCTAAAGATAATTCCATCTAGCTTATCAGAAAATATTTATCCTTTAAACTTAACAAAATCACATTTCCTACTCTGTAAATAGAAGTTTAACTGCTAAATGATGCAAGTATCAGGAAAAATCAACATTTACCATCCTGGAATCACCAGAGGGCAGAGTCACAAGGTTTGTGTACAGGGAGCAGTGGTGAGGAGGTTTTAAGGATGTGTGTATGAATTGAGGGAACCAATGACTGTTGGGATTAGAATTCACCCAGAGTATGTTAACTGCACTTAGCTGAAACAGGCTAGAAAAAGAAAGGATTCCCCACTGCTAGAGACAGAGCTGGTTGAACAGAAAGAGACATGAACATAATAAGCAGGATTCTACTCAACAGTGCAAAGCAAGGCCTCTCTGATCTCTACTGTGTGACCCATCACTTCCGCCAGGGGTCTGTGTTGGCAGAGACATATGGAGAAAATGGATGCATGTTGGGCAAGAAAGGAACAAGCAAAATCACCACATTGGTGTGTGTGTGTGTGTGTGTGTGTGTGTGTGTGTGTGTGTGCGTGTGCGTGCGTTGTGCCGAGAATCAAAGCCAGGGTCTTAACATGCTATGCCACCCCTCAATCACTGAGCTACATCACCAGCAGTCCTCTCTGGCTTAATCCCTAAAAACAATTTACAAAGCTCCAGTTGAACAGTTGGTGTATAGAAGCTCCTGTCTATTCCCAACTGGGGTTCTTCAACTTAATCCGAAAACACAGAAAATAATTTAAGCATCCATGTTATCAATTCCTGCAAAGTACATTATTATTATTGTCTGGAGGAATAAGAGAGAAATTAAAATTTCCCATATGATCAATACTGCACACTGTGGCAATTGATACTGGGGGAATTTCTGGGATGGTAACAAATACCGGAGGGCTTCTTTATGATGAGCCTTGACCCATTAGATGATCTCCTTTCTTTTTTTTTTTTTTTTTTTGGCCAGTCCTGGGCCTTGGACTCAGGGCCTGAGCACTGTCCCTGGCTTCTTCCCGCTCAAGGCTACCACTCTGCCACTTGAGCCACAGCGCAGCTTCTGGCCGTTTTCTGTATATGTGGTGCTGGGGAATCGAACCTAGGGCCTCGTGTATCTGAGGCAGGCACTCTTGCCACTAGGCTATATCCCCAGCCCAGATGATCTCCTTTCTTGAACAGATCCCTCCCTCATCACTGGTGGGACCACTCAGTGACGGAAACATTCTTTGTTTTTGCCATATGTGACGTTTTTCATAGCTTCCTTGTGCAAACTGTTGGGTGAATGAATGAATGAATAAACGAGTTAACATCTGTGCTGAAAAGCAGTTAATAAGGCCATTCATTGTCTACATCAAATTTACAATAACTTTACTTTTTGATGATTTAACAAGTATAATAATTGGAGATGCATTTAAATATTTTTATTTTGGGGAGTGCTAAGCACAAAGCACAGGATTGTGTACATGTTAGCAATACACCCTGCCACTAAGCTAGTTCCAAAGCCTTTCCTTCCTTCTATCTTTCCTTCCTTCCTTCCTTCCTTCCTCCCTCCTCCCCTCCCTCTTTCCCCCCTTTCTCTGCCTTCATCATTTTGACAAAGGATTTCTCTAGACAGCTTAAGCTGGCTTTAAACGCGTAGCACAAGCTGACCTGGAACTCACAATCCTGATTACAGGCTTGAACTACTGTACTGGACTACGTATTTCTTTTCAAAAGGCAACATATCTTTCAATGCTGCTGATTTGTTCCTGTACTTGTCTTTTATAAATTCCAGTTTTTCTTCCTGTGTCTTGAGTCAGTTAACTTCCTTAAACGGCCAGATTTATAACCGAGTGTCATTTCCATCCACATATTGGCCCCTTTCCCACTCTTTCTAAACAAGTGCTCAAATGGAAGAAAATGCATGGCTTCCCATCTGTGTTTTAATATCAAACTTCTAGGGAAATCAACATGTGAAGTATGTTAAAGGCTGTAAGAAAACATGGCAATGTGGGGGGGAAATGAAAAGAAATGTGAGGGAGAACCAGTGCAGGGAAGGTTTGTGTACACTTTTCTGGCCTCTCCTTTCCCGACAGCTGTGTGGCGGGAGTGAAAGGCAGCTAACACTATCCCATTGAAGTAGAAATGGCGTAAATTCAAGCCATGAATGTGTGAACCGCATTATACTCTCTTTGTCAACATCTCTGAATGCTACCCTGTTGTAAGCATTTAATTTCATTCTATAATAATTCAGTTGCCAAAGTCTTTGTCCTTGCTTTCTAACTTACACCCCAAAGGCTTGTTTCATGCGAGCAGATGCCATTAAATATGTTTATTAAGCATAAAGAGAGAAAATACTTCCTAAATCCTGCTTCTATGTAGTGGTGTAGCTTCAAAATTTGATGGAATATCCCCTTAAGAAAGTATTACATTGATTTCTATGTGGCATCAAATCATAGGCCAATATGATTTCACGAACTAATTAAGCAGATAGAAACTAGTGCCTGTGGCTTAATCTGGTGATAAATCTGCATGAGCCCCAGACACTGGGGTATCTCTCCTTTGAATTGGCCTAGGATCCACAAAATAAACTAAGATCTGGAAGAGAAACGTATTGTATAATTATAGTTTACATATGTACACAATAGTAATCATTTCAGTAAACAGGAATTGCAGGCTATTCACTGAACTGTAAGGCAAGGAAGATCTGGGAGCTACACAAACTATAAATGTTGCTCCTAAGAAAGAACATTCAATGAGCAGGTTGGAGCTGGCAAAATTCCTAAGCCATGAGAGAATCTCTCACGTGTTTCCCATTGACGTGCCACAAAAGAACCAAACTTGGAGACCAATGTGCTTTTTGGGGATCACTGAATAGCACCCTCAGTGGCATGCCGTGTTCAGGAATTGGCACGTTGTTCAGTTTTGTCCAATTATCAATAAGTGAGAGGGATTAGCTGTTCGTAATGGTGCAGTAGATAAAAGGCTCAGGTCATAAGCAGTGAATTTAGAAAAGTGAGAGTATACTTAGAGGGGAGAAAGCTCCTCTAAATTAGCAATAAAATGAGATGATTAGGTTTACTGTTTCGCTTCTAAAATAGATAAATCCTGGTGAGATAAATTCTACCCTGAGTGGTATGTCAAGGTTCAGCTAACTTTTGTTTTCTTATTGCAAAATACTCATGGAAGTCTTCATCTCACAGACAATGGAAAACTCAGGACAAAATTCTCAAAAGCCTTTGAAAATGATCGAGTATGACCTTGAGAGGAGAAAAAGAAGTTTAAAGAAAAGGAAAAGAAAAGCACCAGAAGGAAAATAAAACTCTGAATGTTTAATAGAAAGTTTAGATTCAGATTAATGATTTTCTTTGTTTAAATGCCAGTGCCTGTATTCACATGAAAATCTGTCCTTAAAGGTACAGTTATGAAGCATCAATCCTTAAATGCTGCAGAGGAGAGATAAATGAAACTCATTGTCCCCCCAAAATGTTGATTTATAGCTGACAGTAGCTGATGACTTGCTTTTCTATCATCATTTTGAGGT
The DNA here is from genome assembly GCF_023159225.1 of Perognathus longimembris pacificus. NCBI lineage: Eukaryota > Metazoa > Chordata > Mammalia > Rodentia > Heteromyidae > Perognathus > Perognathus longimembris. The sequence continues at coordinate 6,807,574 of NC_063168.1, read as the reverse complement.
ATCCGTTTAACAAGAAGACTATGCAAAGTAATTATGAGAAGCCAAAACTTATGAGTTGAGAAGATATTTGAGTCTTTTCTAATTATCCATAATATTCAATTCACATCACGCTACCTAAAAGTTAGCATAGGAAGTAAAAGAAACTTTGACTCAATCACTTAAAATTAAACTCATCCAGAGTACTCAAATGCTTGTATTTGCTCCTGAAAAGTGATTCCAACTTCACTTGGGGCACTATGACCCAAGTTACATAGTCACTGAGGTCTCAAGTCATATCTGAAATACTGTCTATTGGGAATGTCATCCAAATATCTATGAATATTCAAGAAATCTCACTTGTTTCCGAGTTTTGTAAACAGGCAGAAAGAACATAGGTGATGCTTGACAAAGCTCAGTAATAGGAACTCCAGCCAATAAGGCATTGTGTGAGATCTGACATCATTCATTACATAATTAACAGAGAAAATCCACCCCAGAGCCTCTCTTTTATACTGTATAAGACATAACAGTACATGTAAATCTAATTCACAAGCTGTCTCTGTGAGTAATTTGTGGGAGGAATGAATAGAAAGATGTTAGTAATGCATTTATTTTCATTTAAAAATACCAACTTTCCTGGACATTGCTAATTTCATTTCAGTACTTGGAAGTTGATATTTTAAGTTAGGCTTAGGCTAAATCTCTAAAGAACATCACATTCCAGTAACAGAGAATAGCTATTTTGTTATTAAAAATAACTAGCTTAAGCACCTGCCCATTACTTCCACATTATATCAAGTTTGTATTGAGTGTACCTAGGAGAGAGATAATAGGGACTGCACTCCAGATAGAAGATTTGATCTACAAAGAAAAACAATATGGAAAGCTGAGCACTGATGGCTTGCGCCTGTAATCCTATCTACTCAGGAGGCTGAGATCTAAGGATTGTGGTTCAAAGCCAGCCTGGGTAGGAAAGCCGGTCAACTTTTTATCTCCAATTAACTATCAAAAAACCAGAAGTGATTTTCTGGCTCAAGTGGTAGTAGAACACTAGCCTTGAACTCAAGTGTTCAGGGACAGTGCCCAGGCCCAGAGTTCAAGCCCCACAACTGACCAAAAAGGAAAAAAAAAAAGTGTCCTATCAGGCAGACAGAGACAGAGACAGAGAGGGATTTTCTTTCATTGGTTCCTGGCTTATAAATCCCTCCCAGGCAGGTCATTCTTCTGCCTTTAGCTGCCCCTAATTCCCTTGATCTACCTTTTTTGATCACATTATAAGACCATCTTGACTCCAGAGGAGTCCTATCCTATGTCCTGTAGGAAGAAACACCTCCCAGAGAGTCCCAGGAGACCTGAATTCCCACTTGTCTAACCTGAGATTGGTTTACCTTCCATCTATCAGAAGTCTGCATAATAAAGTCTCCTTAAGCAGCCCGAAAGAGCCAAGCGCTAGTGGCTCATGCCTAAAATCCTAGCTAGCTATTCAGGAAGCTGAGAACTAAGGGTCCTGGTTTGAAGCCAGCGTGGGTAGGAAAGTCCCTCAGAGTCATAGTTCCAATTAACCAAGAAAAAAGAAGAAACAAAGGAAAAAGAAAGAAAGAAAAAGAGAAAGAAAGAAAGAAAGAAAGAAAGAAAGAAAGAAAGAAAGAAAGAAAGAAAGAAAGAAAGAAAGAGAGAAAGAAAGAAAGAAAGAGAAGGAGGGAGGGAGGAAGAGAGAGAAGGAGAGAGAAGGAAAAGGAAAAGAGAAGAACAGAACCACAAGAGGACATGATTGGAAGCTTTCAGATAGCCTTTCCACCTAGGATGAGAGTGGAAACCCCTGGCGGGGAGGGACCTTGGAGATGGTGAGGAAACTCTACATTCCCTTCTTCCAATTCTTACCCTGTGCATCTCTTCATCTGTGTCATTGGTAAAGCCCTTCATAATAAAGAAGTAAATATGTTTTTCAAAAAAGAAAGTGTGTTTCCTATCATGAGTGAAGGTCTCTTGTAGTTGACACGGCCCTGTGACAGCATCCTTTGGGGTCTCTGACAACTCCTTCATTAACTGGTTTGATGAGATGTTTGTGTTTGTTTTATGGAGTCCCTATTCCTCTTTGTAGAGATCTGGAGAGCATATCACACCATCATGATTTGAGGGGTGATATCCTCTTTATAATTTAATTGGTTATTGCTTCTAATCCTCTGCAGTGAACCAAGTGAATTTAGATAACTGTACCACACAATTATGTTCATAGTTTAAAATCAAATTTTGTGTTTGCTTAACTTCCTGTGTCTTATAGCTTTATCTTTCCTCTCACTCCGAAATTCGTATTCTCATTCATCCAGAAATCAGTAAAAATCAGCATACTTTCAAATGTACTCAATTGTTCTAAGTCCCATTAAATGCACAATAATTCCAGAATGGCCATGATAACAGAATTACAGGTGTGCATGTGGTTTGGTCCCAAAGGTTCATGTTTTGGGAGCTTAGATTTGAGAATGGTTGTGTTGGGAAATAGTGTGGACTTGGGGAGGTCCCCCGGGGGGTGGGGGGGGGTCCTTCATTCAGTTGGGGGTGTATCCTCAGGATGGTTTCTGGCATTGCTGACTAAATCATGACAAATTCTCATGGGATGAAATTGTCATAAAAGTCTGAGCCTGGCCTGCTCACTCTCTCTGGCATCTTGTTTCATGATGCCATCTCTTCGCCTTCCTGTGCTCATCATCTGCTAAAAGGGGGTTTCAGAGTTAACATTAAAGACAGCCTATAAAATTATGAGGTCAACAAACGTCTTTTCTTTATAAAGTTAGCCTACCTGAGACAATAGGGAATGAACTAACACGATCCCTAGTACTACGGTTGGAGAAAAGAATTTAAGATTTCTCTTTTGGATTTTCTTTATTTTAGTAGGATTATACCAGAGTTGTACAATTAATTAGCATGTTTCAAAGTTCTCTGGCATAGTTCCTTTCTGATGTTTATGACATAAACTGAATGCATATTTGCATTTGTTTGCTAGTCCTTTATTTTTAGAGATTTCTTTTTTGTTTGAAGTTCCTTTTATAGTTGCGTATTTACCTTATTCTGTACTCAAATATCTGTAAAATATGTCAAAGAAATCTTCAACAAACATCTTTTCAAACAAAGTAGATACCTACTTTAGAGTAGTTTAATTATATCTATGGCTTTTATTTTTATTTTCCTAAAATAAGAAATACTTTATGTACAGGTATGTCTATGTACCTATTTGTCAGCTCTCCTCTTTCTTTTCTTTTCTTCTTTCTTTCTTTCTTCCTTTCTTTTTTCTTTCCCTTTCTTTACTTCCTTCCGTCTTTTTTCCTGTTTTTCTTTCTCTCTTTCTCTTTCACTTTTTTCTCTTTTCTTTTTTGTCTCTGTCTGTCTGTCTGATCTTCTTTTCATAATAAATTATATCATTTCCACATTGTTTTCCTTACTATTATTGGTAAATAGTGATATCATTTGGAGATTGCTAATATTAGATGTCAGTAATAGTGATTTAATTTTCACAACTTTCTATAATCTATTGTTTGGATGTATAATAGTTGATTTATTGGTGAATATTTGGATTTTTTTGGTCCATTACTGTATTTTCTGCAAATACCCATGGATTTTTTTTCAATATGTGTTTGAATGCTCTAATTCATTTGGAATTTATCCAGTTTATGATAAGTAGAATTATTCAGAAGTCATCATATCTGTTTTTCATGTATGTACCATTATTTCAATCCTGTCTTTGAAGTGTGAACCTTTCATATTGATTTAAGTTGCCCTTTAACAAGTATTCCTGAAAACAAAACAAACAAACAAACAAAAAACCCCAAATTATTCCTAGAACTATAACTGAATTTTTTCTGTGCTGTCCCAGTGGTCTCTGTTTCTAACCATTTTCCCCTACTATGCACTTCAATTATGGGGATCTTGCAGTATGTTTTAATGTCTGGTATTTTTACCTTTCAGTTTTTTTTTTAAAAAATCATAGACTCTATGACTTTCCTCATAGGTAATAATTAGTACATGTCTAGGATAGTCCTAGCAAAAGATTACAATAGCTCAATAGCTAAGTCCATATGAACACATAAGATGATGCTAAACCAAATAAACTCCAAGTTATGGAAACAAGTGTTAAATCATTGTTGTCATTTTCAGCATGCCATGTGAAATTGGGCCCTTTTCCTTTGGAACTTCTTTCCCCTGTTTTTACCGTTCATATCACTGTAAGTGATTTTAGTACCCTGGATATTGTATACATGTGTTTGGAACTAGGGAAGGTAAAGGGAATACCAGAATTGAGAGACAAAGGATAAAAAGACAAACCAATGCAATAGCAATACTTATAAAACTATATGGTATAAACCAACTGTACAACTCGGGGGGAGGGAAATGGGGAGGGGGAAATGAGGGAGGAGGTAACAAGTTTGATAAGAAATATACTCACTGCCTTACGTATGAAACTGTAACCCTTCTGTACATCACTTTGACAAAAAAGAAATAAAAAAAGAAGAAAATATCATAAAGGTTATGCACAGAGGGGATACAATTACATAGGTAATGTCATCAGACCTTTCTGTTTTAAGATAAAATTTACATCTGTCTTTCCCAGAAGAAAAAAAATAAGGAATTTTTATGAGGTTTAAGAATAATATGTATGTTATTTTACATGTAAATAATATAGTAATGATCTTGAATCTTTTTATTCAAGAAACACTGTGATATTCTATTTTTATACTGCTATTTTTTTCTTTTCTGCGGTATCTTATCCAAAAATTTTATTTACCTCTGGTTGAAATTACATGTAGATATTTTCTTATGTGCTGTGAAAAATGATACCGTCTTTGTTACTGTGTATTATTTGGATTTTATTTGTATCTATGAATGATAATGTAATAACCATCCAATATACTAAAGAAATAACTGGAGCTTATAGATATCCAATCAATATCTTTAGAAATATGAACAGTTTTACTATTTCCTTTCCAATATAAATGAACCTTGAAAACTTCATATTGAGTGAAAGACCCCATATGCAAGTGGGCGCATTCTACGTGATTTCATATTTTATGGAGTCCAGAATAGATAGAACTAATTATTGGTGATAATGACAGAAAACTGGTTGCATCTTTAATATGTGTTGATTCAAGCCACATGAGGTTCCTGGGACTTAGGTAATGTGCTGTTTCTTTTTTAAAAAATTTTTTTTAATTTTTATTTTGTTGTCAAACTGATGTACAGAGAGGTTACAGTTTCATACGTTAGGCATTGGGTACATTTCTTGTACTGTTTGTTCTGTTTCTTGATCTAGTTTTCTGTATGAAAAGTCTATGCTCTGAGTGTGTGAATTGGTAAGCTACAAACTTACAAGTCTGTATTGCTTCTGTGAATGATAAACCTGTCTATGATGTGTCAAAGCGATTATAATAAATAAAATAGGAATCTGCTTTCCCAGATTGCATATGGGTGCTTCTGACGATAAAAGCCATCATATTGCTTCACTGAAAAATTAAGCAAGCACATAAACCTGGTCTTTAGAAGTATGATAAAGGAAGCGTCCTTTTTTGTGTTTTTTAAATCACAATTAGCAACATGTCCGGGCCATAAGATTTATCACTGATAATATTAGCTTTGATGAAGACAGTAGTATCTGTCTGATTCCCCTATGGTAAGGATACTGTTTTTTTGTTTGATTTTTCTTTCCAAACCACCTTGTTGAAGTGGATCACTAAGTCCAGGCCTCACTCAAGTAGAAACATTAATTTCCACTTCCTAAGTGGGACAGCCTCAAAGAACTGAAGTTACATATTAAAGTGATCACCGTAATTAATAAATGCAGGGAGATACTCTGAGGTCTCTCAGTTCCTTTAAAGTTTTCTCAACTGATTTTAATTTGGACTGCATTGATAACTAATTATAATAGTCTAATGGATGTTTTCAAGAAAAAAAAACAAATAAAGGTATTCTGCATTTTTAATGGGTATTTTTAAATTTTTGAGAAAATTAGTCTCTTTCATTTTACATAGTTATTCAGACAGTCAGGTCAACATTTAAGGTTAATTTTTCTACCCTCTCCCCTCCCCCGTTCCTTCCCTCCTTCTTTCCTCTTTCCCTCCCTTCTTTTCCTTCTTCCTTCCTTCCAACAGTATCTTAACAAACATGTTTGCTGTATTGTCCCAGGCTTCAATAATGAGAGATATTTCAGTTTGATTTCTGAGTCTTTTTAAATTATATTTCTCTATCCTTTAAAAATTTTTTATTTAGCAATTTCTTATTTTGTGAGTGCTAAGGGTGGGGAATCTTTTTCTTGCTGAGGTCTGTTTAGATATTTGTAACATCATTCATGAGCCACTTAATATCTTCAGTACAGGCAGACCAGGAATAGCCAACTAGAAATCCTGAAGCATGCATGTCTGTCTTAGCATGCACTAAATGATTTCAGCGGCTTATACAATCCACATACAGGATGTTGTGCACCCCTTTCTGATTTCTCTCGACAGCCTAGATATAGCCATTTTTATTAATTAATTAATCCATTTATTTATTGATTTTCAAGGTGAACTACAGAGAGGTTACAGTTACATACATTAGGTAGTGAGTACATTTCTTGTCCAACTTAATACCCCCTCTCTCATTTTTCTCCCAACTTCCCTCCTCGCCTATCCCTCCCCCGAGTTGTACAGTTAGTTTACAACATACTACCTTGTAAGTATTGTTGTTGCAGTGCTTTGCCTTTTACTCTTTGACTCACTGTTTTAATGTTCCCCTTCCCTTCCCTTCGATTTTGTAATTCAGACATATATAAAATTCCCAGGGTATCAGAATCAAATACAGTGATAACAGGGGCTAGATCATAAGGAAGACAAACAGAGGAAAAAAGAAATAATTTCTGAACTGGGCAGCCACATGTAGAAAACTCAAAGTAGACCCTAGCCTATCACCATGCACCAAGATCAACTCAAAATGGATTAAGGACCTCAACATCAGACCTGAATCCTTGAAACTACTGAAGGACAGAGTAGGAGAGACACCAGAACTTATAGGCACAGGTAGGAACTTTCTGAACCTGGTCCCAGGGGCACAACAGATAGGGGAGAGTCTCGAAAAATGAGACTGCTACAAAATAAAAAGTTTCTGCACAGCTAAGGACATAGCCACCAAACTGGAAAGACAGCCAACCATATAGGAAAGGATATTTACCAGCACAGCAATCTGTCATCTACAGAGAATTTAAAAAAAATAACCCCCTCCAAACCCAATAAACCAATTATTAAATGGGCAAAGGAGCTAAAGAGAGACTTCACAGGGAAAGAGATAAAAATGGCAAGAAAATATGAGGAAATGTTCAACATCCCTGGCAGTAAAGGAAATGGAAATAAAAACAACCCTGAGATACCACCTCACCCCAGTTAGAATGGCCTATACTCTGAACTCAGGCAACAACAAATGCTAGAGGGGATGTGGGGAAAGAGGAACCCTTCTCCACTGTTGGTGGGAGTGCAAATTAGTACAACCACTTTGGAGAACAGTATGGAGGTTCCTCAAAAATCTCAGCAAAGACATACCATATGACCCAGCCATACCACTCCTAAGCATCTATCCTGAACAACAGGTCTCAGGATACCAATACCATAAAGACATTTGCACATCCATGCTTATCTCTGCACAATTCACAATAGCCAAAATATGGAAACAACCCAGATGCCCCTGTACAGATGAATGGATACAAAAAAAATGTGGTACCTATACACAATGGAATACTACATAGTGATTAGAAATGATAAAATATTGGTATTTGCAGGGAAGTGGTCAGAACTTAAACAAATAATGTTGAGCAAGACAAGCCAACAAAGGGGCATGGCCTCCTTGATATATGACTGTTGGGGGTGAGGGGAAAACAGTAGAGACCAGGTCTGTAAAACAAAAAACTTCTTTTCAAATGGTATTTCCACAGGTTTGGGTCAGTGACCTTACATTATGTATCTAAAACCAAACAACTTCTAAACATAAAAAGTTCTAGAATAGACCTATCAGTGGATCACAATAGCTCAACAGCTATGTACACATGATCATATAAGACAAGGATAAGCAAAAACAACTACAAGAGAAGAACACAGGAGGATTCTTTTGTTGATGTTACATTTAAAGTTCTAGGTGAATTCCTTTGGTGTACCCTACGTAGTTACAGTATATGATTTTGGTACACTGGGTATTGTATATATACCTATCAGTCCTAGGGAAGGGAAAGAAAAACGAGGGTGTAAGATACCACAAGACATGTACTCACTGCCTTATGTAACTGTACCCCTTTTGTACAACATCTTGTCAACAAAATTTAATTAATAAAATAAATTTTTACAAAAGAAATAATTTCTGGCTCGCTTAGTATGATTTTTTTCTAAGTCTTTCCATTTTCTTCTAAATGGGGCAATATCATTTTTCTGATAGAATTCCATTATGTTTACATATACCATATGTCTTTATCTACAGAAGGGCTTCTGGGTTGATTCCATATTTTAGCTATGGTAAACAGTGCTGCAGTGAGTATGGTTGTGCTGGTAGCTTTAGTTTCACTTTTTTGTGATCCATTGGGTAAATGCCCAGAAAGGGGGTTGCTGTGTCATAGCTTTTTGAGGAACCTCCACACTGCTTTCCAGATTGATTGAACAAGTTTACACTCCCACCAACAGTGAAGTGGGGTTCTCTTTTGGCCACATTCCTGCCAGCAACTGTTGTTAGTTTTCTTGATAATGGCCATTCTAACTGGGGTGAGGTGGAATCTCAATATTGTTTTGATTTACATTTCTTTTATGGTCAGGAATGTTGAGCTCTTTTTCCTGTGTCTCTTGGTCGTTCTCATTTCTACTTCAGGTAAGTCTCTCTTTAAGTCTTTAGCCCACTTACTAATTGGACAGTTGTGTTTTGAGGATTTGTTTTGGGGGAGCTTAATTTTTTGAGTTCTAAGTATATAGCCATTTTTAAAAACCAGAATTTCTACCTTTTTTCTATTTTGATTGGTGTATGTTATTTGCAAACAGAGACATAGCTATTCCTAGGTCCTTTCAGAACACAGTTTGGAAGTAATGTAACTATACTTGCTCGCATATGTAATACATCTATTAGGCCCCTTAACCTAAAGTTAGGTATCCACATACAGCAACTTTCAGTTTTGGCCTCCTTCCTAGTCCACAACTCACCCAATTTCGCTAATCCTACTCACCTACAGATCTGTTTTTTGTGCTTGTGTCTTTGCTTACTTGTTCAATATCTTATTAGTGTTATTATGAAATATGTGCTATTCTGATTTATATTCTTTCGCTTAGCAAAATACGTCTAATATATTTCGGGGTTCTTGTCATTCTACTGTTTCTTATTATTTATGAGTTGCTGCAGCTAACTTTAAAATCTCCTTGTATAAATATTTTAAAATATGATGTCCAGTCTCTTTTATGAAAGATTAACAAACTCTTTCAGAACCACAGATAAATTTTGTGTTCTCACCTGTGAACAGTGAGTATTCTGGGGTCCTCAGGGTCTGTTAGGTGAGGCTCATCTTCTCCAAGTTCATGTGATAAATTCTAAGCATAAAAAACAAAAGAGTGATCTTACTTGGATGTAAAAGCTTTATGGTGGTAATCACACTGAAATGTGTCCCTTAGGGTGTGTCCTAACTCAGTAGGACTAGTGAATTCAGGTAAAGGAGAAATTAGGACACTAGACATGCATAGAGCAAAGATAATATCCAAAGGTCCAGGAAAAATAGTAATTTATCTACCAAAGACAGAGGCCTTCCACCAAAGCTCTCTATTGAGGACTTGGAGAGCATCTCCCAGCACTGAGCTTTCTGTTTTTGGAATGATAAATAATACTGATCATCATTTTGTATGCTTACTTTCATATATCTTTCCTGATGAGGCATTTGTCCAGATTTTTGGGCTTGAATTCAGGGCCTCTGATGTTCTCACTCAGCTTTGTTGCTCACAGTAGACGCTCTACCACTTGAGCAATTCCCCAACAGCTTTTTGCTAGTTTGTTGGAAGTGGAATCTTACAGACTCTTCTTCCAGAGTTGGCTTTGAATCACAAATACTCCACATCTCAGCTTCCCAAGTAGATAGGATATGACATGCATGAACTATTGGTGACTGGCCTTTTCAGACATAAAATTGAGTAGTGTGAATGTGAAAGTTGACATTTCTTTTTCACAGATGTCTCATCTGATAATTTCAGCTTTTCACATACATTTTAGAAACTGTTCATCACGACAATTAAGTCTAATGGGAATTTTTGATGAATTGCATCAATTATGTAGATTAAATTGGAAGGACTTGATAGCTTCACAATTTTGAGCTTTCCAATCCATGTACCTTTTTGCAGGACCTGAGACACTAGACCTAAACTTCACATTCATGGTAAGTACTCAGAAGGGCCACACAATCTTGGGCAGAAACAAAATTGAAATATAACCTTTTGTTTCACGGATTCTACTTTTGGTATTACATCTAAATGTTCATCACCAAAAACATGAGGTTACCTAGATTTTTCATGTGAAAGATATGAGATTTATAAAAGGATTAAATTGTTCATTCATTTTTAAGGCTCAAAAACATAGCTTCCTAAATGAAAGATCATTATCTTAAAGCTTTCTTTGTTAACTGAATATATATAAAAACTATAAATTTCACTCAACACTGCTTTGACCTTGTTCTGTATACTTTGATAAGTTGTATTTTCTTTCTTCTGTGATTCAAATACACCTTAAGCTTTATCTTTAGACTTCTTTTGCTTGTAGGCTATTTAAAGGTTTGGTTTTAGACATTTGGGGTTTTTACCTCTATTTTCCTGGTATTGATTTCTATTTAATACTGTTGTGTTCTAAGAACAGATTTTGTGGGTGATTTTCAAAATCAAGGCTTATTTTATGGCTTAAAATGTAGCACATGTCAGTACAGTTCCCTTTTGTGCTGAGATAACATGCTTTAGTATTATAAGGTGTACTCTATAAATGCAAGTTAAATCAAATTAATTTATAGTACCATTCAGTGTTCTATGTTTTATGAAATTTCTTCTGGCTTGATCTATTAACTATTGTTAGTGAACTACTGAAGTCTTCAAATTTATATGCTACCTGTTTCTCCCTTTAGTTATCTATTTTCTTCTGTCAGTTTATACCTCATATTGTTAGTACAATATGATCTCATAAACACAACATACAGTTTGGTTCTTTTCATACACTCTAACAATTTTATAAACTTAACTGATATATGTAAGCTATTCAAATTTAAATTGATTATTGATACAATGGGATTATTATCTACTTTTTTCACAATTTTAGAAATTTACCTTGAACTCTGGGCCTCATGCTCTCAGTTGGCTTTTTTGATCAAGGTTGGTACTTACCACTCCAGCCACAACTTTATCTTTGAATTTTGGCTAGTTAATTGTAGATAAGAGTCTCATGGGCTTTTCTGCCAGGGCTGGCCTCAAACTACAATCCTCAGATTCTGAGTGGCTAGATTTACAGGTCTGAGTAATCAGCACCCAGTCTTCTTTTATTTCTTCATTTGCTTCTTTCTTGTGTCTTTTCTGGTTTTATCTGAGTAATTTATATGACTCCATTTTATGTCCTCACTTAGAATATTAGTCTACAAAGTTAATATTAACAGTTACAACCAACATGTTGCACTACTCCAAGTTACAGGTTTCCACTGATAGTCATTTTGATAAACACTTCATTAGTTGCTCAACAGATACTTTTTAAAGATTGAGAATAAGAAAAATACTAGTCTTTTTGATGGTTTTCCTCTTTCTATGTAGATGTAAGTTCCTTCCTTAGGTGCTTTTCCTTCTACTTGAAGAATTGTCAAAATATTCCACAGTGCAGTTTTGGATACAATCAAGTCTCTCTCTTTTCTGTGAAAGTCTTCACTCCTTCATAATCAAAGGATAATTTGGCCAATACTTTTTTTTCAAACTTTCACCAGTTTACTACCTGTCTCTTCTTGCTTTCTTGGTTTCTGGTGAGAAATTTAAATGTAATTCTTCATTATCCTTTATGTAAGTTGTTTTTTCCTCTGGGTACTTTCAATATTTGTCTCTATTTCTCTGTTTTTAGTCGTGTGAAACATAGATATGATATGTATAAATGTAGTCTTAATATGGATTTTGACATATATCCTTATAGTCCTTCCTTAACTTTAGGAATTTGAAGTTTAGTTTCTATTTTTACTTTTGGAAAATCCTTAATCATTATATCTTAAATAATTTTGTCACAGTAAGTATACTTGACATGTTGAAAAATTTTCAGCATACATATTCGGCATACATATTTGTTCAATTCTTTTCTCATCTCTCTTTTTTCACCTTTTCATTTTTACAAAGCTTCAACTGACTTACCTTCAAGGTCAGTTGAAGCTCACTCATTTGATTCCTTACTCAGTTATGTCAAATTAAATAATTATTCTGAACTTAGGAAGATATTCCATATATTTACATCAAATTCGTAAATAATAATTTATCTTTTACATCCCAGGATAGCATGGTACAGAGAAGTGTTAGGAACAATTTTTCTTTTTCTTGTTCCCATAAGAAAACTTTTCTTGGGGCTGGGGATATGGCCTAGTGGCAAGAGTGCTTGCCTCGTATACATGAGGCCCTGGGTTCAATTCTCCAGCACCACATATATAGAAAATGGCCAGAAGGGGCGCTGTGGCTCAAGTGGCAGAGTGCTAGCCTTGAGCAAGAAGAAGCCAGGGACAGTGCTCAGGCCCTGAGTCCAAGCCCCAGGACTGGCCAAAAAGAAAAAAAAAAAAAAGAAAACTTTTCTTTATATATATATATATGTATATATATACATATATATTAATTATCAAACTGAATTACAGAGAGGTTACAGTTTCATACATTAGGCATTGGATACATTTCTCGTCCCTCATTCCCCCCTTCCTCCTCCCACTTTCCCTTCCCCCTCCCCCCATGAGTTGTTCAGTCCATTTACACCAAACAGTTTTGCAAGTATTGCTTTTGTAGTTGTTTGTCTTTTTTTACCCTGTGTCTCTCAATTTTGGTATTCGCTTCCACTTTCCTAGTTCTAATACCAGTATACACGGTTTCCAATATACTCAGATAAGATACAGAGAAAGTGTAGGTACAAGCACAGGAAGGTGATACAAGAAGATCATCAATAATAGAGGCTACAGTTACATATGGCACATTGAAAGTAGTTACAACTGTGATATAACAATCAATTCCATAACATGGAGTTCATTTCATTTAGCATTATCCTATGTGTTTGTAAGGGTATAGCTACTGCGCTCCTGTGATTCTCTGCTGTCACTTGCCTAAACCCCTTATAGGGAATAATTAGCACAGGTTTAGGCAAGTCACAGCAGAGGATCACAAGAAAACTTTTCAATAGTGTGCAATCATTACTATGTTTGTGGTAATATTTTAATGAATATATTTCTCATATTAAAGGAATATCCTTGTATTTCTTGTGGGATTTTTTTTTCTTTTATAAATCATAAATAGTAATTATCAATTCTTTAAACTGAAAAAAATGATTGTATGTTTTTATATCTCCAGCTTTTGTGTTAATATAAAGAATTACATTAATTTGGAGAATCAAGCCAATCATAAACATATATATGTACATATATACATATACATATATATATATACATGGTAAAAGTTAATTCAGAATTTCAAAAAAGGAAACAAACAAAGTTGATTTAGGGAAATGATTACTTATTTTGCTTTCTTGCCATGCCCTACGGTTTTAGAATCATATGAACATTCACTGACAGTAAAAAATTGTGAATTGGTCCTTCTTGGCATATTTGCAAGAATTTCTTTGTGGTAAACCTTTATGAAATATGTAGAAAGAAGAGTGTGAGAACGTTTCACTACCATAGGAATCTATACCTAGAATGGATCCTCATTCTGTTCCATTTTAAAATACGTTATTATTCTATTGTGTTAGATATAGGCACAGAGATCTTACATATCTCCCTTATGCATTATTTCTTAGATACCCTGAGCTGTTTCTATGTTTTCCATAACAAATGTTTCTGGCATACAAAAAGATGAACTAGCTAACCTTATATTTTTCTGTTTACGTAGCATGTAATATTTAGTGCATCGCTTTTAAGTTTTGATATGTATATATTATAAGCAACACATGGCCTGTTTAATTGTTTGTAAATATTTTCTAATTTTAAACATAGGAATTATTACATTAATATGCAATTGTATTGCTAAGAGACATATATTTAAGTGTATTATTTATTCATTGCTTCACACTTTTCCCACTTGTTCTGAATTCATTGTAGTTATCGCCTGTGTTCAATAATCAAGTATGTTTTGCTATCCACTTCTTACTCTACAATTCTTTTTAGTTACAAGTTTTAACTATTATTTAAAAGTTTTACTAGATAATAGATATATCTATATTCTCAACTGATAAGGATCGATATAACTCTTGTTTTCTTTTACAATTATATTCCTTCAGCCAAAAGAAATTCAGTGATTTTTTTTTCTTTGAAAAAGTTTTCTGATATTCTCAGGGATTTCATTTCAGAATTTAGGAATGATTTCATTTCAAATCTTAGGTCTTATCTGTCCATTCATTTTTTTAGTGAAAAATTGGGAAGGTTTTCCAAGATTTCTTACAGTGCTCTGAATAAATTTTGTATCCCTGCAGCATTTTGCAATATCAAGAACTTCCAATGAACTCCTAGGTGTCTTGGCTTGTCATGTCTTGTGGCTGAGAGGAAGATTCTTAGAATGATACAACAGGGTAGTTTCTCATAGTTATTTGTCTAGGGCTACTTTCTCTGAGAAGCCTTTTAAGTCCAGGTAGCCTTAATAGATATAAGTATCACATTACTTCTTCCTAGCCCAGTGAAATTCCCCAAGTTTCAGTAACAGCAATTTATCTCTTAGGATTTTTTGTTTTCCTTTTCACAGGAATGGGCTTGAACTCAGAACTTGCACTTGCTAGTCAAGCACTCTCCAACATGATCCACACCTCCAGGGATGACCTCTTACTTTTAATCTCCTTGGCTTCTTCTTTTGTTTCATCTTCTCTGGCTTCTCAGTTCTCCTGCCCTGCTGTAAAGGATCTAAGGTTTGGGGAATACAGGAGTGTAGAATGGCAGACACACTGAAATGTCATTCTCTTGTTTCTTGATTCCTAAAATCCTGATAGCCACAGTAAGTGAATTACCTGACTTCCTCAAGCATATATATTATTTTCTCTTTTATTTTTCCTCTGTGCAGATGTCTGGGTTTTGCCTCTGCACATTCCATTTGGCTAGAGCAAATTAATTCTTATTTCAATTGCAATGGGTCTCTCTCATAGCTGGTGAGACGCTGAGGCCAACGTGTGCTACTTAGCAATATAATATACACTATATAATACACATAGCTCCTCTCAATTCTGAGCATTAATGTCATACTTGTAATCTGAAAATGGCATAGGCAATTGTATCACGAACATTTTTTGAGCTGGTTTATTTCATGCTAAACCACAGCTAATAGAAAGAAAACAATGGTTCACACATTTTTATGTGCACAATCTACCATAAGCACTATCGCTAGATATAATCACTAGACTTACAATTATCACTTCATATTGTCTCTAGACTTATTCTAGTCTTTTTTTATTTTTTCAAATTTTTATTATCAAACTGATGTACAGAGAGGTTACAGTTTCATACGTTAGGCATTGGATACATTTCTTGTACTGTTTGTTACCTTGTCCCTCATACCCCCCTCCCTCCTCCCCTTTTCCCTTCCCCTCCCCCCCCCAGAGGTGTTCAGTTCACTTACACCAAACAGTTTTCAAGTATTGCTTTTGTAGTTGTTTGGCTTTTTTTACCCTGTGTCTGTCAAATTTGGCATTCCCTTTCAATTTCCTACTTCCAATACCAGTATACATGATTTCCAATATACTCAGATAAGATTACAGAGATAGTGTAGGTACAACCACAGGAAGGTGACACAAGAACATCATCAATAATAGAAGCTACAGATACACATGGGACGTTGAAAGTAGTTACAACTGTGATATAACAATTGTTTCCATAACATGGAGCTCATTTCACTTAGCATCATCTTATGTGTTCATAAGGGTATAGCTATTGGGCCTTGTGATGCTCTGCTATGACTTGCCTAAACCTGTACTAATTATTCCCAATAAGGGAGACCATAGAGTCCATGTTTCTTTGGGTCTGGCTCACTTCACTTAGTATAATTTTTTTCCAAGTCCTTCCTCTAGTCTTTTTTTGTTGTTAACAACTTTGTGAATCACATGCATATGACCAAGCTATGAGAAGAATTAGCTTATGCCTCCTCCTCTTGCTCCTCTGCTTCCTCTTCCTCCTCCTCCTCCTACTCTTCCTCTCTCTTTTTCCTCTTCCTCCTCCTCTTCTTTTGTCAGTCCTAGGGCTTGACTTCAAAATCTGGTCACTGTCCCTTAGCTTTATCCTTCAAGGCTAATATTCTACCACTGGAGATACAGCGCCATTTCTAGCTTTGTGGTGGTTAATTGGAAATCAAGGTCTCATATATTTGTCAACGCAGGCAGAGTTTGAATACAATCCTCAGGTCTCAGCCTCCTGAGTAGCTAGGATTACAGGTATGAGCCACTGGCACCCAACATTAGCCTAAGCCTTCTTGTAGAGAAAGGTTTACTAATATTTTTTTGATTTTTATTGTATTTTTCTTCTATACTATTTATTAAGTTTTCCTGCTTGGTGTTTATTTTAAAGAAATTAGTTTCAATATCCTCAGTCACATTATATTCTTCTCTAAAACTGATCTCTCTGAGAACATCCTGGATCCAAGTTGATTCTCAGTCACTCCTCTCACTCTTGACCTTTTTAATCACATGAATCCCCAGCAGATAAAATCATCTGGGGTGACAACAGAGGATCAGTTTTAAATATTCATATCACTACTATAAAAATGAGTACCTCCAAGATCTAAGTGATTAATAACTTTTAACACAGGCTATTTTTTACTTTTCATTTTTAATAGAACCCAAAAAAAGACTTTTCCTAAAAAGCAACTGAGAGATTTCTGAAGATAATTTCTGACAGAAGTTTGCTATACAATTCTCAGCAAAGAATGCAGAGGAATGACACTGTCATGCCAAAATTCATTTCACTTATTTATTTATGCACATGACAATGACAGAAATAGAAAAAAGAATAAGTGAGATATAATAGCTTTGAACTCTTGCTCATTCTAAAAAACAATTATTTGTAAACTTTTTAACTAAATAAACTCTTCTAATTTATTAAAATACATTTATATAAAGATTATATGCATAGCAATGAGAAGATGACATAATCTTTTATTTAAAGAACACCTTAGACTCCTCCCTCAAGCTACTTGAGCTGGCCCAAAACTTGGCAAAATAGCAAGGTATAAAAATAACCTACAAAAACCAGTAGCCTTTCAGTAGGCCAGCAATAAGAAGAGAGACTGATATCAAGACAGAAATACCTAGGAGTTAACTTGACCAAAGATGTGAAGGACCTCTTTAAAAGCCTGAGAAAGGAAATTAAATCATATTTACAGAAATGGAGAAGCTTTCTTTATTCCTCAATTGGAAGAATTACCATTGTAAAAATGGCAATACTGCCAAAAAGCTATCTACATCCCCTTCCCCTTCCCCTTCTCCTCCCCCTCCTCCCCCTCCTCCCCCTCCTCCCCCTCCTCCCCCTCCTCCTTCTCCTCCTCCTTTTCCTCCTCCTTTTTTGTTGCCAGTCCTGGGACTTGGACTCAGGGCCTGAGCACTGTCCCTGGCTTCCTTTTGCTCAAGGCTAGCACTCTACCACTTGAGCCACAGCGCCACTTCCTGCTTTTTCTCTTTATGTGGTATTGAGGAATTGAATTTAAGGCTTTGTGCATGCTAGACAAAAACTCTATTGCTAAGTCACATTCCAAACCTCAGCCACACATCTTTTTTTAAAAAAATTTTCTTATTTATTATCAAAGTGATGTACAGAGAGGTTACAGTTTCATATGTTAGGAATTGGATACATTTCTTGTACTGTTTGTTACCTCCTCCGTCTTTCCCCCTTCCCCCTCCCCCTTTCCCTCTCCCTCCATGAATTGTTCAGTTGGTTTACACTAAACAGTTTGCAAGCATTGCTTTTTTAGTCATTTGTCTTTTTATCATTTGTCTCTCGCTTTTGAAATTCCCCTTCACTTTCTTAATTCTAATAACAGTGTATACAGTTTCCATTGTACTCAGATAAGATACAGTGATAGTGTGGGTATAACCACAGGAAGGGGATACAAGAGGATCATCAACAATAGAAGCTAAGGTTTCACATCGCATGTTGAAAGTATTTACAACAGTGATATATCACTCATTTCCATAACATGGAGTTCATTTCTCTTAGCATTATCTTATGCATTCATAGGGGCATAGCTATTAGCCTCCTGTGATCCTCTGCTCTGACTAGCCTACACTTAATTATTCACTGTGAAGGAGACCATAGAATCCATGTTTCTTTGGGTCTGGCTCTCTTCACTTAGCCCAGGTCCAGACAGATTCTCAGCAGAATTCTACAAGGCCTTCAAAACAGAACTCACACCAATATTTCTCAAACTCTTCAATGAAATTGAAAGAGAACGTTCACTAACAGACACATTCTATGATGACAGTATAACCCTCATCCCAAAACCAGGCAGGGACTCATCTCGGAAAGAGAACTATAGATCGATTTCCCTGATGAACATAGATGCAAAAATTCTCAACAAAATTCTGGCCAATCGACTTCAACAGGTCATCAAAAAAATCATACACCATGATCAAACTGGATTCATCCCAGGGATGCAAAGTTGGTGTAATATACGCAAGTCAATTAATGTAATCCACCACATCAACCGGAGCAAGGTAAAGAACCACATGGTTATTATCTCTGGATGTGAAAAAGGAGTTAGATAAAATCCAGTACCCATTTATGATAAAAGCCCTGGAAAAATTGGGATTCCAGGGAACACTCCTGAATATAATAAAGGCAGTTTATGACAAACCAACAGCAAGCATAATTCTAAATGGTGAAAAGCTAAAGCCATTCCCTTTAAAATCAGGAGCAAGACAGGGATGTCCACTCTCTCTCCTTCTCTTCAACTACAATTCCTAGCCAGAGCAATTAGGCAAGAAGAAAACATAAAGGGGATCCAAATAGGAAAAGATGAAGTTAAACTTTCTCTCTTTGCAGATGACATGATCCTATACCTAAAGAACCCCATTGACTCTACTCCCAAGCTACTAGAGCTGATCCAAAACTTTGACAACGTTGCAGGATATAAGATAAACCCTCAAAAATCAATGGCCTTTCTCTATGCTAATGACCCGAAGATCAAGGCTGAAATCAGGAAAGCAACTCCTTTTGCACTAGCCTCAAAAAACATAAAATACCTAGGAATAACCTTAACCAAAGAAGTGAAAGACCTCTTTGAGGAGAACTTTAAAAACATGAAAAGCAAAATTAAGGCAGAACTAAGGAAATGGAAAAACCTCCCATGCTCCTGGATTGGGAGGATCAATATAATCTTCTTTATTATTTTTTTTCTTTATTGTCAAAGTGTGATACAGAGGGGTTACAGATTCATATGAAAGGCAGTGAGTACATTTCTTGTTCTACTTGTTACCTCCCCCACACATCTTCTTGAGATTAGAAAAAGCACTTTCTAGCATTCCTCTTCATAACATTTTCTAGCCCTATTTTTAAGGATATTGAGATTCCCTGGCCTTCTATCATATCTCATTTCTAATAATAGCCTCTCCACATAAGATAGTGATTTAGTTTTTCATTATTAGCCCTAGATAAGAGAATTGAAATTGTAAATGATGAAACACAAATAATCATTTCAAATATCTAAATGGGGCTGGGTAAGGAATGCATAAAGCACACTTCTGGCCATTTTTACAGAAGACACAGAGCTAGGTTCTAAGTAGGCGAGCAGGTGATTTGCCACAGGTATAGTAAGAAAAACAGAAGGAGAAAGGGACTTCACTTTAAAAGCAGGACAAGAATTGTTAAAAGTACTGAAATACAAAGCTCTTTGCCTTTCCTCCACCATCTCCTTTTCAATTGTCATAATACTTTTGATTTATGTTCAGAAAGTCTATCTGAGGGAAAATTCACTTCAGGTACCAATTAAGAATCATAAACATTAGTTAACTTTTTTTTCACAAAAACGTTGTCTGTTGTTTTTTTTGACATTAATTAATCAAACCACGTAGAAGAAACAAATCATCATTGATGGTATACAGGATGCAGTCTTAGGAATGGTTTTAACTGTTTGCTAGTTCTTTCCCATTTAGTAAAGTAATTCTGACAGGGCTGGTGATAATATAGCTCAGTGTTCATCATTTTGATTTATTCTTCAAAAATTAATAGGGAAAACAGAATTTGCATTATAGTTCTGTTTTCAGAATTACAAAAGGGCAGAGTTCACTAGTGGGCTAGATTTTGCATACAGATCAAGGTTATAAATAACCCCATAGGAGAATATCATAGCGTTGAGTTCTATGAATCTGATAGCATAAAGAAAACGTCTGTAAATAGTACTAGGGGGAATAGATGGTCTTAAAAATAGAAAATCTCAATTTCTCTCTATATTTCTGCTCCTGGTTAGAAATAAATATACCTGTATGTTGTTATTTATCTTTCTTGATGTTTTATAGTAATAGAAAAGCAACAGAAATATATGAAAATCACCATATGATAGACATGAAAATGCAGTCATAAAAGCACCAGTATGATACTATATGTCCATGTGTTTCTGATCATTATTGCCCTCAACATTTCCATTGGACAGGATTGTTGCCTTATACAATTTTACCAATAAACTCAATTTCTACAAATTAAACTGCAGAAATTCTTGAAAAGTCACTTCCAGTTTAATAAAGGAAGCAGTAAACCAATCACTGAAACAGATAAATTTCTAGAGCGTATTATAAAGATGACACGAGAAAAGTATACCCCACTTCACTGCTGCAGTAATCTAGAAACCCCACAAAACTCAAACTCATTTTGAGCAACATTCACAGGGCCAGCACTTCTCCCATTTTAATAAGACTTGAGCGGAAGAATGTGATTGAACTGACGCTTCCACTTCAGTCACAAATGGGCCCTGAACATCTTCTTTTCTAAAGAATTCTTGCTCATCCTGGGATCACACTAGGTGTTCCAAGGACCCCAAAGGCATAATAAAATGTAGACATCTTGCTGATTTTTCAGGGTAGCAGCACTGAATCCTTTGTGCATGTCTTTTGTTTGGGAGAGTGGGCATATGGAAGTGCGATATTCTAAATATTGCGAGTGTTTTTGCTTAGATTATTTGTTAATGCTTTTGTATAGAAAAAATTATTTATACTAACTTAAAAGGGTATTCTTTTTTGCTAAAAGATCAATGATAGTCGATCTTTTCTTGTCAATTCTATGCCAACATTGTTAATACTTATGCACTGTTGAGTAGACTTTTTTTTTTTTTTTGCTTGAAAGGAGCTTTTCTTTGAAGTTGTTATTTTTATTATGATTTATTTTATAATTTCTATTCCTTGGCTTCACATATTTTTCTTTGACTTTTTAACTTGCTTGGCTTTGTTTATTTTGCTCCACTGATCAAACAGATAATCATATAATCCAAGCACAATGCTTCTTGCTAAACCAGGGTTGCAGGTTGCTCTCTGGGCTTCCTGAGCTTCTGCTAGAGAATCCCTTTGCCCTCATTCGGTTCACCATATTCTCTTTACACATGTCTTCCTTGTACTAAGCTTCTCAAGAAAGGGGATATGTAAGCAGAGCCTTCCTTGTGTATTTAGAAACCCTTTATTCTATCTTCATATTTTATTGATGGTTTTGCTGGAGATAGGACTCCCAGTGAACGTTTCTTCTTTTTTGTGATTTGAAAGCATGCTGCATTTTATCTGGCTGTCATGCTTATTCTGAATAGTCTAATGCCATCACCATTAGTGACTTGGTATGTGGCTTTCCCCCCTGTCTCAGAAAGCTTTTAAGCTCTTTTCTTTACCTCTGGTGTTCTAACATCTCGGAATAGTGGCCTCTGATGAGGCCATTTATGTTTTATTCACTTTGTTTGATGAGCCTCTTCAATAATATACATTGTCTCAGTTAAGGTTCAAACTGAAGATAACCATTAGTACCTACAATTTGGGATTCAGAAAAGGAATTTTAAGTAAGTTTTGCAAAATATATGCAAGACCATATAAACAGAAATTGCAGCATGCATTCTGAGACTTTGGTTTCTACTATACATTCAAGTTGTTTGTTTTTCTTCATACCAGCCACAATTCCCTGCTAAGTTTTATCACCTCACACTTTGCTTCTTTTATTGGGATTTTTGAATACATAAGATGATGCTAAGTGAAGTGAACTTTAAGTTATGGAAATAGATGGTTTGCCATTGCTGTTGTTGCTTTCAATGTACCATGTGAGATTATGTCTTTTTCTTTTGTCTTTCTTCCCCATGGTTTTACCCCTGATGTCACTGTAGCTGATTATGGTACCCTGGGTATTGTATATATGTTTATTGGAAGTAGGGAAGGGAGAAGGGTAAAAGGCAAACCAATGCCACAGTGATATTTAGAATACTTAGAAGACAATATGCTATAAAACAAATGTACAACTTGGGAGGGGGGAAGGGAACTGGGGAGAGGGGGAAAGTGGGAGAAAATGAGGGAAGAGGTAACACGTTTGATAAGAAATATACTCACCGCCTTACATATGAAACTGTAACTCTGCTGTACATCACTGTGACAATAAATAAATTCTAGAAAAGATTTATAACAATTATTTAGTAGTTCATCCTCCAAAACCAAGTATTTTCTTCTCCAACCAATCTGAGAAATTGTTTCTGAGTACTGTTACATTAATTGCATTAATGATAGCTCTTAGCTTGATGTAATCTGCAAAGCTGATTAAAAATGAGTTTTCTTTGGTTTTAACTGTTATACTCAATGACTTATCCCGTTTGGATGTTTTCTGTGAGACAATACTGAATTAGTCAATTGCTTACAAACACAGACTTGATGATGATAACATGAACTGATTACCTAACCTTCCAGAGACTTCTGATATAGAATATCTACTGATGTCTTCTTTACAAACGGATATAGATTTAACTGTTACAAGGAATGCAACATGTCAGGGCACTGGTGGCTCACACCTGTAACCCCAGCTACTCAGGAAGCTGAGATCTAAGAATCATAGTTCAAAGGCAGCCCAGGCAGGCAAATCCATGAGACTTTTATCTCCAATTAACCAACAAAAAGCCAGCAGTGGAGGTGTGCCTGAAGAAGTAGAGCACTAATCTTGAGCAAAAAAGCTCATGGAGAGTACCGGGATCCTGATTTCATGACCAGGACTGGCAAATGCACACATGAAAAAAAGTATCACATGACTATTCAATTTTAAAAGACAATATAAGAGAGAACTGATGGTAAGTATTCACGAGGCATATAATTCAAATTGAATATATAAATTTTCTCAGTATATGAAAAATACACCAGCTCTAAAAACATTATGTGTAGCATTACAAATATATGATTGAGGTTGTATTAATTATAAAAATCTTCAAATGTAGTGGGTGTAGCTCAAGTCATAGAGGAAGCCCTGGGTTCAATTGCCAGTATTGACAAAAAAAAAAACTTAAAGAATCTTCTCCTAAAATAGTCTAAATTTTATTTTATTTATTTCAGGTTAAAGAATGAAACCTTCAATTTATCTAACAGATGTTAATGATAGCTTTTTCTTATCTTGAAAGAATTTATTGAACATGCCTTATGAAGGGGTTTTCAGGAGGAGGAAGAGGGGATATGAAAGAGTAATATACATGAAGTGAATGTGATTCAAGCATAGTATATGCATTTTACAAATATCATAATGAGCCACTTTGTATATTTAATTTATACTAATAAATCATTTCAAAAAAGGAATTTTTCAAACTATTTTATATTATAATGATGCAATCAATACACTCAGCACTAAGCGTTCAGTATTTCAGCCAAGGAAGCTTGTTTGTGTTTATATATGTGCATATAGGATATATGTGGACATATGTGCATTTGTGTATATTGTTTACATGTGGAATATAGACATACATATATATGTATATGTATATGTATGTATGTATGTATATTTCTTTTTCGTGTGCTAGTACTGGGGCTTGCATTCAAGGCCTGAACACTGTCCTTTAGCTTTTCATTTAAGACTGGTGCACTAACATTTGAACCAGACTTTTGGTGCTCTAATACTTGAATCACACCTCTACTTCTTGCTTTTTTGCTGCTTAATTGGAGATAAGAATCTCACCAACTTTCCTGCCAGTGCTAGTTTCAAACCACAATCCTCAGGTCTCAGCCTCCTTAGTAGTTAGAATTACTAACATGACCCACTAGCACCTGGCATGCTTGGCACTATATTTTAAATTACATCTCATGTTGGTCATAATTGTAGTCCTAAGTGGTTATTATATATTATCTCAGGTATATTCTCATAACCTAAAATACAAATATGTACTGGTACCTTAGTCACTTGTGTGTCTGTTTATATGCAGAAACAACTAACATGGATTTGCTTTCCTGAGATATCTAAGTTAGTGCTTTGCCGTAAAAGAAGTTACATTTGAAACTTCATGTAATTTTTCCACTTTTACATTAAATTAATGTTTAAATAATCTCTAGAGAAAGGATGAATTACAATATATTGTCATTATATTTTATCTTCAATGTATACATTAATAACATTAAGGGGCTCCTTGCCTAGAACAGTAGATAATTCTAGGCAGAATCAAAGGAAATTTTGCCACTGTAACTCTTACTGCCCATCTTTATTAGAAAAATTTAATAAAAAAAGTTAGTGTTCTAATATCTCTATAGCTATTTGTAAATGTTTTAACTTTCCTATGTAAATTTATTATCTTCACTGAGTAAAGCTTGGGCTTCAAAAAATAAGAGTAACATTTTTGCTATTTGGTATAAACTCCCTCCTTCTCAGTAATTTCTTCCGGAATAGATTCTTGACAGTGTAGACTAACTAAACACCACTGGCAGGGAGATCAAAGCAAGTAGACAAACCCAGCAATTAACTCATGAATCTATTATAACTTTTTAAACTAGTTAAACTAAACTAATCCATGTGAGAATTACAGCCTTAACCTAGTTAGTTAATAATAAACTTGCTTTCCAAACATGTTAGAGAATCCATTCTGTTGGATAATAGCTACTATGCCTCTTTTCATTTCGAGTAACTATTTTCTTGGTTGCCACTTCTGTGATGCCTTCATAGTTATTTAGCTGGTCTCCAGCACTGACTGAGGGAGTCTGGCCTAAGTGTTATATATTCCTGAAGCGGAAGAAAGTACAGTCCAATCTGGTAAGATGGCTTCCTCTGCCAGGACACTAAGTACTGATAGTGTGGGTTATTTCTCACAGTATTGTTTCACTTTTTCACATAAGGTATTCCATAGAAAGGCTGAGTGGAGGGAGTTGTTTGTGTTTGCCAGTCCTGGGCTTGAACTCAGAACCTGGGTGCTGTCCCTGAGATTTTTTGCCCAAGTACAGCCTTCTACAACTTGCCGTACAACTCTACTTCTGGCTTTTTGGCAGTTTGAGATCAGAGTCTCATGGACATTTTTTCCCAAGGTAGCTTTGAACTGAAATCCTCAGATCTCAGCCTCCTGAGTAGCTGGGATTACAGATGTAAGCCACCAGTCCCTGGCAAAAGAGTTGTTTCAAATGAGTAGCTGGGATTACAGATGTAAGCCACCAGTCCCTGGCAAAAGAGTTGTTTCAAACACACACACAAACACACACAAATAAAACATCAGAGAAAAATGGCCATTTTAAAATTAAATTTGTGGCAACTACTAAGAACTTCTAGAATGTGCCAGCAGTTCAGATCAGTGTAGTTCCTAATGTTAGAGTTCCTAAAGTTAACTAAAACACACACACACACACATACACACACACACACACACACACACACACACACAAAACCTAGCCCATGGAAGGGAAAGTAAATGTGATTTTATTATTTCAATTCCTTTTTTAAGATATGTATGAGAAATACATATATAAAAGTATTGTGTGCATACATATATGTGTATTATATTTAATTTTCACACATGTATGTATGCCTATATGCATACCCATTATGTATATATGCATATATATACACACATAAACACACTGAGAGATTTGTATGTATGTCAAGGTAAAACAAAACAAACCTCTCCTCATAGTGGGAAATAAAATTCTTCCTATTTAGCTTTAAAACTTTCAGTTTCCCTCTCGAAGTAATCTAGAAGCATTTAGACTGGGTGGTCTTCTGTGCTTAGGAAGGCAAGATCTGTGATGGTATTGATCTGTTTCAAGGGCATATTAGAGCAGAAGTCAAGTCTCTGGAGAGAAGTTGCCATCACCTTGACCTTAGGTCAGCGTTAGACCACTGACCCTTGAACCCCAAGACCTATCTACCAGATTCTCATATCTTTCATACCAACTGAGCAAGTCAGCAGGGGACAGATGTCGATGTGGCTCTTGCCAAATCAGAATTGACTAGCCAGTAGGAAGCCAGAGAGCTGTGGGAAATGTGGGTTAAAGTATGTCAATAATGTTTCAGAAGAACGATTTCTCCCAAGAATTGTAGCTGTTGGAATGTTTTGACATTTATTCGGTAGAGAAATGTAGCATGTTTTGTGAAGCACTTCAAGACAGCCGCTGCTAACTGCTGTGGTGTATTGATCTTTCTGTTAAATTGCACGGGCACACTTGGGAGATCATTGAGATTCAGGCAACAGGACAGAAAGGATTGGCTGCGCCCAATGGTCACTAATGGTAATTGGTTTCGATCCTTGCACTTGAAGAAGCCATGATTTACTTGGTTCACTGATGAAATGTAGACACTAAATATTTTGAAAATAAAAAATAACTATCACTACTTTTTTAAATCAGTTGCAAGGCACCCTGGAATATCTTACACACACAACCAATTTAACAATGTAGAAAATATACAAAGTCATATCGTTCAAAATCTGATGGTCTTCCTGAGGTTGTTATCCTTTATATATGGCATTTGTTTGTTCATCTGTTTTTCTCCACCTGTTCATGATTGAACTCAGGGCAAACTAGTCTGGGTGTTTTGCCCTTAAACTTTATCTTGTTTGTAAAAGAAATACATCGTCATCTTGAGTCAGAGAAACAAAGATTCATAAATGTATGTACAAAAATAAATGACCTTTTCCTTCTCTTACCAGGTATAAGTTTTCAAAATGTCATTATGTTTTATGACTTTTCCAATTTGAGACATAGAAATTTTTACCATTTATACATAAATAAGTCACAATTTTAGTGATTGCATGACAAACAATAATATATTCATTTAGGTTATCATTCTCGGTTTTATTTATTTTCTAAGTTCTAATAACTCTACCTTGTGTGTGTCTACGCATGCACATTCACATCTGTAGATACAGACCAATGGTAGCTGTGTACAACTTCCTTTATCTCTGGAAAGGTACTATACATGTATGTAGTGTGTGTGTGTGTGTGTGTGTGTGTGTGTCTGTGAAAAAGAGAGAGAGAGGGAGAGACAGAGATGGTACCATATGAATTGTGATAAGTGTACTTATACATTGTATAATATATATGTATATATATATATTTACACATGTGCTATTCTGCTATGTGTACATGTTTGCATGATGTCTATTACTGGCAGAAATGTTAAAAATAAAACAGTAAATATAAAAATATATGCAAAAACTCTTAGTACTTGTACTAGTTTATTCATCGCAAATTTCCAAAGGCATGGCCATTTAACTTTTAACAAATATTATCATATTTTCCTTCTTAAATGATTGTACCAATTTGATTTTGTTTTGACCTATTGCTTCATTTTTGTTATTTGCATTTACAATATAAGATATTAGCTAAAATTTGAATTATTTCACTAACGCTAAGGGCTTACGGAAATAAATAAAATGAATTGAAAAATAAAATCCATACAATCGTAATGCATATCTTAAATTTTATGCAGACTACATTTTTAAGGCTCTTTGTGTTGAGTAGGCACATAGTCTGATGTATGTAATAATTTCATTAATGATAGAATTTCCTGTTAGGTTAAAAGGTAAATTTAAATGTTGTCTCAGAGTGTGTTCATTAGCCCACATGAGAGTGAGAAGAGGATTTTCCTGATGGGAGAAAGTAGAGGAAGCATTGTACTGACTATGGGACTTGAGGACATTTTGCAAACTTGCAATAGCTAGGAAACCCTTCGGTTATTTCATTCAGCTATATGCATAAGGAACACAAGAGTGCTTAGTCTCTTGTAACAAATGGTAAGATAATTACTAGAACCTCATGAGGTGATACTGACTTGACTATATAACATTACTATATTTCAGAATCTGATTTTCCACTTCTGCAATCAAACTCATAGTTGTGAGAGCCATAGGCAGGTGTCATAAGAGGCTGAATTGTGGTCCTATTGCCAGTAGAGAGTCCTGTACTGCCATCTTGTTTTCTGTAGGAATCAGCACCACTGGGGATAAGAGTAGTACTTTTTCTGCCCAATCTGTTCCCACATCTCATTCAACCACGACAACAAACTTTTTAAACTAGAGATACTTTTACTGAGAGACACTAGCTTTGTAGGCCATACTAAGAGAGGCCACAATATCTTCATGCAGGGAGGTATTTTATCAACAGCTATGAATGCAGTAATTTCAACTGTTAGCCTCTGTCCAAAAGACAAATACAGCTCTGAAAGCCTGACACTGACCAACATGTACTGCACACATAAACTGACATGTGGAATTGGACCCCCCTTTAAAAATAAAATAGACAAGTACAAATTAATGAAAAAAGAAATAACATGAAGACCCCTCTGAAAAAAAGAAAGAAAAATATATAGTTCTGAATTTTCTAAGAAACTCTGTTTACTTTTCTTTGTGTTTTGAAATAATGTTCCAAAGAAAAGGACTTTGGATCATTGTATTATTTTGCCAGAATTAAAAAGTTACTTTCTGCTACAGCATAAGTTCCTAAGGTAGCAGAAGGGAACCAATTTAGGTACTATGTAAGATACCAAATTTCCTCCCTTTTACATAGCTCACATTCAATCTTTCTGAGTAGTTTTCACACTTTTGGTATTTTTGGTTGTTGTTTTTTTTTTACTTTTTTTTCCACTTCATTGTCAAAGTGAAGTACAAAGGGGTCAAAGTTTCATATGTAAGGCAGTGAGTACATTTTTGTTCAAATTGTTACCCACACAATTGTATTCCTGACAATACCTATCAGGTTTCATATAGCTATTAGGAATAATTGTTGGACCGGTAGCTCATGCCTGTAATCCTAGCTACTCACGAGAGTGGGATCTGAAGATAGCAGCTCAGAGCCAGTCCAGGCAGGAAAGTCTGTGTGACTCCTATCTTCAATAAACTGCTCAGGAAAAAAAAAATGGACATGGCCTTGTGGCTCAAGTGGTAGAGCATTGACCTTGAGCAAAGAAAAGGCACAGGGACAGTGTCCAAGCCACAGGATGGGGGGGGGAAAAAAACCTGGAAGGAAAGAAAGAATAGACCCATTGCCAAAGTATGTAGATGTTGATGTTTGGATTTTTAATGAATAATATTTTCTCATACGATTCCCAGTTGCAAACTATACTTGGTACTTTTCCAATTAGTCCATTTAATGGAAGTGAGTGGGAGGGGCCAGTCAAAAGGCAAATCAAAGTGCTCCTGCATAGCCCTTAAGGCAGTGTGATCTCTAGTAGAACAGGTGAACCAGAGTGGTGCAAAAGAAATGGAAGTCTTTCAGTTCTCCCTCAAATTTTAAAAAGGGTCTGGTAAGGTTTTCCTAAGATCTCACTTTCCACTTTGTAAAGTTGACTTTTTTTTTTTTTTTTCAAATCAAGTCACAGCTTAGGAAAAAAAAAAAAAAGTGTGGGGAGGCAAGAAAATGGATTGATTGTAATGTTAATGATGGCACTTGGTCTTCAGATCCCTGGACTGATCTATAGCATTTACAATTGATTACATGCAGTTCAAACTTGTGAAATATTTACACACATTACATAATGACAATCTCCAGAGAAAAAATGGGAAGCAGAAAGCACACAAAATAGCCCCAGGGGACCACTGATGAAGTCAAATCTCTGTGATAGTCTTGAACTTTACTTGAAATGTCTTTACTAAACTGTCTTTGCATTTGGTTCTGGGTGAGGCCACTAGTCACCAAATGGAATGATCAATCATTGATTGCTATTAGGAACATGGAATCAGCATTAAATGACACAAAATCTTTTACTTATCTCACAGTAAATTTACCAGGGTTTGACTGACATCCATTAGAGCAAGAGATGCCTTTGTCAGCGGCTGCAAACCCATGTTTTTCACATACATCTTTGTGTTTACTTGAGAGGATTGCACTGTTAAGCAAGTAATTTTGCTCCAGGGCTCATGTTTGTCTTTCATTTCCAGCTACTCAACATAATAGGAAGAGGCTAAATCCCCAACTGTGCAGTCAATGCTAGCCAACCAACAGGGAGTCCGGGAGGGTGGAGCTTCTTATCGGTTTGTATATCCGTGGGAATGCTTTTATTCAGGTATCCACTAAATCTAGATTCTTGTTGTTGTTTTGCATGATCTATCTATCTATGACTCTATCTATCTGTATGTCTATCAACCATCTATCCACCTATCAGATAATAGAATCTTCATTCAAGCTCTGTTACTTTAGCTATTTCTTTAATGAAAACAATCCAGTAACACATGGGAAGTGCTAAAGTGGAACCAAACAAAAGTCTTTGCAAATAGTAAAATTTTGTGTGTATGTGTGTGTGTGTGGGGGGGGGTGATTCTAAAAACATCAAGATAAACATCATGATAAATGAAGTTAATAACTAAAGCATTTATTCTAATACTGTTAAAAGTAGATTTGGAACATACTCAGCATAACATATGTGAGATAATACATGAAGAAACTTGACTCAGCCATTACATAATGCATACATTTACCAGAACATTATGTTGTACTTCATACATTTTTAATTGTTAATTAAAATAAGCATTTTTTAAAAGATCTAATGATTGGCTTTTGCAATTCCATTCTTTAGCTCTTTGGTTTTGCCATGTGGAATAATGTTGTTGTTGTTGTTGTTTTCCTTTCATTTGTTTTTTCTGTCAAAACATGTTTTGTAGTTAGGAGCATAAGCCAGCTACTCAGAAAGTGGATACTAGAAGTTGAAGAGTTGCAGGCCAAGTCAAGGAAAGTTAAATAGATTCCTCCACCTTTCTAAAAAAAATGGATAGTGAATTGCTTGCCTAGAAAAGATGAGATCTTGAGTTCAATCTCAAGTACTGTAATAAATCAGTTAATCAATCAATCATAAAGCAATAAAAGAAAATGTATAGAATATGAGTCCATGTATAGAAATGCTTATGCTTACTATGCATATTACTGGTCACATATGAAATTCTTGGTTATATCTAGAAGAATGCAGTTTTTTATACTGAGCTCAAATGTATTATTTACCTTCCAGATAATAAATAATAGTATAATAAGTAATA
This sequence comes from Perognathus longimembris pacificus, assembly GCF_023159225.1. NCBI lineage: Eukaryota > Metazoa > Chordata > Mammalia > Rodentia > Heteromyidae > Perognathus > Perognathus longimembris. Next base: position 6,775,982 of record NC_063168.1, on the reverse strand, counting down.
GGATAAACATTAACATATGTTAACATGCTTTCATGAAGCAGAAAGAGTATTATATTTTAATTGATAAGGTCTTTGATTAAGAGAATGATCAGCCCATGAGGATTCATAGATAACTTCTACTGTGATGGTCAAGCTTTTAAATATTAGGAAGTCAAATGCTCCCAAACTAACTTAATTGGTTTCTAACACAAAATGTAGAGTGAACTGCTGCTTCATTCTTTGAATTTTTTTCAAGAATACGAAGTATTTAAAGATGCCATTGTCTTTTCAATTGCATGCCAGAGATTTATGAAACATTATTAGCAGTTTGCATTAAAAATTATTTTCAGCAATTTCAGTTAAGACTTAACATTTTTCTAGATCTCAAAAACACATTAGAAACATATTTCTCTAATTACAAAACTCCTTTAAGTAAACATTACCCAATTGTGGGAAAAAGTCAAATAAATAAGCATGCTTTGTAATAGCACCAGTATGTGGGGAACACCAATTTGCTGCAAATGTCCTTGCATGGGAATCCTTTTAGCATTCTTGATCATAAACCTTCACAAGAACTAATGCAAAATAACAGACAGTACAAAGGTCAAGTGAGAAGGTGATAGAATTGAAAACTAAATGAATTTATCCTTTAAATATGAGGAACAAGAGCAAGGAAAACAGCATGCTATCAAACAATACTGGAATGCATTTCTCACATTTTAATTCTTTCACATTTGAAATGGATTTCTGAGTTTTCCAGAACTATTAAAATAATTTCAAAAGCCATTTCCTAGGCAAGGAGAAGGACTGTTTTCATTTCTAGTGAAATGATTTCCATGTATGGTACTTTTAGCTAATGTGCACTGTTTAATAACTTGAACAATAAACTAAAACTAATCATGAGTAATTCTCATGCAACACATTATTAAGTAAAACTGTAACAATTATTGCAGAGACTAATTGTATTAAGTTGACCCAATTATTAATGTAGTGATAAGAAACCATTATTTTATGATACCAGAAATTTAAGAAAAGAAAATCCTTTTCTTTCTTCTTTTTAAGATACTAGCTAAAATTTTCAACAAATAATACAGTGTTTGACTTTAGGTTTTTGAGACTATTGAAGTATTCTGTACTATTTATTTGCATTTTATAATGCTGTTATTATTAAAAGCTAAATAAAATGCATAAAATATTAGTAAAGAGTTTAGTGGCCTAGGTTTAGTACACAAAGGAATGAATAGTCTTCAGCTGTGATGAAATACCTTGAGTAATTACAATATAAGGGTGAAAGATTGAGTTTACATGGTTGCAGGTTGAGTCCATGACTGACTGGCTCCTATGCTTTGGGAGTAGGACAAACAGAGGATCACAGAAGTGGCATAAAGTGCCCATGCCCCAAGTCAGAATCAAAAGAGGAAGAGAAAAAGACAGGGAGACCGCTAATCCTTTTCAAGGGTGCACCTCCAAGGACCTTGCACTAGCCTTCATTTACTGTAGGTTTATGACATTCTAAGGTCACTATCTTTGGTATCAAACCTGTAATACATGGGCTTTGGGGTGACAGTCAAAGTCTAAACTGTATTAAGTACCAATAACAATACCACTAACAAGTTAAACAGATGGAGACTTAGTTCACCCACGCGTGGAAGCAATTTTTGTCCTCTGGGATCCAGGCTCCTTATCTCCTGTTGTTCTGCTCCAACGATTTTGATCTCATGGGTACTTGCAGGTGATAATGTCCACACTTTAGATGGTAGAGTTAAAAAGAACAAAGGCATAAGCAGGATTCTGCATGTTAGGAAAGAAAAGCCACTTGAGGCATGCTTTTTGTTTGATTTTGTCTTTGAATGTAATCGTCCTACCTTTGTCCAAGCTGCTCTTGAAGTAGTTCTTGTTCCTCCTTCCTCCACCTTTCAAGTATGGCTAACAGGCATACACACTGCCAACACATAACTGTCTGTGGACTTTCTTAAAGAGGTTCTCAAGAACTATCGCTAGGCATACTGACACACGCAACAGCATGCGAGAGTAGGAGATGAAGTCGAGACCTGGAGAGGAAATTGCTTGAATTTTTATTATAAAGTAAGGCATAGAGATTTTAATGGAAAATTCTCTGCCTTCCCTATATCCCGATGGTCACAGCGAATGCAGAAATATCTCTATGAGAAGCCCTGTGCCGAGCTGAACTGTGAGGTCTGTAGGAGAGGGGAGATTGAAACACCAGTCTCTCAGTAAAACTCCCAGAAAGCTGGGGACTCCGTCAACGAAAAGATGGATCCATTCTGGCTTATCTGGAACTCAGAGTTCTATCCTGAGTGTGGGCTAATTCGACCCTAAACCTCCAGGAGTCTGGGGGTAGACTAAGGTTTATGCAAATTGTAAGTTGTTTACTGTTTAGCTATAGTTCCCAAGATGGGGGAGGAAGTCATCCCACCTGGATACAAAATACTGTCACTGGAAGATGCTCCTACTTTACTTTTGGCACATACTTCCCTCTAGGAACCTCCCAAAAGGGGAAAAAAAAAAAAAAAACACCCAAAAGAAAAAAAAAAAACCTTGGTGAATGAAACCGTGGGATCTGAAGCTGACAGAAGGCTACAGGTTCCACGCTACCCTAAACCTCAATTCCACCATCCAGTTGCCATTACTGCCTTGTCCCGGGTCGTGGCATGTTGAGACAATCTCTACTTTTATTTTCTTTCTGAGCTAACAGATGCATTCTTTGATACAAAATCAAGACATAACCTTGTGATCATTCTTTAATTGAATTGAATAGCTGGTATTCTTTAACGTTAAACAGTTCATATTATGCATAAATCTTAATATGCTTCAGCAATTTCTTAACGCTGAAAACTTAGGGCTTGTCAAAATTCTGTTAATAAATCAAATGTGCTGTGACAGAAGTCATTGTACTGGATGTTTAGGGGTTCATTCCATCATTCCTTCATTATTATTTATGATAATATTAAAGTAGGTCTGTTTGACATAAAAAGAAATAAAATTAACCCATTTACATTGGTGGTTTTTTTTTAATGTAGGTCATTCTAAGCTTTTAAGCTCCGTTTATAGACTTGATTCTTTAAGCCAATAAAAATATTTAAAAATAGAGTAATGGTAGATGTAAAATAACTCATTATTCTTGTATTTTATTAAGTTTTGATTTAATTATGTGTCTTAAGGAAATTGTCAGTATTTTAATAAGATTTAACAATTTCATTAAATTTCTTTACCCACTACAAAGTAAATTTTAGCATAATACATTAATTTTTCTGGTGAATTTATGGTGGCAGACTTACAAATCTAAGATAGTTACTAATTACAAGTATTTAATGACTTTAAAATTAATTAGATTAATACTAAGAATTTTAGCATTCTTTTTAAAAGCTTAGCAATAGGTTACAAAGCTGTATAATCACCTACTCAGGCCATTAACCAAAACCAAACACTATGAAATGTTAAAGAAAAATGATCAGATATACTGAGGCATATCTAAAATGACTACAACATTTAATAAATTTATATTTTATTAACCTGAGATCCATAGAAATTTATTACAAATGAAGATAGGAAACAGTAAAATACTACTCTTAGCTGGCTACCTTTGGCTCATGTCTACCCAGGAGCTACTCAGGATGCTGGGATCTTAGCATCACCATTCAAAACCAGCTTGCAGAAAAAAAATCTGTGAGACTCTTATCTGCACTTGGCCACCAGAAAACAAGAAGGGACATAGTGGCTCAAAGTGGTAGAGCACCAGCCTTGAGCTAAATAGCTCAGGGACAGCACCCTGGTCCTGAACTTGAAGCCCCACAATGACAAAACAACAACAAAAACCCACTACACTTAACATTATCTTAAGTACAGAAAAATACCTGAAATAATTGATATAACACTTTGGAAAATTACAAATTCATTGATTTTGCTGTTCAAGAGACCCTTGTCACTTATCCACTTTTATCCACTGAGTTAAAGTTGATATTCTAGAAGTTACAGTGAATCCAGTATACAGAAGATGGCCACCCAAACAAAGACTTGCAATACACAGGGAAAGGTTCTTTGCAAATTCAATTCAGATTACATACATCAAGTAGGTATATTATCCTGGATTATCTGGGTGGGCCTAATGTGTTTTAGTCCATAAGATTAAAAGACCTAAAAGAAACAGGCAACAGATAACAGAAGTTATAAAAATGCAAAGCTGCAGGGTTTTCCTGACTGTCCTATTCTATCTACTAGCCAAGGTTTCTAGACACTGGAAAAGGCAAAGGAACATGTTCTCTATGAGGACATCAGAAAGAAATGTAGCCTTTCTAACACACACATTAGCCAAGCAAATGTGATTTCACACTGTGTCTTAAAGAACTGGAACAAAATTAGTGTGTGTTGTGAGTTTTAAAATTCCCAAAGGCCTCACAGAATATTGCAGGTATGGTAAAAAAAAATTTTACATTTTACTATTGCTTAATTTCTACCTTTATGGGTGGTATTTTTCAAAAAATTATTTACTGTCAAAGTGATGTACAGAGGGGTTACAGTTTCATACATAAGTCAGTGAGGACATTTCTTATCAAACATGGGCAGTATCTGACTGTGGTTGTCAGGTTACTAAAACGTAAACGATTGCAAATATAAGTCAGTACCTCTAAGTTTGTGATAGTTTGTTGTAAAACAATGGGAAACCAATACAGAGACCTGCTAAGACCAGACACACATGTAAAGTGAAACCCATATATCCCCATATCTTCTACATCACTTCCTCATGAATATTACTTATGCTTTTGATATTTTATCCTTGGCCAAGATCCCAGACAAGAGAAACCAAGGCTTGCTCAGAACTGTCTTCAGAACCATGGACAGTGCCTTACCACAACTGTATTGTGAACCAATATTTGCCAAGTGTTCTTCCCCATCCACCTTTCCAGAAGTTAACCTTGGTGACCATTGATTAATTTAACTCCTTCAAATGTTTAAATAGCTGTTTACCACAGACTTAAATTGCTTAGGAAATGCAAATTGAAGTCAAACAATTTCTGCCTCTAGGACATTTGTAAATCTAGTAGGTATGGGACTCAGAACTCTGTAGGCAATTAGAAAAATTGATAGAGCATATCAGAAAACTCTTAATCAAGGATAACTAAACCTAGAAGGCAACAAACAGTATTGGGTAAGGAGAGACAAAACTGGACAAAATATAGCAAAATCATGGTAGCGAGAGAATATGAACATGATTTGATTATTAAGCTAACCTTGCTAATTTTCCCAGATGAAATATTATACACTAGTAGTCCCAAATATAATGTGCTAATAAGTCTGTCTCACTCTGTGCTTCATGGGCTTCTCTTCCAAGGAGGTAGTAGTGACATCGTTATTTCCCCCTCCTCATTAGCCTAGCTTTCATAATTATTTATTAGACAGATCTCTGGTTTAAAATTGTATTGTATTTGTAAATTTTCTGGTTATTCTGAAACCAAGCAACAAGTGATAAGTTCCTGTCTAGATATTTTCTTTGATTTAATCTTGGCTTGATAATGGAAGAGGTAGAAACTTTACTGTCCAATTAGTTGTCTCACATAATCATCATTTTAAGGGTAGCCAATGTCTTACAAATAGCTATTTTAGTTAAGTCACATCCCATTGCAAGAATTGTTTTTTTCTTTTTATTATTCTTTCTTAGGTGAGGAGGTATAGCTTCAGTGGTAGAGCTCTAGATGAGTAAGAAAGTTTGTCCAAGCGACCTGGTTTTGATTACTTTCTCAGATAAGTTTTAACCACTTTCAAATTAGCCCACCACATAAGACTGTGAACCTCAGTTCTGAGCAACCAGAACAAAAATCAGCAATGTGTTAGAAATAAAACCTGGGTGGAATACTGGCCAAGAGTTCTTGATAACTTGGCTTGCTGCCAGTAGAACACCCATCCACAGAAGTCAGTTTTCTTTTGCCAGATTCCTTTTGAATTGTTATCCCATTCACCGGTACCCAGAGATGTTTCTAACAATAGCTAGTTCCCTCACAGTTCTAAGGATCTGTCCTTATCTAACTCTCCTTATCAGCTAATACAGGAAGAAAATGCTGGTCCAAGTAGCTAGGAAAAATACTTTGGATGCAACTTCCATGGATAGATGAATCCCACCTAAATCTCTAGCCTATGTATGTCTTCCAGAAACCAGTACTTAGCTCAGCATCAATCAGAACAAGTCTATTTTGCTTACTTGCTGTCAGGATTTCCTTGAGCCTGTTATTTTTCTGGGCAGTTTTCAGTTCTGAATCTTCAGTGCTGATGATAAAAAATATATATATAAAGAATTACCAATCCTACACCACCCATGTCTTACTTAAAAATAACCCAAAAACCTACACGATGTGACTGAAGTCTCAGTCTTACTATGTACCTAATATGTGTATGTGCATGTGTGTAAAACATATGCACAAACATGCATATGCACAATCCTTCCTAACTCCAGGCACTACTAAGCCTTAAGTAAACTTTTATTCTCTCTCAGGAATATTCTTCACCGCCTCCTTCACCTTTGATTATTAACCTGTTTTCATGCAATCTAACTTTCATGGTTTCTCTTTGTGCTGCACTCTCTACTGCATCCCTGGGTTACCAACACTTTCCATTCTGTGCTTTCTTCCTTTACAAATGCCTTCTCCTTTAAGGTCCTTTAAGAATGACCTATAGCAAGTGATATGGATGCATATTGAGGCTCCTTTTTTTTCTACACTGTATGAGGTATGATGCATCTTCTTTCATTCTCAGGTCTTGATCTTATTCATTTTAACAAGTTGGATGAAAATGGGTTTTATTTGAAAATAATTGCTTCATATGCGATGAAGCAAAATCTTACTGATGTCTGCTATGCAAGCCACACAAGTCAGTGTCGTTGTGTATGCTGTGTTCCTCAATGGCAGGGCCCAGGACCCTTCCATAGTCTTTTCCTAAAAGTAGGTGTTCACTCTCAAGGTGACTGCCTTACCCTGATAGCTCAAGTTTAGAATATTAAGGCTGGAAACCATCTAGCAGGAATTAAAAGGGTATTTTAAGGGCTTGTATCTTCATAAAGAGACAAGAGGTTGTTTGTTCTTCACATGGGTAAGAACTAAGTGATGTAATTACTGTAATAGGGTCTGAGTGCATTTTTTTAATATTTGGCTGCTAGCAGTCTTGAAGCCTCATCCCTCTGTCTTTCTTTAGGCAGACTAGTAAGTGAGACGGAGCACCACCTCTCATAGGAAGTTTACACCAGGATGCTTCAACACAGAAGCCCTCACCCCAATCCCATCATCATCTAGAAACCTTAGGCCAGTCTCTGATGGGCCCCTCACGAGATCTTTGGACATGTTTAGGAGTCACCTTCATTGTCTCAGAAATTTTCCTTAAGTGAGTAAAATATTTTCACACTTGTCAAATGTGTGTGTGTGTATGTGTGTGTGCATCCATCAGTTTTGATATCTGAACCCAATTTGGGTGGGATTTCCTCTTTTATCTATTGCTACCAAGCAATGCACACTAAAAAAAAAAATTGTAACTTTTGTTGGGAGTCAGTGCTTTATGCCTGTAGTTCTAGCTACTCAGGAGGCTGAGATATGGGGAGTTCAAAGCTGGACAGGGCAGAAATGTTATGAGACTCTTATCTCTAAATAACAACAAAAAACCTGGATGTGGAGCTGTGGGGATAGAGGGCTAGCTTTGAGGGGAAAAGTTCAGGCTTGGCACAAAAACAACAAAAAATACAACACACACACACAGTAAATTTCCTCTAATAGTCTGTATCCAGTTCAAAGCAGACGGTTCTGTTAGCAAAGAGGAAGAGAAAAGCAGCGACCACCAAGGGAGAACTGTGCACATCTTCAGTCCATATGTAATAATTACATTCTGTATTGTGGGAATTACCAGTGCATATGCACTACAATTATTTCATTTCTCTATGTACTTCAATTATACTTTTAGTGTATGCATAATGAGATAGTTTGTATCTTATTCTCCATTTAAGCAAAGAGATATTACCAAGTAAAACTATTTTTGTGCATGCACCCATGCACATCTATGTGCCCAAATTAGTTTTTAAGATAAAAATAGCACTGAATGGGCCAGAATAGCTCCCATTATGAGTCCAAAAAGCTCCATTAGGAAAGGATGAGGTGATGCCAGGAATCACCTCAGCAGCTCGTCCAGGGTTGGAGAACCTGTTTTCTACAAAGGTCCATTTGAATATCTATTACATTATCACCAGGCCTAGATTTATTGAATTTCACACCAAAAAGAGCTTCCATGTTTGTTAAACTTTGGGTCCTATCTCTAGATACCTTGGCAGATCCAGATCAAATGATTGAACTGACTGGAAGATGTATGGGCCAGCCATTCCTCAGCATTTTAAACCTTAAAGAAATTGTCAAACCAGGGACTGTAATCCTAGCTACTTAGGAGGTTGAGATCTGAGGATCATAGTTCAAATCCAACCCAATCAGAAAAGTCCATGAGTTTTTTGTTTTTAAATCTCCAAAAGGAGTCACTGGTAACCTGAAATGAGCAAATCAGATGTGTCTTCAACTTCATTAACCATAAGAAGTAAAATAAGATTCTATTGTGCATTTGACTATAATTTAAGACAACGATTAAAAGATAGTAGCCTGACAGATCAAGTGTGTGTTCAGGAAATCTCTGTAGGAGACAATGGAAATGATAAATATATATTTAATTATGTATCAATAATATGTTAATTTATTAATGTAATATGCATTTAATTTATTAAATAATTTTAAGTATTAACTGTGTGTTTATGAATTTATTATCATATCTATTAACTCTAACTACAAATATATTTGTATTTGGACTTATAAAAGACTACCTAAAGCCCCGTGTTGGTGGCTTGTGCCTGTAATCCTAGCTACTCAGGTGTCTGAGATCTGAGGATCATGTGAGAATCTTATCTCCAAATAACAACCAATAAAACCCAGAAGTGGAGCTGTGACTCAACTGGCCGAGTGCTAGCTTTGAGCAGAAAAAGGCTTAGGGACAGCACTGAGGACCTGAGTTCAAAGTCCCAAGATGGGCAACAAAGAAAACAACAACAACAAAAGCTACATAAAATAGCAAAAGCAGGTGTTGCTGGGTCATAGGGGAGCTGTATGTTTACCCTTTTGAGGAGCCTCCATACCACTTTCCAGAACAAGTTTACACTCCCACCAAAAGTTTAGTTGGGTTCCCTTTTGGCCACATCCCTGCCAGCATCTGCTGTTACTAGTTTTCTTGATAATGGCCAGTCTTACTGTGATGAGGTGGAATCTCAATGTTGTTTTGATTGCATTTCTTTTATGGCCAGTGATGTTGAGCACTTCTTCATGTGCCTCTTGGCCATTCTCATTTCCTTTTCAGAGAAGTCTCTTTTTAGGACTTTAGCCCACTTGTTGAGAGAGCTGTTGATTCCTTGAGGATTTGTTTTTGGGGAACTTAATTTTTTGATATCTAAGCATATTTTTAGATGTGAGACCCGTGTCTGTTGTATGGACAGTAAAGATCTTCTCCCAATCTGAGGGCTTTCTATTTATCTTGGCAAGCTATGTCCTCTGCCTTGAAGAAGTTCTGCAGTTTCATGCAATCCCACTTGTCCAACTTAATTTGTTGTTTCTGTGTTTTTATTAAGAAAGTTTCTACCTATGCCAAGGATCCCAAATGTGTCTCCTATTCCTTCCTGCAATGTTTTCAGAGTTTCTGCTTTTACCTCAAGGTCTTTGTTCTTTTTGGAACTGATTCTGGTGCAGGGTGATATATAAGGATTTGGCTTTAGTTGTTTTGTGTGTGTGTGTGTGTTTTTTTACAAGTGTACAACCAATTTTTGCAGCACTATTTGTTGAAGAGGCTGTCTTTCTTGCATCCTACATTTTTTTTAGCTCCTTTGATGCAGCAACCCTGCTTTAGGGCATTTACCCAAAGGATTATAAGCAAGACCACACTAAAGCTACCAGCACAACTGTATTTATTGCAGCAAAATTTACCATCTCTAAAATATGGAACCTACCCAGATGCCACTCAGTAGATGAATGAATCAAGAAAATGTGGTACATATACACAGTGGAATTCTGTGCTTCCCTCAGAAAGAATGACACAGCCCCATATGTAAGGAAATGGAAAGACTTGGAAAAAAATTCATATTAAGTGAAGTGAGCCAGACTCAAAGAAAAATAGATACTATGGTTTCCCTCATTGGTAACAATTGGTACATGTCTAGGATATTCCTAGAAGAAGACCACAACAGCTCAATAGCCATGTACATATGAACACATATGATGATGCTAAGTGAAATGAACTCCAAGTTATGGAAATAAGTGGTTTAACATTGTTGTTGTTATTTCCAGTGTACCATGTGAAATTATGCCTTTTTCTTTTGTCTTTTTCCCCATGGTTTTACCCCTGATGTCACTGTAACTGATTTTGGTACCTTGGGTATTACATATACATTTATCAGAATTAGGGCAAGGAAGGGAAACATAAAAATGGAGAGACAAAGGGTAAAAGGTGAACCAATGCAACAGCAATTCTTAGAAGACACTATTCTGTAAGCCAACTGTACAACTGGGGTGAACGGAATTGGACGGGGGGAAGGTGGGGAAAAAATGAAGGAGGAGGTAACAAGTTTGATAAGAAATCTGTACACTGCCTTATGTATAAAACTGTAACACCTCTGTACATCAATTTGACAATAAATAAATTTAATAAATGAAACATCAAAAGCAAATTGAGCAATATAAAAAATAATGATTAAGTCAAGATCTAGGAAGTTTGTGGACTTTTTTTAAAGTACAGGACCTTGCATAAGTGAGATAAACGACTAACGGTCATCTGCGTTCCCAGACAGTTTGTACATTGAATCAAACTTTAAAACATTTCAAATAGTCACTTGATCCATGGCTAGAATCATAAGGATATTTTAAATCTTTTTTTTTTCCGAAAGCGTTGAGCTTTTTGAATGAATTTTATGTTCAAGGAAAATAATTTAGCTGGGGGTGAAAAAAATCTAAATAAATGGTTAACTCTCTGACTCCAGCTTTCTTCTGTAAGCAGTGCTCTGAGGAGCTAAAAGAAGCACTCCTGGTCAACTTATGCATTTTAAACTTTATAATAAACATTAATAAATTAGTATTATAATTTGGGTAAATTATATCTTCTGTATGAAAATTGAACAGTGAAACTTATCAAATTGTATTGGGAAGGGGATATGCAAAAAGGAGACAGTTAGCGGGGGAGATTGATGATAATACTTTATACATATGTGCGTGAATGCCACTATGAAATCTCCACCTTGGATAGTTAATGTATGCTAATTAAAAATCATAAAGAATTGAAAAATCCCAGATCTAAATACATGCATTAATTAAAATGTCCAGTTTGCATTATTATTGGTTACCTGCAGGAATATTTTCTGAATATGAAAAATACTAGACATCATAAAACATATGGCCCCAGTGCAATCTTATTTGTAGTTCTCTAAAAGAAGTTTGGCCTACTATGTCATGAATACACAACTGCATAGAGGCGCTGGATTGAGAGATTGCTGTTTTTTTCTCTTTCATTACTGAGAGCTTTTAAGCACATTGGAAATAGAACCATGATGCTATCACATAGGTATTATTTGTGAGAAAATGTAAGGAAGTGACAAAGTAATATACATGTGTAAATCTGGAAGTACAGTTTATGAAAAATCTCAGCTTCCATTGCAATATAACATCTGCACGATTTCTACATACTTAAGTGAGCTATCTAAATACAGTTATAAAACAAGAATTAAAGAATATCATTATGCCAAAATAATGTCTTTGTGGACAGATGTATAGTGGCAGAAGAATCAGAATTGTCTATTAGGTTAGTTTCTGATGTCAATAATGCTTTTAAAAAATAGACTTTGCAATTAGATATATGAGTTATTATTAAAGATACGCTGCCATAAACAGAGAATACCCTGTTATTTTTTTCTTAAGGGCCACAGTTGATCTATCTTATCTGTCATTCTAGAATAAAGCATTTAATGTTATTATTGCAGCCAAGCACCAGTAGCTCACACCTGTAATCCTATCTAGTCAGGAGGCTGGGATCTGAAGATCATGGTTTGAAACCCAGATGGAGAAGCAAGGCCCAAGAGATTATTATCTCCAATTAATAACCCCCCAAAAGCCAGAAGTGAAGCTGTGTCTCAAGTGGTAAAGCATTATCCTTGAGTAAAAAGTTTAGAGATAGTGCCAAGGCCCTTAGTTATACCTCCAATACCAACACACACACACACACACACACACACACACACACACACACACCCCAACACACAACTTATTTCGGATTTCATCCTCATTCCCCAACTTCATCCCTATCTTATGGACATTCATGAGCCTCATTTCAAGCTCTCTTACTGAAAACCTTAATTCCCTCTCTAGACTTCATTTTCTTATCGGCATAGAGGGGATATTAACCCTTAACTCATAGTTTTTTTTTTTTTGTGAGAATTCAATTAAATGTGCTAATGCAATTAAAGAGATTAGCAGAGTGCAGATACAAGAATATGTTTGAAAAATGTTGTCTATTACTCTATTTATTTGTGATTATTTCAATCGTATTGAGTCACCAATCTGCCAAACCTATGAAGACGCTCCTGAATAATAATAAAATTTACACTCTGGCTCTTTAAATTCTAAAATATTTACCAATGTTGGAAAAAGTGTGTTTTATTGTGATGGAAATGTCAATAATACTTTATCATTTTCCTATTTCTCTTTCAAAAACATTCCAAAAGCTATGTGACTTATGACACAAACACACATATATGTTATGTGTGAATATGTATGTATATATATGTAGATATACATATATGTATGTATACTAGATGTCAAACTCTCTAATCAGGTGTCAACCTAGTTGTGTCCCTATGAAGGCGTAAGGAGAACAGATCGTTTCTTTTCTTTGCAGTTCCAGGAGTTAACTGGAGTTTATTGAGCTCAGGATTTTCCTTCAGTCACTCATATCTCTAGCATTCCTCATCCTCTTGTACCACTGACTGGAGGCTCCTGTCTTTCAAGGTAAAGACCCTGGTGACTGTATGAACTATTTCCAGATAATCCAGTACAATCTTCCCAATCTCAAAATCTCCAAACTAAGGGTGAAAACTGGAGGCTCATGCCTGTAATCCAAATTACTCTAGAGTTGGAGATCTACTTATTGTGGTTCAAAACCAGTTAGGATAGGAAAGTCCATGAAGAGGAGCTATGGTTCAAGTGCCAGTCTATAGTGAAAAGCTAAAAGACAGAACCTAGTCCTAGAGTTCTAGTGCCAGCACCACAACACACACACACACACACACACACACACACACACACACACACATACACACTCAAACAGAAACATAAAATAACTATCATATGTATTCGGGCATTTTCTAATTTATGAGGTTCATAATAAAAGCAAGCAAGGAATGCACAAACATTTCCATTTCACCATGAATCTTTCAACAATTAAGTGTTTGTGTAAAATAAATGAATACATTATTACAGAAATCATTTTTTTTCAAATATAGAGAAACAAATTTCCTGTTTTCAACCACATTTATCAAATGTTTATTTCATCTACTTAAGGGCTGATTTATGAATGTCTGACTTTATAGTTTGATAATTGAGAAAACCAAAGCTTCTATATTATAGCGGGCAGAAGTTTAAAGATGCTACCACTATGTTCCCAATCCCACTATCCCTATATCCCTATTTATTCAATCAAATATATTAGGCTATGATGGGAAATTGTAAATGTAATGAAAATGTTAAACAAGTTGACCTCAGAATTCAGAGATTATCCTGGTGTGTATGACTGGATCAAGTGAGATTTTTAAAGCATAAAGCAGGAGAGACAGACTTTCAAAGCCTAAGGGGAATTCAAGCTTTGAAGGAGGTAGAAGGGAATAGCCTTCAGGGGTTAAGGAATGCCCTCAAATCACATCCAGAAGAAAATGGAGATTGAAGTCTTACAGTTGCAAGGAACTGAATGGACTTGGTTGAAGACTATGATGAGCTTGTTCATAGATTACTCCTCAGAAACTTCAGACAGAGCCCAGCTCTTCCACACTCAAAATCCAGCCTTGTGTCTCTGAACAGAAAGCTCTGTCAAGCCCACCTCAAACTGTAATCTAAAGGATTGTGAGTTAATAGTCAGTGTTATCATGTGCTGTCAATAAAGAAATGAAGTACATTATTAAGTGCCATCTATGCAATGATATATACTGCAATGTGTCATATTATCTTCAGCGTTCTCTTGCTTGGTAAAGTACAAAGTATTTTGTCTTAAAGACAAAACACAAAGATTTCACGATAGAGACAGGACAGTTGATGAGATTTTCTAACTTCTATCTGAGTACTTTTTCACTGCGACATTTTACTCTTGGTTAAATGAAGATCTGCATATTTATTATCACTGTTTCTCATACTCTTTGCTTCACTGAAACTTTTCCTGTCATAGAAAGTCCAGGGAACATGTTAAACCTGTGCTTCCCAATAGTTTTAGTAACTAAAGCAAACTATTGCTTGGTATGAAACTTGAAAATGATCTCTAATTCAAAGTAACATTAGCTAGACTCCATTTGTGGTGAATGGAACTAGAAGAGAGTGGACAAAACAGCTCTCCTTTGCTTCCTTTCTTCCATTCTGATCTTTCAATGCTGAAAAGATAGAAAAGAGACCCTTCTTGACCTTGATTCTTTTCACAGTCTTTTTTTAATGTTTCTAGCTAATGAGAACTTTCTATCAACACCTTTGATTCAAGTAAAGTTATTGGTGAAGGGTAGGTCATCTGGAAAGCTTGGCTACAAAATTCCAATGCAGGGGTGGGCTGCAGATATGGCCTAGTGGCAAGAGTGCTTGCCTCATATACATGAGGCCCTGGGTTCAATTCCCCAGCGCCACATATACAGAGAACGGCCAGAAGTGGCACTGTGGCTCAAGTGGCAGAGTGCTAGCCTTGAGCAAAAAGAAGCCAGGGACAGTGCTCAGGCCCTGAGTCCAAGCCCCAGAACTGGCCAAGAAAAAGACATAAACATGCAAGATT
Source organism: Perognathus longimembris pacificus (assembly GCF_023159225.1). Taxonomy (NCBI): domain Eukaryota; kingdom Metazoa; phylum Chordata; class Mammalia; order Rodentia; family Heteromyidae; genus Perognathus; species Perognathus longimembris. The sequence continues at coordinate 6,760,925 of NC_063168.1, read as the reverse complement.
CCAATGGGAAGTTTTGACTAGGAGGTTTATCTCCATGTTTGTGTTATCAGGTTCTCTACTTGCTTATTTTTGTTGCTTAATCTTATAAAGTCAGGTAAAACAATTTCATTTTTAAAAATGCTTAATGAAGAACTAGAACTTTTTACTTAATGCAACTAGACTCTGAAGTTCTTTTAGAAATAGCATGGGTAACACATTGAAAAATTATTCATTGCACAACTACCAAAGTATAGCAAATGGGGAGAAGACTTTGGAAAGATCTCTTCTAATGAATGATATAAACACATGAACCAACCGAAGTATATGTAACCACAATCCTTACAAAATTAAATAATATTATAAAAATGGTAGCTGTCTATCAGAATGTGTTATTGTTTACAAAGGCAGGAGTACAAAGAGTAGAGTGAAGAAACCCAGATAGGCAGAAGTGGCATTAGCTATAAAACTAGCAACAGCGTGAATGGAGGGCAAAGGGATTTGGGTGGGCCTAAAGAAATCAGCACAGAGATGAGTCCAACAAGACCTCTATAAATGAAACTGCCCAACTTGCCCTAGCAGAAGTAATACATTGGATGAAGTTTGTGGGTGACTCAAATCCTCCTTTTTTACTTTTCCATGCCATCTCTATACCTCCTTCTCCATTAATCTTCAATACACACCTTCACAGATATTTGTGATCATTCAAGCAATATTGATTAGTCTCTTTCTCAGTAGTAGTCCACACAGCTACCGACACATTGAGCTATCAATCAATACCAAACTTCAATATCAGTGGACTAGTTTAGACAAACCTATCAGGAATCCCAGCTTGACAATCAGCAGTACTTACTCTAGTTTAATAATCAGTGGATCTGGGCTTGATTGGGAAGTAGTTGCTGTGTCATATCACTCAGGGAGGAATCCATTAAATGGGTTTTAAAAAGGTTGTGAAGCATTATGAGAGACACGAAAGCAAGGACTCCAAAGCAAAGGAGAAAGAGCATTCTCTTCTAGGTCCTTGTTTCATATTGTAGCAAGCCATATTTGTCTTCTTAAAACTGGAGAATAGGATCAAACTAAGAAGAATGTATTTAAACCTTAATAGGAAACACTGATAGAAAATACTATGCTTCACAGGATTATTGTAACAATGAGAAATGGTATTGGGGAAGTACTACTCATCTTTTTGGAGACAGTCAAGAAATGATAACTTCTAAAACACTGAAAAGGGAGTCTCCTTTACCTACAGGAATTTACTTATGCACTTAGGGGGAGTAACAAAAATGAATATGGTAATATCTAATCTCTTATTTGGATAGAAATATGAATACATAATTCAATCCTCAATACCATAATCTTCTCTTACTTATCTCTGCAGCATTCCAACCAAATCTTCCTTCTGTTATTGATTCTGTAACTATTTCTTAATTGGATGCTTGAATCAAACAGTGATTTCTTTGCAAATTTATCATTCATATGAACAAAGCATAGGTATTCAAGGTGCTAAATTTGAAAAGATTGCATATTTGAAATGCATTAGTTCAGGGATCAGAAAAAAATTGTTGAAAAGAGTGAGAAAGACCTGTTTATCAATACAGGATTTACAGCTTGCATTGCTTGGTGATCTCCTGGATCAAGGGGTATCTGGGATTATCCTGAAATGGAGCTACTCAGTCTACTGAGAAATAAGAGAACTTTTTTTTTTCATTTTGTAGCCATTCCACTAAGAAATTTCAAACTTTGTAGGAATAACTCCAAAAGGAAAGGTAAGCCTAATGACAATGTAAGCAAAGTGCAATAAATACTTTGTGACAGCTAGTTTTATTTTCTCTGGCATCATTTGGACTCAGCTATAAAATGTTATCATAAAGATATCTCTCAATGTCACAACAAATAAAGTTACATTTGATGCATTTCAGTTACTAATAGATGAGTTTAGAAGTTTGATTTTCTTGGCAATGTATTTATTATATAATATGTCAGTGTTCAATTATTTTATTCTTTGTTTTAAGGATGGCATTATTAAAAAAGGCACACTGTATTCAAGAAAATCTCCACACCAGATATAATTTTTCATACTGTCTTATAGTATAATAAATCACTTTGAATTATCCACATTGCAAGTAATAACACTGATAAATCCATTGTCTTTTTATTAACATTTTGTTGTCAAAGTAGTAAATAATGAGGTTTATCTCAGGAGATATTCCTGGGTTGCATACAGTAAAAGCTTTTCATATGCCTACACTGGCAAAGGCTTCCCACATGCATAAAAGTTAATTAAGCCAGTCTTTATATTTCATAACAATTGAAAGAAAGGGCTCCAATTAAATAAACAGATAATTATCATAATTTTAAAACATGTCTATTTGCTTTATTTATTCATGTGTCTTTCTGTCAACACTCTCCAGGTATTACATGCTACAGGACATAATGTGTTGTATTAGCCTTTTCAATGAAGCTTAGGATGAAACATCATCTATTAATTGAGTTGTATTTATTTTTTATGAGGATCAAGAGAACTGCGTCCCCAGGAACATATTCTATAAACCACTTATTTATCAACCCTGTACACGTTGCCTGTGTGTTCATGAGCAGAGAGAAAGCTGGGTGAATGGACAGAAGATACTCTTAACTACTGGCTTCCTCGGCTTGGTGAAAAATGCCCGTGACTGAAAGGGTAATTGTAAATGTTACTTCCATACATCTTCATAAGGCTTACTTTAACTACTATATCCAAATAGCACTTTTTTATGTTTATTGCATTTTTTTAATTGTCAAAGTAATGTACAGAGGGGTTACTGTTACATACCTAAGGCAGTGAGTACATTTCTTATCAAACTTTTTACCTCCTCCTTCGTTTTTCTCCCACCTTCCCCCTTTCCTCAATAGTACTTTTATAATGAGAAGAACTAAACGGCACTTATCAAGCATGCTCTTCCAGATGTAATTAAAAATGAATATCTGGTCCAAGCACTAGTGGCTCACGACTATAATCTTAGTCGGAAAGTCTCTGAGACTCTTATCTCCAATTTGTTACCCAAAAACGTCAGAAGTGGAGGTGTGGCTGGCTCAAGTTGTAGAGCACTAGCTCTGTGCAAAACATGCTGGGACAGTACCCAGGCTTTGAGTTCAAGCCCAGGAGCAGCACCAAAATTAAAGAAAAAAAAATAATAGAAGTCAATGTTAATAATATACAAGAACAAGTTAAAATTATATAATGCAAGAAAAAAGCACCTATGTTACATTCTACAATACAGAGTCTTTGGGATTTCATTTTTATCATATGACAGAATTCATTTTGGTATCCTTCGGTAAGACAACAAGAAAGTCAGCAACTTGCTGTGCTGACATTGCAGCAAAACATGCTTTTAATTAGCTCACCTAGAGGACACATTGAGGAAAAAGTGACATTTCATTGAGGAATATATTATTAAAAGCAACCCTCCTTGACCTGCCATGCATCAGGGTATGATTTGAAAACTGTATGACTGGCTGGGCCTCTTTCCTGTCCTTTAACCCAGGGACTATGTCTCCTTCCTACAAACTCGGATTTGAGGACATTCTCAGTGCCTTAGGATTTCAGTACGAAGTATCATTACATTGTCACCTCAGAGAAGAAAACACCAATCTCTAGTAAAATTAAAGCTGTATGAGACATATTCCGAAGAAAATGTGGGTAGGCAATACTTAAAAAGGTAATTCATACTGAATTAGTAAAAGGTCACATCAAATACCATTTACTTCAGTTTTAAACTATTACTTTGGGGAAATCATTGATTGGTCTGACATTTGTGAATTTATCCTGTTCTACAATAGACGTAATAATTACACATTGTTATTTTGAACTTGCACAAAGGTTCACTTTAATTTATTTAATTAATTAGTTATTTAATTATTCTCTTTAATTTATTTAATACCTACATTAGCTTTATGAGATTCATCAATTCTAGAAACCCTGGAAAATATGTCTGGTGCTTTTCTACCCACTAGGTGTTACAAATGCTATCCCCGAACTAGCAAACCCTTAACTACTGTGTTTAAATACGCCATTCTGACTTGATAGCCCTTTCAAATCATCACCATCATGAGCTGCTCACCAAATGATTTCATTTTTTAAGGTTTCCCCAAAAGATATATGAGTGTCTCTGCTACTCTTACAATTTAGTGCACATAATAATGATATGGTCATGATATTATAATTATTTGAACATCTCTATTTTCTACAAAATATATGCAGCCTCTACCTTTGCTGGCATCAGCTCAAACATATTTGGCCCCTCAAATGTTTGTTAAATTAATATATGTATGAATTACTGCATGTCAGATAGGCAAAAAGAAACCAATCATATGGAATCATGACAAACATCTTTCCTGTAATAGTGTTTATATTGTCATAATGTTTGAGACACTAAATGTATGATAATGCACTAGGGTTTGTGCAGCTTCATTAATAATAAACATAGCCAAATTTGTGCATTGCTGAATGCCTGACTGGTTAGATAACCTAAAAATTGCCATTAGTAATCACAGGGCATGTGACAACAGGGCTTGAAACTCTATAGCAATTCCATTAAAATAGAAGAGGCTAATGTTTGAATAACTAAAATAGGAATGAGATTATGTTGAACAGTAACTTCTTAAGAATTATTACAAGTTAATTTGCAAAGCACTGCTAGGAAGCAACTGAATATTTTTCACTTTCTAATTTGCACAAAATAAACTGGCACTTTAAGTAAGAGGTGAGCAGGGTTTCCAGTTCCCCTTCATGCAACTTCAAGTCAATTCACAACATCATCTAAATGTCTTTCTATAACTGGGAGCCCATGGCTCAGGCCTGTAATCCTAGCTACTCAGGAGGCTGAGATCTGAGGATTGCAGTTCAAAGCCTGCCAGGCCAGGGAATTCCATTAACCACCAGAAAATTGGAATTGTTGCTGTGGCTCAAAGTAGACGAGTGCTAGCCTTGAGCTGAGGAGCTCACAGACAGTGCCCAGGCACAGAGTTCAAGCCCCATGACTGACAAGAAAAAAAGTCTTCCCATTTCACAGATGGTAACATTGTCTTGAATGACAACCTTCTTAGAGACATTGAAATTATAGTGATGAAATCAACCAATCGAGTAAACACAGGTTGATGATTTTGTCTACATAGGCCTTGAAATACCATCTATGAGAATTTCCTTATTTCCTTAGCCTTATTTTTGTCACAATCTATGTTTATGATGAAATCATAACTTTGTAAGAATTTTGCTTTTATGTCTCAGCCTTTTAAAAAGGCTCAAATTCAGGTGGTAGAAAATTCAAAGAGATGGGGATACAAAAGGAAGAATTGCTCATTAGCAAGTGCATATTATTCCATTTATTGATTGATTGAATACCCATGCTTTTGAAATTATGTTCTGCCAAGTACTGGACACAGAGAACAATTGAGACAGTATGGAGAGCTCTCACTCTGTGCAGGAATTGTCACCCAGGGCAGTATACAAACCTCTATTGGAATGAGTGGCTCAATACTGCAACCCCATAATACTCTAAGTGCCTGAGTCACTTGACTGGGGTCATTTTCTCTGCTGTGAAAACATGGCTAATCCTGAGGCTCATTTATAGGACAAGACTCCACGTGTATCTCGTCCCATTTCCCCATTGCAACATGGAGTTTACACCAAATGGTTTTGCAAGTATTGCTTTTGGAGTCGTTTGTCTTTTTATCCTTTGTCTCTCAATTTTGATATTCCCTTTCACTTCCCTAGTTCTAATACCAGTATATACAGTATCCAGGGTACTCAGATGAGATAAAGTGATAGTGCAGGTACAACCACAGACAGGGGATACAAGAGAATCATCAACAATAGAAGCTAAGGTTTCACATGGCATGTTGAAAGTGATTACAACAGTGATATAACAGACATTTCCATAACATGGAGTTCATTTCACTTAGCATCATCTTAGGTGTTCATAAGAGCATAGCTATTAGGCAATCCTCTGTTGTGACTTGCCTAAACCTGTGCTAATTATTCCCTATGAGGGAGATCATAGAGTCCAAGTTTCTTTGGGTCTGGCTCACTTCACTTAGTATAATTTCTTCCAAGTCCTTCCATAAAAGAAAGTGGAAGAAAAAAAAAAAGAAAAGAAAAAAAATTATTTGTCTCACGGATGGAGACAAGTGGGAGGGACTGGCATAGAATAAGAGAATGGAAGCCATTGTACGAAAGGAAACGTACTCATTACCTGACTCCTGTATCGCAATCTCTTTGTACATCATCTCTATAATAATAATAACAGTAAAGTAAATTAATAATAAAATATGTATTCGTTTAAAAAAAAACAAAAAAAATGTCATTGGCTTGGATCAATTGATGTATTTGGGGACGAAGAAACTTCACAATGCTTCTGTTGACCCATACAATTGTATCATGTATGGCTTATTACTATTAATTTATATCTTTATACATTTTTCTCTGTAATGTTATATAGTTTCAGGTAATGACACTTTGCACATCTTTTGTTAATTTATTCTAGACTGTTTAAATTTTTTCCACAGACCTACAGTTATAATTTTTGTTCACTTTTTACAAATGTTATATGTTAGACTATGAAAATGCAACTCATTTTTTAAATATTGTTTTATTTTACATCTTTCCTCAATTTTATTTGTTGGTTCCAGAGTTGAAAAAAACAAACTTTCTATGTAAACAACATTATGTTGATACGCTTTCATTTTTTTCCATTCACATGTCCACATATTTTCCTTTCTTTCATGCTACATGTACCCCATTAAAGGTGCAGTAAAGTGTCGAAATGAACGCGGGAGAGAACCTATCTGGTTAAGGAACCTTGTCTGGTTCCTTAAAAGGAGAATGGAATTCTTTTGACATTTTACCAGTTGGAGTGTTAGCTGCTGATTTCTCTTAGATGTGCCTTTTCTTAAAATTTGGTTATTATTTTCTTTTCTGATTTGATGAGCATTAAAAATAAATAAATTTTATTAATAGTTTCTACAAGCTTTTTGGAAATGTATGTAAAAGAGAGTACATTTGCTCTCCATTTCCCTTAATTTGATGTACTTCGTTGATTATTTTAATATTAAAATATACAAAAGTATCTTAAAATTAGCATATTAAAACAAGGAACAACTCCAATTGTATTGTTTGTGAGCAAGAAAGCAGGTAAATGGTATACAGATGTCTGTCTGTTGGTAAAACTAAACAAAACAACAACAACAACAAAAACCCAGGTTTTAAACCCAAACTGATCATGTTTGGGTAAAGCAAATGTACAACAACTTCCTTTAAAGGTAGATACTGGTGAGCCCCCCGCCGACAGTCATGGTAGATTTCTATCCTTTCCTGCCTCCCCCTCCGCCTGATATTGCCTTAACATAGCCAATACCATCTAGTCAGCCCATGCCTTTAATCTCACCCCTAAGCTTAGCGCCTTACTGCTCTGCTAGGCACAGGCTGCTCACAGAGGGGAGGGACCTGAGGCTAGGGAAATGCTAACACCACCAAGGTAACTTCTCCTGACCGAGCACTCTAAAGGCTACTCAAGTTGAGCCCAATCTTACAAATTTGGAATATTTATTTAACTTCTATGAGCGCTCGGGCAGATGCAGTTCTCTCTGTTTCTTTCTTTGTCTGCCTCTCTCTAAACTCTGCCTGCCTGCCTGTGATATAGGATGGGCTGGTCCTAGCTTCCAAAGGTACCAATATTTGTTTAACATCTTCTTTGAAAGACACAAGGAAAGGTTTTCTATTCTTGTTATTGATGTTTTTTAAGCTTGGAGATTAGGTGAAATTCTGCTTGCTTCTGGCAAAATCCTGTTTTCTCTAGCATTGACCACGTGGTGGGCAATAGATTTGGTGTTAGCAAGCACCATCTTGGTTCCAACAAGGTTCCAAAAACTCTTAGAAGTGGAGTCCCACCCATCCCCCAGGTGATGGGCGTGTCAAATTCCTCCAGCCTGGGCCAGGATGTGGAGACTTCCGGTAACCCTACCCCCCACCCTGAACTCCCAGCTCTGCCTCCATTTCACGGTGCCACATGTCTTTGTTCTGTTCGTGTCTGGTTTCCCATCTCCTGGACCTTCTTTGGTCATAGCATCCCACTTCAGCTCCCCATTGGAGATAAACGGGTTTCTCAAAATGTGGCTTCTCAGATAATCTGTGAAAATTTTTGTTTGCTGGAAAGGTTTTTTGTTTTCTAACTAACCACGTGGTTCTAAAGTATGGGCAAAATAATATCGTTTTGCCACTGGAATTCCAGAAAACTTACATGGCCAATTAAAAGAAAAAATTCTAAGTGCACCCCAAAGCTTGTGCACAACTGTCTGTATGTCTGTCTGTATGTCTGTCTGTTGGTAATACACATAAACAACAACAACAAAACTGGCATCATGGTTTCAAAGTTACTTGCTTTTGACTACTATGTTAGCTTACTTTTAAGTCTTGTGTTAAACTGATCTTTGCAGCCTGTGGGTGGAGTCACAGTGAACAGCCTGGAAGCAATCCTGACTCTTATCACCAGACTCCAAGCCATAAAAGAAAAGAAAAGAAAAGAAAAGAAAAAAAAACATGTTTTAAACCCAAACTGCTCATGTTTGGGTGCAAAATATGCAACACGTGGTATAAGCACAATGATTTAAAACCAGTGTGTTATTCTTTATGTCTATCTATGCTGAAAGTCAAGTGTACATCTGATCCTGACAATTCTTTGGTATAGATTAAGATTTCGCTTCTCCATTTTTCTTTCCTGTGCTCTCATAAACTCTTTAAGATCAAGGGACCAGAATCATTTTGGGATGAGTGTGCAAATGTGGCTGCTAACCTAGATTTTCCTGACCCAGGATTAATATTTTGTTTAATAGGATGCAGGCTGACACTGTGGCGGTCCATGGCTACAGGAAGCTGCCTCCACAGTCTGCTCCCAAACTGCCTGGTTTCACTACTAGTGATTGCTTGTTCTCTCTCTCTTGCATGGAAAACTGCTCAGTGAATCTAGGAGTCCTGTGAAGATTTTGACAGGCCCAGAGTGCTACTGCCCTGGCTCTCCCTGCCCCAAGATTAGAGTTAGGTTTATAGCAAGCCTAACATGACAGAGTTGCAGCCGAGACTTACTCCAAGGTTAAAAGCATCAGAGTTGTGTTTTTGGTGGCCACAGGGTTGCATTGCCGTAGCATTGGTGTCTACTCCCTCCATGTCTCAGAAACTGTCGTGACTGCTGCAGAGAGCAGACTTGGTTGGCCTTTGGTTGGTCTGTGTGAATTTTGTGACTAGGAAGATGATTAAAAGCCCAAGCCTTCTAACATCTTTTTAAACCAGTAGGGCACAAGCCTAAATTTGCATGCAACCCAGTAGGAGGTGTGACAATATATCCAGAGGACTCTGTGAGATGCCACTACAGCCTTGCCCAGATCCAACCCATCTCTCCTGCCTGCCCCCATCACATATGACTAATGAAGCCTACTGATTTGAGGTAGAAGACACAGCCACTTCAGATCCACTGAAGCTGAGGCTTTTACATTGTCCTGACCCTTTGCCCTCTTGATTGTTAGTCATTTGTGTTCTCTTCCACCTGCCAGTAAAGTTAAATTATATGATTTGATTTGATGACACATGGATCTCATTCAGTCAGCTGTTCTCTGAGTGTTACAGCAGAACTCTGGCAAGTATTTGTTGCTCAATTATCAACAAGTTACAGATAAGCTCTACTATTGTTCACCTGTTGCTTTAATTGGAAATAAAAGGGGCTTTTATGGCCAAGACTCCTTGGAATGCAGTTCAAAGCCAGCCTGAGCAGAGACAATAAATAAATAAATAAATAAATAAATAAATAAATAAATAAATAAATAAATAAATAAATATATCACTCTAAAACTCTTATCTCCCAACTAACCAGCAAAGAGCCAGACTGGAAGCTTGGCTCAAGAGAACCAGCCAAATGCTGAAAGCGGCACCATGGCTCAAGTGGTAGAGCACTAACCTTGAGCAGAAGTGCTCAGGGGCAGTGCCCTGGCCTTTAGTTAAAACTCCATGAATGCCAACTGGGACAAGCTATCCAAGCAATGAGCACCTAGATGTTCAGAACGAGGTCAATCCTGACAACAAGGAATCATGGAGAGGAGTAAGAGGAGATAAAGTCTCACCTTAAATGGAGTCAATTTAAACTTGCCCCAATTGTACTACCTTCCTACCTGTGTCCTCCAATGGCATTAACCCTTGAGGCTTAGTGACCAACCATGTTTGGCAAATGGATGTTACCCACATTCCCTCTTTTGGACAGCTTCGCTTTGTTCATGTTAGCATAAATACCTACTCTAATTTTATTATGGCTACTCCTCTTGCCGAGGAGGCTAGCAAACATTGTATTTTCCATGCCCTACGCTGCTTTGCCACTATGGGACTTCCTAAACATATTTAAACTGATAATGGTCCAGGATATGTCAGACGAGCTTTTCAAACTTTTTGTAAATCTTACCAGATTGCTCACTCTATAGGAATTCCCGATAATCCTCAAGGTCAAGGAATTGTTGAACAGGCCAATGGTCTGTTAAAACACCAAATTTCTAAATGAAAAGGGGGGGAATTATACCCCCTCTCTCCTGTTAATATTCTTTCTCACTCTTTATTTGTACTAAATTTTTTAAATTTGGACTGTACTGGCCTTTCTGCAGCACAGCGGTTCTGGGAAAAGAGAGAGCAAAGAGCTTTTGCCCAAGTCAAGTGGAAAGATCCTATAACAGGCACTTGGCACAGACCCGATCCAATATTGACATGGGGGTCGAGGATATGTTTGTGTTTTGTCACAGGATGAAAATGACGCCCGCTGGCTACCTAAGCATTGCATTAGGATTGTGGAAACTCATCAGAATGGCACAAGCGCTGACTCACTGGGCTTACATGCCAGATCCACCGATTGTACACCCTGCAACTTGCGAAGGAGCTGAGGTGTTCATTCATGTCAACAGATCAGCATACAGAACTAATTCTCAATTGATGGACTGGTAGGGAGCCAATCTCACCAAGTACACCCAGATCTTTTTCAACTCCACAGGCAAATAACCAGACTAGAACAAGCTCCGCCTCTGGACTCTGAAGTGGCAAAATCTGTAGAAGAACTGTTTGAGCAATTTCAACGCTATAACCCTTCCTTGACTAATGTTAAGGGGTTACTAATGACATTGCTCGGCCCGGGGATACTTTTACTGATGGTTTCCCTATGTCTTCCTTGCATTGTATGTATATTGCAAAACTCTTTTATGAGTTTAGCCAGCCTGTTACATAAAATCAAGCTCCAAGTAAATGCAGCCAGAGACGGGGTAAGAGGGGATGCTGGTCTGACCAACCTAAGACAGGGCCTTCAGTTTTGCTCTGAAGAAGTTCCCAATGACGGGTAAGACAGACAAGTGGACCCACCCAACCTAAAGCAGGAGGGTTCGCTTCTTTAAACAAAGACGAGGGAGATGTAGGGAGTCGACAACAAAGATCATCCTAACCTCTGGCTATGTTATCTCAAGGGCGTGCAAGGTCATGGCTTAGGGAACTGACAACAAAGTTCATCCTGACCTCTGGCTATGTTGCTATCTCAAGGACGTGCAAGGACATGGCCTACTTGAAGGACAGCACTAATCCAGATATGTTTTATTATGTCCACAAGAGTCTGTTTTATGTAAAGCATTCCACCTTGTTTTACTGCCTCTTGTTATTTACCAACTTCAGGGCCTTCTTGTTTTCTTAAGCTTTATTTAATCCTATGCCATTCCCTGGTTCCTAAACTGTATATAAGCTGGAAGGTAAGATTAAACTGAACTGCAGTCTTGAGCTGCAGACCTCCCGAACCCCATCCTTTGTTTTATGTCTTTTGTCTCTTGTCTTGTATCTTTCTTTTTCTTTAATCCTAGCTCCCTCAATCAGGATTCCCTTTCATTGCCGGCTGGCTCCAGCAACTTCTCTCAAAGGAAGTCAGACTATTGCCTTGGGCTGTAGGCTTTTCTGAAGATGCAACTTAAGGAAGGCTTTCTCCCAAACTCAGTACTGTGGAATCCTATCCCTCACAGACTATGAATATGAATCTGATTCGTACTGGGTTTTGCTGCCATAGGACTGATTGTTGACAGATCATCTGAATTCTCCTAAAGCGAGTCCTCCTTTGGGGGTGGAGAACACGGAAAGAAAAAAGCTTCTGATATCAAAATATGGAGATAACTATATCTGAAATAAAAAAAAATGACTCACTTTCAGAAATAGTTCAGATCTGGCACTGGTGACTCATGCCTGCAATCCCAGCTATTCAAGAGGCTGTGCCCTAAGGATTACACCTCAAAGCTAGACCAGGCAGGAAAGCCCATGTGGCTTCCATCTCTAATTAACCCCTCAAAAGCTACAAGTGGAGGTGTGGCTCAAGTTGTAAAGTGCTAGTCTTGGGGGGAAAAGCTCAGAGATAGTGCCCAAGCTCTGAGTTCAAACCCCAGGGTTAGCATGTACGTATGCAAGCATGTGTGTGCATGCACATACACAAATAAATACCTAAAGGTGGTTCACATAATAAATCAACAGCATTCGCATAATAAATTAGAAGTGAGTGGCTAAGTCCAACCCATGCTCAGTGTGAAGCATTTATAATAATAGGAAATTCAAGGGATCATTCAGAACTGCATGAGACCGTGTCTGCCACACTAAGATTTCTGACAGAAGCTCCCTTCATTAGTTCATAATGAATAAAATATATCATTTCATGCTTGATCTATTGAGAATTTTCTTTCTAATTTTGTAAAATCTTTGTCAGGTTTTAAGACTTACACAACTACTTCTTGAAATGAGTTGGTGAGTACACACTGTTCCATTAATTTTTTAAAGAATTTTTGTGATTTTGGTGTTGTGTGTACCTTTTTTTTTTTAACCAGAAAATAAAAAATTCCAGAAAATCTAGTTTCTCAAAGAGAATTTTTTTCTATATTTAAAGTTATTAAAATACCATGGCGTCCATATCTTCTGTTTTGCATTTTTATAGATTTTGGTATTTTATATCTGTGTAAGAAGTTTTTTCTTTCAATCAATTTACATTATTCATGCACAGCAGTATTGGAAGTTGAACTCAGGGTCTCATGCTCTCACTTGGCTTTTTTGTCCAGATCTGATGCTTTAACTCTTGAGTTACATCTCCACTTCCAGCTTTTTTGCTCATTTAAGAGCACCAACTGGTTTCAAACTTGAATCCTCAGATCTCAGGCTACCCAGTAGCTAAGATTAGAGTTGTGAGCCACTTGTGCCTGGTCTAAAATTGAGATCCTTTGGAATGTGTGGAGACAGTGCCTCTTATTTTTTATAAAAATAATCTGTTGCAATGTATTAGCCATTGACATTCAAAGGGAATCAAATTTACTGATGTTTTCAATTATTAGCCTTTAGAAGTATTTGTTTGTTTGTTTGTTTGTATTCATTGTGGGGCCATGATCATATCTTGTTGATTTCTCATTTGACTATTACTCTATTTTATCTTTTACTTATTTTGAATTTAATTAATCACTTTTCATTTCTATCTTTATAAATAGTGCTAGCTATTATAAGTATCATCTGGTTTAATATTTTGTTTTTGTTTTGTAGTCTTTTCCCTCCATAGTTTTCAATGAAAAGTCTGCCATCGTTAGAATTTCTGATGCATTTTAAGTGCTGTGCAATAAATAATTGCTTTTTCTTCTGGCAGCTTCCAGATTTTCGCTTTATCACTTATTTTCACTAGCTTGACTATAAGGTGAGTTTTGCTGAACTTGTTCAACCTGTATGCAGTTTGTTTAGACATCGGAAACATTAATAAAATGAAAAATGGGATAAAATTAAATGCCTAGCTATAGATGGAAAGAAAGGTAAAACCTCTATAAATATCTTTTTCCAGCAGCTGTGAATATTTGATAGTTTTGGCTCTCTCCAGTTGTACACCTCATTTCCCCAAATAAACATGCCAGGGCAAGCATATGGACCAAACTGCAAGGAATCACATGCATGCCCTATGGTCAGATACAACCCAGCCTTTAACAAGAGTGCTTTGCAGAGTTCTGAATTGGCACTGGGAGTCTCAACAGCCAGTGCTACTTGATTCTGCTTATCACTAACTCTTTGCCAGCCCCAGCACATTTGGGTCCATAGATGACAAATGCTACTTAAATCCAGAAGGTGAATGAATCCCGTAGGCAGACTTTCATGCAAATGATATTTACTTCTGAGATCATGAACTCTGTTAAGACTTTCTGTAAGAAGTTTTTGAGTAAACACTTAGGACTTACTATTACATTCCTCGAAAGGCAGTCAGTAGCTAGAAGGTACTGAGTATTCATCAAGAGAAGGTAGTGACACTTGAAAAATCAATTCACATAATGGGGTCTTTCTTCCAAACAAAATTAAATGCAGGAATGGTTTGTGTGTTTACCAAGATTATGCAGTCTTGGCTTTTTGAGGTGACAGCAGATGGTCCGATAAGAAGTGGTAGGACTGAGTGCAGGCAAACAGCATCTCAGGCTCTCTTAACCATGAAATCTATGAATTTATGCTTAACTGAGCGATGGGGGGTGGGGAGGGCAACAACCACCATGAAGTCTTAGGGTAAGTCAGGGTGACTGGATGTGCCCTGTACTTCTCCAGAGTAATTAAATCTTAAGCATTTTATCTATCTTGCATCCTAAAAAGAGTGTGCTTTTCTACTTTTCTTAAAATGTCATTCATCAAAAAAAAAAATGTCACTTCCACATGCTTGTACTGTTTCCTTTAGTTTTCAATACTTTATGACTTGGCTTGGATCATTTTTATTTCATATTTCCAAGCGCCAGATCCTTAGCCAAGGAAGCATCCGTTCTGACTTTATTTTCCAAATTCGATCATTCTTTAAATATCATTTGGGATGATTTCCAGCACTTCATTGATTTTCATGATTTCCCCTTTGTTTCTTATTGAGAGGAGTGGCAGTGTGTGCCCAGCTAATTTGCAGTTTCAAGAATATATTGTGTGACATAACCAAACCAAGCAATTCACTGTAAGATAATGACAAACCTGGAAATAAAAGAAGAAATATACAGAATATTTGCACAGTACATTCATTTCAACGAGCTTAAAATTGATTTTTAGAAATTATATTCAAGTTGGACCGTCAGATAAATAAACATCAGCTTTGCATTTATTCCCTCTGCATGCATTTGTCTTTCATTTTAAAAGTCCCTGACTATAGGAAGTTATAAGGATAGTTCGATGATCATTCATATTCACTTCGCATGGATTCTTATCTCATTAACCTGCTACAACAATGGTGAACCATTTTTTTTCTGAGCTAATTGTAAACAAGGTGATAAACATAACACATCTTCATTCTAAATACTTCAGTGTGTATTTTCAAGAGCAAAGAGTGGATCTTAAATACTCAGAATGCACTACAATCTTTTTTTTTTTTTTTTTACAGTGTTACCATAATTTGAAACTAGGGTCTCATATTGGACTACTTGAGCCACACATCCAGCCTGGCATTTTGCAGGTTATTTTGGAGCTGGTTATTTTGGAGCTGGTTATTTTGGAGCTGGTTATTTGATAGATTTTTTTTTTTTTTTCTGCCAGGAATGGCTTCAAACTACAGTTCTCTGGACCTCAGCCTCCTTATTATCTAGGGTTACAGATGTCAGTCCCCTGTGCCTTGCTCAGTACAATTCAGGCAGTTAGCACTGCAGTAATGCTATTATCTGATCTTCCAATAGTCCTTTTTAGAAAATAGCATGAAAGTATGTTGTAAGTCTATTCCGACATTACATTTTGCTTCTACTTGTCATTTCTATTATTTTTTTAAATTGTGAATTCTCATTTCAATCAATGAATTAAAGTTCATCATTATTTTTATTTTTATTCTTAAAGTAGCTCATTCCATACCTGAGAATTGCTTCAGGTTGACATTTTCCCTCCTTTTGTTGTTGTTGTTGGCTTGTTTAATTGCAAGATGATAATTTTACATCTTAGAAGATACAGTGTAATGTTTTGGTGCATTTACATATTGCATATTGACCAATTCAAACATGTTATCTGCATTCTTAAATATTTATTTCTTTGTTCTAAGTGCTTCAGCATTTCTCTGCTAGCTATAGTGAATTATACTGTACAATATTGTTTATGTTATGTTTGCAATCTGTTATGATGTTGGGGATGGAATCTCAGATTTTTATGCCCATGCAACTTTCAAACCTTGATCCTCAGATCTCAGCTTCAGCTTCCTAAATAGATGAAATTATGGCATGCTGGTGCTCAGATCAGAATTTCTCTCTTTCTTTCCCTCCCTCCCTTCCTCCTTCCCTCCCTCCCTCCTTCCCTCCCTCCCTCCTTCCCTCCCTCCCTCTCTCCTTTCTTCCCTTCTTTCTCTTTCTTTCTTTCTTTCCTTCTTTCTTTCTTTCTTTCTTTCTTTCTTTCTTTCTTTTCTTTCTTTTCTTTCTCTCTCTCTTTCTTTCTTTCTTTCTTTCTTTCTTTCTTTCTTTCTTTCTTTCTTTCTTTCTTTCTTTCTCTCTCTCTCTCTTTTGTTGGTCATGAGCTTAAACTTAGAGTCTGGGCACCATCATTGAGCTTTTCTACTAAAGAATGGTACTCTACCACCTTGAGCCATAGCTCTAATTCAAACTCTTTGGTGGTTAACTACAGATAAGAGTCTCACAGATTTTCTGGCCCAAGTTGACTTTGAACCATGACCCTCAGATCTCAGCCTCCTGTGCAGCTAAGATTATAGGTGTGAGCCACAAGCACTGGGTGGGGATAGCATTTATTTCTTGAATCCAAGATTTCAAAATCTTCAAGGATTTTGAAAATTATTGTATGTCTGGTCATAAATGGAACTATTCCTGTCCTCAAAATCATTTAATTTGGGACCACCCATAAGAAAAGAAATCAATATTTTCTGTACACGACTTAGGTTGTGTGCAATTTTTATTGTGCAATTGGAATTGATTCTCTTGTTTACATTTTAGTGCCAGGACAAATATTTGGGAACTAGCTTGTTATTCTTGGATGTTATGACCATAGATTCTACAGCAAAATATAGAGAATTTAATTTCTGGAACTGGGTTTCTAAGGAGGAACGATTGTTTAGAGATTAGACTCAACTCTGGCCAGCAAGAAACCTAAATTCAATAAATTCATGAAGAAAATTTTATCTTTGAATCTAATGACCACCCCAAAGTCTATTTTCTTTACATAAAGCGTCATGCATAAAGAAAAACTGGCAATTAAAAGAAAGTCTTTTGAAAAATGGATGCAAAGAAAAAAAATACAGTAGAGGTGACCCAAGAGCAGCAATGGACATTAATGAAGCAAACTAAGCCACTCAAGGGCAGCATGGGGCAGGGAGAGAGACAAAATGAGAGAAAAAGACTCAAAAGGAAAGAAATGTACATACCACCTGACCAAGAAGGAATTGTTTTATTGTTAATATTCACAGAGTTCATAAGCAATGTAGACTAGAACGGTGGTGTCCATCATTGGGAAGGTTAAAAAAACGATGAAAGCAAGGGGTGGGAGGGGAAGGAAGGTGGAGAAAAATGAGGAAAGCGCTAACAAGTATGGCAAGAATTGTATATGTATTCACTACTTTAAGTATGTAACTGTAACCCCTCTGTACATCATCTTGACAATAAAAACTACTAGAAAAAAAAAGAAAGTCCTTTGCATAAATGCATTCCTTTCTGTAGGAAGTACTTAAAATCAAGATACTTTTGAGTGTTTTGATATATGCAGTTGCAAAAGCAACTGAATCCTAAACTATATAATATGACATGAATTTTCTTATATCTAAGTCACTGAAAGTGACAGTGAGTTTAGTGCTAAATCAAAAGTGTGTTTAATTGTGTATGGATTGTGGTTAACAATAAGCTTCAGTGTTATGTGGAACTTCAGTCACTATTTCCTTGATTTGAATGGTGGACTCTTCACAAACTCATGAGCAACCCATTGATGAAACTGCCTGATAAATCCAGTTAACCATGACAGTCTTCAGACCTAAGAAATATTATGAAACTAAATTCATATTTCTACATTTTTAAAAGTAGATAATTTTATAAGGTGCATGTGATTTAAGTCTCCACCACTTGATGAAGTGATGGAGAACTGCTCACTTGCATTGAAAGAAAGGAATTTAACAGATAGAAGACAGGAGATGAATGACAGTGAAAGCTTGATGAACACTACCTGAGTTGCTTTGATTCTGCTTATCTCCCTGCCATGTTGCCTTTGAAGCCCTCAGATATTGCTTCTGTCGTAAGCTAGAGTTCCTAACTGGTAACTTGCCCTCCTCAATTACTATGTGGTCCATCCTGCTTATCAAGAATAATCTTTGTGGGGCTGGGAATATGGCCTAGTGGCAAGAGTGCTTGCCTCATATACATGAAGCCCTGGGTTCGACTCCCCAGCACCACATATATAGAATACGGTGAGAAGTGGCGCTGTGGCTCAAGTGGCAGAGTGCTAGCCTTGAGCAAAAGGAAGCCAGGGACAGTGCTCAGGCCCTGAGTTCAATGCCCAGGACTGGCCAAAAAAAAAAAAAAGAATAATCTTTGTATAGCCCTGTTAAACATCATAAAGCTTTGCTAGTTCCTATAGGATAACCATTCTTGGCTTATGTCCTCCACCCCCACCCTATTTCCTAGAATGCTTTGTAGACTCATAACTAGATAAAATGCTCATGGTTATTGTATTACAGCGTTCAGCCTAACGTGTATCTTAGAAATGAATATACATATGACTTTTGTATAGTAGAGAAGATTATAATTTAAAATTCTAGAAGGTGAAAAGAAAAAGATTAAAGGTATTTATCAGGTCAGATTGAAAGAGACAGATCTTTTCTACAGGAATAGACCCACAATGTTCTGTAAGTGAGAATCTGAATAGAAGAAACTACTATGTTTCTAGAACTATGGATTTAAAGAAAAGGTAGGGATAATCCAGGGGATGGATCCATATCCAGATGGTGAAAACCAGCTGCAGAGGTTCTGACTGGGTCCCAGACAGAGACAGGACCACATGTTCCTAGCAGTATTCCAGAACTGTAATGGGTCATTCTCCCGACCAAGTCGGGCACTGGTGATGCACACCTGTAATGATAGCCACTTAGGAGGCTGAGATCTGAGGATGATGGGTCAAAGCCACCACGGGTAAAAAGAGAATCTTATCTCCAATGAACAAAAGAGCTCAGGGATAGAGCCCAGGCCCCGAGTTCAAGCCATACAACTGGCAAAAAACAAACAAACGAAAAAGAGTCTCATAAACCTTTCTGCCTGGACTGGCTTCAAACCTTGACTCTCAGATCTCAGCCTGCTGAGTAGACAGCATTACAAACAGGAGCCACCAGTGCTCCAGTCTTTCTAAACACAAATGTTTGTAGCAGTTGTCCTATCTCTGTCCCATCCTGTAATTAAATATAAGACAGGAACACATTACTCTTCCTTGTGCCTCAATTTTAAAAGTTTTCAATAAGCTTCAGTTTTCCATTTTCATACGTGCATCTGAAGTACTTTCCACGTATCCACTCATTGCCTGACACTCCTTAAACTCTCCATTCTTCTACTGAAGAGAGAATTTTTAATTCAATGATTTTTTGTTTTGTTTTGTTTTGTTTTTTGCCAGTCCTGGGCCTTGGACTCAGGGCCTGAGCACTGTCCCTGGTTTCTTTTTGCTGAAGGCTAGCACTCTGCCACTTGAGACACAGCGCCACTTCTGGCCATTTTCTGTATATGTGGTGCTGGGGAATCGAACCCAGGGCTTCATGTATACGAGGCAAATGCTCTTGCCACTAGGCTATATCCCCAGCCCCCTCAATGTTTTTATTAATATCAATTATATATACAAGGGGTTTTATTTTGACATGTCCATATCTGCATACAATGTACCTTGATCAAATTCAACCTCTCTATCTTTTCATGTGCTAGAAATTTGATATATACATCATATATATGTACACATTTATAAATATAGTGATATGTATAGGTTGCACTATATAGCATACACATATAAAAGAAATGTGATATATACATGGAGTATATATTCATACAGAGGTATGTGTTTTTACACATATATCCACATACACATATATGTATATGTGTACATGTACATAGAGAGATATATAGACATGCATGCCTGGTACATATATATGTATATACACATATTATGTGTGTATACATATATATGTATATATACATATATATGTATACACACAATGCATATATCACATTTCTGATAGGAAATGTGTGAAGGAATTACAATAGGAGAGGAAAAGAGAATGTTAGAGGCTAATAATACCAGTACACATTGGACTTATGAACAGGGATGGCAAAACCAAGCTCACTGGAATCTATTCAATAGCACAGGATAGTAGGTTGAGACCGTGAAACTTGAGAGAAGGCTAGAACACCAGTTGGATTAAAATAAAATTTAGTACCTTCATGTTTGAAATACCATGGTGAAATCTTTTGCAACAATGAATATGAACTTCAACAAGAATGAATATTACAAAGGTGAAACATATTCTGAATGGAGAAGGTACAGGTAGGACAAGGGTGGTTGGAAAGAGAGTATGAAGGATGGTGAACATAGTGAAAAAAGTATGTGCATGTATGAAAAATGTAAAAATTAGCCTCATTGATATTGGGCAAAATGAGGGTGAGTTACTATGGATGTGAGTCTGATCAACTTACAGTATATATCTATATGACCATATCTAAATGTAACCTCCTTCTACAACTAATTGATGTTAATAAAATATTCTAGAAAATAAACCTAAGTAGTCTAAGCATGTTACAAAATATTTCTATACTTCTCTCATTGCCAAGTATAATCTCTATTTTCCTATTCCCCTTTGAACCTAGGCCACTGTATGTGACGTGTTTAGAAATAAGACAGTGAATTTCGTTTAGTTTAGTTGAGCTCACAATACTTCCCAGAATGCAACAGCCATGTGCTAACACTGGGAAAGTGTTGACAAATAGAAGGAGCCAGATAACCAAGGTGGAAATCACAATGCAGGACTTCCACCTGCTGGTCTTCAGAAAGCTTTCTGTGACCACCCAATTCTCTTAAGCACTCTGGGGGAATCCATTTGCCACCTAGGAAATCTAAGTACACTGAGGCAAAGACACTGGAGAACTCAGACTAAGTGGAGGTGTGTGTAAAAGAAGACATCAAGTTGACAAAGGGAAACCAAGGAAGCCACATTTGTGAACAAGAGAGCTCTTAAAATGGCAAAAAGGCCACTCCAGCTATCCTGGATGACACCAAACAGCCTGGAGCATCTTTCCAGATTCTTCTTTTATCATATTCTAACCCAAGTTGGAATTGGGATTTTAAATCACCAAGTTCTGTAGCAGTTTTTTATGTATCAATAAGCAAGAAAAATAGAAATTCACTCATGAAAGCTAGGCACAACATGTACAAAGTATATTCTAGAATAGTTTATAAAAAATGCACACTCAAAATCTAATTTGGCATCAATCAAACATTTCATAAAAATATATTGCTGGAAATTTGAATTAAATATATTCTTATTATACTTTTAAAAAGATTGCAGGAGCCAGATGCCTGTGGCTCATGCCTATAATCTTAACTACTCAGGAGGCTGAGATCTAAGGATTGTAGTTCAAAGTCAGCTTGGGCAGGAAACTTCATGAGACTCTTATTTCCACGTAATCACCATAAAAAGCCAGAAGTGGAGCTGTGGTAGAGAGCAGATTTGAGCAAAATGGCTCAGAATCAGTGCCCAGGCTCTGAGCTCAAGCCCCAGAACTGACACACACACACAAGAAGAAAGCAAGCAGCAAGAAAGAAAGAGAGGAAGAAAGAGAGGAGAAAGAAAGAAGAGACAGACAGAAAGAAAGAAGAGAGAGAAAGAAAGGGAAAGAAGTGAGGAAGAAAGAAAGAAAGAAAGAAAGAAAGAAAGAAAGAAAGAAAGAAAGAAAGAAAGAAAGAAAGAAAGAAAGAAGGAAGGAAAAGAGGAAAGGATAGAAGGAGGAAGGGTGGGAGAGGAAGGGAGGGAGGGAGGAAGGTAGGGAAGGTGGAAGGAGGGAGGAAGGAAAGGAAGGAGAAGAACGACTAAGGATCCAATCAAAGGCCTGCACATGCTTGGAAAGTTATCTACTCCTAATCCATATCCTCAAACATTATTATACATTTTCTACCTTAAACATTATGTAGAAACAGTAACTTTATTTTTGATGACTGAGTAACTTATAGACTTGAAGATTTCATTTAATATTTTTGAGCGCATATATAAATTTATTTTTATGTGCCTCTGTTTTAAAAATTCAAATGTTCTGACAAATGCCAATTAATTATAAGTATATTTGGGTTCAATTTGAAGTTTTGATATTGTCTGAGTATTTTTACTAACAGAATTGGCATTTCATGATATTCTTTAATAGAGAATCCTCAACCAAGGTAGTTAAAACTTACTTAATATTAAGATAAAATTCTATCCTACATTTTCTACACTAGAACATTGATTATTTATAGTATTTATAGTTTTATAGACCTGTGATACTCTTATTCACTTTACACATTAACTTTATTTTCTAATATCTTGGAAAAATTTTACTTCCCTATCATGTTAGATAGCTATCTTTATTCATTACTATTTACTACTATATTCATTACTGTTAACAAAATCTTAAAAACAACAAGAAAATGAAAATGTTTCCATCTTCTAGTGCAATAATACAATACTGACTAAGTCATTATTTATTAGGTTTTTTATGGTACAGCCATTTTTCAGGAAGATATAAAAATCATTAAATATAAGTTACTCACATCAGTAGTCCTAGCCACTCAAGAGGCTGAGAGCTGAGGATCAAAGTTTGAAGTTTACCTAGGCAAACTAATCAGCAAGACTCTTTGTCTCCAATTAACCATCAAACTGCTGGAAGTTGATATATATATATAGTATATATATAATATATACTATATATATATATATATATATATATATATATATATATCAAGTGGTAGAGCAACAGCCAGGAATTAAAAAATAGAATGAAAACAAGAATTCCTGGCACTGTATGAAAGAAGATATACTCACTATCTGACTCATGCTATTGTAATCCCTTTGTATATCACCTCTATAATAACAATATAGTAAATGCATTTGAAAACAAAGACAAAATTTCCTGACATTAAATCTCAGCACTGGCAACAATAAAGGAAACAAACAAAAAGAAAATGCTTTTGCAAACCATAAATGGAAAATTATTCACAGTGCGTGTGCTAAACAATGACTTATTTTTAGATTACATAAAATATCTCTCTTTATCTTTAGATCAGTCAGCACAATAAAAATGAACAAACTTACCCACACAAACCAGAACATCTATTCAACAGTACGTTGAGAGAGGGTTAAAAAAAAAGTACAAACATAATTAGTCAGCAGGCAAATACAACTTTAAAACTGTAATCAGGTGTGATTACAATACCTGAGAAGAGGGTGGCCCATCAAACACTGGATTGGAAGTGACTACACTGCTGGAGGGAATAGGAGAGGTCGCTATCAGGTCAGAGAACCATTTAACAGACTGGTATCTTTCCCTGCAATAATTAGTGTTCAAGGATAGAAAAGGGAAGGCAAAGCCTATTAATATGTGCAACATGAAACGAATCACATAAAGTAGGAAGAACTATGTCATCAAAGTAGTGATTAGCAATGTTGATATTATTTCTCGTTTTCCTTAATATTGTCTTATAAGCAACGATTATTGAACAAGGGGAAAGAAAATACACGGGTGCATTTCCATGACACGTCACCTCTATAGATCACATAGAAGAAAAATCTTTAAAACGGTTGCTGAAAACAAGCTTTCAACACTCATTTATTGCTCTTTTGTAACTACTCTACAGATTTTCAGTCTTCTGAAAAATAACCTTCTGACATGTGTTGTTTACAGGTTAGACATGTTGAGAAATAGGAGACTATCTTCTAGAATAATTAATAGAATTTTAATACATGTTGGCAAAACATTTTCAAATTCGTATTTGTTTTCCTAAGAACTATGTTTAGTGTCCCATTGGTGTTTACATGTACATGTTTTACGATGAAAATTATGTTTGCCTTCAGAACTGTGGTGTCCACATTTCTTTACATTCAGTGTTTGTCAATTATTATTCTTTATTCATCTCTTATAGAAAATAGGGATATAATTGCCTTAGAATATGCCATTAATTGATTCTTATCTCTGCATAACTATATCTGACCACATTTCATACTTTTTTTCAATTGACTTTGATTACCTCCTAAGGGAAAAAATACACACACATATACACACTCACATACATATTTGTGTGTGTGTGTATGTTAGTTGTTAATGAGTTACCATACATTTCCCATTTCTATATAAGATCTTCTGGTTAATTATCTATATTTGTATGCCAGAATCGTCAGATTTGTTTACTTCACAGAAAAGGCAATTAGAGTTTTGAACAGGTTTAAAGTTTAAGTGTTCTGATTTTTCTATATTAGGAAGGTCAGATTTCCCAACAATTTCGGGTAAAGGAAAAGGTGCAAGGAGAAGAGGAGGAAGAAAAGGGATATTATTGATCACTGGATGAAAGTTGGACATTTTCTTCAGTTTATTATAATTTCCCGGCAAAACAGTTTTGGTTGTCTACATTTATTAAAAGTTGAAGATTAGAGCTACATTGAAAATCATACAAAAGAGGACAAGCTGGAAACTGACATCTAGCCATCTGACATCAAAAATGTGCTTGTGATGTAACTGTTCTTTCAAAGCAGCTTACCAAAAATAACACAATTGTGTTTCTGACCAATACTTAGTGAAACAAAGCACTTAAACAATAAAATTATTTAAATTGCTGATATTTTAGGCAGTGATTGACAGCTTCAAACAATTTTCCTTTAACTGAAACAGAAATACTAACTCATCTTTGCAATAATATTAGCAAATAATATTTGAGCTTTTATATTTTCAGAACGAATCTTCACATTTTAAAAGGACAATGAAATAGATTTATAGTATTAGATGTATCTATTGAATTACACTAACTGCTCCCATATGTTTGATGTGGGATTTCCTTTGTGGTTTCATTTTTGCATGATCTCTGTCCCTTCCTCCTGTCAATGTGCTTGTCAAAATGCACCACCTAGTCTTCAGATTAATGAAGAGATATGCTTGTTGTTGCCCTAAAACAAAACTAAGTGATGGAAGATATGAGAGATTCTTCTATAAATGAATTTAGTGATGTATAGAAAAGTTTGTGCATTGCTATTCAATTCCCAAAGGAAATGATATTTACTACTTTGTTCTTAGTCGAGTATTAGGGAAAGTGAAGGTGTTAGAGGGCAAAATCAAGCCAAGGTCAGTAGTTACATATAGTTAATTTTCTTATCTACTCACACACTTAATTTGTACACAATTACTTTTAAAATAAATTATAAGTTTTACCGATATAAAAATTAAAACAAATGCATAACAAACAGTACAAGAAATGTACCCAAGGCCTAATGTATGAAACTGTAACCTCTCTGTACATCACTTTAATAAATAAGAAAAAATAAGGTAAATAAATAAGAAAAAAGCAATTTGGTAAATAAGTACATTTCCAATGATTTTAGATATTTTTCTTATTTTTGTTTATTGTAAAATGGTTACTAAAAGTTTTCACAGTAAAAATGCTACCATAAGTTTGACAGTTTAACTACTGATAGTAACATTTTTGCATTGTGATGAGACACTTTTCAAACCATCACTCTATTTTTGTGTGTGTTCTGGTTCTGGGCCTTGAAGGGCTTACATGGTCTCCCTGAGTACTTTTGCTCAAGGCTAGTGCTCTACCACTAAAGCCATAGCTCCACTTTCAGGTTTTTGAGTGCTTAATTGAAGATAAGAGTCACAGCTATTTTTCCCCTGATAGCTTTGAACCCCCATCCTCAGATCTCAGCCCACTGACTAGCTAGGAGTACAGATGGGAACCATTGTCACCCAACGTTTTCTAATTCTTAGTATCTCAGCTTATCTTGTAACCTAGTTAGGAAATTATTAATACAGGCTATCTACAGGCTATCTACTAATTTCTGCTATACCAATCAACTTTAAACTATATTCTGCTCTCCTTCAGAAATTACTCATATATAAATTAGAGTATATTCTTTACAACTTAGAAAAGCATAAGCCCACTCTATTGTTTTTAAAAGCATACCTACTTTGTTAAAATATTTAAATATTTTAAAATGATATTTTCAGTACCACCCATCTGACCCACATATTGTAAAAATTACAGGTCTATAGATCTTTAATGAAAAGAGAGCATATATAAGAGTAGGAAAATACAACTACTTTGTATTTCTTTTTTAAAAGAAAAGGAAAAGAGAGACATATGTAGCTTGAGTAATAATGTTTGAAAGTCAAACCATGTTCCCATTTTTATTAGAACCTAGATGATTTTAGCTTAATCACTTATAAAAATTTCTTTTTAAACATATCCAAAGGTCACATGTGCGGTCTCCAGTCTATTATCCTGGCTACTTGGGAGGTAGTGATAGAAAGACTGCATTTTGAGGAACACCGGGGGACATTAGTTAGCTAGAGCTTATCACAAAAACAGGCCAAGCATGCTGGCGCGCACCTGTAAATCCAGCAACAGAGAAGCATAGGTAGGAACAACACCACTGAGATCACCCTAAGCAAAAAACACAGACCACATTTGAAAATAACAAAGACCAAAATGGAAGAGTTAGGGCTCAAGTGACAGGGCACTTGCCTAGTGAGTGTATGTTTTTCTTGCATATTATATATTACATATTATATCCTGTATATACATATATACTTCATATGTAATATGCAATATATACTACTTTATACACCATATAAATTACAATATACTATATATAGTATTAATGTACAATACTATATGTATGCTACCTAGCACTATATATTATGCATTGTGTCTATTTGTATGTATATATAATACCTGTATATATGTATGCATATATACATATATAAGAATACACTTTTTTGTATATATGTATATACACATATATATATATCCAATATAATCCTAGATAATTATAAGTTAACTTACCTAAAGAATATATCATGTTATATGTGACATAAACATTATTAAATACCCCACATTGTTTAGATACTGTAAATATTGATAATGAATAGGGCCACCAATTCTGGTTACTTTTATTCAACATAGTGCTGGCAATCCTATCCAGAGCAATCAGGCTGGAGAAAAAAAGAAAGTTCATCCAAGGAAGAAAGCAGAAGATCATATTGTCACAGGAGGTAATCCTATCTTAATGTAGGAAGCCATAGAATCTACCAGAATCTTGTAGGAAAAAAAAATGAACCAATGAGAGTAATTTGATACAAAATTAGCACATTAAAATAAGAAGTTTTGTGGCATGTCAAAGCAAATGATCTGAAATAGAAATTAAGAGACCACTCCCACTAACAAAACCACAGAAAACAACACATAGGAATGAATTTAACAAATGCAACAGGCCCACAATGTAAACTGCAAAATGAAAAAGTTTGAAAGAGGACACATAAAAATGGAATGACATTGATGTTCATGGGTTGAAAAATAAATCACTTTGAAATTATATACTACAAAGTTGTAATAACACAGAATGTTGCTGACATAAAAACAAACAATATCTAGACAAGTGATGTCACAGAGTTATCACATATAATACCAATAGATGATAATGATATCAGCAACAGATAATCATGACATTAACGGAGTGATATCATGATTTAAAACTTAGAAGAGCGTTTGTAAATCTTTATAAATGTCACATATTTAGAATCTTGCAGAAACTTCATATTCTCTAGTATTTTATTGAGAATATTACAGTTTTAATGTGGAAGCTATAATTCATTTATAAATATACAAGTAAATACATTGCATGCTCTGCAAGTGTCACGGAAGGGGAACTTGATAAGGTAGGACAGGCTGGAAGGGAGGGGAGTAGATGAATGACAGAAGTGGGAAGAAAATGCAGTCAAAATGTGAATACATATCTTACAGAATTCACTGGCCATAAAAGAAATGCAAATCAAGACATTGAGATCCCACCTCACCCCAGTAAGAATGTCTATTATCAAGAAAACGAAGAACAACAGATGCTGCAGGGGAAGTGGCCAAAAGGGAACCCTACTACACTGTTGGTGGGAGTGTAAACTTGTTCAACTACTCTAGATAGCAGTGTGGAGGTTCCTTAAAAGGCTAAACGTAGAGCTCCCTTATGACCCAGCAACCCAGTTTTTGGGCATTTACCCAAAGAACTACAAGCAAAATCACACTAAGGCTATCAGAACAAATCTGTTTAGTGCAGTTCAATTTACCATAGCTGAAATATGAAACCAACCGAGATGTCCCTCAATAGATGAATGGATCAAGAAAATGTAATACATATGCACAATGGAATTCTATGCATATATTAGAAGGAATGTCTTGGCCCCATTCATGAGGAAATGGAAAGACTTGGAAAAAATCATAATACGTGAAATGAGCCAGACACAAAAAAAACATAAACTCTAGTTTTTCACTCATTGGAAACAATTAGTACTTGTCTAGGATAGTCCTAGCTTCAGAGCACCATAGCTCAATAGCAATATACATAGTATCACATAAGATGATTGTAAGTCAAATGAATTACAAGTTGGAAATAGGTGGTTTATCTTGGTTGTTGTTATTTCCAATGGCCCCTATGAAATGATTCCTTTTTCTTTTGTCTTTCTTCCCCATGGTTTTACCCCTGATGTCACTGAAACTGACTTTGGTATGCTGGGTATTGTGTGTGCGGTTTGTTGGAACTAGGGGAGGGGAACACGAAAATGGAGAGGCAAAGGGTAAAAGTTGAACCAATGTAACAGCAATGCTTAGAAGATAATATGCTGTAAACCAACTCTCCATCTCAGAGGAGGGTCTGGAGGGAACCAGGGAGAGGGGAAGGTGGGAGAAAAATGAAGGAGGAGGTAACAAGTTTAATAAGAAATGTATTCACTGCCTTACCTAGGTCATTGTAACCCGCTGTACAGTACTTTGACAGTAAAAAAACAAAACTAAAAAAAGAAAAATGAGGAAAGAGGTGAGAATGTGAAAGGAGCGACACTGATCAAAACACGCTGTATTTATAAACTTTTATTGTAGGGCAACTCCTTTGTACAACTACTTAAAGTTGTTTTTAAGTATTGAAAAATTATTTACCCATGGGGGGAGGGGAAATAATTTTGGGAGAAAAAAATTCCTATTGACCCTTAAATTATTTAGAATTCTACGAGTACATAAAGAATCCCACATGTTGGGAGTACTGTCTGAATGATTCACTCAGTGGGCTGGCTTCCAAATGTGGTCCTCAGATCTCAGCCTCCTGGATAGCTAGGATTGTAGGAATAAGCCACATTCGTTGTGAGAAGACGCGGGATCTCATCTTTGGAGCAGTGGTTTCTTCTCTGTTGTGGAGGGAGGCTGAGTCTCTCCATGAGCTTGCTCCTCATGCACAGAGGCAATTCCCATCATTCCCATTAGCTCCGTTGGAAGAGGGAAGGAGGATCTTGTGCTCTCCCTACCTGGAGATGCCTCCTGCTTCTCTTCCATTTCAATTTCAAGCACTTCTGCTTCTGTTGAATCTGACTGCTAATTCATGTGGCAATACAAATTCCCAGTTATTTTATTTTCTCTTACCTGTCTTATTCTGAGTTCCATGGGCCATTAGCCGCACTTATTCTTTTCAAGGAGACCATTCTGGGGATTGGATTTTGTCACTTTCAACGTGTCCACCTACTGTGTCAAACTAGGCAACATACCGAGTCAACTCCTTTTGTTCTTTCTCCACAGCTTAATCAAATGGCACTGAACGAAGCAAGACACATCTAATTCTAGTTGTAGTCAAGAGGCTAAAGGCCTCTTCTACACTCTTCAATTTCCAACCTTCCAAACACTTCTAAATATGACCTTTACCTGTGTCACCTCTTTAGCAAATTTTTCCTCACTTTTATAAAAGCCATTGTTATTGCAAAGATACATAAAAATGACCACCAAAATCCCTTCATATCTCATTTATTGCATCATCAAGTCCTATGATTGTTGCCTCTAATGTTTCCCCGGATGCTCAGCTATCCTCCGTATCTTAACCCTGATTACAGTTCAAGGGACCCTGAATAGATACACAATCTTGGAAAAGAATAAAGTTGAAAAATTCATGTTTCTTAATTGTGAATTTCACTAGAAATTCAACAATAGTCAAGACTACAGTATAAGAAGAAGGATAAATATACACATAGAATGTAATTGATAGTCCAGAAAAAAATCTTACGTTACGGTTCAGTGGCTTTAGATTAATGTTTCAAGACAAATTAAGGAGGAAAAAGGAGTCTTCTTAAGAAATGACATTGGGCCAATCAAATATTCTTGTGCATGAGAGGAGCGGAAATTTCTACCTAACACTGTGGGCAAAAACTAACATAAAATATCTTCAAGATCTAAATGTAAGAGAGAAAAAAGTATAAAACTTGGAGGAAAACAAAGGAGCAAAATTTAATTATCTCCTACTACTCAATGGTTTCTAACACATGAAACCAAAACTATAAATGATAAGAGAAACTATGATAGATTTATTAAAATATAAAACTTTCATGCTGTAAATTATACCATTGACAGAGCTAATACACAGACACGGAATGATAGAAATATATGCCAATCATATATCTGATAAGGGAATGATATTGAGAATGGTACAAATAACACAACGCAAATGAAAAGATCTATAATCCATTTTTTAAAAAAGGCAAAGGATTTGCATTGCCATTTCTTCAAACAGGATATGCAAATAGACAATAAGCATGTGAAAGATGCTCAAAAGTATTAGTCATCAGGGAAATGAAAATCAAGACACAATGAGTTGTCACTCATCACTCAGTAGAAGGAGTATAATTAGAAAGAAGGACAATGCCAAATGTTGGCAAGGACGTGGAAACATTGTAACCCGCAGACACTGTTGATAGTACATTACTAATGATGCTGATTTGGAAGACAGTTTTACAGCGTTTTAAATGGTCAACGTTATCATACAACTCAATAATTCCACAACTATATATGTACTCAAGATTACTACAATGAAAGCATCTCCACGTAAAAATTTACACGTGGATGTACAGAGACATATTACCCATGATAGCCAAATCTAGCGATCCCAATTTTTGCCACTTGTAAATGGAGAGATAATATGTAACTTGTTCCTATAATGGAATATTGTTTGGTCTTAAAAAATAACACACTTCTGACACTTCTGACGTAACAATATAATTGCTCAGTGAAAACATTGATGCTGTGAAAGAATCTAGCTACCCCCAAACCACATATTGTACTATTGCATTTTACTGAAATGACAGACTAACTAAATCCATAGGGACAGAATGTAAATCACTGGCTCCTAGAGGCTGAAATGTGGCTTTATAATGTGATGCCAGCATGGATAGCTTTCTTTCTGCAATAATAAAACATCCTCAGAAATTTAACAATGGGTATGATTTGCTAAATGCAAATAACTTTGCATAAAATTAAATGATGGCTTTTTAATAATGACAGAACATACGCATATACACACAACTCTAAGCTGAAGCACGATGCATAACTGATCCTATAAAGTCAGGGTGTGAGAAGTCACAGTTAAATATATATTTAGTATTTGAAAGTTTTATTCAAAAAGCTTTGAATTCGCACAAGAGAAATCATAAAATAATTTTTTAATTCCTTACAAATGCAGTAACATTGGCCTTACAAATGTTGTAGAAACTGAATAGTAAAGAAGAAATGTAATGATGTCCAGAAAGACATGTGGTCAAATATGGAACTCTGCATGGTATCTGCAAAGCACAGCCAGTGGTCAGTGTGGGCAAAAAGGGGTCTCTTATTAGAAAGAGGGTAGAAAAAGTTATGGAGTTAACCTATACTGAGTACTCATTGGGGCCTGACATTATGTAACATGTTAAAAGCAATTTAATTTTCCAAATCTTAGGACTTAGCTATAACTTCTGTGTGATTTCTTATTTTCAAGCCTAAAAACTAAATTTGCTATCATAATGAAAATGTGGAGTACTGTTTGCAATTGACTTACTGCTGCTAGTGAACTACTAATGTTCCCTACTGAATGGATAAACACGCATTTGTATTGCCAAGGGATTATGTGTTTTTCTGTTGCTGCTGTTGTTTTTAGGATGGAGATGTAGCCAGATCACTCAAAGGGACATACATCACACATGGTAAATATATTTACTAGTCATCATGGCTAACTTCATCATGTTTATCAAGTATAAACATTTCTCAATTCCAAAATACATTTATCCATGAGTTTGGATAAAGGATTAAGGATTAAGCATATGTAGGCATAGATATTGACATAGGTTTGTATATTTAGATATATACAAGTCTGGACATGGGTTTGTAGAGATAGATTAAGATACAATATTGCAATGATACTATGTCACTTTCCTACAGTGAATGCCAGAAACTGATTTGGGGGAAGAAAAAGACAGGTTATTTCCAGAGTCTCTGTTCTTAACCACTACATTAGTATTTAGAATGCTTTGGAAAAATAAATTGAAGCCAGATTGTTTTGGTTTTCAGTTCAAATCTGAAGAGTTTGAACTTCATTCTTCTGGGGAAAAAAAATAGGAAAAATAGTATATAATGTGTGATTCCAAAGGATTGGTCAAGAAGAATTATGTACTAGATAGATGGAAAGCGGGAAATTTTGTGCCAGGCAAATTGATTTTGAGTATAATAATTTGCATTTGAAAATAAATAGTTTTCAAAGAATGTTAGCTCCTAGACAGGGAGGGTATGGGCAGACTCGTATTACCATGGCATGTAATGGAGGAAATAAGTTTTCCAGTGGTTTCTCGCTGTGCACAAAAATGACTTATGCTGTCATCAGAACAGTGATTATACCCATTAGTGAAATAAAAAAAAAATCAGCTCAATTAAATTACTTATGCTCTCTTTTTTTCCTATGAATATATTTTGACATTCAAGTACATCTTCATGAGCTAACAGAATTTGAAGCAGCTACAATTTATTCGGTTTCTAATTGTGGTTAAATGATGATGCGATTCATCGATAAACAGATAGCTGAGTTTCACAGTATATCTTAGTTTGCCGAGAGACTCTGACACCATGACAGGCAATAATGCAGTGAAGGGTGGAAGTTGAATGCAGATTTGTTATTCCACAAATGCTTCCATAATTTCAACTTTAATCTAATGTTTTGGCTGAAAGCCGTTATCTTAGAAGAGTTCAGAAAAATAAATTTAAAAACATAAACTGTGGGGGAATGTAACATTTCATCTCACTTAAAAGGTAGCAATTATTAACAGTCACTTGGCAAGGGATGGATATGGAGGGTTAATTTGAATGATTTTTAAATTAGAACAGGGCCCCTCACTTACAATGTAGCTAATTGAATCAGAAGGTTTGATTACAATGACAGGCACTAAATCCTTATTGGTTTGTGAAATCTATTTTGTGTATTTTGTTAATGTACAGCTCAGATTAATATTTATTGCCTTACATGAATACATGGCTCTGTAAATATAGCAAAGAGATTCAAGAAATGTTGCTATTTTTCGGTGACATTATACACACAAACATGTATACAAACACAAACAAAATTTGCAATTATATTGGCAATATCTTGTGTAGTCCAAGTGCCTCTTTCCAAAGTAATATGAAGAAAATAATCATTTGATTATTTGTTCTCACCTGTTATCAATGGTAATGAGCAGCAAGGTATAATATTTGAATAGTATAGTGAAAGAATGGTTTTTATCATCATTTGCACTTGAGTTTTTATTTGCCCAATATATTTGCAAGTAACCCACCTTTGCAGTGCATGAACTTTGCTGTGTCACATTCACATCATGGTAATTTTTATAGTAAGCCGAAATGAAAAGTATATACCAAAACTACCTGTATTGTGGACACTGCATTTGATAAAACTAATACTTTGATAAAGCAGAATAATTTTTGGCCTCATAGTCACATAGTAGAAATCAAATGCATATCATGTCCATTTTTAAAGTTTCACTGTGATATATTTAATAATTTGTCAAACCATTCATGAGTTAATTTTTAACAATCTATAAACATATTAGTATTATTTTATATACTTTCTTTATGTATAGTTATTTATTGTTTTTGAGGTTTGTAGTATCAAATTAACCAACTGTATATGACTCCTTTATCTGTCCTGTCTCTGTCTTTGTCTCTCTGCGTCTGTCTCTTTCTGTCTCTCTCTCTCTCTCTCACACACACACACACACACACACACTTCCTTTCTTATCCAAGGAGGATAAGATTTGCTTTTGGAGCTGGTATCCATGGATTTCAGTAGAAGAAATGAGAATGTTATCTTTACAAAGAAGTAGTTGATAAACATGTAAGTGAGTATTCTCTTTGAATTCATAAGATCTAGCTTTTGGTAGCATAACAACTATAACAACTCTTAACATATAACTATTAAAGGGACTTATCTTCAGAGTAAGTTCACACACATGCAACTATAGGCCTTATAAAGGATGAAGGGAGGTTTCTGCCGGCAAATGTGAACATACCAGTTTCGTTACATGGTTCTTAGGTTCTAGACCCCTCAAGGCAACTTGAAAAGAAGAATCTTTTTGGATAGTGAAATCCTCATTTTTGGGTTTTCTAAAATAATACGTTAAAGCACTGAAGGCAATCATTCACAAGAACTTCACGTTATTCTTTCCAATATAGCAAATGCATTTGTTTATATCTTAGGAAGTACTTTAAAATTGCAAATTTTACTCTCCCTTGTTCAAATTACATAAATTATAAAGATGAACTGAAGAAGAGAAAATGGTGGTGAATCTTATAGAAGTTCTGCAAACTAAATTTGGTTCCCAGTGTTTTGGCAGGAAATTGGACATGAGAAGGACAGTAGTAATTCACAAATGGTGAGCTTCCTCTTTGATAGATTGTCCATTATCTTGTGCACTTTGGCTGAGCATTCATGTCCTCTTTCCTCCACTGATGATCTTTCAAAAATCATGCTTTTGAATTCTTTTCCTGGGCTTTTTACACATATTTAAGAACAGTTGAAAATCAAGAAGAATAGATAGATACATTTCTAGATGTAACAACCTACCAGAGTTGAAAAGCATTTAACCATAAGCCATTTAAATATATCCTTAAAAAAGCAATGAAATTGAAGAAGTCAAAAATAATCTATCCCCCCAAAACGATCCAGGACCTAGTGGATTTATTGCTATATTCTACCACACCTTTAAATTGTAACACCAATACTTCTCAAACTTTTCCATGAAATAGAGAAAGAAGGAACATAACCAAATTCATTCTATGAAGCCAAAACCACACTCACTTTAAAATCAGACTAGGACATAAGAAAAGTAAACCATAGACCATTAAAAAAATAGATGGGAATTTTTTTCAATAAAATACTTTTAAATAAATTCAACAACATTAAAAAAAAACAGCATGAGAAAGTTGCTTTCATCCCAGTGACATAGGGATGGTACCACATATGTAAACCCATAAATGTAACACAACACTTTAAAAAAGAAAAGCAAAACTCAGAAAATCATCTCAATGTATGCAGAAAAAATTGACAAAAATCAATGTCTTTTTATGATCATAGCTAAAAGAAACTATGACTAGAAGAAATATACCTCAGCCTAACAAAGGCTTTATATGGCAAAGCCATAGCAATCATCAACAAATGGGGAAAAATATTGTAATTATTTCTTTTTTAAGTCAGAAGAGAGAGGAGGTTGTTTGTTCTCCCCATTCTCATTTAATATTATTCTGTAATTCCTACTCAGAGCAGTAAGGCAAGGGAAAGAAATAAAGGAGATGCAAATATCAAATTGCAATTTGCAATTTGCAAATTGTATGGTCCTACTTCAAAAACTTAATACTTCACCAAAAGTTATGCCTGATTTAAAAAAAAAAAAACTTTTGGCCAAGTAGAGGATATGATGTCAATATACAAATACTAGAAGATTGTTTTCTATATTCTAACCATGAATAGAATGAGAAAAAGGTCTGAAAAAGAATTCCCTTCAGAATAGCCTTCAGTAAGTGAAATATTGAAAGGTGAATTTAGCTTGGAAGATGGAAGACCTATATTGAAAACTACAAAATTCTGAAGACAGAACTTGAAGAGTACAAAAGAACAAAAACAAAAATCTATTCAAAAAAGATGGAAAGACTCCACATGCTCACATATCGGCAGAATTAATTTATATTATGAGAAGCAACGCAGAGATTCAATATAATGACTATCAAAACCTCAGTGCCATTCTTTGCATAAACATAAAAACCAATCCTAAAATTCAAATAAAAGTATAAAAGAACTCAGTCATCAAGTGCAATCTTGAGAAAAACTGGAATATTATCATAATACTGGATTTAAAATTTGTCCTCTTGGTCCACAATCACAAAGATAGCAGTGTACTTTCATTAAAAAAAATCATACAGAAAGACCAGAAGAACAAAAAAAAGTCTAAGAAATACAACCACAGCTATAGTCATCTGATTTTTGATAAAAGAACCAAAAAGTACACAAGAAAAAAATCATACTCTTCAATGAATTCTGCTATGAAGACTAGTCATAAACATGTAAAGGACTGAAACTAGCCCTAGTCTCTTAGTCAGTAAAAAATCAACTCCAAGTGAGTCAAAGATCATATTTTGCAATAGTTAGAGGAAAACACAACTCATAGAGATGTGGTCATTTGTAATTATTTTCTGAGTAGGACTCCAATTGCCCGAGGAACAAAAACTAAGATCAACAAATGAGACTGCAGATTTTTTTAATATGCAGATAAAAAGAAGAAATTACCTACTGAGGATTGGAGAAATATTTTTTTATAAAACTGATGTACAGAGAGGTTACAGTTTCATATGTTAGCCATTGGATACATTTCTTGTACTGTTTGTTACCTTGTCCCTCATACCCCCCTCCCCCTCCCCCTTACCCTTCCCCCCCTAAGGTGTTCAGTTCACTTATACCAAACAGTTTTGCAAGTATGCTTTTGTAGTTGTTTGTCTTTTTTTACCCTGTGTCTCTCAATTTTGGTATTCCCTTTCAATTTCCTACTTCTAATACCAGTATACACGGTTTCCAATATACTCAGATAAGATTACAGAGATAGTGTACATACAGTCACAGGAAGGTGATACAAGAACATCAATAGTAGAAGCTACAGATACACATGGGATGTTGAAAGTAGTTACAACTGTGATATAACCAGCTATTCAGTAGCTATTAACTGCTATACTGAATTAATATTCAGAATACACAGAGTTTAAAACTTAAACAACCTACCAAATAACCCAATTTATTAATTGCTTATTGCCCATTTATTATGGCAAACAAATTCGTTCTCAGACAAATAAATACAAATAACTAATAAATACATAAAGAAATATCCAATATCCTTAGCCATAAAGTAAATGCAAATGAAATCAAAACTGTGATTCTATCTCCTCCCAGTCAAAATAACAATCATCAAGAAAACAATGAAAAGTCTGGCCAGCATGTGGGAGAAAGGAACCTTCATACACTATTGGGTAGTGTGTTAAGCAGTAGAACTACAGTGGAAGTATTGATATGCCTCAAAAAAATCTGAAAATAGGGGGCTGGGGACTATGGCCTAGTGGCAAGAGCGCTTGCCTCGTATACATGAGGCCCTGGGTTCAATTCCCCAGCACCACATATACAGAAAACGGCCAGAGGTGGCGCTGTGGCTCAAGTGGCAGAGTGCTAGCCTTGAGCAAAAAGAAGCCAGGGACAGTGCTCAGTCCAAGCCCCAGGACTGGCCAAAAAAAAAAAAAATCTGAAAATAGAACTACTTTACAACCCACCCATATCAAAGATAGATAGATATCTAGATGATAGATAGTTAGATAGATAGCATGAAATCCTTGGCCATATGGAAAAAATAAAATGATATCATTTGCATCTGCAGGAAAATAAATCAAACTGGAAATCATTATATTGAGTAAGATAAGATAAGCTCAAATCATTATATACCAAGTAAAACACAGTAGAGAATATTTAGAGTTGTCTCTGTACATTGTTTTCAGGTGGTCTTGTGGATCTCTTTCATAAAATGGTTATTTTATATGATTTGTTCAAATAAATCATGCTATCATGTGGCAGTAGCAAAAAGAAAAAAGGAAAGAGGACAGGGTTGAAAAGCGCAGGAGAGACAAATTTAAACAATCATTAGTGACTGTCCTGGCTGGGTAGGGAATACAAGGCTAACTTTGTCACTGTCTGCCTGACTCAAATGTTTTGTTAATGAGGGTCCTCATACATTGTGAATAATAAATATAAAAAAGTAGACATTTGTATGCAGTATGGATTTCCTAAACATTTTCCCTGTAAAAGGCAAAAAAGTCTTACCAAGAAATAATGCTCTTCACTTTGAAAAAAAAAAAAGCAGAAGCTTAATGCCAATTCTTGAGAACAACATAATAGGTAATAGCAATAATAGATAACTTCCAAACTGCAAAACAATAACATAGAAGACAGCCTGGCTTGTCTTATATGGGTATGTCAAAAGGCACAGGTTTAAAAAAAAACCATGAAATTGCATTCCATAAAAAAATCACTGATTTTAGATGAGAACTATTTTTATTATTGTTTATGAAATTTCTGGCTATAACCCTCTTCAGAAGTTATTTTTATCTTCTGTATTCTATAACGTATTGCTTCTCCCATTCAATTACCTTTGTGTATTGACTCAAGTATTTCTTTTGCTTAAGTTATGCAGAGAAAAAACACTTTTATTCTGTTTTAATACTGATGTGTTACTATGTACGTCGACAGAGATGTTCATTTTTATGAGTTTGACTTAATCTATGATGCTTTTAAGTATATAGTCTAAATTTGACTTGACAAAAATTGTACATTTGATAACATTAGCCTGATACAAGCATTTTATGAAATATTGTCAAGTAAAAGCATGATCCTTTTTATGGAAAAGAAAATTAAAACGGAGAAAAATGTTTTCAGTTTCAGTACCTGTGCGTACACATGAGTCTCATTCTTGGGCAAATCATGTTCTATAGCAGAGCTGTTCAATGGAACAAATTGATAAATCGATCTTCATCAAAATTAAAAGCTCGGTCTCTCCAAAAGTTTTTCATTCAGTGAATAAACAGGAAATCTATGGACTAGAAGAAAATGCTTGTACATTGATCATCTATCTAACAAAGAACTCACATTACAAATATCTATATAATTCTGTAAATATAAAATTAAAGCAAAAGCAATTGGATTAAAAGGGTCAAATATCTGAACAGCCACTCCATCAGACTTGATGTGTGCCACAGCCAGTATAGACACAAACAGGTATTCAGCACCAAAACTCTAGCACAGTAATATGAAACACACATTTGAAAGACTAAAGTAAAGATGGTGACTGTGTCAAGGGGGTGCACAAAGTGAAGGAGATGGAATTACACACACACACACACACACACACACACACCTCACAATCATATTTTTCTAAATCTCATCTTCTGTAAGTAGTTTGTCAGTAGGTAGGAGAGTGTCTAACCTGTTGATGTATTTAATGTCCTCGGTGTTGGTGTACATTCTACTCTTTCACAGACATGGCCGGAGCCTCTGGATTTGAGGGCTGTCTCTGTGCTCCCGCTGTAGTAATTCATGTTAGCTTCAAAAGAGATGTCCGGAATAATGAAGGAAAGGATATTTTGTCTCTTGCCATGATCAGCTCAAAACCCAGTTTTCTTCTGACACATGTCCATTTGGTACTGGGGTCTTGTACCGTGTGGTCTGTCACTCTTCCTTGTTCTTCAGCAACAAGCTTGCTCTCAAGCTACTTACACTGACTGCAAAATGCAACACCCCATAAATTTCCTTCCATATACTTCATTATTGCTCACACTAGAAGGGATGCTAGCTCCTGTATTCAACGTTACCATGATTGGGTAGGGGCTGTAAGACTGGAGCTTTTTTCTAAAGTGTAAAACAGCTAAAACTCAAAATGTTAGCAGACATGGAGATAACTATAGGGTACACACAGTTAAGCTATGGATATTTTAATAGTTTTTTTCAAGTAGTAGTGAATCCTTTCAAACAAGTATATACTTCAAAGCATCTGTGGTAAAACTTCCTAAAAATTATGAACAATCTCATAAATGATTAGATTTAATAGAAAATCATTAAGTCTAATGAAATACAGCTTCCCTCTTGGTAAATTTGGCACTATTTATCTTATTTAATATTTGAGCTGACATTTAATGCCCTTAAAATTACATGTATTAGTGTGTCATGGCTGTTTATTATGCATGTTCATTCATGTTCATAGAAATAAAGGATTTGAAATTGTTTTAACTTGTGTACGGTCCTCAGTGGTTGACTGTGTAACTTAGATACAAATACATTTTTTCTAGCTTTTAGTTTTACATAGAAAATATTAGTCCCTGATCTGCACTGATGGCTCATGCCTGCAATTCTATGTACTCAGGTATTGAATTCTGAAGATCACAGTTTGAAGCCAACCAGGGCAGCAAAGTTCATGAGACTCTTATTACCAAGTAACCTCAAAAAAGCCAGAAGTGGTGGTATGGCTCAAGTACTAGAGCGCTAGCCTCTAGCCAAAAGAAATTCAGAGACTACATCTAATCCCAGAGTTCAAGGCCCAGGACTGGCAAAAGAGAGAGAGACAGAGAGAGAGACAGAGAGAGAGAGAAAGAGAGAGAGAAAGAGAGAGAGAGAGAGAGAGAGAGAGAGAGAGAGAGAGAGAGAGAGAGGAAAAGAAAAGATTAGTCTTTGAACGCATGTGCATGACTTCTAAGAATGAAAGGGCTGTCTTATACAGCAAGTTTTTGTTGTTGTTGTTGCTATTGGGGTTTGTTTTATTTTTTGATAGTTAATATATTTAAAAATCCAACCCAGGCCTCACGGGCTCAAGCCTGTTATTCTAGCCACTCGGGAAGGTAAGATTAGACAATCAGGGTTCAAAGCCAGAGGAGGCAGGAAAGTCCATGGGAATCTTACCTCTACTTAACTATCAAAAGTGGAGTTGTGGTTCAAATAGTAGAGAGTGCTACC
Organism: Perognathus longimembris pacificus; assembly: GCF_023159225.1. NCBI lineage: Eukaryota > Metazoa > Chordata > Mammalia > Rodentia > Heteromyidae > Perognathus > Perognathus longimembris. The sequence goes on along the minus strand of NC_063168.1, from coordinate 6,719,808 downwards.
CTTGAATACAAAAGCTCAGGGATAGTGCCCAGGCCCTGAGTTCAGAGGCCAGAACTGGCACAAAAATAATTCAAAATGAGTTTACCATCTTACATTTGAAATTAAACATTGAGAATTCCTATTGCACCCAAGACACCAACAACTTAAAATCGAATTCACTTAAAGAATTAGATTTAAGTTTTTTGCCAAATGATCATGCAAAGTAGTGTATTTTTAGGCCATGTATTTTTCTAACCTAGAATTTCATTAGTGGTCTATGAAAGTATATCTTGCTGGTCTTCTGCCTCTAACTTCATTGTTGTCCTTTTCTTACTTATTTCCAGGGGTTTTGTTATACACTCTGGATATCATACATAATAGGAATTCACTAATGTAAATGGATATTTAGGCCACATGTTTTCTTACTTTATAGTTTAAGTTTTCATTTGAAATGGTATTTTTCTCTTTGCCAGTCCCAGGGTTTGAACACTTTGCCTTGTGCTTGCTCAGCTGGTATTCTCAAAACTGAGCCATGCCTCCAGTGTGACTTTTGGCTGGTTAATTGAAAAGGGAATCTCATAAACTTTTTCTTCTGGGGTGGCTTTGCACTGTAACCCTCAAGTTGTAGTCTCCTGAGTAGCAGGGATTATAGGCATGAGCTGTCAGTGACCTATTTAAAGTGACTTTTAATGATGATTGACTGTAATATACCAGAAATAATCTTTTTTATAATAAAGTAATGCTTTATGGCTTATATTTTACTTAACCTAGTTTTAAAGAAATTGTCTGCTTTACTCTCAAATGTTTTCCTAGTCATTTGTCCATTCTTTGTTTAGCATAAGTTTTGTCAAGTTCTATACAGATCTATCTTTATTCTCTATTGACTGTCATTCTTACATCTTTTTCCATTAAATGTCCCTCCTCTCTCCACTGATTTATAATGTCTGCTTAGTTATATGTGAGGTAGTTTATGAATTTGTGTTTGGTTTATCATGTTCCATAGGTTTCTTTCTTAACTAATAATGAAATGCTGTAGATTAGCAGTAGCAATTGCCCAACAAAAGCAACAGAAAACAAAAGCATAGGCAAAAAGACATTGAGCACTGCCGTGGAGTCCTTGGAAATATGGATGAATTTCTGTTATTTTTGTCATGAGTCCCAGAAATAAAGGATAGAGAAGCTGGGGTTTAACATCTCTTAAAAAATGTCTTTCCTGGCACTGGTAGCTCCCACCTGCAACCATAGCGAATTCTGCATACAACAGGAAAGCATAGCCTAATAGAAAATGGGCAAAACACATGAACAAATATCTCCTGCGGAAAAGAAAATCTGCTTTTCTCTGTCTTTTTCATTCAACCAGATTCTAGATGGATTGCATGATAAACTCCCACATCAGTGGGAAGCCTCTTGCTCTATCAATTCAAGAAATAGTCTCTTCAGAAACTAGTCCCAGACCCTAATCCCAGGCTTTCTGGACATCCTGCAGATTGGTCACATTAACACAAAATTAACCACCGCATCCACAAAATATTTGCACATAAATATTCCCAGCAGTTTTAATTTTTAACAGACAAGTTAAAAACAAGTAAAATGTACATAAATATATATGCAGAGGAGTCATTTATGGTATGTTCTTAAAATGAAAAGCAGTCAAGTAATTTTTTGCACTTCATATTGACTCTAAGAAATATGAAAAGAGTTCCTATTACCTGTTCCACTCACATAAAACTAAATGTTGGAATGGATTCAAAATGAACTCCAGGAGTAGATTTCTAGCCAAGGGCAAGGAGTAAAGAAGGAAGGATGGACTGCCAACGACATAAAGGAATTTATGAAGACGATGCAGATCTTCTCAAAACCCTTGAACGTGGCGATGTTTGGGAGGATATTACAGACATCAGTGCCTGTCAAAATGCAGCCAGAACATAGGGCTGATTAGTCATGGATCAATTATACCTGAATAAAGCTATTTTTGAAATGACTTCCATGACCATATCATGATTTTCAAACCAAATTTTCTAAAAGCTCGAGATAAGACAGCTTGCCACCTCGAATTCCGTAGCCCTCCTTCTCAAAGCCTCTGCTCCTACCTGAGGAAGATTCACTCTGAACTTTCTTCAAGGAATCCTCCGCATTCACCCACACAACTCTGGCTCTTTGCCCCTCAAAGGAAAATCAAACAATAATTCAACATCAGAATATTTTCCAACATGTTTGGTGTTCATTCTTAAGGCCCTACATGAGGCATCGAAAAGCCCAGAAACTGCTTTTGCTCTTTCTCTCTTCTTCCATCTATTACGTTCAAAACTTCAGCTATGTCCATCTATTACATTCAAAACTTCAGATATGTGTTTTAACTGGACTTGACCTAATTATGCACATCATGTAAATCCACATGTAGGGTGCAGACTCACCTGAGTTTTCAATTGCGGTATTCCACTTCATCATCTTTTTGTGACTAGGGTCTTCATTATAAGTTTTTATAGATCTAATAAGACCTAACATCACCTATTGGCTACTCACCGTGCCCCTCTACTTTTTATTAAAGTGGAAGTGCTTCTCTCAGTGTCTCAGAGTGTGTAGAAATCACCCGCTGGATGTTCCTGAGGCATTGTGGGAGATTTCTCCCTTTTAGCTGCAGCAGCTCCAACCATTTTCTTGGTTGGAGGGAGAGACAGGTAGATTCTCATCCCACACCTTGGAAGGTAAAATTCAAGCAATGGATCCAGCTTATGTTTCTCTTTAGAACTTATCCTCTGGATTTTACTGTTCATTTATCATGGCAGCAGCCAGGGCCATGCATATTTTGTGCTGAGAAGGAGATATAAGCAATGAGAGGAACTGAAATAGGTTGTCCCTTATGTTTCTCCTGTCATGGAATGGAATGCATGTTGATCTCTTTCTGTATAATCTACCATTCATTATTTTATTTCCAATCACTTTCACCTTCACGAAACTAAAAATCCTGAATGTATACCCAAATCCATATACCATTGTAGACAGTGCCTTTTTTGTTGTTTCAGGAAGGAGCTAGTCTGTATTTTCAGTGATGACGGAGAGTCAGGCACCCTTAAATTCCTTGCTGTAGTAAATAAGAATATAGGATTCAAAGTAAAATCTTTCATAACTTTCTCATTGTGTATGACTTGAAGCACGTTAGTTGTCCTCTATGAACCTTTATTTCTACATACATAAGATCAAGATAACCAGAATCTTGCCCTGTAAAGCTAGAACAACTAAGGTATGTAAGGAACTTAGAGTGTCTATTAGATATTGAGCACTTAGTGAATGCTGTTTGTTTTTAGATTTCATCACTCTTGCAGTTGTTGCTCATTTGTTATGTATGTAATCTCATGGCCTATGTCTGAATACAAGTTCCAGTGATGACTTGTGCTATGAAATGGAGTGAATTACATATTCTCAATAATTTTAGGTTCTATCATCTATATAGAAGGGAAGTAATAATAAAATAATGATCCAGTGTCACATGCTAGTAATCCTAGCTGCTCAGGATCCTTAGATTTGAGGATCGAAGTTCAAAGCCATCCCAAGAAGGAAAGTCCAAGGGAATCTAGCTCACATTTACCACCAAATAAACAAACAAACAAAGCTAGCCTTGGTCATCAAAACACAGGGACAGCCCCCAGGTCCTGAACTAAAGTCCCAGGATACACACACACACACACACACACACACACACACACACACACGAAAGAGAGACAGAGGAGAGAGAAAGAGAGAGAAACATTACAATAATAAGATAATGGAGGTAGATATTTACCAAGCATGGTAATATACTATAAATATTAGCTATTAATTTATTATTTTATCATTGCACTCCTCTAGAAGTAAATAGTGAAACTAAATTATTGTGTTTCTTAAAAGTTTAAAGTAAATCTTTATGTTCTATTCAATAATGTTCAAGATAAATTCAAACAGTATACCTAGAAATTTGGTAATCCTTTTTCTATTAGTGGACCCATTGAACACAGCCACCAGAGATTGACATTGGAATGAATAAGCTGGGCACCTAAGCTGGGTACCAGTGTCTCCCAACTGTAATCCTAGCTACTAAAAACAAAAACAAATTCTTGGTCTCATCCTAGTTTAACTAAACTAACGTGTGTGTGTGTGTGTGTGTGTGTGTGTGTGTGTGTGTGTGTGTTGTGTATTCATGTGCTAGTTCTGGGGCTTAAACTCAGGGCCTGGGCACTGGCCCTGAGCTGTTCTCCTTAAGACGAGCACTCTATCTCTTGAGCCACAGCTTCACTTTCAGCTTTTTCATGGTTAATTGGAGAGAAGAGTCTGATGGCGTTTGTTGCCCAGGCTGGATTCACATCCTCAGATCTTAGCCCCCTGAGGTGATTTTTTTTTTTATAGATATATATCAGAAGTCTGAATTTTAGATGAGTTCTTTCAGTGACATTTTTTATGCAATAAAGTTAAAAATATCAATCTAGGTTCTACAAATCAAAACTCTTACATATAAAATATTCTCATTACTGGTCAAGAATATATGGGTTTAAAGCCCTGCAGTATTAACTCTAGAACTGGGTCATTGTATATTATAAAAGGAGATGGGATGAACCAAAAACCAAATGATGATGGGGGATCTTAGGCTGACCACAAAGTGCATGCTGGTTGGCATGAGTAGATGACAGACAGTCTGACCCCTGTTTCTGATAAGAACATTTGCAATTCCAGAAAGATTTGAGTACCCTTGACTCTGGGCTCACTCAGTCTCACAAAATATTTTCCCCAATCCCTGAACCTCATGTGCATGCAGGCATTAAACTGGTTCCACAGTTAAGAGACCGCTGGTCAGGACATCTGAGCCTAGTGACCCTGAGGCTAGCAAACGTGTTTCTCGGTGGCCTGGAATTCCTTCACCAGGAGCTCCACTGCTAGCTGTGACAGACTTCTTTGTACTCCTGTTCCTGTGTATTCATTGACCTGTGCCACTTGGTTGTGTTTATTGGTGACTTGGAAAGAACCAGTGAGAAAGCACAAAATTCCTTCTCATCATCAGACTGTTAGCTTGAATTGATAGTAGAAATTTGGAATCTGTTTCGCTATTGATTACTTTGCTGCCAATCAGACTACATGTTTAAGTCAGTAGGACTTGAAAGTACCTCTTTGCCTTTCATTTTCCTATAGTTATTAGATTAATCCAAGTTAAAGACCAATGCATCTCTGCTTTCTTCACTCAGAATATAGGACTAGGAATAATTTGGTCTGTCAAGTTTTAGGCCTCTCTATCTTACCATTAATTTGTGAACAATTCTCTATACACAATCTTTTTTGATCCTTACAAGAATTATTAGTGTTTATTGTTTTTAGGAAGGAGATAAAAAGAATGAGAAAGGAGAAAGCAAAGGAAAAAAACTGATCTAGTACAGTTTAACAGTATATAATTTTACCCTGAGAAGACATTTGTATCTCATTTCATGTCCCTGACATTCAGGAAGACTGTAACAGCATAAGGGCTCTTTGGAAGGCCTGTGTGCATCTTTCATGATCACCAGGAACTGGGACAAACTAGTGTCATCTGGGAGAGACCCTGCTTCCTGCTGACCTGCAAAGTCATTTGTCATGCTGCTTATCCAAGGACAAAGATAGCTAAGCAATGTTGTCACTGTCTGTGTGCACTTGCCTCTAAAACCCTTCTCCTATGGGAATGCAGGCAGTATTATCTACTAAACTCTACTTGGAAAAGCAGACATCATTCTCCCATGTAAAGTCAAAGCCAGAAAAGGTGCTTTTTATATTGTGTATTCTGGAAGGTATATCAACTGATTTGTCCTTTGCTGGAGAAATTTAATGCCTTTTGGAGTAAGAAGAGAATTAAAAATCACCGCTTAGCCTTGAAATGAAGGCATTTTATAAATCTTGAATAAAAATAAATATATGAGATAATAAAAATACTAAATAATCTTAGTGGTGTGGAAAAATGGGGGCCTCCTATACACGTGACTAAGGAAAGAATTATACCAGTCTTCTTCGTGTGTGTGTGTGTGTGTGTGTGTGTTTCTTTCCAGTTGTATCTATATGTTGTATTTAGTGTAATAACTACTCTGCGGAATGCTGGCTTTAAAGAATAAACTATTTTAAAAGATTTTTGTGAGCTGCTTTAAAAATCTAATGACTGTCTATTAAGCATCTTTGAGAAGCAAAAAGCCTTTCTCTGGCCTGCTGAGTAAACATGAAGTTCACAGTTAAATACATAAAATAATGATGACATCCAGTGGTCATGAGGGACGTGCTTTTAGGAGTATACTAATTAAACGCCATCCTTCAGACATGTTTCTACACTTACCAGCAATGAACCATATCTGATTGGTCATTAAGTAATTAGGAATGCTCATGTAAATAAAGTGTCATTCAAATGGGACTTTCAGCCTGGAGATGAATCATATATTTTGTCTCCTGTGCTAAACGATACACAAATCAATCAAATAAAACAACCAAGGGAAAAAGTACTAAAAGCAAACAAAAAAGAAAATGGTTCTGTTGGCTCACTCCTAAACAGATTCCATACTCAGAAGCAGTGCTTTTAAATTTTATTGACAGTACAAAACTGTCACTAAAAATGAGAAAAATGCTTAGTTTAGGGTCTTGTGTTTCTCTGTGCTTGTTAGAATCCCTTCCTCCTTTCTTCCTTCCCTCCTTCTCGCCACTTATCATTCTCTCCCTCCCTTTTTCTTTCCTTTTCTTCTCTTCTACTCCCTGTATGTGATTTGTATGAATCTTAGGTTCCATGAAACAACAAAATAAGTTCAAGAAGATAAGATATAATATTAGAGATTTAAAAAATAAATGTAATTGCAGTAATCAAGAAAAAAAGATGAGTATTGATTAAAGACTAAAAATGAGAGAGGATATTAAGTGATTGGAGTAAAGGTAAATTGGAAGAAATGAAGTGATTTGAAGTTAATAGATGCTATATGATATCAGGTTGAAATTAGGAACTTTTAGGAAATTCTGCTCCTTACATCTCTACTCTAGATGAAAATATTCAAACACACTGCTCTAGTTTTTCAGAAAGAGTGATAAATCATACAACAAAGATTTTAGAATGAATTAACATAAAAAGGTTTTCAACTGTAAACATTTTTTACAATGTATAATTCGTTTAAATGCTGGGTAATGTTTCATGGTAACTGACAGTACAAAATAAATAATTGATATATGGATCGATTAGCTGGTTACTGAAAATGTCTGTGTGAAACAATCCTTTTTCCTAGAAATAAAGCCCCAAATATTTCCCATTGATTTTGTGAGAATGTTAGCCTTATCTCTACTACTAAGATCCTTAAAACTATTGGCAACTAATGCCAATACTTGTTAATTGAGATGCGATTTACATTAAGTGAAGTACACCACTATTAAGTGTAAAGTTTCATAGTAGTTAAATCCCATGCGGGAAAATCAGAATACAGTTCTCTAACACCACACCATTCTTTCACGTGCTTTTTCTGGAAACACAAATCCTTCCAAAGACAGTCACCAAGGTTCACCTGCTTTTCGAAGATTTTATAAATGGAAGCTTACAGTGCACATTCCTTTATGCCTGCCTTTTTCAGTTGCAATAAGGCTTATAACATTTACCTGGTTTGCTGGCTATTCAAAATAGAACTTTTTAATTTTGTGAAAAAAAATCTGTTGCTATTATAAAGGCAATTTACAGAGGGGTTACAGTTACATATATCGGGTAAAGACTACATTTCTTTTTGGACAATGTCATCCCTTCCGTTACTCCCCCCTAATTTTTTCCTCCCATCCCCACCCACAAGTTGTATAGTGCATTTCCAACACAGTGTCCAGTGAGTATCACTGCTGAATTTGTTCATACTTTCTCAGCCCCTTTCTTTCTTTCTTTTTTTTTTTTTTTTTTTTTTTTTTTTTGCCAGTCCTGGGGCTTGGACTCAGGGCCTGAGCACTGTCCCTGGTTTCTTTTTGCTCAAGGCTAGCACTCTGCCACTTGAGTCACAGCGCCACTTCTGGCCATTTTTCTGTATATGTGGTGCTAGGGAATCGAACCCAGGGCTTCATGTATATGAAGCAGACACTCTTGCCACTAGGCCATATCCCCAGCCCCTCTCAGCCCCTTTCTTTGCCTCCTTTTACATTTCCAAAGACATGTAAACAGACAAACATAATGAAAAGAAAAGAAAAACTCTTGCTTCCATTTCCTGGAGATCATTTTGATGAATATTATTTTGTATGACCAGAGGCACATAGGCATTGTGTCTTTCTGTTCTTCTCCTGAGAGTATCTTCCTTTGGGCTCACTGTTTGGGATTGCCTAGAAACCTGTATAATTTATTATGTCCACATGTATGTTTAGATCTGGCTCCCACATGTGAGAGAAAACATTCCCCATTGGTCTCTCTGAGCTTGGCTTACCTCACTTAACATGTTTTGTTCTAGCTTCATCCATATCTCTGCTAATGACATATTATTCTAATACATGAGTAAAATTCCCTTGGGTAAAAGTACCACATTTTTGTTCAATGCACTCATCTATTGTAGGGCATTTGGCCTATTTCCACAACTTGAGTATGATGAATAGTGCAGCAATGAACATGGATGTGCAAGTGTCTTTATGGTACCCTGGCTTGTGATGTTCTGGGTAGATGTCCATGAGTTGTATGGTTGGGCCATAGGAAATATCTATGCTTCCTTTGTTGAGGAATCTCCAAACTGCTGCCTAGAGTGGTTTTACTAGTTTATATTCCCCCACCAGTGTAGTAGGGTTCCTTTTCCTCCACATCCTCACCAACATTTGTTGTTGTTCAAATTCACAATGTTGGTCAGTCTAACTGGAGTGAGATGGAATCTCAGAGTGCTTTTTCTTTATGGCCAGGGATGAGGAGCATTTCGTGTGTGTGTGTGTGTGTGTGTGCGCGCGCGTGCGCGCGCATTGTGATACTAGTTGGTACTTTATTTCTGCATTATTTTTTGTTGTTATTTTTTATTTGTTTATTTGTTTTGGTTTTTTTCAAATTTTTATTATCAAACTGATGTACAGAGAGGTTACAGTTTCATACGTTAGGCATTGGATACATTTCTTGTACTGTTTGTTACCTTGTCCCTCATACCCCTCTCCTTTCCCCCCTTTCCCTTCCCCCCCCCCCCCCCGGAGGTGTTCAGTTCACTTACACCAAACAGTTTTGCAAGTATTGCTTTTGTAGTTGTTTCTCTTTTTTTACCCTGTGTCTCTCAAATTTGGTATTCCCTTTGAATTTGCTACTTCCAATACCAGTAAACACGGTTTCCAATATACTCAGATAAGATTACAAAGATAGTGTAGGTACAACCACAGGAATGTGTTACAAGAACATCATCAATAATAGAAGCTACAGATACACATAGGACGTTGAAAGTAGTTACAACTGTGATATAACAATTGTTTCCATATAAGATGATGCTAAGTGAAATGAACTCCATGTTATTTCTGCATTATTGACTAAGGTCAGTAGAAGAGCAAATGGCATTTTAGCCTTCAGTCTCTTGCACATTCTTTTCCTTTACCCTCACAAACACAAAACAAGAATGAAGTTGAATGTGAACATTCACTCACTTCTGCTAATACACCTTTCTTGGGACACTTGTACAAGCCTGCCTTCTCTTCAGGATCTTCTCGTGTGTGTGTGTGTGTGTGTGTGTGTGTGTGTGTGTGTGTGGTGTGTGTTTCTATACTGAGACTCAAATTTCTTACAAATTTTGCACTCTATGATTTGAGCCACAGCTCTACATCCAGATTTTAGTGATTAATTGGAGATAAGAATCTCAGAAACTTTCTTTCCCCGGTTGCCTTCAAATCAGACTCCTAAGATTTTAGCCTAATAAGTAACTAGAATTACAGTTTTGTAGCTACCAGCACCCAGCACACACTTTGTTTACCTTTTTTTTTTCTGCCAGTCTGGGAGCTTGAGCTCAGGGCCTAAGCACTGTCCTTGGTTTCTTTTTTGCTCAAAGCTAGCATTTTACCTCTTGAGCCACAGCACCACTTCTGGCTTTTTCTGTTTATGTGGTACTGAGGAATCGAACCCAGGGCTTCATGTATGCTAGGCTACCACTCTTAAACCACATTCCCAGACCTGTTTACATTTTTAATCAAAGCTTGTATGAGCATTTTTATGAACATTTCATGCTTTGAATAAATATACATGGATTATCTCATTCTGTTTGTCAAAAATGTTCTGACTTTTTAATAATTTAAATGTGGCAATTTGAGGGTATATGTGGATATTTTACATTAATTTCAAGGGAAGTAATTCAGACTGGAATTACTCACAGAGTCTAGTCTGAGTATAAAATTAACACCTCATATATGATCATATTCATGGGGATAGAACCCTGTAAATGCACACTTTATTGTCAGTTGTAGAACTTATTTTAAAAACTTCTAATTTTCAGTTTGTATGGAATGTAAATTGATAAACTTTCTCAATACCTAGAACATAATTTTATACTCCAAACTTATCTTTGTTCTTTTCTTTAAACAAAAAATGAAGTTGTGAGCTCTTTGAAGTAATAACCTAAGCATATGTTTCATAAGAATGTAACAGGAAATAAATTCTGAAGAACAAACTTCAGTGATCCTTAATTCTGAGCAGAAAAATAGACAATCCATTGTAGAGTTCCATAAACAAAGCAGAATATTATGCACTTGAATTGTCATTGATAAAGCTTTTATTTTAGTAAAAGGAGGAAGTATCCCAGAGATTGCATAAGAAACCAGGTTTTTAATAAATACACAACATATTGACCGGCTTCTTTTCTAAAATTTCCAGTAAAAATTGTTTCAGCCTTTAAGGAACCAACAACAGTAAGATTTATATGCTGTATTAACAAAATTTTAGTGTTTTGGAAGAAAAATATTTAAAGAACACAAAGAGTATCAAACCAGGTGGCCAATTCCTGCAATCCCAGCTACTTAGGAGGCAGAGATCAGCAAGATCTTTGTTTGAGGCCTCCTAGACAAACGTAATAGCAAGACCTCATCTCGACTGACAAGCTGATGTTGGTGGTGCATAACATAGCTATGGTTCCAGCTACAAGGGAGGCATAAATAGATTGATCCGGGTATGAGGCCAAACCCAGGCAAAAATTCCAACCCCTATCTGAAAAACAACTGAAGTATACACACAAACCACCACTACCACCTCTACCACCACCACCAACAACAACAACCAAACAAAGCAAAAACCATTGAATCTCCTCCCCAGGGCTTCTGGAGACCAATGATATTTCTAGACTTGTGTGAGATCATGCACAAATAAGCTTAAACAGCTAATTGCTTCTCAAAACAGGGAAGTAAGAAACATTAGGAACATGTAAACATAGAGCAGTCTGCCTGAGCAGACCAATTCACATTGGCCAAATCTTTTGTACTTCGCTATTGGTCACCTATCATCATCTTAAAAAACAAAAAGCAGTAACAAATAACCTGATTAAGAATTTGTTCTTCCTTTTCTGTAGAATATTTACTGTAGGATAAACAGAAGATTGGTACGATAAAATTCTTATCAATTTGAGCTAATAAAGAAAAGTGAATGATAAAATTAGAAACTTCCCATTTTGCTGTTCCTGATGTTCCTTGTGGAAAGTAATTCTCCTCAGAGTCCTAGCAGGTGAATTCTTGATTGTAAACTAGGGATGTCTGAGCCCACTGACCAATTTTATCATCACTTAATGTGGGCAACGTTCCTCTGACATGACATTTATAATATCAAGGTGACCTTTCTATGACTGGGGCTAATTTGTTCATCTTTAAGCTTTAATTTTATGATGCAAATACAGCAATGCCAGTTGTCTTTTGCCAGATATATTCCTGGCATAGATGTTTTTCATCCTGTTAGTCTCTTGCAACCAATTTTCCTTTCTACGTTTAGAACAACTACTTCCATTAGTCACTACTCTAATTGCCATGTCCTTTTGTAAGCAAAGGATAGGGTGGCTTAAGTATTAGACTAGAAACATTCATTTCATTAGTGTTATATGATGGATTCAGATCACAAATCGACAACTTTTGATTTCTCCAAACGTGAAGTTAATTCTTATGTCATAATCTCATCAGCAGTGTTATTATTGTTACTTTGAAAATGTATCTTGTTGATCTCAAATGTTGTAATTTAACAATTGAAGTGGAGAAGTCGAATGCCAATGATTTTAATAAAACTGAAAGGGATCATCTAGAAATTGAACACATGAAGTCTAAATTTTTCAGGAGTTTGGTGACTTAAACTATCAAAATAGAATAGAAGCAATCATAGAATGACTTGGTTATCTGGTGACAAATAGCTAGCAGATATCTGAAGAAGGAAGCAGGAGAGGATAAGTTTAAATCAGTTTCCCACTTGAAACCAAATTCTGCATTTTGCTCATGAAATAAATGATTTGCATGGGAAAATGTGCACTAGTTATTAACTGAAAGAAAAAAAAATGTTCATGCCCAGTTTTCTAGGGAGAACAACTTCAGTATATTCTATTTGTATTTTAGAGTCAGTCCATAATAGATGAACAGCATGCTTTTCATAGAACAAATGACAGTGCAGCTCCCTGCTGGAGGGCTTACTCAAGACATTCCAATAGGGACATAATCCCTTTTGTGCCTCTGAAATTAAAATGAATCGTATGCAAAAATAGAGTTAGCCAAGAGGGTCTATGTAACCCATTATGATTATTATGCTTTGTAGAACTGTACTCTGTGCTCGGCAATAGGTAAATTGTGTTAAATAAAGAATAGTGTAGCTCCTCTGTGGTAATTACATTCTATGAAATGCCTACTTGCCAGCAAGAAGATGGAGTGAGAGATTTAGATTTATATTATAAAAAGTTTACTTTTGAATAGGAAGCAAAGTTAAAAATGGAACCATCCATTAAAGCTCAATTCATCCTGGATATTAGAAAAATTAAAAAAAAAACATAAATAAAATGAGACAGATGTTGGCAACCTGTGAAGGTCTCAAAGCTGCTCAACCTTAATAACCAAAATTCAAAAAGCAGATGGCAGAAGCTTGGAATATTTCTATGAAGACAGGTAACATTTCCCCACGCCAAAGGAAATGCTCCATTACTACTTGAAGTCTATTTTAAACTACTCCACTTTTCCTTTCCATCAGGGCTTGTTCACTCAAAAATACAATCAGGTTATGATAAAAATCTGTTAGGAATAACAGAGAAATTTTAAACTAAAAAAAAAATACAGATGTAAATTTACTAGCTGTTGTATATTCTCCTTTAAAGTAAATTAATTAGATTACCAAAACATTGACCCATTGCTGGAAGCTGGTGGCTCACACCTGTAATCCTAGCTAACTCAGGGAACTGAAATCTGAGTAGTGTGGTCCAAAGCTAGCCTCGACAGGAAAGTTCATGAAATTTGTATCTTCAATTTACCACCAGAAAACCAGAAATGAGCTGTGGTTCAAGTGGTAGAGCCTTGAGCAAATAAAGCTCAGGGGCCATGCTTTGGCCTACCTAGTTCAAGCCCCAGAAAAAACCAAGTGCCAATCTGCCTTTCTCACTGCGGAACCTCTCCAACTCTACCTATCAAAAGGCCTCCCTGTTGCTATCTTGTTTTTAATGATCCAATTAAAAGCATCCTTCTTGGCAGCGTTCTGAGTCTCTTGCATTCTCTTTTGATTGTTCTTGTTTTCATCTCTCTGCTTTCATTACCTTGCTCTTCTTCGTAGAGTCAGCTTTTGTTCTTTTGAACCATGCTCTACCTATTAGTCATGGTTAAATTCTTGGGCCCATAATCCAAAACCTGTGTCATATTTTAATCTTGCTCTGATGTTTCAGGATTTTTTCAGGTGGTCTCTGTAAATGTTTTTGGTTGAAAGTGAATATATTGTTTCAAATATTAGGAACTGTGTTAAATAGGCCTTTGGAGTGAGGTTTTGTGTTAATCTATCTGTGGGAGTGGGTGTATTTCAGTTTATTGTAGATATGAACAGCAATGGCTTTGAATTCCTCTCTCTTTGACTTTGAGCTGCCTGATGCTCTCCTACTTACACAGAGTCCCCTGTCTTCCAGCTCCTTGAACTCTGTAGTATAAGTTGTGAGCAAGGGGATACACCTGCCATTTCATGATTAAATTTCTTTGTGTGCTTCGCTGTTGTTGGCAACCTTGGTCTCCTTGGATGAAACTGAAAGGCTAGAAGGAGCAGGGGTCAGGAACAGGACCATTGGCAGATGACACTCTGCAGGCTCGGGCACAGTCTGGCAATGAGGCTTTAGTTAAATAGAAGTTATTTCATTTACAAATGCCTTTCATGAACACAGACCTTTCTCTCTCATACATAGCTATGAAGGGATTTTTTTTTACCATAGTAGCCTAAAGGTAAAGCTTATGAAAGTATTTCCTCTTCCTCAAACCATGATCTCAAGACTGTATAGTCTTAGAAATCCATTCGCAACTTCTACCAACTTGTCAGAATTATTGCTCATTTTACCTCTGATGGCCATTACTCTAATGACTCTGTTTGTAGCTAAGCAGATCTTGGCTTTAATTTGGGGATGGCATTTTTCCTTAGTTCTCTGATGGGCTCAAGAAAAGTTATTGGTTTACAGAGTTTATATTTTTGTTTTTTGTTTGTTTCCTTGTCTCAAAAAGAGTAAACCCCTAAGTTCTTTATTGCCAGTAGAAATTGGAAGTCCTGTCCCATCTGTTTTACATTGTGCCTTGCGGTTGATCATATCCTTGACTATACAAAGACAGAGAAAGCCTTGTAGATACGCAGATCCACTAAAAAGAAATAAAAATGAGTCAGAATCATGAAGCCCTTTTGGTAAGTGCATTTATGTCTAGTTATATTTTTGCTGACTTAAATTTTATCTTTCATCATCACATAGTCGCAAGTTTTTCTCTAGCCTTCTTTTGCTCCTGTCTTTCATAAAGTCATAGACAAAAGTGAAGCATTAATAAGACCGGAAATGTGACTGAATAGGGCTTGCAGTGGCTTTGAAGTTAGGTGGTAGAACTTCCTTGGTGTATGGACCAATACAGAGATGAGAAGAGGAACAAGGGTCTGCAAAGGCAGCTTGACTTGGTGTTGAAGACCCACACCCAGGTTTTCTGAATTTGTGTCTCTTCCAAGTGACATATGTGTAGTTCCAAGGAGTCAGTCACTTTATTAAATGATGTCACATAACCAATGGTAATACACATGGAATTCCTAGTTTTCTGGGAGTCCCTAATGATCACATTCTCCTCATGAAACATTACGACTTTACAGTAATAGAATGTTGTGACATTGGAGCAGCATTGGGCTCTGCAGGACTGTCTCCACAAAACTATGTCAGGAGTCATGTAGGTAACCTTTTGATCCAAATGTTAATTGACAGTGTCCTATAATGTGCATTTGGGGGCTCAGGTAATAGTCATGAGAGAAACTCATTATCAACCCTGCAAGAAGACAGTGTGCGGCACGGTGACATGGCATCTGATGTTAAGAAACGGATCTCACTGAATCCGTGAAGCTTTGCCTGAGGATAAAACCAAGCTTCCCCCAGCTTTGGGGGGCAAAAGGCTGAAGTGGCACAGGGTGGTACCCCCAGGCAGTGCGGTCCCTGTCACCTGCTATCACCCAGGCTTTGAAAAGCACTTCTTCTTTTCTTTCAGAATCTGAACCTTTCACTCTCACTTTGTCCACCAAGGAAAATCGACGAGCCATATTCTCATGTCTCAGTTTTTAAAAGCACTTCTTGTTTGACAGATTCCTTTGTTCCCAGCTTCATGTGTAGCAATCTTACCACTTGGAAGTCTGCATCAATAAAAATCATTTTAATTTCTTTCTCAAGTTCTTGTGGCAGTGTTGAACCTATGAAAAGTGTCTTTGGGGTCTGTCTTTCGGGCTCAGTTATAGAGGACTTACCTAGCATGTGCAAAACCCTGGGTTTGATCCCTTGGACTGGAAAACAATCATTAAAGAAGGTCCTGGCTGGTAAATAAATTCCAACAATCATAATCATATTCAACGTTCTGTGGAGCCATTCAGATTTCAATGAGGCAAGTTAGTAACCTCTCAGTGTGTGTGTGTATGTGTGTGTGTCCGTGTGTGTGCGCGTGCACATGTGTGTGTACCACGCCTGGGGCTTGAACTCAGTGCCTGAGTGCTGTCCCTGAACTTTTGTTGCTCAAAGCTAGTGCTCTATCATTTAGTTACCACCCCATTTTCTGCCTTTTTGGTGCTTAATTGGATATAAGTACTCTCCAACTTTTCTGCTTGGGCTGGCTTTGAACTGTCATCCTCAGATCTCAGCTTCCTGAGTTGCTGGGCACATAGATATGAGCTATTAGCACCAGGTGTAACTAAGTCTAAAAGCAGAAGAGAATGAACCAAATGCTTAACATGTGGTTTCACAAATAATGAAAAATACCAAACTTGTTAATATATAGGACCTGAATGAAGTTCTAATATCTCACAACTATCAGTTCCTGAGCAGGAGAGAAACCATTTAAATGCAAACTGTAAAAAAACAAAAACAAACAAACAAACAAAAAGCATTTGCAAAAGTGTTCTAATAAACTACCCTGCAGCTTACTTTTTGAATTGTCTCCTACAACTAATTTTCTCACGCACTCACTATTAAGTTTTGCATTGTCCCATAAGTTTAGTCTGATTTACCCAAGTACATAGCTCTTATTAAAGATATTATTTCCAAAAGCATTGGTAAGTAAGAGAAGGAAGAGTAAAAAACCAATAGGAATTGATATTCTTCCAGCACTCTTCTTCCTGCTAAGGATTGCTTTTGCTCTTCAGGGTCTTTTATTGCTCCAGATGATATTTTGGACTGCTTCCTCTACTTCATTAAAGAATGGTATTGTGATATTAATGGGTATTGCCTTGAATTTGTAGATAGCCTTTGGCAGTATTGCCATTTTCATGATGTTAATCCTCCCAATCCAGGAGCATGCAAGGTTTTTCCACTACCTTAGTTCTGCTTTAGTTTCCTTTTTCAGGTTTTTTAAAGTTTCCATCATAGAGTTCTTTCACTTCCTTGATTAAGGTTGTTTTCAAGTATTTTTTGAGGCTATTGCAAAAGGAGTTGCTTTCACATAAGACAATGCTAAGTGAAATGATTTCCAAGATATGGAAACAAGTGGTTTATCATTGTTGTTATTTTTAACATACTATGGGAAATTATTTCTTCTGTTTATCTTCCCTATAATTTAGCCCCTGTTTTCACTGTATTTGGATCCTGGTATGCTGGGTATTGTATATATGTTTGTCTGAATTAGGGAACGGAAGGGGAATATAAAAATGGTGAGGCAAAGGGTAAAGGGTGAACCACTGCAGCAGCAATACTTACAAGACAATTTATTGTAAACTAACTGTACAACTGGGTGGGGGGACAGGAGACAGGGAATTGGGGATCAGAGAAGGTGGGAGAAAAAAGTGAGGAAGGAGGTAACAAGTTTGACAAGAAATATACTCATTGCCTTACGTATATAACTGTAACCCCTCTGTATTTCATCTTGACATTAAAATATTTTTTAATTAAAAAATAACTTTTAAAGTAAGAAACAATAGGAATTCATCATTAAGTCAATTTCCCATCAGCAGGTTCAGAGTTATCCTAAGGGCAACAAAATGGTCTTTATCTAATGACTCCCTTCATGTAAATAGCTATTCCTTCACGTCACAAGTAGCTTCCCTTCTGCAAATAGGCTGGACTGTGTTACTGAAAATAGTGGTCCTCAGAGTAGTTCCCTCCTTCATCCCTGGAATCTGTGATCATCCTTCCAAGTGGCAGAGTCTGCAGATGTGTCTTTGTTAAATATCTTGAGATGGAAATTTGCCTGGCGATTATCCCAATGGCTCCAATACAGGATGGAAAGACAGAGGCAGGAGGTCAGGATTGGGTGCCAGGCTACTGGTGATCCTGGCTTTGAGGGTGGAGGAAGGGGCCCTGAGCTCAGGAGACAGGCATCCTGAAGGAACTGACCACAGAAGATTATCTTCTGGAGCTTCCAGAAAGAACAAAGATATATAGACTTGTGTAAACTCCTTTCTCCAGAACTGTAAATTAACTGATTTGTGTTAATTAAATCAGTAGCAATTTGGTCCAGCAACCATAGGAAATGTATAGAACAATTCTATCACTCAAATTCTAGCTTTTTGATGGTTAATTGGAGATAAGAGTCTTAAGGAGGTTCCTGCCTGACTTGGTTTTGAAATTTAAGTCTCACTCAGCCTCCTGTGTAGTTAAGATTCTAGGAGTGAGCCACAGGGGCCAATAGGCTCTGATTATTTCTGAGATAAGATCTAACTTGTAATAGTCTTATTTATTTTTCTTATCATAATGCATAGGTGGTGAGACACAATTGCTAACACACCCAGTTTTTTTGTAAAGCTGAGATGGAGTCTCACAAATTGATTAAATTGCCTCTAACCATCTCTCTGCTATCATCCTCTTGCATAGCTGGGATTACACATGTGAGCCATAAGCACTGACCGTAAGTGTTTGAGAGATGCTCTAGAACTTTAGCCATGCCATCAGTCAACTGGATACAATTTTGTCCATCACTTTCTTTTTGTCAGTCATGGGACTTGAACTCAAGGCCTAGGAACTACTGCTCTACCACATTGAGCCCCAGTCTCACTTCCAATTTTCTGGAGGTTAATTGGAGATAAGAGTCTCACAGACTTTCATGCCCAGGCAGGCTTTGAACTGTGATCCTCAGATCTCAACCTACTGTGTAGTTAGGATGACAGATATCAGTGCTCTGCATCCATTGTTTTTTTATCTTTCTTTCCATATTAATGTCTGTGCAGATGTGTATGCATGTCAATGTACAGACATATCAAAATTATATTGCAATATTACAGGTATTTATTTTTATTATGAATAGATATGTATGTGAAGTGGAGAAAAATACTTTATTACTATTATTTTTTCTTCTTTATTGTCAAAGTGAAGTACAGAGGGGTTACAGTTTCATATGTAAGGCAAGTACATTTCTTATCCAGCTTGTTACCTCCTCCCTCATTTTTCCCCATCTCCCTAGTCCCTACTTCCCTCCCCCCCATGAGTTGTACAGTTGGTTCACACCAATTGGTTTTATAAGTATCGCTATTGCAATGGTTTATCGTTTTATCCTTTTCTCTCAATTTTGGTATTCCCTTTCCCTTCCCTACTTCTGATACGTGTATATATAGAATCTGGGGTACTAAGATCAGTTACAGTAATGGCAGAGATAAAACCACAAGATGGGAATATGAGAGAACAAGAAAGTATGGCTTCACATGGTATGTTGAAAATAACAACAACAATGGTAAAACACTTATTTCCATAACTTCGAGTTCATTTTGCTTAGCATTATCTTATATGTTCATAAGGGCATAGCTATTGAGCTATTGTGATCTTCTGCTATGACTATCCTAGACATGTCCTAATTATTCCCTATGAGGGATACTGTAGAGTTCATGTTTCATTGGGTCTGGCTCCCTTCACTTAGTATGATTTTTTAAAAAAATAATTCATAATGTCCATGTAGATAATAACAGTTAGAAAAATCACAGTCTGTAAATCCAGTGTTATCTTCGAATCTATTGCTTCATAAACTTTTATGAAGAGAAACATCACATGATACAGCTTCTTAAATTTTCTCAATGCAAGTACATAAAAAAACAGCATAAAGAAATGCAATGAAGGCTATTTTTCAGTTGGAGAATAAATGGGTGTAAGGAAAGAGAATTTCAACTCTAGGGAAAGGGTGAGTACTCTCAAGAGTTGCCTGTGCTAACAAGGATGAAGAAGGAGGTTGAATAATAAAATAAATTATTTGCAACCAAGAAGAAAAGAATAATGAAATTTGTTGAAATTGTTTGAGGAAGGGAGAGTGACAGAGGGGTAAGACTGACTGAAATACACTGTAAACATGTTGGGAAATATAAGAGTGATCCCTCCATGATATTACCATGAGCTAATAATAATAATAATAATAATAATAATAAATATCTCCCAATGCCCACATCAAAAACACAGAAATTAAATCAATGTCTACAAGTGAAGCCAGACAAAAGTCACAAATAAATAAATAAACTAACAGCAAACAGTAAAGCAAAAAGGCCCAAGTACAAACAACAGTTACATAAAAAGCTTAACTAGAGCAGTGATACTAGAAGTTTCATCTCGAAGAATGAATATGGCATAAAAGAGTAAGGACACTTGAATTCAACTGAACTATAAGAAAATAAGCTTCATGTATATTGAACATAATGGGTCCAATATGGTCCAATTTGTGTACCATATTGAAATTGTGGACGAATCCTGGAAGTATGAGCTACTCCATGCTGCAATTGGTGGCAGCAATCCTGGTCATGGAGTCCCATTGCAGCTGAGCTCTGCCGCTCAGCTCTCTTGCCTATGAAAGCATTGGTCCCAGTACCAGGGACGACAAAGTTGTTTGTGTGGGTTTCTCTAGACTGAAGTATAGGCAACAGTAAAAGAGGAAAGCTGAAAAAGATAACGCATCCAATACCTATCAGAACTAAGACATGGAGAAAGTCCATGGCAGCCTGTCTTGTTCATACAGTTTGAGAAACATTGAGATAAAACCTAACCATCTGTGTGCTTCAGTGACATCTATTAAAGGGGTCATAGTTCTTCAGTATTATTCTTCCATTTCCTTGTTTTTCATTAAAACAGGTTGCTTTCCCAGTATTTTATTTTATCTGGCTTAGGTAGAGATGCTTTCGTTAGCTTCTCTTATCAACTTGGATAATGGAAAAAGTCTTCAATATGGGACATGGTCAGCAGTGCACCTTGGGATGAATGCTGCACACGGGATTCGGGACCTTCCTCACACCCATCAGCATTTCAATTTCACCTGCTGCCCCCTCCATGTGTGGTGCAGCCCAGGAACACACTGGCAGAACAATTGCATTGTGGTTTCATTGTTTCTAGGCACAATACCTGCCAATAGTATTCTCTCTTCGTACTTCTTGGCCACAGCAATTGAAAAGAATTTCTGATTTCTTTCATAAAGTAACATAAAATGCAAGACATCATATTTACTACCTATTTTTATATATAATTATTATTTTTTAAAAAGCTTTATTAGACAGAAGGGTTGCAGTTACGTAAGTCAGGAAAAAAATAGATTTCCTTTTGGGCAATGTTACCCCTTCCGTTGCTTAGATTTTCCTTCCCATCCTACCCACAGTTGTAAAGTTCAACATGATATCCAAGTGCCAATGTTGCATTAACCTTTCCCCCTCCATTTCTGTGCCTCCCTTAGACTCCCAAAGATATATAGACAAACAAAACAAAAACAGCATTCCCATATGCTTGGGAGTCAAGGTTTTGCATGCCAATTCTGCTTCTATCTATTCCTTTCCATCTAGGACTTCTTCTTTCTTTCCTAGAACTCAGAAGGTCAGCTCTGTACCACAGCTCCCTCAGGCCTTCTGGAATCTTTGGGGGTTGGCATGTGTGTCATTTTATTTTTCTTGGCATTCTCATTCTTCTCATCTTTCATTGCCTTGTCTACTTTTCCTCTGTTTATGTGTCTTTCATCTTCTCCACTTCCATGCACACAAGCCCTCTCAGCTCTCATTCTTAGGCTCCAAGGAAAAAGTCGCTCTAACTCCAGCATGAGTCTTTCCAAAACTAAATATATTAATCCTCAACAGCATTGTATGAAATCCAACCAGAAATCTATCCAGATCAATAATATGTTTTGGTGTAATTATATTTTATAGAAATAAAAACAACTGGTCACTGGTGGCTCGTGCTTGTAATTCTAGCTATGCAGTAGGCTGAGATTTGGTGATCACAGTTTGAAGCTAGAAAGTCCATGGGACTTCTATCTCCAATTAAAGATCAAAAAGCCAAAAGTGAAGCTGTGACTTGCATGGTAGATTGCTAGCTTGAGCAAAAAGAGTTAAGGAGGGGCTGGGGATATAGCCTAGTGGCAAGAGTGCCTGCCTGGGATACACGAGGCCCTAGGTTCGATTCCCCAGCACCACATATACAGAAAACGGCCAGAAGCGGCGCTGTAGCTCAAGTGGCAGAGTGCTAGCCTTGAGCGGGAAGAAGCCAGGGACAGTGCTCAGGCCCAGTACTGGCCAAAAAAAAAAAAAAAAAAAGAGTTAAGGACAGTGTCCCCGTCCTGAGTTCAAGCCTCACGACTAGTATTAAATAAGCAAACAAACAAACAAATAAATAAATGTATTATTCTATGCAAACTAATATGTTATATATTATATAATATTGTATATTATATATAAACATATATAATCAGTTTTAGAAAATAAATATATATTAGTATATATCTGGCAATTGTCCTAAGGCTAACGTAAGGAATTGCTCATGCTTCCCAAACAAATGTTCAATAAATTTCCCTCAGCATGATAATGACTGGTATAATTCAGAAAACACAATCGCACATGAAGTAAGATGTGAGCTCTTTGGATACTCTGATTTTCTACTGCTTAAGAATAAAAAAGAACTTGTGAAACTGTAACCTCTCTGTACATCAGTTTGATAATAAAAATTTGAAAAAAAAAGAATAAAAAAGAAAGAGAACAAATAACTCCATTCATTTAATTCATCCAATGCCAGACACTAAAATAAGCTAATGGGTCCATAATGAAAAGACATTTCTTGGTATTCCTGACACAGGGATAATTTTTTGGTGTTGTGACACACAGACAGCCCCATATGTCAGTACAGGGGAGGAGGACCAAGTATCATTTAGACAGAGTAAGTATCCTGGTAATGACATATAGGGTAAAGGTATCCTGGGAATGGCCTTTCCACTTGGCCATAGAGGATGAGGAATGCTTGATAGCTGGAGAGGGTATGGATGAAGAGAATATTAAAAGGATGCACAAAGTTTCAAATGAATTTCAGGGACTTCGAAAGTGAAAAGAGAGAGAGGAGGAGTGAGGATGACTTCAAGAGAGATGACATCAAGATATCCTATTAAGGAATGATAGCAAGAGGAACTTCTGGGCCCAACAAGGAGCGTGTATACATCTGAACCCACAGGGAATCAAATCATTGATGCAGAGCTGCGCCGTGTTCAAGCGGAATCACATTATTGAGAAGTGATCTGAACTTTAAAACAGCTACCAACATGGCTATCCTTTTTTTCTTTTCATGTTTTTGTCTTCTTGGATAGCAATGCTAGACAGTCTTACCAATTGTAAAAAAGGACAATCCTGGGGGCTGGGGATATGGCCTAGTGGCAAGAGAGCTTGCCTCGTATACATGAGGCCCTGGGTTCGATTCCCCAGCACCACATATACAGAAAATGGCCAGAAGTGGCGCTGTGGCTTAAGTGGCAGAGTGCTAGCCTTGAGCAAAAGGAAGCCAGGGACAGTGCTCAGGCCCTGAGTCCAAGGCCCAGGACTGGCCAAAAACAAACAAAAAAAAAAGACAATCCTTCCAAACTTCAAGTATTACCAAACTGCCTACAAATAGATATTGAGTAAAAAGAGAAAAATGCAGGGTGTCCCTTTTCTCTTGTTAGTTTCCTAAAACTGTAAAATCCCTGCTATATGTTCAAAACCTCAAATGGATATGTTGACCATCACTAACTCTCTCAAGATGGATACTTCAGGTGATTTCACTGACAAGTCAAATCATACTTCACAATCTTTCCCTTTTAGTCTCTTTTTGGGTAAATTTAGTTTTCTCTTATATCTTATATTTTCTACTCCAAAATTTGAAGTTAAACTTTATTTCCTGTGTTATGTTAAACTTTTATTGATTTGAGTACTGAACAATGTATTAATAGTCATGAAGTGATTATCAAAGTACTAAATGTGCACTAATACTACTTTTTCTTATAAAACATCATACTATCAGCAGCTAAAGTGGACATGCTTTGGCAATTTATTGAATAAATATCTCTGTGAATGAGAGTTGTAAGGAGAGAGTGTTTACGTCAGCTGCAGGTGGGTGTGGTCCAGTTCACAGGAACATCTGTAAGGATTCTCCTTTGTGAAAACCTGGGTTGTGATAATAAAATAACAATATTTGTATGAATCAGTTTTATCTGATGTATAAATTTTTGTTCTGAATACATAGGTAGAAATTTTATTCTTTTTTTTTTTTTTTTTTTTTTGCCAGTCCTGGGCCTTGGACTCAGGGCCTGAGCACTGTCCCTGGCTTCTTCCCGCTCAAGGCTAGCACTCTGCCACTTGAGCCACAGCGCCGCTTCTGGCCGTTTTCTGTATATGTGGTGCTGGGGAATCGAACCTAGGGCCTCGTGTATCCGAGGCAGGCACTCTTGCCACTAGGCTATATCCCCAGCCCCGAAATTTTATTCTTAAGAAGAAATGATAAGAAACATATCTCTCTTTCATTTTTAAATGTGTACATGTATACACAGGGAAATTTTAATTTTATTTGTTTAATTTTATTTTATTTTGCTGTAAAGATGCTCTGCAGAGGGGTCACATTTACATAAGTAAGGTAATGTGTACATTTCTTGTAGAACATTTTTACCCACTTGTTCGTTTTGTTTTTTTCCCACTATCTCTCTTCTCCCTACCCCCCAAGTTGTAAGTAAATGAACCCAAGTTCATTTCCCCCTTAGTGTCTTGTGAGTATCACTGCTGCATTAGTTCATCCTTGGTCTTTGTTTCACCATTTTGTTATTTCCTTTCCCGACCCTGAATCAGCTAAATGTATATACAAGACACAGGGTACCAGAATCAAAAACAGTGACTATCAGGGATAAATGAAAGGAAATAGAAGGGAAAAAGAACTTGATACAGTACCTTAACGACAAGGACATGCAAAAATCCCTCTTGTTTCCATATCTTGGCATTCATTTTGATTAGAATCATTTTATATGGCCACATGTACATAGCTATTGAGCTAATATGTTCCTGTGCTAGGATTATTCCTAAATATATACTAATTATTACAATACTTCCTGCAATGTGATTTTTTTTTCCATTTCTTTACGAAACGGGCAATGTCTTTCTTTCTGATGGAAGCATACAATTCCATTGTGTATATATACCACATTTTCTTGATCCATTCATCTACTGAGGGAAAAATATTTGAGTTGGTTCCATATGTTAGCTATGGTAAATGTTGTAATGAACGTAGTTGCGCTGGTAGCTTTAGAACCATCATGAAAGGTCTGTAGTCACTACAGTTGTATTTTGAGGTCTCCAAGCCATCTGCTATAAGAACCTCTGCCCATGCTTCCTCTTCCTTTGCTAGATTGGATGAGGAGTGCAACCCTAATCTGGTCACTTCATGCATGCAACAATGCCATGTACACATTTCTGTTGTGCACTGTGATGCTCAGTTACGGGCAAGACTTTGGGACCCTCATTACTGTCTCTTCATCAGTTTGAAGCCTTTCAGGAACATGCATTTAGTTCTTAAAAATCATTTCATTTTTAGAGTGTCCTCCCTGGGAAATTATGACATTTAGAAATCTTATACTATTCCTTATTTCAGCTCAACAATTTATAATTTAATTTTACTCTAGTAAAGTTGATCCTAAATATGTCCCATTGCTCCTTACTACCGAAAGCAGCAAACCATTTCATTTCTCTCCATCATATCATATTGTGCCTTTTTTGTTTTAGCTTTTGCTTTGACTTCTGTATTAAGAAGAGCTTCAAAAGTCCTGTGGGCTACTGTCAAGACAAGGAACCATTGCTTCAATGAAGTGGCGTGAGGTCCCATAAGGAAATGAGGTGTTATTCCCATTCATCTCTTAACTTCAAAGGTAAAAGGTTATCACAAAACATTCATTCACACTATGCCATCATTTGCAAATGCCAGAGCAGTGTAACGAATAATGGGTCCAAAGCTATCCAGGTATGCTTTCTGCTCCATGCTGGGTTAGAAAACGTTTACTCTCACTTTTTCTGTTCTGATTACTTCTGGTTGTGAGTAGATTGGCAATCCAATTGAAAATATGTTCCACGTGATTTGAGAAGGTTCCGCACTAAATGATGATTCCTTTTCTACTTACCTTGTCCTGTCATAAATAAAACCTAGCAAAAGATTTTGTCCTTGGTTTGCACAGGCAGCATACTAGAGCTGTCTCGGGATTTTCCATGCA
Organism: Perognathus longimembris pacificus; assembly: GCF_023159225.1. Classification (NCBI taxonomy): domain Eukaryota; kingdom Metazoa; phylum Chordata; class Mammalia; order Rodentia; family Heteromyidae; genus Perognathus; species Perognathus longimembris. The sequence continues at coordinate 6,693,768 of NC_063168.1, read as the reverse complement.
GGATCATGATTTCATTCAATGTTCTTTTTCCAGTATTCATTTCCTCAAATACAGGGATTCTTTTCCACTCATTCTACATGGTATACAATTTTTAAGGTGATAGATGCACTGAGTTTTCTTTGTAAGCTCTATTCAGTATATTGTAACTCCTGGATTATAGTTGATGTTTAATAAGTTCCTGTCAAATATGTTTAAATAACCAAGTCTAGAACATTTAATTTTGGATAGTGAAATTTCATTTTATTCCTAACAGCATATCTAAAACCTTCTTTTCTTTACTCAGGATTAGTAACAGCATATTATGCCTTTAAGTTGACTTTGTTACAGTCATAGTTAATCTGTGCTTCATATTATCTTTAGGAAAACTCAGGGAGTAACTTCCTAGTTGATTAGGATACACATTTGCATCATGTGAACTACTCTTGGGGGAAATCTGAAAAGATGATGATTACTCTTGAGGGAAATCTGAAAATATTTCCCTTGAACTATTGTCATTCCACATATCTGATTTTCATTTCTCTTTCTATGAGGATAATAAAGGACATTACAATGTTTGAAAATACCTTTGCCCTTGATAAGCGTAATCGTTATTAAAAGTCTATTTCTAAAAGAACAAATACTCGATACTGAATTTTCTCAATGATCTTAGTTGTTGAACATTAACTTGATGGTTACATTATTTCTTTGCATTAAATATTGCTGTAAAAAGTCTGAAAATTTGACTAAAATAGCAAGTTCATAACATGCAGTTTCTTGGGAATATAACAGTCATGTTTCAGTAGAATAGGCCGTACCCAAACTGGTATTTATAAAAATAAGTGAAATAATGAATAGTAAATATGAGGTCTTAGCAATTTGTTGGACTACCTATTGGTTTTTTTGAATGCAGATGTAAAACTATAATGAGAGTCCTGTGTCATGGGCTTTCTATAAAGAGTGACAGGATTTTTCTCTGCATTGTTTGATTTGCCAGGGGATGATTGTAGATCTAAGGTAAACCATATGACAAAGTATACATTTATCAAATATTAAAACATACAATTACCCTGTGAAGATTAAATATAAATGTTCTTACTCTATAGAATAACATTTGCCTTTCTGTAGAAAATATGTTTAGTTGCAGACTCATCTAGCAAGAACTTGGGCATTGAGACTGACCTTGAGGCCAAGATACAAGAGTCCTCTGCAGGGCCTGATAACAGGATGGAGAGGCCGGACTTGACGTACTTTGCTCCAGACATTGGAGAGGCCTCCCTAAAGATGCAACCACATCAAGCCTGAAAAAGTGCTTTGCCTTTTTTTTTTTTTTGCCAGTCCTGGGGCTTGGACTCAGGGCCTGAGCACTGTCCCTGGCTTCTTTTTGCTCAAGGCTAGTACTCTACCACGTGAGCCACAGCGCCACTTCTGGCCTTTTCTATATATATATATGGTGCTGAGGAATCGAAGCTATGGCTTCACGTATAGGAGGCAAGCACTCTTGCCACTAGGCCATATTCCCAGCAAGCCTGAGAAAGTTCTAACGTTCTCAACCTTAACACTATTGACATTTGCCTAAAGAAGTCATTGCTGTAGGAAGCTTACCTTATAGAGTATTTATTAGCCTCATTGGTGACTACTTATGGATGCCCATAGGATCCTCTTATGATAGGAGGTTAAGGATGTTCCAAAAGCTACATGTGTTAGAGGATTACCCAGGGTTCTGTCCTGGGCATAACAGAATGTTTAAGAGCTGGGGGCCTTGTATGAGGTCCTTAGGACATGACATGCATTTGAAGGGCTTGTGGAACCCTGCTTCTCTCCTTTGAGCTTTTCACTTTTCTGACACAGGTGTGTGTGTGTGTGTGTGTGTGTGTGTGTGAGTGAGCACAAGTGCACTTGTGCATGCCAATCTTGCGGCTTGAATTCTGGGCCTGCGCGTTGTTCCTGAGCTTTTGTGCTCAAGGCTAGCACAGTACTCCCAAGAGCCACAGCTCCACTTCTGGCTTAATTCATGGTTGATTGGAGGGAGAGTCTTTCAGACTTTCCTCACCAAGCTGGCTTTAATCCTCAATCCTTAGATCACAGCCTCCTGAGTAGTTCAGATTACAGACATGAACCACCAGTCCCCAACCAAAGTGAATGATTTTCTCTACTATAGTCTCTACCATGATGTGTTTATTTTGTGAAGCAAAATAAACCTTTGTTAATGATAAATGTATTATTTCTAGAATGCTGTGCTAGAATGTGCTAGAATGCTGACTAACATGATCCCTTCAATTGAGACACTCCAAAATGGAACAAATATTCCCTGGCAGTTACAATCACTCCCTTACCACCTCGAGAAAGTCTGCTGGTGGAAGAGCACTGAAGAGGAGCTCATTCACCTGGGGTAGAGGATGGAACCTGCAGCCAGGATCTGAAGTAAAAAGAAGAAACTAGTGGGATTTATGCCATCTACTCTCAGGCCTCATTGTGGAAGAGAAAGAGCTCTCACTCAGGTAAGCAGCTGCGTAACTGGGACATGCCTAGTGCCTTCTTTGTTAAGAACAATGGCTGAATGTTAAGATGAAGAGCTTATAGGTTATATCCTATGTTGGTCTAATGAAATGTTAGTAGATAGTATTTGACATAAAGCAGTCCATATAAAAATTGGTTTTAGACATCCTTGGAACAGTGTCAAGGCATTTGATGTGGTCACTGGTACTACAAATCTCTAAATATGTAACCTGGTGCCTAGACATACTTTGCCATATGTTAGAAATTTCTGTATTACAAAGCATAATGAAGGATGGGAGGTGTGACTCAGGTGATAGAGCCAATGAATGAAACATCAGACATTGAGTTCCAATTCCAGACTCAGAAAGAAAAACATTACCATCAATTAGGTAGTTAAAAGTTATTTCCATACCTATCTCAGAACGACACTTTGTGGAACAAGTCCATGAAATTATTTTATTTTGTACCCACAATGGAATATCACAGAGAGGATATCGTCCTTATTAATTACTAGTCTATCAACGAAGAGACTGAGTTTGAAAGGAAAATATTAGTATTGGAGCTTTGTCTCCAATCAAGTCTCTGATTCTGTGACCCAGGCTCCCCCAATGCCACTGTGACTCCGGGAAGAATACTAATCAAAGTTCATTATGCAGTTCATAGTTTTTAGTTGTATTTGTTCCAATTCTGCTTTCACAATGCCATTGTAAATACTTTAAGTGCCAGCACTCTGTGGAAGCAATGATAATGTAATATAGACACGTTACTATTATCACTACTGTCATTGATGTCCTTTTGGTAAACTTCTTGGAACATGCCCACATAGAACAATTCTAAAGAAATAATAGATACGAAAAGTTCTTCAAATTAAAAAGCTGGCGGGACCCACCTGTATTTTTAATTTATAGAGAAGAAACTTCTGTGAGGAAACTGAATATTCTGCTTTATCATCTTTTCTGTTCCTTCTCTTCTGAAAAAAAATAAATAAATTTTGGTTCTCACTGAATTTGTTTCAATATATTTACAATATATTTGTGAACTCTGTGTATTTCACGAGGAAGTGTAAATCCCATCTGAAATCACATTTGGCTATAGTTTGAAAGTGTATTTCTGACGCAGCTAATAAACAAATAAACAAATCAGTGTGACACACTGGGCAGGTACTATGGAGATGGAACCTATTTTTATGAACAACAACAACAAAAATTCATTTTCGGTGTGGAAGTTTCTCCTAGGGAAAAAGTGTGCGGAGAATTTCTGTGTCCTGTGTACAGCTCTGAGTATCTTTCATGTAGCACATTTCCCTGGCTGAGAGCTGAAAGAGGCTAGAGCGAATCTCAGTGGATCAATTAACAGAGGGACCTGTCCTTCAACAGCAGAAGATCTATTTCAGGATTTGCATATCACTGAAAAAAATTACAAAGCTGAGATAAATACAAGCCCGATAATAACTCACTGCAGACTTGGCTCCATTCCTAGATTTCCTTGGCTGTTTGTCCTAATAAAGTGTCTCCATGGCACCTAGGGCGGGAAGGTTATTAGTAGCTGTCAATCAAAAGAGAGAGTGAGCGTTCGCTGGAGGAGGAAGAGAGGAGAGGTGACATTCATCCTCTCTTCTCACCGATATTGGGTATAAAAGTCACTCAGAGCAAGTGGTTAAAAAGGGACAGGTCTGTCTTCATCCCCACGGAAGAAAGGAAAGCTGCCTTGGTTACCAACAATTTAATAATAAAACGAAATACATCAATCATCTTTTTCTTCCTTATTGATGCCTGAACACCCATTAATTCTGAGGAAATGAAGGACATGTGAAAGATATCTTCTTGGGGGACTCTTGACTTAATGTTGTTTTTCTTTTTTTTTTCTCCCCTTTTCACTAAATGCATACATATCGAGGCTTAAAAATTAAAGGAGAAAAATTTCATCTTTATGAAGCAGTTCTGTTTGTGTGTGTGTGTGTCTCTCTCTGCCTATGTGTTTAATGTTGCATTTTTTTTTTTACAGCATATCAAATGAATGCCTTAGGGGGAAAAATCAGGTAGCAAAACTAAAACATGCGTGCTTATTTCATTTAAATCAGATGCAGGATTCTGACTTTACTAAGTTGATACTCAAAGCCTACCTCTGTAGCAATTAATTGATACTTTAAAGGTCTTTAAATTATTGTACCATTTTCTTAATTAAAGTATATCTACTGCTTGAGCACATCGTCTCTCTATATGCATATTTTCATAAGAAACCGAGTCCGTAGAGTGCTAATTGATATCCTGGTCTCCAGACAATACTTTACTAAATGAAATGACAATTATAACCAATTAAAATTCACTTTACATACTACTTCACCTAGTTGGTATGTATTATGCATGAAGATCGAGAGAGCATTGCCTTAACTGCTCGGGATTTCTGTGTGTCTCAGAAATTGATGGACAGTTTCAAGATCTTCTTTGAAGCCCAGTTTCCCCCTAAACCAGGGGTCACTTGGGGACTTATCAGAAAGAAACTCTATATTTTGGTGTTACTTTGTTTAAATAGATATTCAGAGCTGATATTTGTTTCAGGTGGAGGCCTTCATATGCTTCAAGAGCTCGCCTTTACAGAGCTACCTGTAATAAAGAGTTTTGTTGCTGTTTTTAATAGATATGTTGCTGTCTAATTATAGACTTTTATCTTCTAGCTCCTGGCTACAAGATACTGGACTTCAATGCCTCATCATAACAACGAGGTATTAATCTGTGGCTTGGTGCCAGACTAAATCGGGAATTCCAGACGTGTATATATTGCCAAGGCCACTTGACCTGGAACTGGTATCAAAGGGTAAACACTATGTAATGAGAGAAGGCAGTGGTAATCTTTCCTGTTTATTAAATTAAAAAGAGGCCACCATATTCTGTCTTTTTACTTTAAAAAAATGTTTTACATCAGAAATTATCTGAAGGAATAAAAATACCAAAAAATAAGGAACAGGAATATTCAGACTAGAATTGGGTAGAAACATAACCTTATTCTAAAAAATAAGAATGGTTTTGTCTTTATTTTGTTAATCTTTAGTTTGAGTAAGCAACCAGTTCTAATAGTTAATATTCATTAGTCTGTGCTTTAATCTCTTTCAATTGCTGGCTGCTAAATCTGTATATATGCTACTCTTTCTTAGGAGCTTACAATATTTTCACAAACTCTCCAATAAAATTTAGCTTGACAGCATGAGGAATGGGCTTATGATGTCAGTAATATCACCTCACATTCTTCATTCTTACAGTGAGCCTTTAACCACAGCCGCTACAGAAACTTTCTTTGAAATTACCCATTTGCCTGACTCTTGGAATATGTAGGCTAATTTCTGAGCAACAAGTGTTGCAATCAATTTTTTGAGTACTTCTGACTTTCTGGGGTTGGACCCATAAACTGTTCACACACGACATGACTTCGAGAATGTGTGAGTGAAAAAGAAGGCAGGATAATTGCAATTAGCCTTTAAAAATATATTAAGAAGTTTCAAATTATAACGGCAGCACTTCTAATTATGATTGCACCGGTTAGTTTGTGTTCAGTTTAAAATAAAAAGTCATATAACATAGGAAAGAAAGAAACACTCTAAAATCTGATGTCACTTTGTCAGTTTTGGAAATAAGTTCTATATCAGCAAAATATAGATATAACCCTGTGTCAGCTAGTAATCTAAATCTATCTTAAGTTATTCTTTTAGTATGATGAACAATGAAAGTGTTAGTTCTATTTGCAAGATCTTTAAGCCAGGACATAGGCTTTCAATCTTTATTCAATAGTCTGAAAAAAAATCTGATGACAGAAGAATAATTTGTGAATTGTTCTTTCCACTCATGTTTTTTTAAGGCCAAGCACCTAATGATGGCGAGTACTGTAAATACACTTACAATTTCGTGTAGCATATTGAAAACTACATTTTATATTCACCAGTTTTCATGTTTACATTTTTAACCTTATTCTCTTCCTTCTCTATTCAGCTTTCTTTCATTGTTCTTCGGAAACAATCTATTTTACACTGTAAGCATGGAATTTAGCAAATTAGCTATTAGAAACCTGTTTCGATTCAGATAACCTTGCTGAAATTTATTTTATTTCTGTCATTGTGACTACAATCCTCAATAAGTGAATATGGATGCTATATTTACTAACCCCTATTTTATGGAATGCTTTATATAATTCACAGTAAAAAAAAAACTGATAGATTTCTGGCTTTTTTTTTTCAGAAGTAAGCTTCAAATGATTGCAACTCTGGACTTATTATACGTAACATATCACTGAGCATTCCTCAGGTGCCAAAATAATTGCATCCCATTTTTTTCGTAATTATGAAGATAGAATTTCATTAAGCGTATCCTTTTTTGGTTTTGTTTTGCTGTTTTTAAATATAGAGAGAAAAGTTGTTTTGCACAGTAAATGAATTGCCCATGCAGACAAATGTAACCAATATGAAGCTGGCCAATGGAATTGAGCACAGTGCTCAGGTCATTAATATAATTTGTTTTGGCACCGTTACATTTCCTAGTGCTACTCGGACTAGTTTGCCGGGCACATCAATTTGTTTTCAGCTATTGTGAAATTGGATATCTTGGCTTTCATCCAAGGCACCCTCTCGATTTGCATATCTTTGTTATCATTGCAGGTTCTCAGAACATACTGTGGACTATCACACCATCTGCACCAAGATCCTCACATCCAAACACAAATTAAAAATGAAACTGTAAAATTTGCAAGGAAACAATACAGACCTTTTATCTCATTCTCCCTCTGTTCATTTTCAAAAGAGAAACTTGCTTGTAGCCAAGCATAGCAAAAAAGGCTTTTATTAATTGGGCTGGCATCAAGCATGCATACATAAAATTGTTTATTTTTTCCCTATAAAGGGGTTGCCTGACATAAAAGGGTCTTTGAAGATGACATTCAGATTTTGACATTTGCATGATATTGTATAAATATCAGAGGTAGGAGACTTTTCTGACAAACCAGATGGGTCAAACAAAAAAAAAAAAAAAAGAAAGATAGAAAAGAAAAGAAAAAAAAGGGAAGCATCACAGGAGATAGATATTAGTCCTATGCTTCAAGAATATTAACTTTTCCTTTAAGATAAGAAATATTAAACAACAAAAAGCATTACAAACCAAAATTCCTTTCTTTTTAGTCAAAGAAAGGAATTGTGTTCAGATAATTATAAAGTTTATTTTTTAGATTTATTATTTATTTCAATAAAAAACAGACAATGTAATTGAATCTTGACCTTCTAAGTACTATAGTCATTAAGTTTTATTGTCCAACTCATTACTGATGGATGGCGTTAATTCTGTTTGCAGGTTGAGTTCTGGAATGTTTTTGGTGAAAGAAGGCTATCTTGGGTCTTTGTATTCATCAACATCTGGATGATACAAGTATGCTTTAAAAAAAAACTTCTTTTGGTGATTTCTAAATATGGATGGAGGCTGCTTATAAATTTTCAAAATAATTAGAATGTTCCTGCCAATCCCATAAGGGGATCTGTACATTTAAAGAGGGGGGGGGGGTCGCGGGGAAGAAGCAGAAAAAAAAACAAAAATCACAACAAGGTGGTACTTCAGGCAAAGACAGGAGAGGGACTCAGATACATAACAAGCAGATTTGCTGATGATATGTTTCCATATGGATTTCAGACGCTGGCCAAGGGAATCTTCTCCATCTTAGTGTATAATAGAACAGCACAAACACAATTAGACTTCTTGACCCTTTGTTATCCACCAAGAATGAGACTCAGTCAGCAAGTTGTGCTCTGAAGTCAGTTTATGCATTTGGCCTTCAGCGCGGACCTCTCAATCTTGAGGTCCTTACAGGTAGCATGGTTGTTTCCTCATGCTTCACTCTGGTCCTTCTCTCAGTATTTGCTACAGACCTCCTGGAGACACGGCCACATTGTGTTTCCTAAGTCTTGCCTTTAATAATAATGCTAATCTGTTCTCCAGAAGTGTGCAAGATGGAATGGAAAGGGAGAAGAAAAAAAAAACAACAAAACCCAGCACTTCAGGAGACAACACCAAAGGCTCCTCTGTTGGCAGACGAAGAAGATGCCGCATAAATTTTGTGAGGGTCATGTGTGGGTCAATCACTTCCATCATTATTATCTCAGTTGTTAAAAATAGTCCCTGGCATCATCATGGAGTTCTGGGTCTTACCCAAGGGTGTTCTCTTCTGCGATCAGGATGGAAACGCAAGCCACGCTTCAAGAGGAGATTAGCCTGCCACAGTGGCTGGACCCAGACTCAGAGCATCCGTGTGTGTGTGTGTGTGTGTGTGTGTTTGATGGAGATTGGAGAGAGTACTGTCAAAGAGACTTCCTGTAGCCACCCTTGCGATTTGCCTTGATGTTTGTCATCCGTTCTGGTTGGCATCTTCTACAAACCCCTATCCAGGTTGGATTAAATGTTCTTGGGAAGCCAGGTGGCTCAGAACTGAAATCTCAGCTACCTCGTGGGTAGGAATGGGACGATGGAAGTCAGAGGCTGTGTCAGGGTAACAAGAATGAGCCCTTATCTGAAAACTAACTAAAGAAAGTTGAGTTGAAGATATGGCTCAAGTAGTAACAAACATGCTTAACAACCATGAGGGTCTGAGTTCAAACCCCAGTCCTATCAGTGTTGTTCAAATATTAACTGTCCAGGAAGGTTGTCTTTGTTTTGCCATTCTGTGCCTTCCTTTGGGCTCACCTGTGTTCTTCTCAGTGAATAATAGTTACCTTTAGGTCTTGAGAGGAATGGATAACTCCATCATCCTTACTTGGTTTTCTTATTAGGCACAGATTATTGTGTAAGTGCTTTTGCTGTGCTGTAATTGCCCTTTGCCAAATATGCCAACAGTGCCACCCCACACATTTTTATCAGACATGGAACAGTACTTTCTATGCAGGAACAAATTCTGAAATATTCGTATTTATATTATATATACAAATGTATAAAATATAGTATATTACATAATGTATGAGTATTTAACTAATATATACATAATTATACTTTCAACTTCTCTATGGTCGTTTCTGTCTTTTAGCCCATTGCGTTTCTTGGTTCCAGTACTATTTTTACCATTGCTGGAAATCAATCTATGTTGTCATGGGGGAAAAATATCTTTTTGCGATCTTATTTTTCAGAACTTATCATCAATTATTGCCTATCAAGTCTACTGAGGGTGCAAATAGAGCTGTGGACATCATGCTTACATAGTGCCACATAATATCCCAGGTGTTGAAGCAAGCTAATAATAGTCTTTTTTATTGACCCTGTGAATGTCATAGACTCCTAGTGTATCAGTGATTCTACTTTGTTGCTGTTTTCCAACTAAAAATATTTGCTACGGAAAATTGAAGTTAATTTCTGACTTCTAGTTGTACTTATTGAAGTGAGTAAAATATCATGAAAATCCCTTAAGCATTACAATTTATAATCCTTGGGATGGAAGATCTATAGCTCTTATGATTCTCCACACTGAGATTCCAGGAAAGTTTACATCTAGAACACTGTGAATTTTTCTAAGTGAAAAATTGCAAACAAGCGATTGGGTTTTTTTTTTTTTTGGTTTGTGAGGTATTAAAATAAAAGTAATAGTTTCTTTAACTCAACAAATGGATTTATGTTTTTAGCCCAGCATTACAACGTATCCTAGACATTTCTCTTTGCCTTCCCATATCCATCTGAATAAATGAGTAATCAAATGAACAAATAAACTTATTTTTAAGCAACTCATGGGTCAAGGTATAGATGTGAAGTAAGCCAAAGCTCAGCTAGGAAACAATGATTTAAAAATATTTCAAGTCAGGAGTCCAGGAAGGACAGGCACTGTAGCACTTAGAGAAAACTTCCAGAGCACTGAATATCTATAACAGTAAATTAATAAGAAGTAGGATAAGCTTCCAATTTACATCTTTGGGAAAATAATAAGCTAACTGAATGGGAGCAGCAGGTAGTAAAAGGCAAAGAAATAATTCTTGAGAAGCTATTCAATGAGTGGGGGAACTGATTAATCAACCCAAATGCTGGTTCTTCTAAAGACCAAACAGCTGCTACCTAACTCTATTCAAGGAAGAGTGCACAAACACACACAAAGCCATGTCTAGGAAAAGGTCAGGCTCAACAATAAAATTTCAAACTACAGCATGAGAGAAAAATCTGTTTTATATAAATGCATTTACAAAAATACATATAAAAAGTTTGAAAACCTTAATGAAACAGATAATTTTGTAGAAAAATAAAAGTCAGAAAACAATCCTAATAGGACAAAAATAATTTAATCTGACCAGTATGTTCAAAAGGAAGGAAAAATTTAAAGAGCAACAACCATAGGGCAAGCCCAAAAAATTGCATACATCTGTTTTTCCAGACCCATGAACAAAGAGAAGGGTGATATAAGACTACCTAATGCATTTCAGAAGGTAAGAAAAGAATGAATTGCTTGTAACAAAGACTGAAGATGTTACACAATGTGTTAAAGATTGTGCAGCAAGGAAAATCACAGAACCACCTCACGTGCACAAAGTAACAATATTTTGTATGCTCCTCTCCAAAAGTCAAATGATATGAAAAGTTGAATAAAGAAAGGATTGATATTCTTAATATATTTTAAATCCTTTAAAATTAGAAAGAAAAAAAAAACATGAAAGCCTACTAGGAAAATCATGAAAGAAATGAGAGAGATGTCTAAAGAAAAATGTATACACGCAGCTCTTGAACTCTGAATGTACACTCAACTTGGTTGCCAATGAGAGGCACATGGCTGTGCTGTAATATGGGAAAATGTGACCATCTGCTCTGATGGTGAGGCTAAGGGAGATGCCTGGTCACCTGTAGTACCAGGAAGGTGCAAAATGGTGCCTCCATGCTTAAGAGAACTAGATAACATCTAAGAGGACTACATAGGCACTTCCTCTTTCCCTTATCAAGCCTGATGCTAGGGGTCAGTATGTAAAGTGCAGCTCCAAAAACAAGAGGGAAGAAATGCAATAAAAATGGGTAACATTAGCTAGATACCCTAGGCTCACACCTGTAATCCCTGCTACTCCAGAGGCTGAGACCTGAGGATCAAAGTTCTAAGCCAGACCAGGCAAGAAAGTCTACCAGATTCTCACCTCCAGTAAACTACTAAAAGACAAAAATTGGAAATTGAGCTATAGCTCAAGTGGTAGAGGGCAGGTCTTGAGCAAAAGAGGCACTTGGGAAAGAGCCCAAGCCCTAAGTTAAAAAAAAAAAAAAGTGGAGGAGGAACATTTATTAGGTTTGGCATTTTAATAACAACGATATGAAATCAGATTTCCATTAATAGCTGATAGAACATTTTACAATGCTATCTGTTACACAAGGGAATACTGTGTAGCAATCAAAACTGAAGAAAGACTTTGTATTTGTTTACATGTACAAATGTCCATAAGATTGAAAGAAAAATGGAAGAGAAATATTGGGCAAGGAGTCAATTCATAAAAAAGTCATAAAATAGAAATTACCTAACTATAAAAATAACTATCACATATCTAGAATAAATGCTTTTTCTTGAGGCAATTAATTAGAACATGTCTTTCCTCATATAAAAGGCTGAAAGAAGCTCCTTAAGAGCGTGTAAAACATGCAGTTCCTCCTTGACTTGTTCAGAACTGGCACAAGCATAGTGTCCATGTTCTATTGGACAAAGCAAAGACAAGGCCAAGTGCAATCAGCATCGATATATACTGGGAAGTTCACGCTTCCAGCAGTCAGTATTTGGGCAGAGATGTGGGCCATAGGGAAAAGGGAGAGATTGAAAGCCTAGGAATCAACCAAGGGAAACTAGGAATAAAGTTTAGAGCTAGATTTTAGTTCATGAAGTATAATCCAAGTGAAAGAAGTACTGTGGTTGAGAGGATTCTGGATTTCAAAGAAGAGTATGGGAAGGAGGTGCAATTTTATTATTAATGTACCATTGCTTCCACTGAGTTGCCATGATATTTTAGTATTAAATGTTGAAAAAGCATATTGCCAAGACTAATCATGGGTATTTTCCAAATCTTGACTAGAAATGTGTAAAGAAGTTTATATAAAATAGCAGGATTCAGATCAAATACAAATAGATTTGTGAGTAATTGGGTCTGGTCCCAACTCTGACTCACTTCTGGACAACATTTGTGCAGATGGCTGAAGGACACTGGGAAACTTGCCTTCTTTCTTTCCTTCCTTCCTCCCTTCCTCCCTTCCTCCCTTCTTTCCTTCCTTCCTTCCTTCCTTCCTTCCTTCCTTCCTTCCTTCCTTCCTGCCTTCTTTTCCTCCCTTCCTTCCTTCCTTCTCCTTCCTTCCCTCCTACCTTCCTTCCTTCCTTCTTCCCTTCCTTCCTTCCGTCCTTCCTTCCTTCCTTCCTTCCTTCCTTCCTTCCTTTCTTCCCTCCCTCCTTCCCTTCCTCCCTCCCTCCCTCCCTCCCTCCCTTCCTTCCTTCCTTCCTTCCTTCCTTCCCTCTCTTTTCTCTTTTGCTCTTTCTTTTTTTCTCCCTTTGCCTCTTTTCTTTTCTCTTTCTCTTCATTTTTCCCCTCTTTTTCCTAGCTGTGCATTGATATCACCTGGAGAAAAGATGAGGCCTAGCAAACATACCATTGACTCTTCTGTGCTGGTGGTTATGTCCCCATCTTCAAAATCGTTGAATTTTTTTTCAGATTATTTAAAGTTGTAATGTGCATTTAGATACCTCATTCTAGGAATATGAACTATTTAAAAATAGGTAATTGTTCTTCTAGCCATCCTGTCTGCAATGGTTTGAATATGCCCTCCACAAATTCTTGCTAGAAATTTAATCCTCATATCCATATACTAATGGGACTTGCAGCTGTGGCCTCTGGGGATTTATTAAGATTAATATGGTGGTGAGGGTGGGATGGGTTTTTGGTAGCATTAATGGATTTGTAAGAAGGCAAGAAACCTCAAGTCTCACCATGTAAAACCTTGGGCCATCCTGCGATTCAGCGAGAAGCCCCCAGCTGGTACCAAGCTGCCCTGTCCTTGGAGTTCCCATCCTCCAGAACGGCGAGCTCAATAATCTCTTTTCTTTATGAATGTGGGTCTCGGGTATGTTGCTATAGCTATAGAAAAACACACTAAGAAAAAGTTTGATATTATGCAACTCTTGAAAATCATTAGGGAGATTGTCTAGTCTAAGGCTTAAGAAGAGGCCACTGCTAACTGGATCAAGTAATGAATCAAGTCAGAAAATGATTATTCTCCTAAGCTAAAGAAACATCTATGACTTACAGAGATCCAGTGTGTGGTGCTCAATTACACCATCAGGAAGCTGATTTAAGGCAACCTCTTCTTAAGGCCTTAATTTCCTATTAACTTTAAGTCACTGAGCTGTTTGCACAGAGCCGTGAGTGCTCAAGCCATCTTCGGAAATAAAGACTTTCTTGAAAAATGTGAATGGCAGCATGAAAGCATGCAATGGATGTTCAAGAAGAGCTGAGAAAATAGCAACGGTCCTCAGAAGTCCTAGATTCCAAAGTTTCTTTTAAAGTCAGTATAGTGAACTAGTTCGGAGTTTCAAAGGTCAAGAGGTATCCTAACTTGTTACATAGACCTACTTACTGTCAGTCTGTGATTCAGTAGGCTGAGGGTGAGGGTGATATTTTGCATCATGATATTTTTCCTGTTTAAAGTCATATTGATCACTGGGAGGTAAGAGCTGTTTAGGATTTTATTGGGGTCTTTGTGAAAGGAAGTTTCAGGCACGCTGGTTTTGTACTTGGCCTATATTAACTCTCTTCCTCACTCCTTTCCCATTCCCTCTTACAGATTGCTGGTGATGATTCCAATCGCTGAGAAGCCTCAGCCACATCTCCAGGTTTGCGTCATACTGGCTGTAGTCTTAGTGGTCAGCGATTTGCCCCTGCCAAATTTCACTGGAAGTTTGCTATCCGGTGTGGAGGTGATAGAATCCTTGCAAAGGTCTAGTTGGAAATAGATCAGAGGGATGCCACTCTGCTAAGAACTCTTCTAGGTTTCACAGGATATAAATCTCTTTTTTAAAAATAACTTACAGCTGGGCACAGGTGGCTCACATCTGTAATCCTAGCTACTCAGGAAGCTGAGATTTGAGGATCAAGGTTGGAAGCCAGCCTAAGCAGGAAAGTCTGTGAGACACTTATCTTCAATTAACTTCCCCAAACCTGAAAATGCTGCTGTGGTTTAAGAAGTTGAACACTAGCCTTGAGCAAAGTGGCTCAGGTACAGCAGCACCCAGGTCCCTAGTTTAGGCTCTGTTATCAGTATCAAAACCAAAAGATTAAAAAATAAAAATGGTTACTGTAGCCAGGAATGAGGAGCTCACATCATATTTGATGTCAACTTGGTTAAGAAAGTCTTTGAGACTCTGATTGCCAAATAAGCAGCAAAAATTCCACGAGTGTAGCTGCGGCTTGCTCCATGCTCCAGCTTGGAGCACAAAAGCTAAGACAGCCCAGGACCTGAGTTCAAATCCCAGTACTAGCACATACACACACATACACACACACACACACACACACACACACACACAAAACACATATACCAGTTACTACATAAACCATGAGTGCCTTAGTGTCTGACTTCTTTACTTCCACATAGCCTCTCCTTTTGCATAGGCTTCTGCCATTATTTTTCTGCCATATGGTAACACGGCCCGTGGGCTCTTGCCACAACCATACCCGTATGATAACGTATTCAGCCTCAGACATTTTGTAACAGCTACAGTAAATGAGCTGATATATCAGGTCAGCAATCACTGGCCAGATTTGGTTTGACCGCATGTTCAATCAGTCATGGATAGGTTCTTAAAGTGCAGCCCTCAGAGAAATAACAGTGATTTTTGTCTCCTGAGAAATGAATAGAAATGCCATTTCCCAGGCTGCGATGGTGACTTGAATTAGAAACGTAGAACTGGGACCCAAACATCTGTGTTTTTCAAAACTCTGCAGGTGTGGTCATTGTCCAATGAAGTTGACAGTCATTGT
The DNA here is from genome assembly GCF_023159225.1 of Perognathus longimembris pacificus. NCBI lineage: Eukaryota > Metazoa > Chordata > Mammalia > Rodentia > Heteromyidae > Perognathus > Perognathus longimembris. Next base: position 6,678,308 of record NC_063168.1, on the reverse strand, counting down.
TCCAGAAAAATCTAGCTTAATGCTCAACGGCACTTCGCTCTTCTTTCCCACTACCAGCCCCCATCTGACAGTGTATGACAGACCAGTGACAAAACTCACCAAAACACACATAAAAATACAAAATTCTTCCCACTAATTTGCACTTCTTCCAACTTCAACATTTATAGCCTCTAAGTTTATAAAAGAGAGATTTAAGAAAACATAAAGTCGATTTGTCTTTGGGACGCTAGGCCCCCTATTACCAAATTTCTGCACAGTCTATGGTAGAAGTTTTATGTAAACAGCCTGGCTTTGGGTTGTAATTGTGGAACCCACAAGGGCCACATTGGCAATAAAACACTCCACAACTTTCATGCCAGTGAACATCTGGTATGTAATTTTACATAAACAAATTCTACTTTGATGAAACTTAAATCGATGAAATTTAAACAAAATGGTGTTAGGGCTGAATCCCAAAAGCAAAAGAAAGGAATTTGAGTTGCTGTTTTTCCTTTTTTGAAACCCAGGTGCACATTAAAGTTAATGCCGGGACACACGCTTGTGTCATTTGGCTCGGGCGCACATTTTCCTGTCTAAGGGCATTAGACTGGTGACATGAAAATAACCGCAGGCCTCAAGCAGAGCTGGGCAAAACCCCATCCTTCCGATGGCGGAAACAGGAAGGAAAATGCCGGATAACCAGCAATGAGCTCTACCACGCATAACCTTCAGCTGAGAATATTGAAAACACTGAAGGAAAGCATCATTTTCTGCTTAGGGTGGAATTTCTTATTCCATTCAGGAATCTGGTTCAGGCAGACATCTGGATTCGAAGCTATATAGAACAACAACAACGAATTTACTCTTCAACTTGTTCCTTATAATGTTAAAGAAAGATGTAGATGGCTATCCTTTCTAAGTCTCTCAGTCAATGACCTGTGTGGATGGAATCACAGGAGAAGATTCTCTATAAGCCTTTCTTCCCTAAAAGATATTATCCTCAACTATAAAATTTTCAAAAGTGAATGAAATGTGAATCTGAGATTTACTTCTTGCAATTTTTGGTATTTTGAGATTTAAAACTTAAACAAGCATGCTTAGTAACTTACAAGGAATCTAACTGAACAATAATCATTGAAGTGATAGCTTTTTGTTTTCTTTTGCAGTGCAGGGGAATAGAAACAGGACTTTGCTCTCTACTGGGCCTCACCATAAGTATTGTGATGTCTTCATATTTCTCTGGTATCTACTTCATGACAACCCCTTTTAAATTTGTGCCATTTCTTCATTAAAAATACAAATACAAGTGAGGTGGTACTGGTGGCTCAAGCATGTAATCCTAACTACTTAGGAGAGTGAGATCTGAAGATCACTGTTTGAAGCTAACCTGGGCAGACAAGTACAAGAGACTCTTATTTCTAGTCATACAGCAAAAAGACAGAAGTGAAGACATGGCTTAAGTGGTGGAGCACCATCCTTGGACCCAAACAAACAAAAAAAGGCCTCAGTTTGAGCCCCAGTACCAGCACAAAATAAAAAAGCCAAATTCTTCTCCTTGCTCCTCTGTTTAACCCTTCTTCTGTGACTGCTATTGTTTCAGAGTGTAATTCAGTAGCACCATGTTTCAGACCCTCAAAATATGGCACACACTCACCTAATTTCCTTCATCTGTAGATGATATGTGTTCCAATGGCACTTTCTACCATTTTGGGGATATATCATTCCTTTTTCTCTCGGGTGGTCTAATTCTTTTTATTCTTTTGCATGAAACTGTACTACTAGCTCATCTAAAAATGAGCTATTCATGCTAATTCAGAATACGACATGTTTTTTATTTTGTGTGTGTGTGTCTGTGTGTGTGATATTGTATGTGTGTATCAGAGATTAAACTCAGGGCTGTACACATGCTAGGTAAGCGCTGTCCCATGAGCGACTCCGTTTTTGTTTATCTTATCACTTTGTGCACTCCATTGCGAGTCTCCATATCAGATCATCCTAGTGCTCACTCACGTGGGGTTTTCCTCTCCTCTCTGGGAACAACGGTTAAAGCGCTACCTTTCTGGCAGGTACATAAGCCATAGCAGCTTATCTGGCTGGCAACTAGTGATGAATGAATGGGTCTTTCCAGGCACCCCTTGTTTCTGTCCTCGACTGTTGCAATGATGGGGGCAATGGTACACATCGGAGCCTTGGCTTTTGAATAATTAGAAGGGGTTTCCTGCCAACTCATAATAAACAGATAGCATAGTGACCAAGAGCCTTCCTAAGGTGTGCTATTTGTCCATCTCTGGATACTAACAATAACAACAACAGCCTAAGATGCAATAATTTAGAACACAAGCATTTTTCTGTTCCCCATGGGTCTGTGGGCTTGCAGGGAAGAGCTGCTGGTCTCACCTAGCTAGGGTCACTCTGGTTGGGTGGATGCTTCATCTCTCTTCAACATCATTGTTCCTTCTGGAGTTGGTGTTCCTCTACATGACTTCTTTCCTCCAGATGGAGTCATCTTCTAGAGACTTCCGACATAGCTTCATAGAGAGTTCAGATTCTGAACTGTAAGAAAATAATCATTGCTTCCAGTGAGAATTACATTGAAACCCCGACATGTCATTGTGTCAAAGCTACTCAGAAGACAATTCTAGATTTAGCAGATCTTTCCATCTCGTCCTGGAAGACTCATCACTGACCTACCAGGAGAGCAAGAATCAGTACTGGCTGTCTTCTGAGATTGTTGCCACTGAACCTTGGGATCATTTGTTATTGTACCAAACTCTAGTCTGACCTGACTAATATCTTCTTACGTTTATGCTTCTCTTATAGACTATGTTATACGCCCTCCATGGTAAAGACAGACTTAAGACAATTTCTTTATTTATATCTACACTTTTACCTCACCCCCAAATGATTAGATGATAGCAATAAAATTAAGGCTTAGTCAAGTAAATGAAGGTTTTACTTATGCCAACAAGGGAAATATAGCTTCAATAGAAGAAATGATATAATAAAGGTCAGCATACAATGTCTGAGTAATGCAGTATAATGGTAACATTATGCATGATGCCTGTTTACTGATACATTTGTTTTATCTAAAAGAGTTTTATATTCTCTCTAATCTTTGATCCCCTTGGTCTTTATAAAAGATATGAAAAATTGGATATTATTAACATAATTTCTCAAATCAAATACTTGTGACCCAGAAGGTGGAGAAAATATTTAATATCAAATAACTAGAGACATGAAATTATTAGTCCTGCAGCTTCGAATGTAGACTTTTATTCATGCATGTCTCATTATTACATTGGAATTTGGAGGGATTTTTGAAAGTGAGAAATAAAAGAAATGAGCTGAATATGTACCGAGAGTGGAGGTCAAGGCAAAAATTTTAAAGAGAATAAATACATTCAGAGAAAGAAAGCTGTTTGTTGTTAAGAAAAATGAGGATAGGTAATAGATATGATAGGTTATTTGATTCGTTGAAATAAGATACATTTACAAAAAAAACCACTCAGAAATAGACCTGTGTACAAAAGGCAAGTGACAAAGATCATGTATATTCTCTGCTAAAATCAGCATTTATAAAAGAGGAGTAGGTATCTTTCTGCACACATGGAAATAATTGGTGCTCACGCTATAGATGCTTCATCAGAAACCTAGAATTACTTTCTCTTTCTTAGACATTTTCCCCCTCTTGCTCCTCCTCACATTTTTTTTAATTTTTCTGGTATTTATAGCCTTATTATCTCATCCCACTGTCTTGCTCATGGCTGGAGTTCTACCACTTGAACCACACTTCCAGCTCAGCTTTCATAGGCTTCATTGCTGATCGGATCTCAGTAACTTTTCTGCCGAGGCTTCCTGGAGACGTGATCCTTCAGGATCAACTTTCTAAGCAGCTAGGATTGCAGATGTGAACCACTGGGACTTTTACATTCGCTTCCAGGCAGTCAGTTGCCTTCCAGAACATCCATCTTCATGCTCTTCAGACATTGCAATAGATAAATGGCAATTCCATAAGGCTGAAGCACCATTTGGATCATCTTTTCCTGCCTTCTTCGTCTTGACAAGACTTTGAAAGTGGCAGGGCAGAGGACTTGGGATGCATACAAGAGAAGGTTTAGGAGGGGACACATGATACTCGCCTTGACTCATGCTACATTCAGATCCTTTTTGCTATGTCAGCTTGCCCAGTCCACCCATAGACCATAAACACCAACACATACGTATGTTGATCTCAAGTCTGCTGAAAAAAAAACATTGCTTGATTTTCCACAACACCAAGTCTCAGGCTGAGCCGGGTATGGTGGCTCACAAAGTCTGTAATCCTAGCAACTCAGGAAGTGTAGGCTGAGACAACAGCCATTTTGAGAAAATAGCAAAGAATAATCAGAGCAGAAATAGAGCTGACCCTGTGGCTCAAGTAGTAGAATACCTGCCTACCTAGCAAGACCTGATTTCGAATACTAGTATCACAGTTGTTGTTTTTTAAATAATGAAAAATAAACAAGAGCAGGGCTTGAATTATACATCATTAGTCTGCACTTATTCTGGGCACAAATAGTACTCTTTGTATATTGTATATCACTATTTGCAGAGTATTCCAATCTCAAAAGAAAAAAAGAAACTGTTACAATGAACTAAGGCAGGAATTCTCCATCTTTCCTCACTAGGGGAGGGGTTCTCACTGGTCTCAGCACTCCTTTATAGTCCTTAAAATGCTGACTTTTCAGAAAGCTTTTATGCACATGGAATATATATATGTATGTATATATACATATATATGAAATTATAGGTAGGTTGTTAAAATACTCTTAATTCATTTTAGCAATGGTTCCACTGGAAATGAACATAAGTAATGCTCCTTTTCAAAAAAAACTAATCAGCAAAGCAGAATACTATTGTTTTACATTTGGACAAATATATTTAAAATATTCCTTAAATATATCTGCATCTCACAAGTGCTTTTGTCACTCTGTTGTGATATGTAGGGCTTGTTTGGATTCCATGAAGAAAATTCAGCTTCACACTGATATTAAGTTGATGCTCGAAGTCTTTGTAAATCATTGCCAGAGATTCTCAGTGGTTTTTTGAAAACTTAGTTTGTGTGTGTGACATCGAGTATATAGTATAGACTATAGTATAGTATATAGTATAGACTATTCAGAAACTCATGAAACAATGACTATACCATATCTGATCATGTACGTTGATTTTTGTTGATGGGATAGGGAGTCTGGGAATTATTTCCTGAAGGATGAAATGTTTGCTGAGGTGAGCATGGTGAAGTAACTTCCTAGCAAAGCCCCTGCACAGAAATGGTTTTCATGTGAAACAGCAACACTGGAGGAAGAAATCTGGCTGCATGGGAAGGGAAAGGTCAGCTGGAACTTGACCTACAAAGAATGAGGGCCTTGGGAAGAGAGGGAAATGTAGCCAGAACAGAGTTATGTCACCTCCAGAAAATAAGCTATGGGACTAGGGTGTGTAAAGCGATGTCTATAAATTTAGATCAATGAGCAAAGAGATGTCATCGAATAGGACATTTAATATAAGTGATTATAGCCAGGTGACAATGGCTTGTACTTGTTATCCAAGCTAATCCTGGGCTAAAGTATGAGGATCATCGTTGAACACAGTTCAGACAGCAAAGTCTGTGAGACTTATCTCCAATAAACCACCTCAAAAAAAAAAAAAAGCCTTAAATGAAGCTGTTGTGGTTGAAATGGAAGAGCACTAGCCTTGAGCAAAAGAATCTCAGGGACATGTCCAGGCCAGGAATTCAAGCTCAGAACTGGCATAAAAATATGATTCCAAATTATGTCAGGATATTAAAATAGCACTAGGGAAGCTATACTGACAAACAGGAAGTCCACTTCATAAATTTTCAAGTCCCTGTTGTCCATAGCCAACTTTGAACTTCAACTAAAGACATGAGTGTATGTAGCAGGTAACTTACTGCCAACTGGACTCTTTAGCATTTCTTTAAACATCTAGGTTAAAGGATAAAAGGATTACCTAGGAGGAAGTAAAAGGATCCCTAAGAATCTACGAATGGCAGGTATAAGGATTAGCCACTGTACTTAGAGCTAGGTAGAACATCCCAGATACATTCCCAGAGCCATTTTCAGGGCTGACAGCAACACCTGGTTTTTGGATGGGCAAGGTGATGGCTCACCGATGGCAGGAAAGTTGCTATAATGTCATGTCGGTGGAACTTACTAGGAATAATCCTTCTGGAACTTTCTAGGGATTCATCCATTATTAAATTATGGAAAGGATTTACAAAGATGTGTCTCCCTCTGGTACAAAATCATTCAATGTGGGTACTTCAAAAAAGTGTTGGTATGAGGAAACTTCAAATAGCAGAAAATCTTCCTTGCAGAATCTTGGCATTGCAGCAGCTGCCCAGCCTACAGGAGCCGGGTGAGGAGGAATTTCTGGCTATGGTAGAAGCCAGGACCCTTGGACTGTTGAAACCATACCGGCCGATACAGGATTCTAGGAGCCTAACAAGTGACTACATAAAAGCCAGTACACAAAATAATTCCTTATTTCAGTGACTTTTACTCATAAAGGTCTACACCAAAAGAAAAGTATTTGGAAGGCCCAGATCCATTTTCACATAGCAGGCAAAAAAAATGAATTTGACTGAGAGACAATGAACAAAGGATGGCTCCAGATAAACTGAAGTCCTGTCAACAAGAGATTTAGTAGCTTTACTTGCATTTTGAGGATAGGAAATGTCTAAAAGTTTGGTTGTTAGAGTACTTTTTTTGTGTTTTTTTTTGTTGTTGTTGTTTTTTGCCAGTCCTGGGCCTTGAACTCAGGGCCTGAGCACTGTCCCTGGCTTCTTTTTGCTCAAGGCTAGCACTCTGCCACTTGAGCCATAGCGCCACTTCTGGCTTTTTCTATATATGTCGTGCTGAGGAATCGAACCCAGGTCTTCAAATATATGAGCCAAGCACTCTTCCACTAGGCCATATTCCCAGCCCCTGGTTGTTGATTACATAGTAAACATGGATATTTGATAATTGTGAGTTTAATTCCATATTTTCAGTAAAATTGTCTAGAAAATTTTTCAATTAAAAATCCCAATTCAATAATTACTTTTTTATTTAAGATGAACCCAGACATCAACATCTTCATGTAGTTGTGGTGTTTCCTTCCTCCTTCCCTCTCTCCTTCCTTCCCTTCTTCCTTTCTCCTTCCTTCCCTTCCTTCCTTCTTCCTTCCTTCCTCCCTTCCTTCCTTCCTTCCTTCCTTCCCTCCTTCCTTCCTTCCTTCCTCCCTCCCTCCATCTTCCTTCCCTTCCTCTCTTTCTTCCGTCTTTCCATCCTTCCTATCTTTCCATTTGTCATTCTTTCTTTGATTTGAAACATCATTGTATTATGTAGCTGGTGAGTCCTCACAGTTGTCTGCCTGTCTCCCCAGTGCTGAAATTATGCAGGAGTGCATCATAGTTCCATCTTTTCAGACATCAGTTGTTGCTTATAGTCATTTCTTTATGTCTCTTTCTTATCTTGCCTTTATGCTAAGATGAACTTAGAAAAAAATGGTGCACATATTTCTCCTTTATGTTGTAACCCAATGGCAAGTCCCCTGCTAACACCTGTGCTGTGAATTTGCACTATGTGGACCAATACACCTTCACCACATGTGTCAGAGTTGGCAAATCTTTCCTAAGGAATTGGACAGTAAGCATGATGGCCATATGTGGCAAAGCTTTTTTGAGTCGAGGTGGATGGTATAAATAGTTTAGAAGAGTAATATTTTTTGAGTAGCCTGAATGAAAGAAAGCTTTCTTATAGCCTTGTTTAAGCCAAAGGGAATACTGTGGATGAAATAGAATAGTTAGGAAGTTGGGTCCCAGGGCGTCTTACACTGCTCCTTACCACGCCCCTAGAGTAAATGCTCTGCTGTAAAAGTAAGACTGGAAATGTGCTGGTGTCTGTCAGGATTTCCATCCTTTGAAGACTTACAGAGCTAGCTCATTAGCAAGATAGAAACTCAGAAGTCACTAGGTTAAAGAAGCTTATTGAACTTCAACCCTGTGTTTCACATATTTAATTGGAAATACTGCCCTCCCCATAATTAGCATGCTTTAGAACTTGTGTTCTTCAGGAAGCAGTTTAGAGACATAGGTGTTTCATACTTTTCAAAGGTTGTACCCTGCACTTCTTTGTAAAGAACAGAAAACAAAATGTCTGCTAACAGTAACTTTACTAAGGACTAAATATAGTCTGATCTGCAATAACAGTGGTAAGAATAGCTTGAAAAATGTTGTAAAGTTGCTAACCAATATTGTTATACTATACTTCCGCCAATTTCTGTAGAAACACCAATTTTCTCTAAGGAAGAATTCATCCTTTTCAAGGTAGATCTTCTCTCATCAGAAGGACATACTTGGTTTTTTGTTTGTTTGTTTTTGCCAGTCCTGGGCCTTGGACTCATGGCCTGAGCACTGTCCCTGACTTCTTTTTGCTCAAGGCTAGCACTCTGCCACTTGAGCCACAGCGCCACTTCTGGCCGTTTTCTATATATGTGGTGCTGAGGAATCGAACCCAGGGCTTCATGTAGTAGAGGCAAGCACTCTTGCCACTAGGCCATATTCCCAGCCCCAGAAGGACATACTTGGCACAAAGACTTTTGCTCCCTTATTCACAAAAAAGTTACATTTTTGCCTGTGATGAGCCATTTATACAAGAAGGCCAGCCAAAAGAAAAAGAACAATGGAAAAAGTGGCAATTAAATATTTGTCAAAATGTAAAAATAATATTAGGGAAATTAGAAAGAGAAGACTGATTCTTACCAAAGTAGAAATGGCCCCAAAATGACAGAACGGGTGGTTTATTTTAATTACTATTGGTCATATGTACATAGCCATTGAGCTATTGTGATCCTCTGCTACAAATATCCTATATATCTGCTAATTATTACAAATGAAGCAAACAGGGCAGACTATGTTTCTTTGGTCTAGCTTCATTTGATATAATTTTTTTAAGTTTTTCCATTTCCTTACAAATGAGGTGATGTCATTCTTTCTGATGGAAACATCAAAGTCCATTGTGTATATATTCCACATTTTCACAAACAATTCTTCCACTGAGGGACATCAGGATTGATTTCATGTGTTGACTGCAGTAAATAATGCTGCAATGAACATAGTTGTGCTTGTAACTTTAGTGTGGCCTTGCTTGTCATCATTTGGATACATGCCCAGGAGTGGAATTTCTGAATCACAGGGGAGCTCTATGTTTTAGACTTTTGAGCAACCCCCATATTGTTTGCCAGAGTGGATGAACAAGTTTACATTCCCACTCACAGTGTAATAGTCTTCCTCTTTTGTCCACATCTCAGCCATCATGTTTTTATTAGTTTTCTTGATAATGGACATTCTTATTGGGGTGAAGTGAAACAGAGTCTATGGTTTCCCTCATAATGAGTACATGCCTAGGATAGTCTAGCAGAAGATTACAATCGCTCAATAGCTATGTCCATGTGAACACATAAGATGATGCGAAGTGAAATGAACTCCAAGTTATGGAAACAATGGTTTATTATTGTTGTTGTTATTTTCAACATGTCATGTGAAATTATGCACTTTTTCTTTTGTCCTTTTTTCCCGTGGTTTTACCCCTGATATCACTGAAACTGATTTTAGTACCTTGGATATTGTATGCATGTGTATTGGAACTAGGGAAGGGAAAGGGAATATCAAAATTGAGAGAAAAAGGATAAAAAGACAAACCAATGCAACAGCAATACTTATAAAACTACATGGTGTAAACTAACTGTACAATGCATGGGGGGAGGGATATGCAGAGGGGGCAATGGTGGGGAATGAGGGAGGAGGTAACAAGTTGGATAAGAAATGTACTCACTGCCTTATGTATAAAACTGTAACCCCTCTGTACATCACTTTGACAATAAAGAAATGGAAAAAATTCTCGGTTCTTTTTCTATAAAGTCTAGACTATCTTCAATTCCATAGATTACAAGTTCTACATGGTCTACTCCACTGTCAAGATTTTCTACTTTGTTTTTGTTTTTTATTTCCCTTGCTCCTAATTGGTCAATTTTGATGACTTCAATTCCTTTGTTGTAGCTTTGTTTTAGATCTTTGTGGGCTTCTTTACTTCCTTGATTTGGATTTCAATGATCTCTCTATGCCAGTATCATATGTTGCATTCTTCTTGAATGGGGGGTGGGGTGGGGAAGGGCTACCTTACAGGAACTGATCTGTGAAAAGAAATAAGGATGTATTTTGTGGGGACTCACTCTTCCTATTGGTGTTTTGGACTGTATGTAGTCTGTGTCTGTCTGTGGCCCTGCAGGATCTGGGTCTCTGCTCCATTCATCTAGTTTGTGATAGAGGTGTGTGAAAAGCCATGCATACTCTGACCAGTGTGTTTGTCCTAACCACCACCACTAGTGTGTGTTCAAAATCTGTTTGCTTAAGTAGGCTGCCTATGTTTTACCCTTTTTGTCAACAGCTCTGTACAATTATGGCTTACTGGTGTAATTCTTAGACATGGACTTTTCGCTGGGATGCTGAATCTCTGGTTTCTTGGAGAGAGCTCAGTTAGTCCCCAGCTGCACCTCTACCATCTCCCTTTCTTTGCCTTCATGATAATCAAAACCAAATTTAAATACTTTTTCTGGGGACAGTTAAAGGCCTATAAGTGATACTCACCTTATAAATTTCTTGTGCAGAGTGTTACAACAAACTTAACATGTTAAAAAAAGAGAAGAAATACAATGCTAACTATATATACATGGAAGAACAAATCTAGAATATAAAGAAATCTTAGGAAATTTTTTATTTCTTTGTGGTTGAAAAATCTAGAAAATTGCTTTCTTACATCATAACTTCAAATACTTGAATATTTAAATGCCAATATAAAGTTCATCACCAAGTATTAATGTTAATTTTCTACTAAGTGCCGTTAGCATTAAGATTATCCTTCACACAGGAGAGAAATACTCAAACTGATTCACATAGAATCTAAATATCTGGGGCTGGGAATATGGCCTAGTGGCAAGAGTGCTTGCCTCCTACACATGAAGCTCTGGGTTCGATTCCCCAGCACCACATATATGGAAAACGGCCAGAAGGGGCGCTGTGGCTCAGGTGGCAGAGTGCTAGTCTTGAGCGGGAAGAAGCCAGGGATGGTGCTCAGGCCCTGAGTCCAAGGCCCAGGACTGGCCAAAAAAAAAAAAAAAAAAAAAAGAATCTAAATATCTGAGTTATACATTGCTCCCATATTATATTCCTCTGTATGACTCCAGGTGTTACATAAGTCTATTCAGGAAAAAAAAATAAACCAAAATTCTGTTCAGTGTGTCTGAGCAACTGAAGTGGCTTATATCTACTTAGATGGAGCAGGAACAGGGTCTTAATATTCACATCTTGAGCTGGGAAGACATGTGCATACATCCTCATCTCACTCAGAAGGAGATGCTCAGGCAACATTCTACCAATAACATTCATTTTTTCCAGCATCCATCCATTCAGAAAATATGTATCGTCCAACTATGATGTATCATGTATGGTCATAGAACCTAAGGGATTCACACTGACAATTCTACACTCACAACTACACTTATCTTTCCATAGGGTAAGACCCACAATGAGCAGGTAAACAAGAAAGATAATCCCAGAGAAGCATAAATTTTATAAAGAAAGTAAAGCATAAGTAATGAGACATTGAGTAGGCTGTCAAGACATTTTTGTGGAATGAAAGAAGGAAAACAGTTCTCCAACAAATGTCACTTGGCAAATGCTCTAGGCAAACACAGATGCCCTCTTCAGAAGGTTATGGATGGCAGATTTTCTTCCTTGCCAGCTATGGAATAAAAACCCATGAGAAAGACTTCCTTAGCCTGAATCAGACATGCCCCCACCTCAACGACCCTACCACAGATTGCTTAGGAAAAATTCTCTCAATTGAGGTTCTCATTTTAAACGGAGGTTGAAAATAATAATAATCTGTTAGTACTTTCTGCAATCCATATCCATTCCTAAAATCTCAACGTGATTATTCACATAGAAGCAGCAGGAGTCTTATGATCCAAGAGCTATTTGATGCCTTTGATTTCAATGAGAAATGTAAGGTACAGAAATGTAGTTTCTTATGAATGGACACACATCGGCTAAGTAGCACAAGCCAATATTTAAACTAAGGCAATTGGCTTTGGGTTTAGCTCCTCCCATTTGAACTCATGGTAAATGAAGGACCTTTAATAATAGTAGTAACAATAACGATAATAAAGTATGCTACGCCTTATCACTCTCTTCACTTTATCCATATACTCCTTTACCAAATGTATCATTGTATAGGTGTTGTTTCCTTCTAGCAAAAAACAGAGAGCATCCTGTGTAGACATACATGGCCTACTTGCTAAACTCTATTCTTCTGCAAGTTCAATATACTTTCTTTAAATGTACATGCTGACCTATGATATATCAAAGTCTACTTTGTATAGGTTTTATGCAACAGTCAGTGTTGTGTGTACCATTGCAGATAGTAATTTTGCTCCATATAGCAAAGTCATTATAGATCATCTCCATTACTAAACTCTCAACTGCTACCCAGATCTGTCTTTCTTAGTATTTTATTCTCAACATTTAGCAAAAATGCAGATATATGAAATTATTCAGAAAACAGTTGTGAAGTGAATGAAAAATATTAAAGCTCTAGACTACATGTGAATATGACTTTTGGATTTATTTGAACTTTTCCATAGAGAATAGTTTCCCCGTCCCCCAAATAGCAATAAAAAATTAAGCAGCGAAAAGGCTCAGCTCTCAACTGGACCATCAATGTCAGTAACAGAAAATGAAGAGACTGAAAATAATTGTTACTTTGAACTCTCACAGCTGAGGAACCTTTATTTAGAGCCTCTTCTAAAATAATTATCTTTTTATAAGCAGGCATTTGATCTCATCTACTCTTTCACAAGTTATTCCTGTGTTTGCTGCTCTGTTTTGACTCCAAGCTACCTTCTGGGCCCCCATCTGTCAATAGCAAAGTGTTACAATTATGACTTCCCCTCAGTCAGATCTGCTAGTTTTCTCATGCTCAGTTGCTATAGCACTTCATCCTCCCTCTAAAGATCCTTGTTTTTAATACTGCACATTTTTATCTACAATTCATTTACTTACACCCGTTCACAGATTTTTGTCGACATGCTACAGACATTGACACTTGACAGTTTTCTGAAGATTTTGCTAAGTAAATTGAAAACTGGGACAGTACACAAGAATCCAGCCTGTATCTATATGCTACACTTCAATTTCATATCTGATGTCCTGCTGTGGTCAATTAATTCATGTGGAACAGAAAATTTGTATCCATTTATGTTACTCTTCATTTTTCTCACCTTCTCTCAGTGGTAGAACTTGATTGGTCATCATCAAAAAATGTAGGTGAAATTAGAATTTAAAAATAAAACAAAGACTCTGGGAGAATACATGTGAAAATTATATGTCTGGTAAGGGACTTGCGTCTAAATATATAAAGAACCCATATCATTCTATTATCTAAAGAAAAATAGCCCAATTTAATAATAGAAAAGTATCTGAACATTTTCCAGTTAAGACACAAATGGCCACAATGGCCATATGAAAAAGAGTTCAGTATTATCCATCTTGAGGAAAATGTAAGTAAAAAATTATAATATGTAACTTTATACATACTAGGATGGCTATTACTCAAAAGACAGAGAACAAAGTCATTTTCAAGTTACATGCTTACACCTTATAGGCTTACACCTGTAGTCCTACCTACTCAAGAGTTTGAGATATGAAGGGTCAAGGTCCAAGGCCATCCCAAGCAGAAAACTTTTCTAGACTTCATTCCTATTAAAAAGTAAGGATTGGGGGCATGGATGAAATGACAGTGTGCCAAACTAGTAAGCACGAGGCTCTTGATTTAAAGCACAAGTGCTATCAAAAAAAAAAAAAAAGAAGAAGAAGAAAGAGAGAGACCAAGAGAAAGAGACAGAAAGAAAAGAGAGGAAGAAAAGGAGAAAGAAAGAGAGAGAGAGAGAGGAAGAAGGGAGGGAGGGAGAAAGGGAAGAGGGAGAGAGAAGATTGTTCAAGGCTGTGGACATTTTCTTGATCCAGTCAACCACCAAGGGGCATCTGGGTTGATTCCATATATTAGCTCTAGTAAACAATACTGCAATGAACATGGTTGTGCTAGTGGCCTTAGTGTGGCCTGGTTTGTGATCAATAGGATGAATGCCCATATTCACACAGTGAGACTAAAATAGGATATTCTTAGAAGAGGATCACAATAGTGCAGTAGCTATGTGTATATGATCATATGAAATGATGCTTATCAAAATAAGCTCCATGAAATGAAAATGAGAGGGGTTTCTTGTTTTGTTTTTTGAGGTTTCTTTTTTCTAATCTTTTGGGTAATTATTTTTTCTGCTTCTTTTTCTTTTTCTTTTTTCTTTTTGTAGTTTTTTTTTTTTTTTAAATTTCTGCAGCAGCCACTATGTTGGGAATGAACTACAAATGTTGGGGGAGTGGGTCAAGAGGGAAAAGCCAGGAGAAAATGAGCAAGGGGTTGACATTCTTCATAAATAAATGTATTCAATATCTGAGTTACGTAACTAACTCCTCTGTATATCACCTTTAGAATAAAAGATAAAAACAAAATCGGGACCAACCGGTCCATCGTACAATACTAATGGGAATGTAAATGGATGTAATCATTTGGAAAAGTTTGTGGGTTCGCAAAAACATTAACTATACGATATCATAAAACTAACAATTCCATTCCCTGATAGACCAGACAGAAAAAAGTCAGACTCCAATTAACCAACAAAAATTCAGAAGTGGAGATTGTGGCTCAGGTGTTAGAATGCCAACCTTGAGTAAAAAAACCAAGCAAGAGAATGAGGTCTTGAGTTCAAGCCCTAGTACCAGCAAACTCAATCAATTGAAATAAGGACTGATACACACTCCAACATGTTAATAAATTAAAAATACTATAATAAAAGAAAGGAGTCAGATGCAAAAGATCATGCACTGTGCTTGCAGTTTTTGGTTTTTTTAATCCAGGAGAGGCAATTGCATGTAGATAGAGTACTACAAACCTATGTAGTTTAAGACTGCTATAGGCTGAGGGAAGATGGAGAGTGGGTACCAATAAGGCATACTAGTAGAGGTGACTAACATGTTCTCAAACAGTTGTGGTGATGGCTACACAATAATTTAAACATACAGGAGTCTCACTAAAGTGTGTGTGTGTGTGTGTGTGTGTGTGTGTGTGCGTGCACGAGGTGGGAGGTGAGAGAGAAAGAGAGAGAGAGAGAAAAAGAGAGAGAGAGAGAGAGAGAGAGAGAGAGAGAGAGAGAGAGAGAGAGAGAGGTGGAGATTGGATTTAGGGCCACATATTTTCCTGGCAGGCACTTGAACTCTTGCTTGAGTGACACATCCAATTCTTCTTTTGCTTTATTTATCCAAATAAGGTCTCATATTTTGCCTGAGCCAGCCTAGATTTCAATCCTCTTCATTATGTTTTCTGTGTAGCAGGGATGATAGGCAATCACCAACTCACCCACCTTTTTATTGGTTAAGATGGAGTCTAATGATTTTTTTTTTCCCTGAGCTGGCCTCAAATCATGACCCTTTTGGCCTTCACCTGTTATGTAGCTACTATTAGAGATAGGAGCCATTATGCTTGTCTGAAATAGTATAGTTAAACAGTTGTGTTTTTTCTGTTTAGATCATATCTCAATACGTTTATTTTTTAAAAATTATAGTAACACTGTAGTCCTTTAAAATCATGCTGCCAAACAGCTTCCACATTTTAAGGATATTAATATTTCACTGGAAAAGATTTTTAAAAGTCAAAATAATTTCCAAGGCTTTTAAGAAATAACTAAAACTATCAATAAAAGAGCCCAGTGCCTGGTGGCTCATTCCTGTACTCCTACTACTCAGGAAGCTGAGATCTCAGGATCATAATATAAAGCCAGGCCAGGCAGGAAACTCGACGAGACAGTTATCTCCAATGAACTGCCAAAACGCTGGAAATGGAGCTGTGGCTCAATTGGTAGAGCACCGGCCTTGAGCAAAAATAGCTCAAAAACAGCACTCAGGCTCTGAGTTCCAAACAGAAATAACTTCCCAAACTATTACCAGTGAGTGGAGATGGACTGACAATAATTTCTTTAGGGAACATGGCTAAATTATGCCACCAAACTACTGGTACAACTCGTCCAGCATCAATGCCGAAGACATACATTTCATTTGAGATTAAGCCATTTTGTTTTTTAAAAAAATGTAAAAGGAAAGCTCTCAAATACTTTTCTTATTAGTTTTTATTCCATGTTATCATAAAAAGCACAAACATTTAATAAATTTTTCTCACCTTTGAGACCCATGCATGCTTTTTGGTTATAGTTTGGCCTGCATTAGTGAATTTCTGACCTAACTCGTTGGGTTTAGGGATCATGATAGATGAACAGAGATGATTCCCCTCTTAGTTTTATTTTTTATTTTTTTTTTATCAGGCCTGATGTCTGTAGATTTTCCTAGCAGTATGTTCTCTCTAAAATAATAAGGTCTCGAGAGAGAACAAAGAACAGGGACCTTGTTTATAATATTGTGCCCGCTAACAAATGAGTGCACGGATTTCTGAGTGCATGTTTTTCTGTGTATGTGCATTCATATCCCCAGAAGATTTAAGACCTCATTTCAAAATTTTAAATTGCATAGGAAGATGATACTGTGTATCGAGACATTAATTCTTTTCATAATGAAGAAATGAAACTGGTATGAAACTAGCGTATTTAATCTTTGCATCATATTTTAGCAAGAGAAATCTGGTTTCTATTGACTCAGTAGATGCTTGTCATATCTAATTTATTGTGGTCGAGTTTTGTGCAAGCAAACATATATGAAGGTACAAGTTTCATGTATAATTGGGAAGCATAGATAAAAATAATTTGACATTGAAATTTATACTTAAGAAATGGTACACTTCACTGCAATCAATTTTTCATTATGCTGTTTCGATCAATAGCTACAAATAAGATATAAAAACTCTATTATTGATGGGGCATATGTCAGTATAAAATGTGCAGTTTTCTATAGCTTTTCAGATATACAAAATTATATTATATGCTTTCCAATGATATTCATATTGCTCTGAAAGAATGCCTATGAAAATCAATGTACAGTAAGTCAACATGGAGATATTTTATAATACTGAAAAAGAGGAAAACACATATTAAAAAGATACTATTGTTTAAAAAATATTATCTTAAAGTTCTTTGTAAGGGATTGGTCTGACTTGTTGAAATAGTGAAGATACTTTGTTGATGTGTTTTTGTGTTTTTCCTCCCAATTGGAAAACCAGTTTAGCTTGGTCATTACCAAATCTGATTATCTGAGAGAGCTGCTTGGCCTTGTGACATTTATCAAATGAAATGCATCCTGCACCCGGGTCCACAGACGCTTCCTAGAGATGAGATTGCTTCAGATAGTTCCAGAGCACACATGCACAAAGGGAGAGATTAACCCAGGTACAAAAATCTTCAAGGATCCAAAGAAATGTCAATACATGGTGCCCATAATATTTCTGCTCTTCTAAAAACATAATCACACTATCGTAGGCTCATCTGTTCAGAAAATAAATATGATCTGGACAATGAAGGTAATAAAGATAATGCTGGCATTCGACAGCTTGAAATGCAGTAAAAATTACTGAGGACATTTATTTCTTCATTCAAATCTTGATGGGAAGGGTTAAACTTACATGTAACTTTTTTCCACACCTAAACAAACAAACAACCGCAACAAAAATAAGTGCAGACTTATTTTAAGATCCAGATCTTTTTTATTAAATTAATTCAGTCAATCATTTCTGCTTGCATGATAATCAGTTTGGTCATAATATAAATATGTTACAATCTCTGATAAATTATGTCTATGTGGCCAGTTACAAACAGTGCCAGTTTTACATCTCTTGTTTCTGAGAAAAACAAAAAAAACTTGTTTAAAACACATAACTCAAATATGAGACTTGTTTCCAAAAGGCTCATCTTATATTTATAGCCAAATGATATTTATTCATTACCTGGACAAACACAGTGCTCTGTGGGATGCCTGAACCTACTGGTGAGGCAGAAAGGGAGAAGAAACCCACCTAGAGAGATTGATATTCACATTTGAAAAGGCATATAGTTCTAATTTAGAAGGTAATTTATCTCCAAGTGAGATGATTATGAGTAAGCGATGCTTTGAAGAAAAATAAAGAGATGGCTATTACTTCACGGGTGGCCTTCAGGTGAATAGAGCTACCATAAAATTTCTATAGCCTCCAAGCTTAAACCTGAGACATATTCTCTCACTATTCTGGAGGCTTTAAGTCCAGGATCAAGGATCAAGGTGTCAGCCAGCATGATGGTTTCTCGTGTGTGTGTGTGTGTGTGTGTGTGTGTGTGTGTGTGTGTGTGCCTGCATGCACACGCACTAGTACTGAGGCTTGAACTCGTGGCCTGGGAGCTCTTCCACGTGAGCCATGCTTCCACTGCTGCCTTTATAATGATTGAGTGCCATCAACTTTCCTGCCCAGGCTGACTCTGAATGTGTAAACTGCGGTCTGCAGATCTCAGTCTCCTTTGTAGCTAGGATTATAGCCCTGAACCACCAGCACGGGCCTGTCCTCTAGCCATCAATTGCTGGAGCTCTTTTCCCTGTGTCCTTACATAGCCTTCTCTTAGGCCATGCATCACAGGTGCCCCTTCCTTTCTTGTAAAGACAGCAGTCCTATTGGATCAGGATCCACATGTAACTTTCCTAGGGTTGCGATGTACACATTTTTGGAGGAAAGACACAATTCAGTCCATAACAGAGGCTGAGAAATGTGTTGAATCTGAACGTGAGGGAGCTCATTTCCCTACATGAAGTGTTGATCATCACATGCCACTAGGAGCTTCACAATTAAAAATTACAGAAAAAACAACTGGAACTGCAAACAAAACAGAAACTGATAAGCTGACAAGTTTAGACAGGTGCCTTTTCTATGGGTAGTTGCGTCGGCAATGGCGTGCCCCAAGGGAGGATGGCTTGGTCTTACCAGGGGGCAGATGTGGCCCGACTGCAGCCATGGGTGAGCAACATGGTTTAGGGAGACTGTGGAGGACCACAGGAAACAGCTAAAGCATCACACAGATTCTTGAGCATACAAGGTCTAGAAAGTGAACTTGAGGAGAACATATTTTGATTAGATACCAAGAGCAATAGTTGTACTTTCTAGTGATTTTGCTGGAGAAAAGAGAAGACAACAGCTTCAGGATCTCCTCGTTTTCTTCTGGAGCTCACCGAAGCAGAAGCATAGATACTCTGGAACTTGAAACTTCCTGTGTATCTATTAATGATGCATTTTCTTTCTTTGTTTTAGGAAATCATAGTTTCCTGAAAGGGCAAAGAAAAAAAACTAACAGCAATTCCCAGTAGTTCACCAGCAGTTGCTCTACATTTAGCTTTCAAGAAGTATTTGTAAGTTTCGCCTGTCATCCTGGTTCCATGAGATTATTAAGCCAAGCTGGAGGGGGTCCAAGGTCGCCACACTAGTTATGAGGAGTCCTTACAGGTTGTCAGTTCTGTCTGTTCCCAAGAAGCAAGCTTTAATGGAAGGTATGGTGCAGAGTTCTAGGGCTCTGACAGAAAGGGGCAAGGCATGAATCACTTAATAATGAAAGGACAGACAAATTAAGAGCACAATGGCTTCTAGTAAGCTAAGTGAGGGAAGGGGAGTGGGAATAGGGGGCCTACAGGAATACTCGGAAGCATCAGAGATCTACAGGCAAGGAAGACAAATATACAGGTGTTGACTGACCTCCCTCCCAGGCCTCAGATGACATGACAAATGACTCCACCAACAACAGCTTGCAACTCTCTGCATCTTGCAAGGCCACAGGCTTGCATGAGTCGAATCAAATTGTGTGTATTTAGAACACCATAATCTTTACATGCCACTCACTCTTATCTACATTTTTATTAGTAGCAATTAGCTATATAGGGAGGTTCATGTTCACGAGACCATATACATACAATGTACCTTGATTCTATTTGTCCCCTGCATTACACTCCCTCATTCCCACTGCTCCCTTTCCCAAAGCTAATCTCCACAAGATTACGTTGGTGGGCTGGGAATATGGCCTAGTGGCAAGAGAGCTTGCCTTGTATACATGAAGCCTTGGATTCGATTCCCCAGCACCACATATATAGAAATCGGTCAGAAGTGGCGCTATGGCTCAAGTGGTAGAGTGCTAGCCTTGAGCAAAAGGAAGCCAGTGATAGTGCTCAGGCCCTGAGTTCAAGGCCCAGGACTGGCAGAAAGAAAAAAAAAAAAGATACCTTTGGTGCATTTTCACACATGGACTAAAATATTTTGATGTAGAGCTGGGTGCCAGTGGCTCACATCTGTGAACCTGGCTACTCAGGAGGCTGAGATCTGAGGATCATGGCTCAAAGTCAGCCTGGGCAGGAGAGTCCATGACAATTTTACCTCCAATTAACCACCAGAAAACTGGAAGTGAGGCTGTGGTTCAAAGTGGGAGAGCGCTAGTCTTGAGCAGAACAAAACCTCAGGGACAATGCCCCGGCCCTGAGTTCAAGCCCCATGACCGAAAATAAAATAAAACTATTTTCATGTAACCCCCTTTTCTCTGTTTATCCTGCTCCATTTTGGGGGAGAAAGTCTTAGTCCAATGTGCTGTTTTGAAACTCATGCTTACATAGATACATACACACACATACAGACACACCTGCACACATGCATGAGCACACACACAATTTCTGTCTATTGGTTTGAATACATGTGGTTTGGTGATCGTTTCAAGGTACTGATAGAGTATTGGAAATGACATAGTACTTGATGATAGCAAAATGTCTTTAAGTATTCTAACATTAAAATCTGGGAAAAAAATCTGAAAAGCACAGCTATAACCAAAAACATTTGACATTTTAGAAAGCATATCCTTGGGTATTCATAACATGAAAAAAGAGAAAATATTCATTGAGTATATTTCAAAGTATGGAATGTTATTACAGGATAGAAGGCTTAGCTCAACTTCCCAGTTTTCAGCCAAATACACAAATTATTGATATGCATTCATGGAGAACATTGCAGGTTATCTGATAGAAGGAAAGTCCTCAAGTTAGTAGCTGACGATTATTTTAACAGAGTAAGGTTAAAGTAAAGAAAAAAATAGAAATGTTTCCTGTTCTTCATGTAAGAAATTGGAGTTAACAATTCAAAATGGTGATTCCTCTCTGTTGCTTTTATACTTTTGGAGCTGAGCTAATCTATGTAGCCATGTCATCTTTCAACTCGTAATTCTCAAACAATGGATTGGAGTGGTGAAAGAGGGTGAAGCCCATGGAAAACACGGGTGACCTTCAGGACTCCATTTTGTTAGTCAGGCCTTTCATTCCCTCTGTCAATATCTATTCCTCAAGAGTCTACTGAGTTTGACCATTTCAGAGAAAGCAGAAAGAGATAGCCTCTCCTATAATTTAAAGAAGATTGATGTAGATAGCCTCTTCCACCTCTCCTGATCTTGTAAACTCCTTGTTCAGTTTACTTTCTGTTTTTCAACTTCTGAGCTTGGCTCTTTTGATAGTTGGTTAACAATAATTTCATTTCCCAGTCTCCTCATCTGTCTATCCTGCTTCTTGGTAGAAACCTTTGGAAGACCTTGAGGCCTGGGTTACCATGTTAGAGATATACTGTTTTGTCATGGTGGTTTGTTGTGTGGGAATGCAGACGTCAACTCGAAAGGAATTGGTCAAGTCAAGGTTTATTTGTGTGGAGAAGGGCATGGAAGCCCCAGAAATGGCGTAAATCCTCACAGATGTGCGTGCTGTGGGCTGCTCTGCCTTTTATCTTGTCCCAGTGAACCCTGACCTAGACTGGTCAGGTTTAGGGTTCACAATATCTCACAAATGGCTAAAACCTAACTTTTAAACCCAAAACAGGGGAGAAGGGAACTTTCTGATAGGCTTTTAATGAACCAAAGGTGTGGTGGGAAGGGTCTGGGCAAATCTTCTGGGTCTTACATCTTAGTAAGCCAGTTTCACATGCAAAGGAAGAAAGGCTTGGCAAAGCAAGCATTCTAAAAGAGAACCAGGATGACAACAAATAAAAATAGAGTGTTACAAATGAATATAACGCACTTGGATAGAAAAGACCATCCCCTCCCCCCTCAGCTGTGGGGAAGCATGTCTTTGATTATTTTGTGATTTGAGGGTAAGGAAGAATTCATGGCTCAGTTTATCAAGATAGCTGGCCTAGAGGATAAAAAAAAATATGATGACTTCATTTAAACCTGAAAATCAGTGATATCCAAGGTTAAAGGTTCGAGTAAAAGAAAACATGGAAGTCATATTGAAAGGCGAGAGCAATAATAATTAGTAATGACTAATAAACTAGTGATAAGGCCAGATAAAGTTTGCTTGTAACAGGAAACATAGTGCAGCTGCTATCTTTGGTAATCATGTGGTTCAACATAGACAGTAAGTCAACAAAAATCAAAATAGCAACCTTAATGCAAAAGCTGTTCTAAGGGAACAACATGACCCAGGGGAATGAAAACAGGTTCTAGACTCAGATGATTTTGGTTTACAGCTTCCAAGCAGTTCTTTTTGTTCTGTGTTTCTATCAGCCAAGCTTTGTTGAAATGATTTCAGCAATCTACCCTCTATTTTCTTAGCTGTTAAGTGGAGCAATGATATGTGTATTCATCATATTATATTAATATTTATCACACAGCTAAAACAATGCTGCCACATATTTCTGTGTTAGCACAAATTGGTACATTGACATGATGTAGTTAGCTTTTGGATATCTGTATCTGTAGGAATCAAAATATAACTTGGTTCAGATGCACACATGTCTAAAATTAATGTGAATTAAAAATAACATGCCAACCTAGACATGTTTAATATTTCAAGTGCACTTACTAATTTCTCTTAACTTCTTAAAATTACTTATTTGTAATTATTTCTCATGTATCATGTATAATAAACAATAGACAAAAAAGTAGTCAATGACCAATGTATGTGAGGGAATTCTTTTGAGAGAAACTATGACCTTTTCCTTATCATTGTGACAGCATTCAGAATAGAGAATACAATGTTTAGCACATTAAATGATACTATGATGTCTTGTTCTTAGGGGGAAAAAAAATTAAAGACACTTTTCCAGAAAAGATATTTAATTGGCCATTGGAAAGATAGCTGGGATAGTTTTGTGGAAACTTATCAACCAACTATGTGTTATTTACTTAAGTATTTTGATGAAATCTAACATATGATTCAATAAATATTTACCAATCACTAAGATTAATATTTGCATAGTTGTGGAATTGATGCATTAAAGAGACCTATATTATGAATCTAAAATACCATAAAATGGATTATTCATGGACATTCCAAAAAAAATTCTATCAAGTAGAAAAGAATCAGAAAGCTGCCTCTGGCAACTGTAATCTTCTCAAATTTCCACTTGGCTAATTAATTTTGTAGCAAAAATTATTTAAAGATAATCATCACTTTCAAATTGTCATACTTTCTATCCTGAGGTAGGGCAACATTGCCAGTGATTAAATTCTAATGATTAAATGATCAAGTGAAAAGCAATTTAGTATAATACTATTTTAAGCATAAGAAATATTTGAAAATAGAGCCCAGTAAACTGTAGGGGACTAAAATAAGTAATGGGTTATTTGCTCCTTCTCCCTTGCATCTCCAAATTAGGGAATCAAATAAATAAGAGCTCTTTTCTTGTCTCATAACAAAATTGAAAGATACGTACAGTTGGCTCTGATCCTCAGCTTTCTAAACTGCCGCACAATGGCTCATCAGTCATAGGCCCATAGACATTCTTAGACAAAAGAGACTGGGGAAATTGTCTCCTATATTTAACTAATCTCCTTCACAAATCTGTGAATCTATTAGCTTCTGCATATTTGCACTAATATTCTGAAACAGATTCTTGTGGACTAGACTTGTCCTCTGGTGTTAGAATTACTATAAGCAAATTATAAATAGTTGGCTTGCCTTGGTATTAGTAGCTGAGATTTCCCACAATTAAGAAGTAATGCAATTTTACCTGAGCCAAAGTTTGATATATTTCATTCAGTTTTAATTTGAATACTTTCATTGCCTATATCTATTATTTGTTTTATGGATTGCCTGCTATGTGCTAGACATTGGCAAAAAAATGGATAACATGCATTTAATTGTTCAAGCAAAATACAATTTTGTGGTGAAGACAGACACACAAAGGGCTAGCAAACTTCAATAGCACGCAACAATAAAGCCATGCACAGGAGGTTACTACAGTCATGAATGCTTTAATTCTCTATAGGTGTCATTCATTTGGAGATAGGTACAATTTTTTTCCTTATTGTCTAGTTAAGGGGAAAGGGTAAGAGACTTTTTTTAAAGAATTAAAAAAAAAAACCAAGCAACTATGACCACAAAATGTAAATAAAATTAAAATAACAAAAACAGAAAGAAAAGAAATTGATACAATGTCTCCAAGCTAGAAAATCACTGCCAATCAATATTCAAACTTGAGACTTGCTCAAGATCTTTCCAGGAAAGGTCAGAGGATACCTGAACTGACTGAACTGGTTCAGGGGCAGGAACCAGGGGGAAGGCCCACGTAGCTTGGGTAAACACAGACAGTGGAACTCAAATGCTTGTGATAAGAGGATAGAAATTCAGTGTGGCTGAGAATTCCGTGTAAGAGTACAGCTCTCTCTCTCTCTCTCCCTCTTTCTCTCCCTCCCTCCTTTCCTCCGTGTGTGTGTGTGTGTGTGTGTGTGAGTGTGTGTGTGAGTGTGTGTGTGTGTGTGTGTGTGGCTTCATTGTAGTTTTTTTGTTGTTGTTATTGGTTTGCCACCAAGGAAGCTTAATATTTAATAGGAAGAAATTAGGGTGGCTGTTCACTTTTACTGAAGCAGGTAGTAAGTACATTCTGACTGGGCCTGTAATACAACCAGTGTCAGCTTGGTTACAGGTATCTCAAAATTAATAGAGGAGGTCAAGTTGAAGGGGATATTTTTTTGGCTAGGATTAGATAAAAGTGAACACAAATCTGTTGTTATGGAATGAGTGTGAGCAAATATTTGTAAAGAAAACGGGCTTTTTAAATACTGAACCCAAAACAATTGGCTTAAAGCTGAAGAGAATCACGCTTCTCTTTCTCAAAGTTCTTCATGGATTTGGTGTTCTTGTATTTGCATTTCTTCTTGGGCTGACTGTGGGTGGAAACCCTCGTGATTTATTACTCAGGAAGCTTCCTAGACTGCCTGTACGCATCTGCATGTGATAGCATAAATGCAATAGGAGATATTTATTTTGATAACTGTTTTTTGAAATTGCTGATCACAATGAAAAATTAACCACACAACCACACAAACAAATAAAGACCACTGTCTAACAACATGAATGCTTCCAGGTGAGACCGGTCTAATTGGTTAAACAAATGAAAAAACATGGTAAAAAGAAATAAAGAAATAAATGCCTACGCAAAATCGTTTCTGTTTTTTAACAAGCAGAACTTAATTTCTCAGTCCTGTGTAATCAATGAAACTGCATAGAGTCCTGGGATCAGAGGGGGCCCGGTCGCTTCCATTGGTTTAATGGTCTGCATTAAATCCTGACATTATTAATGGTTTTATTTTTGAATGAGATTATGAGCATACACAAGTCTGGGACCTCCATTCCTATAGGTTCATATCTTTTACCATCTGCCTGTCTTCTCAGGTCAAGCTGTTGTTTGCATCCAACACTAACCCCACCCAGAGACATCTACTGTCTTACACCCTTGCAGTGTGGTGGGCATGTGGAAAGGTGGAGGGGCTTCAGCAGCTGGGAGGGTCTTCTGTACCCTACTCTTGTCCCTGTGTCCACGGAATGTGGCTCTGTATACCAGAACAAAAGTCACCATGATAGGTTGAAGAAAAGGCCATCGAGTAAAGAAAATGTGCTTTTCTTTCTTTTTCCCCTCTCTTTCCTTTTCTCCCCTTTTCTACTTTTCTTTCTTTTTTTTTTTCTTTTTTGGCCAGTCCTGGGGCTTGGACTCAGGGCCTGAGCACTGTCCCTGGCTTCTTCTTGCTCAAGGCTAGCACTCTGCCACTTGAGCCAGAGTGCCCCTTCCGGCCATTTTCTGTATATGTGGTGCTGGGGAATCGAACCCAGGGCCTCATGTATACGAGGCAAGCACTCTTGCCACTAGGCCATATCCCCAGCCCAACCCTTTTCTACTTTTGCTTCCTTACTCTTTCTAATCCCTTTCCTTTATTTTCTGTCCCTCACCTTCTTCCCTTCCTTCCTTCCTTCCTTCCTTCCTTCCTTCCTTCCTTCCTTCCTTCCTTCCTTCCTTCCTTCCTTCCTTCCTTCTTTCCTTCTTTTCTCCTTCTTCTTTCCTCCCTTCCTCTTTTTCTTTTTTTCTTTCTGTCTGTCTGTCGGTCTCTGTCTGTCTCTCACCCTCCCTCTCTCCCTCTCTCTCTCCCGCCCTCCTTCCCTCCCTTGCTTCCTTCCTTCCTTCCTTCCTTCCTTCCTTCCTTCCTAGAATGACTCTTGAATTTTCACTTTGTATAGCAGGCCCTGATTTAAAAGAACACAGTTTCCCTGAACAAATTATGACCATCTTTCCTAAAGACCTAATAATTCCCCTACTATCCCACTCACTGTCAAGATACCTGTGGTATATTTGCAATC
This sequence comes from Perognathus longimembris pacificus, assembly GCF_023159225.1. Classification (NCBI taxonomy): domain Eukaryota; kingdom Metazoa; phylum Chordata; class Mammalia; order Rodentia; family Heteromyidae; genus Perognathus; species Perognathus longimembris. Next base: position 6,651,568 of record NC_063168.1, on the reverse strand, counting down.
CTGAGTAATACTGTTAGTCACTGTTAGTCTGACAGTAACAATCCAGTCAGACTTTAGTCTGACTTGAGTACTGGATCGTTATTCTGAGAATGTGAATGGTAAGAAAGGACGTGAGCAGGACTGACTCTCTCTCATGTGATCACAGTCATAGGTGGAATAACCCACCAGTGAATGTTTTCCAGAGTATGTGCTGAGGCTTGGATTCCATTGACAATGGATGTTTCTTCCTTTCCCTATTAAAGGAGATGTCTTCAGTTCAGACATAAAAGGGAAGGCAAAGAAAGAAAAAGAGGATGGAGGTGAGGGCTAAGGGGAAGTGGAAAGAGCAGAGGAGAAGAGGAAGGGAAAGGAGAAGAAAAAGGGGAAGAAAAAGAGGAGGAAGAGAGAAACTGCAGGAGGAAGGGAAAGAGGAGGATATCCCCAATTTTATCCCTACCTTTGTGTTGGGCTCTGGCTATACCTTTAAGGGGGCAGTCCCAAGAGGCCTGCTTCTTCTCCCGCCCTGGGGCTGCTGGCTGTTAGCCACTCCCACCCCCTTCCGGGTTCTACCGGAAGAGGTAGCAAACCAGCCCTGCCTTCCACCTGGGCCACATGTGTGTCAAAATGGCGCTGGGCCAGGCCCAAGGGGCGGTCCTATGGGATATGATGACCGCCCATAGAGGCAGTGCTGTGACATCACTATGATGGGCAGCTTATCAGCCTATCGCTAGTATGCAGTTAGTCCCTCCCCTTCCTGCCACCATTACTGTTATATAAACCCCTCCCCTGAGTAAAACCGTGGAAGTTCCAGAAGCTTACCCCCCCAAACGCCCGCGTGACTCCCATGTCGTTCTTTAAGTGTGCAAGGGGAGGGGGGGGGCGTCTTGCGACTATGCACCACCAAGGTTTGCACTTTGGGCCTCACGATATGCGCAAGGGTGAAAGGGGTCCCGACACCTTTGAAAATCATTTCACTTGTGTTTGCTTCCTGCTAGGCCTTGGTAAAAACTGCAGGGTTGAATGCAAGTACTGCCAAAGGAAATTTCCCAGTCTTGTTCAGATTGGTGCTGAGGGGGACTTCCTGGGCTCCTCCCCTAGGTCCTCCCAACATCCATCATTGTTGCTATTATTATTATTCATTTATTTATTTATTTATTCAGTATTTTTCATGTGTGTGCTGGTGCTAGTGCATGAGCTTAGGGCCTGGATGCTATCCCTGAATGCTTGTGCTCAAGATAGTGCAACAGTTCCACTTTCAGCTGTGTTAGTAGCTCATCAGAGAAAAGATTCTCAAGGACTTTTTCCTGCCCAGGCTGGCTTGAAACTAGAATGCTCAGGTCTCATCCTCCTAAGTAGCTAGTATTACAGGCGTGAGCCACCTGAGCCCACTTTCTTTTGAGTTCTCATTCAGGTAATCTTCGCTTGGTTGCTTGTCTTTTCCATCTTTCCTATGCATATTCTCTGCCAACACTTTCTAGTTTCCATGGAGGTGATTAAACCATGCACTGCTCTTTTACAGTGCCATCCCTCATTGGTTTCCCTTCTGCCCTTCATGTGGAATTAGTTCCCTGTTCCCTTTGTTTGGCTGTCCTTGGTATCAGCTGATTGGATTTATGGTGAATGTACCACTGAATGCCAACCTACATATTACTGTACCCTGCAAATCTTCACATGTGAAATTTACATAGTTTGATAAACACGAAGGAAGTATTTCATGTGTGAGAGATTAAGTTAGTTAAAGGATTCTCTCTGCAAAACAGTAATCATAAGGCATTTCTGGAATTATGATATTCTGCGTTCTAAGCTTTCTGAAATAAATTTACTAAGCTATAAGAGCCTAATATCTATCATTTGCATGCACATGCATGTATGTTTATGCATATATATTTATGTATGTACACATATGCTCATATATGTATAAACATGTACATAAATATATGTATAATTATATGTAGTTGTATATGTATAAGTATATACAAGTATACATAGTATACACGCATGTATATACATACACAATTTCTTGGATCACACAGTCTATATTGGCATAAAACGAGCCTTGATTCATCATATCATTCTTGCAAGATGAGAAATAAATAAAACCACACCCCACAGCCTTGTTCTGTAACTCATCTTAATTTGAAATCTGAAATACAGAATCTTTAAGCTTTAAGTTCTGACATCATTTAGCACCATGATTTCCTTGAACAAGTACAATTGAAAGGAAAACAAAAAAAAAAGAGTCTACTACCACTTCCTTGTTGCTCTCATCCTACCCAGTAAGTGCCACAGAGTGTACTGCAGGGCTAATATCCTATGTCTGGTATTTGTGGCTTTAGTTTCAAGTTTCATCCATGAATTCCCCTGCCATCATCCTCGTACAGCTCCATGAGTTGTTCTTGGTATTCCAGATTTTCCCATTCTAATTTAGCAGTGTAGCTCTGGGAAAAGGGAGAATCCTGAGTATATGGGAAACTATATTGTAATAATTAATCCTCGACCATCCATTGGGCAATAAAGACAAGTTTTACAGAAGTGTTCTTAAATTTGCCTCTTTTACTTTTGTATCTCATACCACATGGAAATTACACATAACTTAACAGAAACACAGAAACAGAAACGGAAATATACGTTTAACAGAAATGCATTTCTATGTGGCAAAAAATTTTCATCTTGTCTTACTTCTTATCACTGTTTCTTATCTATAAATTTGCAACTCTTGCACACCTGTGCAAAACATTTTAGATTTGCCAGTCAAGTAATTAGACCTTTGTTTGAAATCTGAATATTTTTATAGCATAGACTACCCTCTCTATAGCTGGCTGGCAGGATTTGTTTTTCACTTCGTGAGCAATCTATTCTTTGTAGAATGTTCCCACACATGTCCGTGTCTATTTTTCAGAATGATGTCTCAAAGGATATGACCCTTTTGCTCCCAGTAACCTTTCATGGGGCTGAATCGCCTTGGACACTGGTGCCAGTCATCACGATTTGATTTGCTATGGTAAGAATAAGATTATATCTAACAGACGATGTCATTTCCAGGTTCAATAGGCACAGATTTAAAACTAGTCCTCTCTTTGACCCTCTGGATTCTCTTGAACTCTTGCACTTTCTTTGACAGTGTTTGTGAATGAATGAATTCATGAAAACCCAAGGTTATTTTAATGATAATGGCACTGCCCTGACAAAGGAAAAGGCAGGGGCATTCTCCTTGGCCAGGGTGTTCCTTCTCCAGGGCGGACTTCCTTCCTGGCAGATGACTGCGGAGTGAATTCCTGTGGATGGGCGAAGGCTGAGAGCGGCTGTGTGTCTGCAACCTCGCTGCTGCTACTCATCTGTGAACATGACATGCCTGAGAATATCATGTCACCATGGCAACCACAAACATGGGGCTAAATTCCATTAGCAACAGTGACTCAGTGAGTCAAACAGATAATGCACTGGGCCTGGCCAATGGCCCACAAAGGCTTCTATGCAAGTTGGGATGAATTAACTTGAGCTTGTTATGGCTGCATTGATATAAATTCTCACTTCAGTGACTTCTGTCCTAACAGTTATGTGATTTTTTTTACATAGACACTTAAAAACACATTAACTTAGTCCCCCATCATCTACGGATGTGCAGTTGGGGTGCGTTCTGCTTTTTATGAAATACCAATGAGTCTCATGTCTTTTATGAGTCTCATGTTTATCTTTTCCATTTGTCTAGATGATAGTTTAAAACATATTTTCTCTGCAAAACGAATGACAGGGAGTTGAAATTTTTAAGTAATGTTTTTTTTTTTAAATTACTTCCTTTGAAACTTTGAAAAATAACTTCATAATTGACAGCATTTTTTATTGAGATCAATTACATTTTTTTAAAAAGAAAACCACATTTTAACACAAGATCACCTGGCCAAAAAGAGAAAGTTAAGCTCTTTGATGTATTTAACACAATTTTGAGGACATCGGTTTTAGATAAGATTAAAGAATGTAGACATTTTCAGGACAGCTTTACGTGAATGCCCTTAGTTAGCTTTTTATTATCGGATGTGCATTCCTCCTGATATCCTAAATTCAAAAGCATTACAATCATTCTGTAAAGAAAAACCTGATAGTATCAGGAAGGTTGCCTTCCTTTACCCAAGAAGTCACTGGACAGGAAATCAACTTCCAATGAAGCACAACATTTTATGAGAGGAGAGAGGGAAGGTAAGGGAGGGAGAAGGAGGAGAAATGAGGTGAGGAGAAGAGAGAGAGAGTGTGAGGCAGAACAGGAGAGAGAGAGAGGAACACGTTTGTGCTGGAGCATCTACAAGTTACTAAGAAAAGTCAACTGGAAAACAATGAGTGAGCAGCTCCTATGACCACACAGACTTAAATGGGATCAATCTATAGGGAGAGTAAGCGCAGGGCGACTCCCCGGGGCCTGCTTTTCCCATGAATGGAGGTCATCAGCGCTGGAGAGGCTTTTGGCCAAGACACTGTTAGGATGAATATGGTATTTGAAGACAAGCTAAACACAAGGGGATAAAAAAAAAACAGTTGGATGATTCTCATAGTCAAATCATAAAGTGCTTAGGTTTGACCTTCCCAATGGTACAAAAGAAATTGTATGTGTTTTGTTTTAATAGGTGTAACTTTGATGGACTTTTTTTTTTCTAAGTATTGCAATATGTCCTCAATCCATGTGCTCCAATAGGCTTAAAAATGTACTTCCCCTGGATGGCTACTTCAAAACATAAAACCCAGTATCTTCATTCATTTTTTTGTGCATGTGCGTTTGTGTACAGGTGTACGTGTGTGTGTTTCTGTCTTTCTCTCTGTGTCTTTCTCAAAAGCAAGAAGCCAGAAACTATCCATTCTTTTATTATGGCAATACATTAACAAGTTTCTTCTACTTACAAGATTGAAAAAAAATACTATAGAGGCTGTGTAGAAAGTATGACCTATTTCTTAAATAGATAGTAAAATTATGGTGCACTAAACCAGTTAGAGAGGCCAGTTTAAGTCAATTGAGTTATTTAATGTAAATCTGAATTAAAGTAAAGCAAAGCATCATAGTCAAGCTCGCTTTAATATTTCAATGTAAGAGTGGGGCATTTTTCCTTTATATCATTAAAGAATAAATAGGCATAAATGGTTTAATAAATGGTTCGAGTGGTACAGTGCCAGCCATGAGCAAGAAAGCTAAACAGGAGCAACAAATCCTGAGTTAAAGCCCCAGTACCAACATACACTCTCTCTCTCTCTCTCTCTCTCTCTCTCTCTCTCTCTCTCTCTCTCTCTCTCTCTCTCTCTCTCTCTCTCTCTCTCTCTCTCTCTCTCTCTCGGCATTCACATTTACATATATTTTTGTAAATTAAAATGAACACTAATTGCTTCTGGACATTTGAAAGCAGCTTATCTTTGAGAATACTTCAAACTTTTAGAATACTTCAAACTTGCACTTTCTTTGTACTCCCAAATTTACAGTTAGGAGGTAAACTTAAGTTAGTGCCTCTTTCCTATGCCATTTACTTTTTTTTTTGTTTCTTGGTTTTTACTCTTGTGTTTGTTTTGTTCCTGTATATATTAGGCTCTAAAGCACATACATTTCAATTGTTGAGACTTGGCCCTACTCAAAATAGTCAGTGCTCATTAAGTACAATAGTTTTGTTGGCAACTTAAAACAACTACATTTCCCATTTTTCTTGAGCCTACGACCTTGCTAGCAGGTGCTGTTTTCAAGCCAGGCCCTTGGTGGCTAAAGCAAATTGACTACAATATAGCACCTTTATAAGTTGTGAACCCCAGCCTTTTAATTCTTCTTGCTGGAGTTTTAGAGGTGAGCAAGGTGAATGTCTTGCCATCTCCAATTTGTCTCTCGTCTCCTTGTGTATTCACTCTTCCCATCGCCATTGCAATAACTCTAATGGGTCAGAATACAAGACACCCATGCCCTGTGTGGCAGTTGTATGTGGAGCATTTTCTCCTCTCTCTCTGGGGCTTCTGTTATTTTTTATTATCTCCTGCTTCTCTGATGTACCTGGGCTGCCCTCCCATCAGTCTCAATGTCAACACATGCATCAGGTGACAGTATTATCAGCAAGTTCAGCATCCTCCCCTCTCCCTCCCCTACCATTGTGTCAGCACCTGACCCCGAGTTGGTTCACAGCATTATTTTAAATTCTAATTCACTTATTTCACTCTGGGATTGTACTGATATTTAGAGGGAAAAATGAGCTGTTGAGGTAAGACGTAGGAACAGACATGTCTTCCTTTTTTTATAATGTTTATTAGATAAACAAGAGAGAAATCTGAGGTTCTCTAAAAGGAGTACGTGTGGTCATTCTGTTTTCTGGCTTGGTTGCTTCAAAATAATCAGATGACAACTTTTTTTCCCCAGAATTACTTTTCTATCTTCATTACATCAAATTGGAATCTTTAGGTAAGGCTGTCTTTAAGCACTACCAAAAAGTTGTGTATAAGACAAGATTGGAGCTATTCAAGGCCTACTATATCAAGCTTTGGAGAGATTACTCTCAGCCTATTAATTTCTTCCAGTGTGTTGAACTCAAATTATGATGTTCTTAATGCTAAGGGATTGTTTACTATAGGTGAGGAAATCTTGTAACTTGGCTATCTTTGGAAAGCTTTTCTAGTACATTATCAAGATGCACAGAAAGGCTTGACATCATAGTGTAGATAGCTTTTACTTGATCTGACAAACTCCGGCCATTCTAGGAGACATTGGAGCCCTCCTGTCCCCACTCAACCCTTGGGATTTATGACCTGTCTCACCAACTTGCTGCTTCTCATCTCTTTCCCAGGCTGGGGGTTCTGATACCATCTGCAAAGGAGAAAGAAAATTCCCTACTCGTAAATAGCAAGGACCACTACACCTCCTGTCCGTGATCTATCAGCTATTTTTGTTCTTGCTAAACAATGCTTATTAAAAGCCTCATAATTCACAAATTTTGGATGTTCTAACAAACTACCCTAGTCCTAGGGGTCACCAAATCCCAGAAGTTCATGTGTCCAGTTCTAAAGAGTAGAAAGGTCAAGATCAAGGCTCTAGCATATTAAGTGTCTAGTAAGGATACAATTGTGGGATATGAATGGCACCTTTGCTCTGTGTGTTCACGGGGCGAGTCGGGGTATCCTATGGGGTCCCTTCGATAAGGCCCCTGATTCCAGTTAGGAGGACTCTGTCCTCTGGACCCATTCACCTCACCAGCATTCTGCTTTCTAACATGATCATTGTGCAGACGAGGACTTCAGCTTAAAAACTTTGAGGAGCTTTTCAGTCTCCCATTATCTTATGTTGCTAATCATTACCAAAAGTTATAAACTCATATCTGAACTAAATGTGTTACTTCCCAGGAAGCACTAATCCACGGGAAAAAAGTAAAAATAGGTGAAAAAGAAGATGGTGTCATTTCTTTCTTTGGCAGGGGGGTAAGGGTATTTTTTGCCTCTATTATTATTATTGCCTCTATTATTATTATTATTATTTAGTGTACAAAGGAGTTACCATTTAACAATGGATCTTAATCAGTATCACCCTTTTCAACATTTTTATCCATCCCTCCCACCCTTCCCTCATTTTTCTTAATTTTGTAGGCTTAGCATTGAATGTTTGTTTGCATACTTTGTCCTTCCACCCTTTGTATGTTACATTAATTATCCTTTTTAGAGCACAGCTACGAAGAATAAGAGTCCAAAAGCCATAGATAACCAAGTAATAATTTTCAAGATCACAGATAAAAACAAGTTGCATAAAAGGCTGCTCAAAAAGCTTTGAGAATATTTTTAGTCAGCTTATTTAAACCTTTTCATTTTCTGGAACTTGTTTTGTAAGCTTTTAACTGTTTTTTTTCTTTTTAATGTGCCAGTCCTAGGGTTTGAACTTAATGCCTGGATGCTGTCCCTGAGCTTTCTAGTTTGAAGGTAGTGCTCTACCATGAGCCATAGCTCTACTTTTGATATTTTAGAAGTTCATTGGAGATGGGAATCTCATTCACTTTCTTGCCTAGGCTGGCTTTGAACTGTGATCCTCAAATTTCAGCCTCCAGAGTAGTAGGATTATAGGTATGAGCTACTAGCAGCCAGTATAAATCAGTCATTTGTTAAAAATTAAGGAACACAGATTTATCATAAACAAAAAAATGTGAAACGATTGTTATATCACAGTTGTAACTACTTTCAACATCCCATGTATAACTGTAGCTTCTATTATTGATGATCTTCTTGTATCACCTTCCTGTGGTTGTACCTACACTATCTCTGTATCTTATCTGAGTATATTGGAAACCGTGTATACTGGTATTAGAACTAGGAAATTGAAAGGGAATACCAAAATCGAGAGACGGTGTAAAAAAAAAGACAAACAACTACAAAAGCAATACTTGCAAAAATGTTTGGTGTAAGTGAACTGAACACCTCATGGGGGTGGGGGAAGGGAAAGGGGGAGGGGGAGGGGGAATGAGGGACAAGGTAACAAACAGTTCAAGAAATGTATCCAATGCCTAACGTATGAAATTGTAACCTCTCTATAATTCCATTTGATAATAAAAACTTAAAAAAATATATAAAAGGTGCTACACGAGGTGAAAAAAAAATAAATCTAATTACATAGAGCTGTCCTCCAAGAAAACATTGTGTTGATGGAAAATGCAGTTGAGGGCAGGGAACAGCTCACTACAATTCAGAAAAACAGGTGCATGGGAGTTCTGAGGAGGAGGAGAGCAACACACTAGACAAGCATGAGGCAGGAGACCAGCACCAGCCACTGTGTGGGGTTGGCAAGGTTCTGGCAATTCAGCTAGCCAGGTGTGGCCAGATACAAATAAACTGGGAATGGGTGACGTACAGCTGGCAGGCTGCTGAGCAAGTGGATTTTTTTTTTTTCATCCCCAAAGACCTTGAAAATGAGAGAAACAAGACAAAATTTGCATTTTATAAAGGGCAGTGTGGCATAGCTAGGAAAGGTAAACTGGATCAAGGAGAGACTGGAGAATGAGAGAAAGCTGGAGATAATGAGGGCACGAACTCGGCTAGTGATGCTTACGAGCCACTTCTACAGCCACAATCTAGTCCTCTTGAATTAAGCTCTTTCTCACAAAGGTACACACACACACACGTGCACACGCGTGCACACACATACACAGAGACACGCACATGCAACACAATGCCAACTTGTGGGATGTTTGTTTTATTTCCTTGTTTTGTTTTGTTTTTCATTTCTGGATATTTTTAAGTAGTTGTACAAAGGAGGTGTCATTGAACAGAGTAGTTGTGAAGACAATATGTCTTCATCAGTGTCACCCCTTTCAACCTTCTCATCCATCCTTCCCCTTCCCCTACACACTCCTTTTCTCACTCGTCTTTTTGTAGGATATACAGGGGATTGATTGATTTATTGCCTGTCACGAGGCTTGAACCCTGGACCCGGGTGCTGTCCTTGACCTTCTTTTGCTCCAGGCAAATGCTTTACCACTTGAGCCACAGCACAGCACCACTTCTATCATTTTTGAGTAGTTTGTTGGAGATACAAGTCTCATGTAATTTCCTGCCCAAGCTAGCTTCGAACCATGATCCTTAGATCTCAGTCTCCTGAGTAGCTAGGATTACAGGTGTGGGCCACCAGCTTCCAGCTACATTGGATTTTTGGCTGCATTCGACTCCTCTTCTTCTCTTCTTTCATCTACTCTTTGTTCCCCTTGACCCCATCGTTCTGGTTAGCACTATGCCATGCCACATTTGACCTGATGCTGGCCTGTGACAGTGACTGGTCATTCCAACCCTAGGCCTGAGAGCAGGGGGGGTGGGGGGAACCGACTGTCTAGGCTGGCCTGGGCTGCTGGGCTTTGCTGCTCACCGAGTGCCATATAGTGAGTGCATTTCTCATTCGTGGTGGATTTGAAGCCTAATGAGTTCACCAGGACATAACTTCACTCGTAAGTCGGGAACATTTGTATTTCTGCCTGACTGTGTCGTCCATGGTAATTAGCATAAACTAGCCCATGAAGTGATTTGGCTGGATGGATATGGAAAAGATCGCCCATTTGTATCCCATCATAGATACTGGATTGCTCATGCTGGATAATGAAAGATATGCAGCAATGTCGTTTTCCAAAGAAGCAAAGTAAGTTCTTAAATGGAGGTTGAACACGAGCGACTTGTTAGATCTGTCCTATCAGAGCCACCCCTGTGAGTCAAATGTTTTCCCTAAAATAATTGCCTTTCAGAAGACACATGGTTGCCTGGCACAATGCTACAACAAACCTAGACAATCTTGAGAGTATTATCTGAGGGCATTGCTTAATGTGAGGGTTTTTTGTTGTTGTTGTTGGTTTTTGTTTACAGAATTAGCTTTTCCATTTATACAACTCACATTTTAAAATGTACATTAAATCCTTTAGTCATACACGTCGTGCAGTTAACCTGATTCTTCTCCTTTGTAACTTTTGTCTTTGAATGTGATACTTAGGTTTCTAACACAACTAAGAAATGATAAAACAATTTTTAAACAACACTGATACATAATACAGCTAATAAAATAACTATATTCCTGGCTGAGCAGATTTCTTTCCTTTCATATTCTTTTGTTCATCTTAAATGTAAAACATTCTTATAAAAGAAAACATTTCATATAATTATGTTTGTACACAGTCAAGAGTTTGATCAATCCTAAAGTTAATGCTTCAAGTTACCCAAAAGTCATTACATTATTTACTTTGCCTTGAGACACAGTATAGGAAAAAATCTTGCATAGAACAGAAGTAAAAAAATGATACAATAACAGAGCTTGCTGAGCTATGTTTACATGGAAAGTTTCCTAAATTGAAGAGAGATGTTACTGATATAAGAAATTTTAGTTTAGGTAAACATCTTCATGTATCATTACTAAATTATGCTAAACAAATTGATAATAAATGTGGAAAAAAACCCTTTTATTTATTGATGCCATTTAAAAATTTCATGATTATTTTAAGTGAATATTTAACAAATTAACTTTAAAGACAAACATATTTATTGTATCTGTGTAGTCATAAATTATGCTGCTATTTAAAAAGGATATTTATTGAATCCTTTGGAAATTGGCTATTTTTTAATGTAAGCAAAAAGAAAAATGTCAATATATCACATATACTAAAACAAAATATGCTTTAAGTTTATTTTGTGCATAAATTTTATAATTGTTTTCAGATAGAAATAGTGTAAATAAAATATAATTTAGGTCATCTTTTGACTTAAATATTTAATGAAATAACTGTCTGATTATATAAATATCCTTTCTTTTAAAATTGCAAATCTCTAAAATGCTCTCCTGCTTTTCATCTTTATTGAATAATTTATTAATTATAATTACTTACTAAGATTTTGGCTAATACCATATATGTGTATCAACTCTTTAAAATTTAAACATGCTTTGTTTTATAATCTTTTTATTCCAGGCATATTAATATACTTATCCTATTTTGGTTGTCTATGTAGGCAAGGTTATACATAAATATTATTTATAATTATTAGATAGAAATTGTCTAAGTCTGGGTATGTAGCCAAGTGGTGTAGCATGTACCTAACATGTACAAGGTTCACAAAATAAAAATTACTTGTAGCTTCACCTAAGCCGGTGATATTCTGCTTGACAATAGACAATCCAGTTCTTTTTTTTTTTGTCTGTAACTAGTGGCTGAAATTCATTTGAGGATTTTTTTGTTACGTCTACGTGTTTATGTCCATCACTTTACCACCACACCCTCAGTCTCTATTTGTATCATACTTTTCTCTCATTTTGTTTGTCCGCCATTCTAAATACTTCCCTTCTGCCCTCTCTCTATTCACTCTCCCTTGCTTGCTTGCTTCCTTTTTCTGGTAGGTGGTGGGAGTTCAGAGCTTGCTTGCTCAGCCGGTGTTGCATCACTTGAGCCATCCTAGCCTGGCTGGTTCTGAGTTTTGATCTTCCAGAGTTCAGACTCCTGCGTACCTAGAATTAAAGACATGTGACACTGGCACACACTCTAGATTATTTGTTGCAGATATAAGGTATTAAAGATTTTGATTCAGTTATATTTCCTAGCATGTTTTTCACTTGAATAGATTTTGTATCCTTTTCCTGTTAGAATGTCAGCACAAAGGACCTTCCTTCCATTTACCACATCTTTAATAATAAATAAGGGGTAAGGAAGAATAAATTCATATCACATGCATAATATAAGTTTAATTTATAAAACGAATACAACATAAAATAATGTTTTTTTTTAATTTTTGTTTTTTTTTGTTTTGCTAATTATACAAACAGAGATGGGGGGAAAACATACTTGAGCAGCTTAAGACCCCAGGAGCTCAGAGAAAAATGAAGAAGAATATCATAAGAGGGGTATGAGAAGCCACAAAAGCCTGGGAGAAAGGGTGTCCTTTAGGGAATGATAGTAAGTTGTTGTGGTTGCTTTTCTAATCTAGTCAAATTTCCCAGAAAAAAAATCAAAGTACAAACAACAACAACAACAACAAAAGAGGTCCAGTATCTCTTGTTTGTGGGGGAAAGAGGATAATAGCTCGAAAGTCTGGAACAAAGGTTTGCTTGTACTTTCCTTCTGGCCATTCTGGTCTCTCACCTGTCAGGGGACACCCCGGCCTCAAAAGACCTCATGTGAACTTCAAAGAAGAGAAACTGAATAAAGGATGGGAAAAGAAATGAAAGAGAGTCTAGCCCTGTGTAAGCATAGTCTACCTGAGGAGAGTAACGACCAGGGGAGGATTGAGACATGAGAAAAGTATTCGTGAAGCTGCTGGAATGGCAACGCAAAGCCTCCTAAGTTGTTTGTTTCTGTCTTCAGAGGAGATTGCCTGTAGTCTTAGAATTTGGAATCTGTGCTTTCACCTTTCATATCATGCCTAGAGAACTCTACTCATTTCCATAGGCATTGCTGTTCCTTTTCTACACTACACTTTCCCTCAGCCAAGACCACACCCCCTGAGAGAGAAAGGGCCTGAGCTCTAGCTTTTGGGGTCCAGGAGGATTCTGAGGCATGCCATGAGCTCTTGCCTAGAAGTGGGAGAGAACACAGCTGTAATGTGAAGAAATGAACAACTGGTGGGCCACAGGATAAAACAAGAAGAGATTTCTAAGGAGGCAGTTTAATAGAGCAGAAAGGTTGGAGTTACTTGGTATAAAAGTGAGTATTTTTGGCTTAGTGTAGGTGGCTTATCCTATAATCCTAGCGACTGAAGAAGCTGAGAGCTGAAGACTGTGATTCCAAGCAAGCCCAGGAAGATGAATATGAGGTTTTTTAAAATTTCTAATTAATCATAATAAGTCAGAAGTAGAGGCATGGTACAGTGGTAGAGGAAAGAAAGAAAAAAAAGAAAAAAGGAAGGAAGGAAGGAAGGAAGGAAGGAAGGAAGGAAGGAAGGAAGGAAGGAAGGAAGGGAGAGAGTATTTTTACAAGGGTAAAAGAGCTCAGAGGAACAATTTTCTGGGTGTTCTCTGAATTATGAAGGGTACCATGCGACAGAAGATTTTAGTGTAGCAGGACAACTAAAGAGCTGGGAAACGTCCTGCAATGGGTGAACAGAGGCTGTCAGGTTGCTGTGTTCCTCGCCCTGTGGTAACATTAGCAGGTAGTGAGCCCCTTGAGTAGTTCATTGTCATGGGAGGAAGGTAGGAAGGTAGGTGATTGGGGACGAAGTGGGACTCTGGCTTCTTCCTCCCTCCTACAAGCACAAGCCACTAGGCAAATGCACCATGTACTGGAATCTCTCAAATCGTGAGCAATGCTGCTTATAAGCTCATTCATGAAGGTCGTGTGTGTGTGCGTGTGTATGTGTGTTGGTGCATGTTTGTGCTGGTACTGGGCCTTTTACACTCAAGGCTGATGCTCTACCACATGAGCCATAATTCTACTTCCAGGGTTTGGGAGGTTAATTGGAGATAAGAGTCTCACAGACTTTCCTGTCCGGGGTGACTGAGATCCACGATCCTCAGATTTCTGCCTCCTGAGTAGCTAAGATGATTGGCATGAGCCCCTCTTTTGTCACAGTGACAGAAAACTGAGTGATACATACCTTAAAGGAGAATTACATGAAATTAAAAAAGGGAAGGGTCATTATTAGCTATGCTTTCGGTTAAAGGACAAAAAACAGTAATCCTACGTGCTTTTAAAGACAGAGCATTCCTAGTTCAGAATTCCAAGGGAAGGGTGAGCCAGCAAGCACATGTCTTTATCTGTCATTGTGGATTCAGAACTGCTCCACAGAATGGTGTCTTTATGATTTTCCTCTTTACCCCAGCCACAGAGTCACGAGCAGCTAGACACCAGTGCATATGGTTTCCTGGTTATAAGTATGATTAGTTCTTCCATTTTTACAAAAGACTGAGGATTAGAACCCCACAGAGGCTTTCAGTTGGGAATTTTCATCTTCGTCACATGCAGAGCTGGTTAAGTCCATGATTGGAAAATAAAACTTTCAAATATTAGAAATGAGGTCACTTTGACTTTAGATTATAGCTTCCTACTTGTTGCCAAGCAAAACACATTTTTTGTCATCATTTCCAGCTATTCTTTATTGGAGGAAGACTGGAAAAGCTGTCAGACCTAGAGATGACACGTCCCTGAGGCCTGAGGTGGAGGTCACGGGAGACAGATACTCCAGCTGCCGAGCCCACTCCCTCACGTGCAAAGCATAAACTGGGCCTCTACACGGAAAACTGGGAATGAAGCCAGAAGAGCCAGCATGCATTAATCCTGTGCACCACTCTGCATCAGCGAGCTGCTCTCACCGAGCATGAAGACACGGATGGACTGCAAGGAGAAGGAGGCAGGGTTGCGTGGGCAGAGTGGGCAGATGCTCCACACACCTGAAATGCAGGTGATCCCCTAGGTAACTCAACTTGAATTTTTTTTTTTTCCAGCTCATGATGGAACAAAAATGATGCACGTTCCCATAGAAATTGCATTCCACCTATTGAAGTTTGAGCTTGACCAAAGCTACTGACTTTTAGCTGGAAAGGTAAAAAGCCACAGGACCGGGAACCTCTCTATGCACTCACTATAGGGCTAAGCTAACAGGCTTGGTAGGCTAATGTTTCCAACTAACAACTTCATGCATATTTGATGAAAGGTATATTCAGCTTAGGTGGGGTTATTATTATGTAACCTGGTGATAATCAAGGAATACAGGAATTGGATTAGAGCTACAAGAATAATGAAAAGGAGAAGCCTGCGTTGAAGTAACGGATCTAGGCTCGGCTCTTCATAGAGGGTTCTTTCCAGTGTGCTTGGAATTATGTATGTCATCCCTGGGATATGAAGAGCTGCGGAAGGAAGGCTCCTCAAACATTTAACAGAGCAGTGAGCTGTTACCTTGCATGCTCCTCTCTCACAGCTAGCTCAGATCTAGACCTGCTTAGACATCCAATGTGTAGGAGATGAAATTGATTTCATCTCTCCCCTGAAACTGTGGCTATCATATTACACAGTATTAAAGAAAAAGATGAAATACCCAGTGGTACTGATGGAATTTGAAACACTAAACACACACACACACACACACACACACACACACACAGAATTCCACTCACTGAACAAACACATGGTAAAGACAAACTCTTTTATACCAAAGATTTTGCAACAAAAGTATATAGTAAACATTAAACATTATTTTAATGAAAAATATAAGGTTTAAAGGTAGGATATGCAAAAACTCATAATAACTTTGTTGAACAAGACCGTGTTTATTATTGAAGTATTTCCAAAGTATGTACCAAATAAACAAATGCTAATTTTTAAATGATTCTTTGTGAAAATGTTACTACCACTTCGGTAATTTCATATAGTAATATATTAGACATTCTGAGCATTCTTTAAAATATCAAGTTCTACAAAACATATATGAAAGAATTCGCTTTAGTTAGCTATCCTATCATTTGTTCAAAAATATGTGATCATTGCCCATACTTACAGAATTTAAAAAAAAAAAATCTTATCAAAAAGACCCCACTATCTTCATACTCAGTAAAAAAAAAAAAACATTGTCAGACTAATCATATTGGTATTAATGTTAAAGATAATGTATTTTTCACAGATGCCATTATAAGTTTCATAAAGAATTGAGACGGGTACTTGTACTTATGTCTCATATATCAACTCTTTCTTTAAATATTGAACTCTAGAGAGCTGTGTGTATGTATGAGTATCTGTGTGTATTTAAGCACATATAGCTATATATGTAGATTAAGTATTAATTTTTCTTATCTCAAAGATTTGATGTTTTATTTTTTCCAGATCCTACAAATATATATGAGTAATTTTATTCAAACTACTATTGTTTGGGGTGTGAAGAAAAATAAATTGATTTTAAATTTCCCAAGACAGCATTCAACTTTAATGTCTCACAGAAATATTGCCATAATATTACATTAGAGATTATCTTCAGAAACAATAAGAGCCAATTTGAGTGAAGCCTTGAATATTTTCCCAGGAAATTTGCTAATGTATATAATCAAACAAAATAATGAGATGTGATACAGTGAGCATATTGTTTTATTTGAAAGGTATTCAAATGCAATCTTGCTTTCTATTTTCTATTTAGTGAGAAAATAATAATTCAACAAAAAATTCAAAAACTGGAATAAATTAATTTTCTCTTTTGAAAATTCAGTGAAACAGTAAATACACATGTATGATCATACAATTGTACATTGTTCACACACGTGCACACACATATACATACAAGGAGAGTAAATGTGTAAAAACTTTATCAGGAAGACAGGCTTACAATGCACTGAGTTTTTCTATTTCAAGGATGATAATATAGATGTTACTTGCTTTAATCTCTTTTAGGAAAAGTGAGAATTGTTTATTAGCAATATGGCCAACTGTATAGGCGGAAAACATTTGTATACTGCCCAAGTGAAACTTTGCCTATCTTTGTCTATTAAGGAAAATTCTTTTCTAAATCAAAAGAATTTAATATATCTTAAGAGAAGAGCTATGCTTGCATGCATGATAAAGAAGCAGTAACATATTTATGCTTCCATGCATAAAACCAATCTCCAGCCACTTGACTGCCGGCAGCATGGAGGGCAGTCCCTGGGATCGAGGAAATAAAGAAGGTGAGCGCTAGGATTGGTCCATCTCCTGGGGACAGAGCATGCTTAGGACGCAGAGCTCTCCGTAGATCACCAAGGAGTCTGGGACTTAAACCTGGCTAGAATAACAGGGGGAATTAATAGAGAAGAGGGAAGAGACCTGCAAAGGCTTTACCCTTTGAGGCACTTACACAACAGAAATATGGATCCACAAAAATACTCGTTCACCGATTTGTACAACAGTTCTCTTATCCCAGTAGTCGCATTTTGAAATCAAATAGATAAACAAATAGTTTCAGTGAAATACTTCTCAGCACGTGCAAATGTAATTTTATTGGGGGGAAAAAAGAGTCATTGTTTATATATCTGACCTGTAATATCACTAATTATTCCTGTCATTGTTCTTATCAGTTCATTATTTAAAATTTCATTAGCTTCACTTTTATTTTTTTATTTTTTTTCCAAAATTTTATTATCAAACTGATATACAGAGAGGTTACAGTTTCATACATTAGGCATTGGATACATTACTTGTACTGTTTGTTACCTCGTCCCTCATACCCCCCTCATTGTAGAGATGTTGAGTGATTGAATTTAAAGAAAATGCCAACAAATAGGTGAATGAAATAAGAAAGAAAATACACCTATGGATGAAGAATTCAATGAAGACAGAGATATTTCCACCTGAAATCAGGCTAAAATCCTAAAAGTATAAAAGCTCAATATCTTGAATGAAAACTCACTTGAAAACTTTGCTAGCAGAATTGAATATGTTGAAATTCAAGTGTTAGGGACTGAAAATAAGCTATAGGAATTTGACCAATCAGACAGACAAAGGAGAAATACGCTCAGACAATATAAATTGAAAATGTAAGCCTTTGAGGACATCATCAAGGACCAAATATAAAAATCATAGATAAAGAAGAAAGAAAAGAGCCACAGACAACAAAAATAGTCAACAAAATAATGAGAGAAGACTTCCCTAATCTTGAGAAAAAGCAGGCCATCAGATATAGGAAGTTTTCAGAACAGTAGAAAGACAAGATCAGAAAAGAGGGGGTGAGGGTGTGGAATGACCCATTTCTAGTCCGTAAACAAAACATTCCTAAATCCATATTTCTGTAACCAGCAAAGCAAGGCTTTGTAGTTGAAGGCAAAATAAAAAGATTTAAAAAGAAACAAAGACTATAGGGATTCATGAGCACTAAGCTAGGACAGTAGAAGATAGTTAAAGGATTTCTATACAAAAACGAAGAAGAAGAAGGAGGAGGAGGAGGAGGAGGAGGAGGAGGAGGAGGAGGAGGAGGAGGAGGAGGAGGAGGAGGAGGAGGAGGAGGAGGAGGAGGAGGAGGAGGAGGAGGAGGAGGAGGAGGAGGAGGAGGAGGAGGAGGAGGAGGAGGAGGAGGAGGAGGAGGAGGAGGAGGAGGAGGAGGAGGAGGAGGAGGAGGAGGAGGAGGAGGAGGAGGAGGAGGAGGAGGAGGAGGAGGAGGAGGAGGAGGAGGAGGAGGAGGAGGAGGAGGAGGAGGAGGAGGAGGAGGAGGAGGAGGAGGAGGAGGAGGAGGAGGAGGAGGAGGAGGAGGAGGAGGAGGAGGAGGAGGCAAACTCAATGAGGAAAATGCATCAAACATACAACTGTAACATTGGAAACTGTGAAACTACTATAAGAAAGCACAAGAGATCACCAGATGCCTTTTCAGAAGTCTGGGACAGGTCATGTAGAAGCTGACACTAAGATGTCTTAGATGCCCTTTATATCTGGGGCTTCATCCTTAAGGAGAGATGAGATAAATTAGCAATCACTTGTATTTAGTCAGCCAGTCCCCAAGTGAATAACATGGATAATATGACTATCTGCAGACTTACGCGAAACTCTGACCTAAAATTTTAAGACAAAGAAGATGTGTGCAGACCAGCCAGCATTACAATGCAGGAGTAGATTTTTAAAAATCACACAACTTTGAGCATTGCAGGACACTGCTGTCAAAAAAAAATAAATGAGAAACTACTTGGTCTGGCTTTTTGAGATCAAGGGACAGCATACTAGCAGAAATTGTCTAAGGGGAAATGAAAGGCATGGTGTTGGAAAATATACAGAAAAAGTCTGGGAGACCCTTAGGGTCCTTAATCAGGCTGTTTGGTGAAGATGTCTCCACAAAATGGTGCGTGGAGAGGGATACAGGTACTTTGTCCTTCAAACATAAAGACAGCCATGCCAGTTTTCGAGGGACACAAAATGGGGGAAACAAGAAAATCTCAAGAGAAGAATTCAACTATGAGCAAAATAACCAATATGTTACCTGAAAACATGAAAGCTGGTAAATTAAATACACAGTCAAATGAACAATATTCCAATACTGTCATTGTGGTGTGTAAATCACATCCATATATTACATAATCATTAAAAGACAAAACTATTAAAAAACAATAGCAATCTTAGTTTGTTGGTAGATGTACAATATAAAAACATAATTTTTCCCATCAAAATCCCATGGGCATGTAAACAAGGGAAAGGGTAACAAGGTTTGACAAGAAATGTACTCACTACCTGACTTATGTAACTGTAACCCCTCTGACATCACCCTTACAATAAAAGAAAATAAAATTTTAAAAAATTGCGTGGGGATGGACAAAGAACGAAGAGTGTTTTTTGTGTTGTTTTTTTTTTTTGGTGCTAGGTGCTGTTACCAGCTTAAAATAGTCTTATAGCCAAGGAATTTATATTAGCTTCATGGCTATGACAGTAAAAGCCCACACACGATTAATATATACTAATTTAAAAAAATTAAATTAAGAGAAATTCTCCAGTCAAGAGATTTAAAATGTCCAGGCACCAGAGGCTCATGCTTATAATTTTAGCTACTTAAGAGGCTGAGATCAAATGACCATGGTTTGAAGACAAGCCAGGCAAGAAAGTCCTTGGGACATGTATCTTCAATTAATCACCAAAAAGCAGGAAGTAGAACTGTGGCTCAAATGGTAGAGTACCATTTTTGAGTGAAAAAGCTAAGAGTCAGTTCCCTGGCCCTTCAATCCCCACTACTGGCACTCATTAACTAACTGTCTAAATATCTAACTAACCCACTAAATAAGAAAATTTAAGACAAAAGTAAATGAAGTTGAAATATAAACCTACAAGATCCTTTCTCAAACAGGTGAAAAAAAAGACCAACCTTTATGTTACACTCAGAAAAAGAAAATGCAGTTGGAAATGAAAATAGAGAAGTAACTGATACCATGCCCATATAAAGGACCATGAAGACCATATTGCAACAAATTGGACGTCCTAGAAAATGTGTGGATATGTTACCCATTTCATATAATCCATCCCAACATCATCATCAATAAATAGGAAATATTCACGGAGTATTCAATGAATAAGGAGATTGAACACAGTTTTAAAACTTTCATTAACGAAAAGCAGAGAAGTGAAAGGCATCACTATTACATTCTATCAAAACATTAAAACACTAAAGCAATTTTTTTTTTCAGATTGAGAAGTCTTCTTATCTCCTTGTGCCACCAAGCACAGTGGCTTACTAAAGGGTTCACCGAAGATCCAGCAGATCCTCAGGTATATATCCAAGAGAAATTAAAACATATCTGTGTGAAAATTGAACGTGAGTGCTCACAGCTCAAAGTGGAAGCAACATAAATAGCTACCACTTTGATTAATAGAAAACAAATGGGGTAGATCCCTATCATAGTGTATGAGTTGGTCTTAAGAAGTGAAGTAGACAACACATGTTCCAACGTGACACTACCTTGGAAACATTATGGTAAGTAAAAGAAGACAGTTATAAAGGCAACATATTGAATGCATTGTATGGTTTTATGTACAGGCAGTGTTCAGAATAGACAACTTTGTAAGAACAGGAATTCTAGTGTTGCCAAATGGTAACATTAAAGAAAGAAAAGACTGTGGGTTGACTCTGTACACTGTTCATGTCTACTGTCTAAATAATTGTTTAGACAACAATTTCAGGAAATTCTGAACTAAGAAAAGTGAATGAAAGGTATGAAAGCTTTCATGAAGAAATTAGAAAAAAACTAGTTGGATACAATAGAATGTAACCATCAGTTTTTATTGTGTGGCTATTTAGGGTTTGATATTCATAACAGCCTGTGGTTTCTGGGCTTCCTTTTTTATCTGCATATTGTTCTTTCTTTTTGTCATTCATGTTAGTGTCTCTCTAGTCCTGGTGTTGAATTGCTTTTCACTTGATTATCAATATTCTCTCTTCAGCACTGACTGATGGCATATTTCAAGAGCAAATATGCATCACTTATGTGAATGACAGAGACCAGGTATCATTTAGACAAATGTGTGCTTTCTACAATCATCAACCCTATTTATAGGGAATGATAACATACTGACAACTATATGAAACACTTGCCTCATGCTCACTGGGAAAATTACTCTTTGTTCTCTTTCAAATTTTAAAGTTATACATTTCTAAGGTACTTTCTAGTGTAATCCATCAGTGAGGGGGTGAAATTAATCTCCAGCACCCTCCAAAGCAATTCTTGCCAGGTTTTTAGATAGCTTTAATGTCATTAAAGGTAATAGACTTGGGAAGAAGTGTAGTTTGCCTTGAACATTTCATTGTCTCTTATCCAAGGGTGTTTTCTTCTTGATTATTCTCTCATAAAGTATGCTGTGAGGTTTAGCTAGATGATTCTTAAACATCTTAAGCATAATGTTGGTTTTTAATCGAGAACACCCAGGTTTACTTACTCTTGATAAGTATAGTTTAAGAGAGGTACTCAAGGAGCAGAAGTAAATAACAAGAGACCATCAAGTTTCTCTATTACTCACTATTCACTAAGAGAAAATTAAGTTTTTGTTCTGTCAAAATACATTTTTTTTATCCTTAAAGTTAAAATACTTGTCAGTCTTAACTCTTTTTGCCTACAGTTTCTATCTTTTTTTATTAAGTTTTCTCAAAGACATATTGTAGTATAACTGGAGAAGATAGAGGGAAATTGAAGAAAAGTAAAGAAACATTTCCTGCCTCCCACATGGAAAACTGGCCCTATTCTTATGGATTATATCTTACTATTCCAAGTTCATAAATAATGTTTGTTGCAAATAAATGAATGATTAATAACTTCATAGCTAATGTTTCAAACATATATATGTAAATTTTCCCTGCACTTATGAAATACTTAACAAGGTTGTTTACCAAATATAATAGTAAGGAATCACTCAAAATAGATTATTTAGAGATACGTATTACAGAAAGCAAAATAAAACATAGATGATCACATTAGGACTGAACAGTATGTGAGCTGGAAGTAAAACAGACATCAAATAGCAGGCAAGTCCATATCCCCTGTTGTAACTTACCGTTCTGATTTTTAACACAAATTTCTGGTTTTGCTTTGCTTGCTGCTAATTTATGAGCCATATTCCCAAACTAAGAGACTATTAATTTACTATTGAATCCCCACTTTTACATATCCAACTAAATTCAAACCTCTCTGCCAAGATTTTAATTGATTTTTTGTAGTAGCCAGTTGTTAATAGGCTAATTTGTCAATACAATAATAAAACAATTGTCTCAATGACTCCAGGAGTCCAGTTCATCAGATAACAAAGTTGAGTTTTGTTTCATTAATTGAAGGCAGGTGTAGGTTTGGTTGGATGAAAGACAGAAATCCCTGGGTACCATGGAACTGCAGGTCAGGGGTCGCAGAGAAATTAGTTAAGTGTACAGGTCAACAGTGGTCCAGACAGGTGCCTCCGCTTTGTTTCTGTGTCACTTCCTGCGTTCTGGTTTAAACACTAGTCCCTTGAGCTCCGGCATGGAGGTCAGCACAGGGAATTGTGCGTCTGTAGAAAATTAGCAGCCAGGCCGGGTAGGATTCCATATACTCGCAAACACATGATCCTAAGGACCCAGGATCCTTTGCAGGATAAAATAGTTCCCTATGTGTTTCCTGGTTTCAAAGACACTAGAGAAGGTTGGGAAAATACACAGTATTCTAAGAAGAAAAAAAAGAAAAAGAAAAATTGAATGTGAAAACTCATTCATACTATTGTGAGAAAAGGAATCGGTGCTAATCAAACTACATTGTTGTTGGTGTCTCGTTGCATTGACAATTTCAAACCCTTTCATTTTATCTTGATAATTCACAGCCAGGACATGAAGATTGTTCATTTGGTCACTTTTGTCTTATTACTGTTTTCAAGACTCAATACATAGTCAATTATTCTTAGCTATCTGTATTATAGTAGTTAGTGTAGAACACAAATTGGAAGTAAACCCAGATTCTTGACCCTGACAGAGTTTTTGCTCCTAGTCTTCTCCTAAATTTATAAACTTAGTTAATGAGAAGACACAACAAAAAAGCCATAGTTACTCAGACTTTTCAAATGTCTTGATGCCTTAAAATACACACACACACACACACACACACACACACACACACACACACACACTAAGCCTTACTAAGCCACAAAACAATTATATTTTAACTTTAAGCTCATGAATTTTTTTGGTACTAGCATCATAAACAAGTAGGTATCCTTGTTGTTGATTGTTGTTGTTACTCTTTGAGACTGTGTTTCACCTGCTCAGTTGGTAAAGCTGACACGCTTGCTTTGACTGGCCATGAATACCCAATCTTTCTGCCCTTGCCTCTGAGGCTGGTCCCAGCTGTGATTACAGTGTGGCGTAATGATTGCCTGAAAATTCTTAAATCCTCAATTAGGCTTAACTCAGGACACAAAAAGTTAAGATAAACAGAGTTAAAGTGGAAGTCATTCAAAACGATATTACAGACAAATAAGTTAGCCAGCTATGGAAATAAACGCCAGAAGAGCTATGAGAACTCAACTGAGACATTCCAACTAACCCTATTATATTATGTTGTCATAATTACTAATGGTAGTTTTTATTACATGCTTCCTTGGTATTTAAGTCTTCCTAGCCTTTGGTAATTGATGACATTCTATATCTTAAGAGATACTAATAACAACCAGCATCCATATTTACAATGATTGCACCACATTATGTAATACCATTTAGTGTGCTTGCTCATGATCAAGGCCAACACTACTCTAAGTGTGGATAATGCAATGTAGTAATTGTTCATCAGTTGCTGGGAAAGAGGTGCTACCTATAAAGAATCTAGCTGGAGCTGCAGGCTTAAGAACAGTAATTTAGTTTATCTTCTGAGTGTATATTTCTGCTGTTACCAGGCTACAAAAGGATTCAATAAAGCATCTCAATAATGGTTTCCCATATTTCTAAAAATAGTTAAGCACAATTTTTTTTTCAAATTGTGTGTTTTCTTAACAGGTCACTGTGTAAAAGAACTAACACATTTCACATATTTCTTGCTCGTTGGAAGATGGAACTGAAAATTGTGATAGTGGACTGTAAAACTCAGGTTAGATGACCTCAGTCACCAAGATAGTGTTTAGGTGGGGGCAGACCTTGCCCTTCCTAGACACTGGGAATAGGAGAGAAACCTGGCTAGATAGAGATTTTCTTCATTTAGGGCCCAAATTTCTCATGAGAGCATGAATCTGAATAGCTTTAAGGACAGTGTTTAGAAGGTATAGAGAGGAATCTTCATTTCATGGTTTGATGTCTGTGTCCTCCCTGAATTCACATGTAATTCATTCATCAGAACCCCATTGGAAGCTTTTAGGAGATAAGTTTCGGGGGACGATAGGTCACAAGAGAAGATCCCTCATTAATGTGACTTTATAAAAGAATCCCAGTGCTGTGTAGATTCTTCTGCAGAGGGACGAGGTTCACACCGAGAACCAAGAAGCAGCCCTAACCAGACATCAAGGTGACCATAGGCGTTCAGATTCCAGACTGGTGAGAAGTGCGTTGTCTCATCTCCATACTACCCGGTCTGTAACGCTAAGGACCAGTGCACATGTGTAGGTAGTGCCTCTGGTAGCCACTGTCTCAGAGTCTAAGGTAGGATGGGAAATTTTTATATGTATGTGAAACCCATTTCTTGCACAGGTTTTATATGTATTCTTTCTAATTACTTACTAAGAAGTTTGGGGAAAAAACTACTCTCAATGAAATATATGTCTGGATGAGTCTTTCAAATCAACTGAAAATTGAGGTCATTAATGATTTGAAAGCAGATAATATATAATTGACTTCAAGTGGATTTTATATTACTCAACTTTTTCTAACAAGTAAATTTTGATATATATATATGTATTATATATTTCCCAAATAGTGGATATTAAATTTTATTAAATTTTTATTAAATTTAAAATTTTATTTAAAATCACATTAAGATCCCTTTTATTATAATATAGTCCAATACAAATTGAGAACCGTTTTATTTTTATATACTCAAGTAGTCAAGGTACAAATCAAAAATGTATCAGTTACTTTCACTGTTCAAGTTTTTATCAAGTATTACAATTATTTATCGCCAAGCAAAGTGCCTTCATATGTCCTGCATGGAGACGGCAGAAATGGAGTCACAGGAGGAAGAGATCCCAAGTGGGTCAGTCTGATTCTGCTGTCTGGATAGTCAGCCCCCATTCTCTTATTTTGTTCATGCTACCCAGATCATTTTTAGTTAGAAGTAGATAACAAGGAGGGAAATTAAGGGAAGACAGATTGACCTAAGCTAGTAAGATTAGTCAACTATAATATGAACATTCAAGAGCAATCTAGAAAGCATCTATCTTCCCATACAGAACCAAGAATTCCCCAGCTTGATCCTGCAGGTAGCTTTTTTATTGGTGAACTTTCTTCCCATGTCTTTCTATGCCTCTGTGTATTTCCCTTCCTTCCCTCACAGGATACTTTTCCAACACTGTTCTGTTGTATTCCAAGAGCAAGAATAATCCATTAAGACACAACTTAAGGTGGGAAGGGGTTTTATTTACATGGGTCAGGCCTCCGCCCCACCCCACCCCCCCACCCCAGGTTATTACAGTTCAAGCTATGAGTAGGTGGCTAGATTTGTTCTTTGTTCTATTATGAGCTAAGTCAAGTTAGAACTGACAATGGTTTTGATGCCTTCATTATTTTAGCATCCAGAATGCTACGAGAAAAGCCATTTCTTCAAAGGGAAATGTGGATCAGTAGTAGATCACTTGCCTAACATGGACAAGGAAGGCCCTGTTAGATGCTCAACAACCAAAAGGTGAAAAATAAGAGAAGGAAGGAAGGAAGGAAGGAAGGAAGGAAGGAAGGAAGGAAGGAAGGAAGGAAGGAAGGAAGGAAGGAAGGAAGGAAGGAAGGAAGGAAGGATAACAGAAAGACATTTCTCCCACCTTGATGATAATAATGTCTTACAAATAAATCTTTCTGAAAATAATTCTTTCATCAAAAATTATTCCACAAAATGTTCTTTTAATGTTCCATGCCAAGCAACACTCTTAGTTGAAGCACCCACAGGAAACACAGAGGGGATTATAATCTAAAAACTTAGGGCTGGGGATATGGCCTAGTGGCAAGAGTGTCTGCCTCATATACATGAGGCCCTGGGTTTGATTCCCCAGCACCACATATACAGAAAATGGCCAGAAGTGGCGCTGTGGCTCAAGTGGCAGAGTGCTGGCCTTGAGCAAAAAGGAAGCCAGGGACAGTGCTCAGGCCCTGAGTCCAAGCCCCAGGACTGGCCAAAAAAAAAAAAAAAAAAAAAAAAACCTTAATTTTCTGAGGGCACCAAAGACCAAGCTGACCTCTCTTAAAGTGTGCAGTAAAGTTTATACCATTTTTCACCTACTAGTAATTTTCAGTTTTTGAAAGCTAGTTTTAAACCAAATAAAATGTCAATCTATTGAAGATTTATAAAAAGGTTTAGAACCAGCCAATTTTCAGTTGAAAACAAGAAATGACTCAAAATCTTTAAGCTACCAGGTGGCTCCAGTACAATTACACAAATGGAACACATTTAAAAATTATATACAACGATATGAAGTGATTTTTACATTTTTATATTTTTGAGTTGGCAAGTGAATACATGTCATCGTTATTTTTTTTTACTGTTTTAAAATGAAATAAATGCCCCATTCTGTAGGTGAGTTCTGCGGTTGGATGCCAAGCAGGGATTGCCAGCCACATCCCAGACAGCGCCAGAGTGTCATTTACTGTGATCCAATTATCAAGCCACTCCAGAAAGTGTCTTTCCAGCTCTACACTTATTCCCCCCAAAGCTCCCATGGCTC